>NC_047670.1:39839917-40448042 GCF_011762505.2 Arvicanthis niloticus | reverse complement strand
AGGTGAATGCCAGGCGGGCTTGGTGGCCTGTCGGTGATTCTGGCCTTGATGTTGGAGACAGGATCCTTGGGACAAGCTGACTACTAAGACTGAGTAAGCACTTTGTGAGTTCCGTTCTTAATGAATGAGGCTTGAGAAAGGATTCCTGAGATTAATCACCCCCCAACACACACACACACAAACCTGCCCATACATATGCCCACATACATGCGAACACTCATACCTCATACATGCACATACACACACGGAAAAATACAGGTAGCATACACATTCTTTTCTAAACATTTATACAGACAGTAGAGAGGTGCCGCAGTAATCTCTGAGGTCTTTTCTCTTATTTCTCTGCTGTGTGGCTTTCCTTTTCCAAGGCTCTTATTGTCCCATGCTAGCTGCTTTTTTTCCTATCAGACCAGAGACAAACAAACAAACAAACACACCAAGAGGAAAGGCAGGGTATATATACACTGCTTCTGCATGTATCTTTTTGGCCAAAATTTAATTCTCTGGCTAAAATTAGTTGCAAAAGAAAAAGAAAACAGTTAAACTATATTCAGTGAGAGTATGCTTACCATCCCAAGTGTTGTTAGCGTAGAAGGAGGGAATGTACACCAGAGGGCCCATCTTTGAGCATGCTCCTACTTACTGAATGGATGCTGTTCAGAAGCCATTCTCTTAGCCAGACTTCTGCAGTTCTAATTGCTGGACACAACTCAGGGGACCTTGAAAATCTACTGACCCCTCTGAGCCTCAGGATTTTTATCTGTGAGGCCCATTCCATATAGCTCCACTAAGTGTTCTTGTGAAGAATGAATGAGCAGAGGCCAAGCCCTGAAGTAATCATTTCTTCACCATCCGTGCCAGCCTTCTCCTGCCTCTCCTACTGTTACCACTGCCATTGCTGCTGCTGTAGCTTCCACTGCTCCCATCCCCACAGCCTCTGCTGGTCCTGACACTTCCGTCAGTGCTGTGGCTCCTCCCTCTATGCCATCAATTCTGATGCAGTGCTACTTCTAATCCCCTGAGCTCACTGACATACTGCTCCCTGCCTTTGAGTCTCAGTGCAACCTAAGCCTCCATTTGGAAGATGAGAGGGAGACAGTGGCTGGAACAGAGCAGATATGACAGGCATGAAGCAAGTCCTGGTTTTTCGTGTATAAAATTCCACTTTGGATGGACGGTTTTGTGTGTTTATCTTCTACTTCAGGAAAACATGTCCTTTGGGGTACACCGATGTCTGAGTTGGTAAAGTGTGTGCTGTGCAAGTGTGTGGGGGTCTGAGTTTAAGCCCCTGAAGCCAGGTGAGAAAGCCAATTGTGGTGGCACACGTCTGTCACCCCAGTGCTCAGGACAGCCAATCTAGCTATACTCTTGAGTTCCAGGTTTAGTGAAAGACTCTGCCTCAAAAATTAAGGTAGAGAACGATTGAGGAAGACTAAATCATGAACCTTTGGCCTATGTACAGATACACACATATATGTATGTCTCTGTGCATCACACACACACATGCACACACACGCACACGCACACATACAGACGTGCACACATACATGCATGTACCTTAGTTGGCAAGTGATGAGACCTGGGTGGTGTCAGTTGATTGTAAAGCCTATGCTCTGGACTGTAATGGGAAGAACTTGAATGTCTGTTACTTAGTTTCTTCCTTCTTTCACTGAAGGAACGAAATCTCCTGCATATTCCTGAGGCACTAGGAACTGGGATGCAGGGTACAAGCAAGTGATGCAGCCTGTCTTGTGGAACACTGTCTCCAAGAGGCGAGCACCAGAGCATTCAGATTAGGTTCAGTGTGGGATGACCTGGGGCCACAGGGTGGGGCTGGAAGCCAGCCTAACTATTCCACTGAGTGACTGGTAGGGAAAAATTCCTACTTTAGTGGGTAGTCCATGTGGCCCACATTCAGCCATATAAAGCAGTGTTCTCTACTCTAGAAGGGGTCAGCTTTTCTTGTCTTGTCTGTCACTGTCACAGTTAGGAGCTGCCTGGCACTCCAAGCAGCAGGCTGTACTCGAGCTGTGAATTCAGTGTGGAAAAGGCAAGAATAGGAGTGGAGACTTCCTAAATTAGCCAAGACAGTGTGAATGAAGGAGCGAATGAATAAGATCACACCCCACAGCGGTGCAGGTGTCATGGCTGGAGAAGTGTGGTGGGAAGGGAATGAGAGCCTTCCTGTTTGACAGTGTGATGACCCCAGGAAGGCAAGAAAACAGCCCACTGTAGCCGAGTGGGATTCAGAAACCAGCTGGCATTGCTTCTAGGGTTTTCCTTTGTACATACAAATGACCTAACTTCAGCTTGCAGCCACCCAAAGCCAAGCCCTGGGAAAATCCTCTGCCTTCCAAATGTCAGGGCAGACTCTGTCGCTGTCATGCTGCCGGCTGTTCACCCAAATTGAATTTCCCTGCATCCATCTGATGTCCCTTTTTTGGCCACAGGGCAGGGGTCAGGAATGTGCACTGCACATGGACAGGAAACATGTCCCAGAAGCCAAACACAAGGCTGACCTTTCAACTCTGCATTTCTAACATAGCTGAAAGGGTCAGGGTGCCTTAGGGGTCTGGATGGGAAAGAAAAAGAAACGCATGATAGGAAAACAGTTTTTAAGTTCACATTGTGAAGGGCCTTCGGATATAATTGAAGTGGTCTAAAATTCCTGAGGCCACTTTCCAGTTTTGGCTTCTTCAGTTATATTCTCCTCAAACTGAGAGCATGGAAAATATGATCCTGTTCCTTCTTCCTCCTTCTCTCCCTCCATCCTTCCCTTTCTCCCTCAATCCCTCTCTCCCTTCCTTCTTTTAGAAAGTAATGAGAAGCTGCAGCATGCTGGGCCCTATGCAGAGCCCTGGAAATAAGTGAGAAGCTCTGAGGGCCAAGCCACTGTGAGCATCATTCATGTTCAGTCATTGTTTTAAAGCTGCATCCATTCTGCAAATGCCTACATTTTTTTAAAAATAAGTATTTATTTATTTCATGTATTGTGAGTACACTGTAGCTGTCCTCAGACACACCAGAAGGGGGCATCAGATCCCATCACAGATGGTTGTGAGCCACCATGTGGTTGCTGAGGATTGAACTCAGGACTTCTGGAAGAGCAGTTAGTGCTCTTAACCGCTGAGCCATCTCTCCAGCCCTCTACATTTTTTTTTTTTAAGTTTGTTTTAAAAATTAACGTTTTTTTGTTAACATGTATGATGATGAGTTTCATTCTGACATTTTCATATACAGATCTCCTTGTATGTGTGAGTGTGTGTGTGTGTGTGTGAATGTGTGTATGTGCGTGTGTGAATGCATGTATTGTGTGTGAGTGTATTGTGAATGTGTGTATGTGTGTGTATGTGAAATAGACCGAGTCCTGTTTTCTCAAGGGTCTTAGTAGCATAGACATGGTTCTACCTCTTAGGTTCTTGTTTCTGTCTTGATTTTCCTGGTGCAGAGGCAAGTGTCATATCAGAAAGATACTTCCTAGCACCCTTTTGAAAGTACAGGGCTGGAAAGGTGGCTCAGCAGTTAAGGTCACTGGCTGCTTTTCCAGAGGAGTGGGTTCAGTATCCAGTAACCACACGGAAGCTCACAAATGTCTGTGACTCCAATCCCAGGGCACCCAACCCCCTCACACAGACATACATGCAGGAAAAACAGCAAAACACATAAATGCACATAAAGTAAAAATTAAAATAAAAAGGCATATTATCTCAAAAAAAAGAAAAATGAATATTTTGTTCTTCATTTTTCTCACCTGTTCACTCTACATAGCACTTTCTGAGACCCACTATGAAGTGGCAGGCACTATACCAGTTGCTGGGATACCAAGATAACTGACACACACTTCCCATTTATTGGAACTCAGAGATAGAACAGCACTGTGAGCTCCCCAGGGCTGCTGTAGTCCCTGCAGGCTGGTTTCACCCAACAGAGGTAGTCCTGTTCTGCATTACAGAAGGCTAGGAGTTTGGAGCCAGGGGCCAGTAGGCCATCGTCTCTGACACCTGCAGAGAGATGCCATCCTTACCTTACCCCAGCTTCTGTATTTGCTGTTTGACTTTGGTGCTTCCGGGCAGGCAATCTTGTTACTTGTTCTCTGATGAAGTATGTTTTCTCTCCTTCTTGTAAGAACTGCAGTCATACTAGATTTAGGGTTCTTTCTGCTTCCCTGCGACCTCACTTAAATATATACCTGATTGTACATGCAAAGATCCTGTGTTTTGTTGTTGTTTGTTTGTTTGACTTTTGAGATAGGGTCTCATTAGCTCAGGCTGCCCTGACCTTGTTATGGAGTCAAAGTTTGGCCTTTGAACTCCTGATCTTTCTGGTTCACCTCCTAGATATTAGGATTACAGGTGAATGCCAGCATGCATAGCTTATAGATCCTGTTTTCAAATGAATGGTCACATTCATGAATGCTGGTAGTTGGGACTTAACTTTTATGGGGCAATACAATGTATTACAGCATAGCTCATGATGCTTTGTGAGGTCTGTCATCTGGGTCACCACCCTACCCTCTTTCAGTGGTATCTTTTCAGGTAAAGGGTACACGTCTGGAGGGAGGCACCATTGATCACTCGGATGCGTTTCTGATTTCTAGCTGGGAAACTTGACTGATGAATGCTTCCTCGTCCATTAGCAGGAAGTCTGTGTGGGATTCCATGCTGGTAGCTCCTTCTAGCTGCTGTCACCAGTGTTGTTTCCTAGGCTAGTAGGTTAGGGAATTGAATTCTGAGCAAAGACCCGAATAAGGAAGTGATTTTCTACTGACAGTGCAGGCTGGTTGTGTGGCCTGGGCACGTTTCTTTGCCAGTCTGCTCTGGGCATCTTATCTGTCCTTTGATGGTAAAGGGCTTTGTGAGGATAGCTAGAATCAAACAATGTTGGAAGGATTACCTAGCTCACAGTAAGCATTAGATAGCTGCACTGGGGTACCCCAGGATGTATCCCCACTCCCACCCTCCCCAAGAGGCATCAGCCTGGCCTACTCAGCATAGTAAAGGCCCAAAGGACCCAAGTTCACTCTGTAGGGAAGTTCATCCTCAAAGCATTTTGCCATCACTTCCCTCAGGAATGTGTATTAGTCACTTTGATTGTTGATGTGACAAAATCCCTCATAAACGCAGCTTAAGGAGGGAGGGTGTTTTTGGCTCAGAGGTCACAAGCACAGGCCCTCATTGTGGGGAAGGCTTGGCAGCATTGGGGTGGGGCTGTGGACACGTTGCACAGTCAGGAAACCGAGACATAGATGCTGGCACTCACCTTCTCCTTTTTGTTCAGTCAAGGATCTCGGCTCACCGGATAGTTCCTAAGGCCATAATTAGGGGAGGTCTTTCCTCCTCAGTTAACCCAATCAGGAAACACCCGCACAAACATACCCATGAGTCTGTCTCCTACTGATTCTAAATCATAATCAAGTTGACAGTCAACACTGACCAGCACAAGACAAGACGTCCTTCAGAAACTCCAAAGGCTACCTCTCACAAGGATGTCAGAGGTAGCAGCATTTCAAATGGGATACAGATGCAAACCAGGTGAAAAGTTGTCCTGCAGTGAACTCAAGGATGAAAAACAGATCCAGCTGAAACAATGGAAAACAATGTAGCATTAAAAAGACAATGGTCACTTTTTAAAAGATTTATTTATTTATTTATTTATGTAGATGAGCTCCATTTGCATGACAGAAGAGGACATCAGATCCCATTAGAGATAGTTGTGAGACACCAGGTGGGTGCTGGGAATTGAACTCAGGTCCTGTGGAAGAGCAGACAGTGCTCTTAACTACTGAACCATCTTGGCAGCCCCTAAGATGTATTTATTGATTTATTGATTTATTGATTTATTTAATGTGAATGAGTGCTCTGCCTGCATGTATATCTGCATGCCAAAAGAGAGCATCAGAACTCATTACAGGTAGTTGTAAGCCACCATGTGGTTGATGAGAGTTGAATTCAGGACCTCTGGAAGGGCAGCTAGTGCTCTTAACCGCTGAGCCGTCTCTCCAGTCCCCTAATGGTCACTTTTTAAAGTTATGAGAATAACGATGATGTCTGACTGTCGTGTAAAGAGAAGGGGTTTTATTCTGAGGGATGTGACCTAGTTCCTTTGCGTCTCTGTCAGATGGGGACAGGACAATGGCAGTCAGTCACATCCTCATCCGTAGGATTGCTCTGAGAATTAGCTGGGGAAGAGCTTATGAAGCTCAGGCCTAGTACCTGACATGTACTAGGAGCTCACTAAATGTTAATGGTTACTGATCATCTGGTTCAAACCATGGCAAACTGTTCATAGGAGAAGACTGAAGGTGATTGTACAGGTGAACACACACATCTTTTCCCTTCTGCATGTCTCATCTGAAAGGACTTGCTTTCTGTCACTCAGCAAATGGCTGAAAAGCCAAGTGGAACATGAGACAGGTAGCCATAGGAGCAGAATACACATATTATGGATTGGGGGTGCAGCTCAGGCTCTCCCTTCATAGCCTTGGGAAAACCCAGAACCCTTGACCTAGCTCTCAGACATCGATCATCAGAGAGGGTCCCCCCCACACACACTATGTAAAGCCTTTCTGAGGAGGGGGTCTTGGTGACCAGCTAAATTGAGTGCCACTGGGGAAAACTATAAGAAAGAAGCAAAGAAGTCAAGAAAATGACAGGCCAGGCTTATGACAACACCTCCATGTCTAATCTTGGCATTACCTGTCTCCTGTCCCAGTACCTACCCAAGGTATGACAGGAGAGGGATGGAACCAAAATTCTTTCACATCTCAAAGCTGTGACACTTGACATATTTCCTCAGGCTGGTACTAGTCAATCCTTTTTTTTTTTTTTTTTTTTTTTTTTTTTTTTGATTAAAACCGCCAGGCAGTGGTGGCGCATGCCTTTAATCCCAGCACTTGGGAGGCAGAGGCAGGCGGATTTCTGAGTTCGAGGCCAGCCTGGTCTACAGAGTGAGTTCCAGGACAGCCAGGACTACACAGAGAAACCCTGTCTCAAAAAACCAAAAAATAAAACAAAACAAAACAAAAAAAAAAACCATTAAAACCTTTAAATTGTGGTAAACTATATATAACAAAATGGTCACTTGTTTTTAAGTACATACTTCTGCGCTAATAAGTACAGTCACTCTGCTGTAAAACTGTTACCACTCCTCATTTCTAGAATGTCTGTAGCTTGCAAAACTGAATTTCTGGGGCTGGGGTGTGGTTTAGTGGGAAAGCACTTTTCCTGGCATACTCAAGGAGAGGCCCTGGGTTTGGTGGTGCAACTGCAAAACAGCCAAGTGCAAACAGTCAGGCTCAACCTTCCGGCCTTTGCAACTCTGTATTTATCAAATACTAGCTCCGCATTCTTTCTCGCTCAGCCCTTGGCAACCTCCAGTTTGCTTTCTATCCATGAATCTGTGCATCCAAGGTAACTTGTATAAACAGATTAATACAGTATTTGCTCTTTTTTTGTGACCAATTTTGCTTAAAAATAGTGTTTTCAAGACTCATCAGTGCTGCAGAATGGCCAGAATTCCCCTTTAAGGCTGAATAACATTCCAGTGTGTGTGTGTGATCTTTTCTTTATCCACCATTCATTCATTCATTCATTCATTCATTCATAGACAGTGAGTTGTTTGCTCCCATTATGAGTGGCTTGGCAGTGAACTGGGATATACAAATATCTGCTGGAGTCTCTGCTTCCAGCTCTTTTGGGTGTATGCATAGAAGTGGAATTGCTGGATTGTATGATAATTCTCTGCTAATTGTCCCGAGGAGCCACTATACAGCTTTCCATTGCAGCCACACCGATTGCCTTTCCACTTCCAGGGAAGGGTTCCTGGTTATCCTAGTCCTTGCCATTACTTGTACTTTTCTGCTTTCATGATGGTAGCCTTTCTTACAGGTATGGAGGCTTTCAGCCAGAACAAAACAGGCCAGCTTCTTATTTCTCTTATGTTGTCTAGACCAATTAAGTAATTCTCCGCATTTATTTAAGCCCTAGGCATGGAGAATAACAGACCTAAGTAATAATTGTATGCTTCCTGCCTTCAAGACATTCAGGGTGTGTTGGAGAAAATAAATATGCAAATAGGTGATTTCAGACCAATATAATAGAGGTAATAATATATCTTAGTGGGCTAATAATTTATATATTTTTATGCCTTGAATTCAGACCAAAAGAAAAAAAAAAAAAAAAAGGCAGCGAATGCTGACTGAGTTTTGTGCCTTGGTGTGAAGCATGTGAAATTTCTTATTTATACTGACTTAAGAGTCCCAGAATGCTTAGGCTGGAAGGAATTCCTACAATAATAGACATGTTTGCCTGTTGCATCTGCTAGCCATGTGTTCTTAGAGTGCATCTGATGGATGGAGAGACTTCATTTTTAATATCTGTTTAATTTTAATGCATTTACATTTAAATTCAAACAAGCCATACTTGTGGCTACTGTGTTGGCTCCTACAGTAAATAGACACATCATCTATCTCTTTGCAAGACTTGAGTGTACCTCAAACCACCTGGTGAGCTAGTCACAAAGAGGCTTCCCTGTGCCGCCCCTCTAGCATGTCTGGTCCTTTATGTTTGTCGAGGAACCAGGAATCTGCACTTAACTACCACATGTGATTCAGATTCAAGTGCATCTGAGAAGCACCTCCTAGCCCCATGGCTCTCAACTTTTGTATCTTCCTGTGAAATGCCAAGTAAGATTTGCTTTTCTATTGGCTGTAGTCATATATAGCATTAACAATGTTCTGAGCAACCACACACCGGATACGGAACAGTGGTCCTGTAAGAGTAGGACACATTGCTGTTGTCACATCCTGTCAGTGTGTGTGCTGTGCATGGGTTCATTGGTACTGATGCTGTAAGCAAACCCACTGCATAGCCAGTCATGTAAAAGAACAGCACATACCATGATATGTGTCACATTAGGTGGTGCTAATGAAGATTGCACTACTTGTTTATGTATTTACTATACTTTTTATTGCTATTTTTGGAGTGTCCTACTATTGATAAGAAAAACATTCTGCCATCACAGAATCTTGAGTGGTCAGCCTACAGCAGGCTTGCACATCTCACGTTTATTGTGCCTCTTGACTGCTTCTGGAGGCCATGCCCAGGGCTTACTGACCCACATCATCTGGGTTTGTGTGAGTTTGATGTTTGCACAGCAGCAAAATGGCCTTATGACACACTCCATGCCCATCCCTGTCAGACACACAAGCACGTATATAAAAGCAATGATTACCTGGGGGAAGGCAGGGTGAAACACAATTAATGCATTAGTCAGCTCCTTTTCTTACACAGGCCCTTAACCAGACATCTTGGCATCAAAAAGTGGATTTCCCAGTAATAATTAGGAGCAGAGCACACAGTGTCTGACCTGGTTGTGAATGCTGAGTCCACCTAAGACCTTATTCGTGCTTCTAGGCACCTTTCGTAATCCATGAAGAGGGTGTAGCACTGTCCCTCACCTAAGGAAACACATGTGAAGTATGTAATTACTTGGCATAAGTGAGAACAGCAAACACACAGTAGCAGGTAACCCTGTTGTCTTGAGCCAAGCATTGCTCTCTGTCTTCTAAGCACTCGCTATTGATTAACTTTCAACCAGACAGCAACCTTGTGAGGAGGCGGAATCACTATTTGCATAGGCTGAAGTCCTTGGAGGTCTGGAAAACTGCTTAAGAGCACAGTCCTGGTAGATGGCAGGGGTAGAACTCAGTTGTGGCCAGTTGGCCCTGGAGCTTGCAATTCTCACTTATATCTCAGGCTCTATGGAAAAAACCCTTTGAAGATAAACCTCATGCCTTCTGTGACTGTTACCTTCCAGTCAGCTCAGCGTCCAAGAAGCACTTGACCCAGCTGCCCACTCTGAGAACAGTGATGCTTGACTTTGCACAGTCCACTCCCACCTAGATGTCCCCTGCTTCCTGTGTGTTCTGTCTCAGTGTACCTTGTTCCAACCAATCCTGGCATGCCTTTGAACTTGTCTGTACCACGGTGACTCCCACACTATATCTCCAAGTTTTAGACCTGATAGCCCAAGTGCCACATTAACTCTCATTGGGCCCCTCCAATTTGATGTAGGCTAAGCATCCCGTTCCGAACAGCTCGGAACTAAAATGCTTCAAAATCAGAAAGCCTTTGAGCCTTGAACGTGATGCCACAAGTGGAAAATTCCACACCACGGGACTTGATTTTTTTGTGCAAGTATTAAGATTATTTGAAATTACCTTCTGGCTGTGTTGATGAAGTGTTGATGAAACATAAATGAATTTCGTGTTTAGACTTGAGACTATCCCCAAGATACTTCCTTATGTATATGCAAATACCAAAATCAATAAAATTTGAAAACTCAAACAAATCTGGCCCCAAGCATTTCAGATAAGAGATGTTCAGATGTCATGTCTGCCATGGCTGGCTCTTCTTGTTTCCACATGATATGGAATTGTCCTGTGTTGTATCCTGCCCTTTTGCTGCCCGGACCCACACCCCTACCCTGCTTCTAAAGGTACTCACTGGCCTTCTCTGCATTTCTCACAAGTGCTGTCCTATCTGGATTCTGCTTCATGTTGTTCTTCTGTCTTCCAGGCCCCTTTCTCTGTATCCCCTGACACTGGGATCCTGGCATTCAGATCCCCACATCTTAGCTGACTTGAAAGCCCCTCAGACAACGCTTTACCTACTCTATAACCTGTCTTCTCTGCTACCTCTGTGTTTCCTTTCCTCTTCTTTTTCCTCTTTGTGCATGCCTCTGTGTGTGTGTGTGTGTGTGTGTGTGTGTGTGTGTGTGTGTGTGTTAATGTGTATGTATGTACTTGGTTGTGGAGATCAGAGCTCAATGTCTGATGTCTTTTTCAATCTCTTTCCACCATTTTTTTTTTCTTTTTTGAGATAGGATCTATCACTGAACCTTGAGCTCACCAATTTAATTAGCCTGGCTTGGCTGGCTCATTGTCTTGAGAGCCTTTTGTCTCTGCCTCTCCAGCACTAGTGGATACGCACCCAGCTTTTTATGTGCGTGTCAAGGATCCAAACTCAGGTCTTCATGCTTGTGCGGTAAGTACCTTACCAACTGGTCCATCTCCCCAGCTTCCTCCTTGTGGGTTTCCCCTAGCGATCTGCATTATCTTTGTGTATGTCTGACACCCCCACTGTAAGACAAATCTGTCATGGCTGCTCATAGCACTTAACATGCAGAGTAGACACATTTGGTAAATTCATATTTGGTAACCCCTGCTCAGTCAAGCATGAACACAAATGGCCAGATCGTAGGCCTGTTATTGTGAATTCTATCACAGATGAGAGAATATTCATATGTGCATCCAAGTGATTGACAATTAGATGGGACCTGGGGGTTTTGTAATGGACCTTGGTCTCTGTTTTCACAGTGGTCCTTGCTGGCCTTCCAAAGTATTAGAAATTTCCAAGACACCTCAAGGAAAACAGCAGTCTTAGATAGCCAGTCCATATTGAAGTTAATTAATGCATTGTACAGATTTGAGTAAGGAATTTTGTTTGTTTGTTTGTTTACAAGAACAAACTGTACGGTGTACAATCTGAAAGGAGGTCTTTGTTAGCCATTTAAAAAGTACATGGGTTTTCCTGCAAATTAATAACTCCAGCAGTGACATCACTTCCAGAATCAAAATGTGCGTGCTAAGCTGAAATCGAGAGGGACTGTTTTGGCCAAGCCACAGAAGTTTTGAAAAGGGAGGTTTACGGTTTACAAAGGAACTGCAGACAGGTCATTAACACGGCTGGCTGCAGTGAGCTGGGCTATACAGCTCATCCTTCTCCTTTTCATTAGCAGTAAGATAATTAACCGTTAGGCTCTGGAACTGCGGCTCCTGGTTGAGGTGAGCTGGCTCTGAGCTGTTAGAAACTTCCAGACAGTGGGAATGGAGTTTTCTTCAGGGCAGTGATGAGAGGGTACTGTGTGTCTACCAGGCTCCAGGCACAGGTCTTAGCTCAGTGTTCCAAGAATGTCTGCCAGGTTGCTGTCTGAGTTCCCACGAGTCCCACTTGGTTTTTAGGATGGAATGACCAAGTTGAGGTGGAGAGAGCTGCAGTCTTGTGAGGGAGCCTATTACGTGTGTGTGTGTGTGTGTGTGTGTGTGTGTGTGTGTGTGTGTGTGCTCACCTGTGGTTTTAGATTTGGGAGACAGAAATCCAACTGTATTATTACTTTTCTTTTTAATGCAACAAAATATCTGACAAAGGCTATGTAAGGAAGGGTTGATTTTGTCTTGTGGCCTGCTGGAAGGCATGGTAGCAAGAGGTTGAGCCAGCTGGTAACATTGTGTCCACTGGCAGGAAGCCAAGAGGGGTGAATTCTAGTGCTCCCCTGCCTTCCTCCTTCTTGTTCAGTCTGAGAGCCCAACCCGAGGGGTGGAGCCACTCATACTCAGGGTTGGTTTTCCTTCCTCAGTAATGTCTGTCTGGAAGTCCCACAGACGTGTCCAGAGGTTTGTCTGCTAGTCAATACCAAATCCAGTTCATTAACATTCACAGCATCTCGGGTCGGCGTAAGCAATTTAGCTGTTCACATGAGAGTTCAGGGTGAAACAGCCCTGGCAACCATTGGATTCCAAAGTTTGTTCCCACTTCCTTTACTGTCTCCTTCACCGGCAAGTCTCTTCCCTGTCATGTCTGTGTTAGTTACTTTTGTGTCACTGTGCCCATAGTACCTGGTAGAAACGGGTTGGTTTATGATTTCTGCAGTTTAGGTCTACCATGGCAGGGAGGGTGTGTGTGTGTGCTGGAGCAGCCTCTATGGTGGATGCAGCATGTAATGGAGGCTGTTCACATCATTGTGGACCAGGCAACAGAGAGGGAGGCAGGAAATGGGGGGTAGGCATAACCTTCATGTGCTTCCAGAAACACCTGCCTTATAGTTACCAGGCTAGCAGTCCCAGAGGACAGAGAGCTTTGCTCTCCAGCTCTCTCACAGTCTCTGAATTGGTTTCCCCAATCTGGGTCACATGCTCAACCTTTTTTCAATCACTGTGGACCGGATGATAGAAGATTCTGATAGGACAGTCCTGTGTTACCTGGCCATTCTCGGAGTTGGGGGGAGAGGTTAAAGGTCAGCCTTAGAGGAGTAGTAGTGAGTGATGGCTTCCCCGTGAGAACTTGGAATATGTGAGAAGAACAAGTCCTGGGTTGCTAGTCAGGCAAAAGTGCCTGTTAAGAGTTTAATTAGGTGGTGTTCAGGAGCTTCTGGTCTGCTTGGGTCTTTGAATAACCTCAGACACACATCCATCAGCTGAGGACAGCCCAGTTTCCCTCTGGAACCACTCCAGGGTTAGTGTACATGTGGTCAGAGGCTATGGCTGTTACCCATTCCACGAATTGCATGGGATCAAAGACAGAATTTGGACCTACTGTTTACCACCAGTCTCCTGAAATGTGGGTCAAGGTCTCTGGCCCTGGATGTTATCCTGTTGGTGAGAGAGTCTGATCTGACAAGCTACAGATCCAAGGGGGACAGGAGGCAGGCTCTGTACACTAGGGAATCCTTTCCCATGTCCTTTTGTAACCCCCCTATCCATTCTGTCCTGAGTGGGCCTCTTTGTTTATCTGTGGTTTACCCAGAGCAGAGTTTTCTTGGTTTATTAAAGTTTATTCTTTCTAGTCCTGGAACTTCTTGAGTGTAGACCTTTAGCAGGAACACCCAGAGGCTGTGCTCTTTGCTTCATAGGGCTCCATCAAACCTCCTGACAAATTCCCACCATACAGATAAATGTGTGGCACCATCTTGTTTTTCCCACTCACCTTCTGTCTCTGTCTCACTACGTTCTGACCTCTGGAAGGTAGGCATCATCTGTCTTGCTTATTGTTCTGCATAGCTTCTAACCAGTGCTTAGACTGGCACTTGGTCATTGGGTTTAATGAATGGATCCTTAGGCCATGGGGACTTATTCACAGATACCTGATCTGCCCTGTTTTTTTTCTAGAGAAGAGGTATGTTATCCGCAACTCATACCCGACTTCCTATGTTCTGCCTGTTCCTTTTTGCTCAAAACCATGGGAGATAAGAATTATAACACATGACAAATACTTGTCTACAGCATGTTGTAAATTCCATAGCAGGGCTGATAACTTCAATATTATACCTGAGCTGTTGTCATTGGTGCTTGCTAAGAGCAGGTCTGTCTCATGCAGAGGGGAAAGTGACTAGAGCTATCAGAGAAGCCCTTCCCTCCTCATGACTTGAGGTCATTCCATCTTACCTTTGTGTCTGGTTGAAGATGGTCACCCCCTGAACTGCTGTAATTTTCTGTAGCTGTAAGCAAAGGATGGGGTGTTGACTTGCTCATCAATAGCACATTTAAGTCCAGGGGACTCTGGCTTCCCTGACTCAGAGTTCAAATAGGAGAGTTCATGTTCATGTCACAAAGGGTAGTCTTCACTTCGTACCATATGCAGGGAGAGTAGCTACGTCTGGAGAGTAACCAGGAAATCAGTGGTTTTGCTTGTGGTGCCCAACTTCTGAGGGGCTTTGGGAGAGAGTCTTGTCACCTCACACGGAGATGGGTGATGGTGTTATTCTATAGCCATTTATAGTATGTTCTGTATACCTCTGTTGGATGTCTCTCAGGAGGATGGTGGCTTCAGATCCTCCTGGATGCAGAGATACCACTGAAGTCGTTGGAAACAGGTTCTGTCTTTAGTAGTGGTACCTACATGCCTATCAGGAAGATTCTCTAGCCCTTCTGTGATCTGTGACCTTGAACAAGCTGTGATTGTTCCCGTGAGCTCTGATTTATTCACCTGAGGTTTGTAATAACTCCCACATGTGACTGCATATCCACTACTTTGTAGAAGTACTTAGCACTGGCCGGCACATAGTAGGTCCTTTGTGCCCTGCCCTCTGTTTTGCTGGCTCCATTCTCAGCCAGGCTAATTCTCCATGTTGGCTCCTGATAGATTGGTGCTCCAAGCCTCCTGACTTTCAGTGTGCTGGCAAGAATCTTTTTCCCATAGAAGGTAAGGGATAGAGATGCATCTCAGGCTCAACTGGCCATGAGTGTCTGTTCTCAGCTTTCGGAGTCCATGCGAGAAGAGGTTTGAGAAACGAGCAATCTGCCTACCAGGTAGAGAAAGAAGTAGATTATGGACCAAATTGATGTGCAATGCATGTTCTGTTGAAAGAGATGAATAAGGAATCTCGAAAGCCCTTCTGTGGGGGTGGGGATCAGTAGATAGGGAGGATGTTGACACAGGGTTGACCATGCTCTTCTCTGCCCCTGCCTCGGCACATGTACTATTCTCTCCTGTCCAGCACACACTCATATCTTCCAAGACCTGGCTCCTCTGTGAAGGTCTCTCTGGCTAAAGTAGCCACTTCTTGTGCCCTCCAGCCTCCTTTGCTTCTCTGTCACCTCTTTCCCATTCTCAGACCAGCCTCTATTGGCGATCACACCACACCATGCAATGGAATGCCAATGAGGCTCTGCCATAGTGCCGGTGTCAGAGTTGCTCTGAGTAGTCCTCTGTGCCCAATTCTCCAGAGCAGTTACTTGTTTATTCATTTATTCAGCAAATATTGATAAAGCACCTGCTGTTTTGCCAGGCATTGCTAGAGAGGCTGGGGATTCAGTGCCCAGCAAGAAAAATGGGAAAATCTATAAATAACATTAAAGGAACAAGATAATTTCTGATGGTATGTAACTTACAAAAATAAGCCAGGGCAAAGCGAGAAGGAAGCATCTGAAGTGGGAGGAGCCAGCGCAGGGAGGAGGGACCATGTGGAGTCATAGCTGAAGGATGGTGGGGTCAGTTTGCAGAGATCTGGCTGCAGGGTATTCTGGGGTGGCATGTGTAAATGCCCGAGGTGTGTGTGACCCAGAAGTAACAAAACCTAGGGTTATGGTGTCACAAAAGTCAAAGGCTTAGAAAGTGAGCTCAGGGCCTAACCATCTGTAAGGCCTAGATTTTGTTCTCAGTGCTTTAGAAAGTCGCTGCTGCTGGGTTCTCTTCAATGATGCTCTAACACTGTCCCCCCAAATGCTGCAAGTGCCTGTCGAGAACCTGAAGTGTGGCTTGTCCAACTTGAGATGTAAGTATAAAATATATTAGTTTTGAAGAGTTTTCATAACAAAACAGATGCAGACATGTTCTGCTAATGGCATGTGGACGTGATACTATTTTGGTCTGTTAGGCTACATGTGATCTATTATTAGAAGTAACCTTGTGTGTTTCTTTTTCACCTATGACTTCCATGGGTTGAACTACATACCTGACAAAGTCTGACTTCCATTGCTATTCACAACACTGTGCTAGGGGTACCCTGAGTTACTGTTTTTACTTGCTCGGTTACAGCTACCTCTTGACTGGCTCAAGGTCCTCCCTAAAGACCTGGTACATTATCTGGTGGGTAGAGTCCTTGGGTACCAGGTGCTTAACTTGGATCATCTGGGCCCACATTGCTCCTTGTACCCAAGGCTTCAACAGCTACTTTCCCCCAAGGAATCTTCTTGGTGACCTTAGGCTGCCCATGGTCCAGGTCTGAGCTTCATGGAGTTAGCTGTCCAGGAGCAGTCCTTAGGTTCAGGGAATGTCTCTCAGAAGGAATAGGGCAGGCAATGCTCCCCAAATACAATGAAGTAGACTTTTTAGGGGTGTCAAGCCTTTATTTATTTATTTTTTCTGATACCATGTCTAACTCCCAATATATGAAATTTTTTTGTTTTTTTTTGTTTTGTTTTGTTTGTTTAAATACCAGATGGTTCTCCAGTTTTCTAAGGCCAACAGGGTACACTGTGATTCATTCTAACTAGGGACTAGAGAAAGCATTCCAGCCTCTCTGTCGCTAGAGGCTCTACTCTGAGGTATGCTTCGTAGCATCCCTCAAGGACCCCAGTGGGGTGAGCCCTGGTTACCGTCTCTGTACCCTGCTCTTTAACTCATCCAAGAATGGCTTCCTTCCCATCTTACTTGCTCTGTTGTCTACCCGGGATCAATTTCCAAATATGTCCTTGTATTCAGAGGCTTGTGTCTCAGGCCATCACTCTTTGTGGACCCAGCCTTAGACTTGTGTTCAGTAAATAGGTGCTCAGCTGAGAAGAAGGGCCACCTCTCCAGTATACTTTTGTGCATAGGCTGGCTGCCCGTGCTTAGGGGATAGGGGTGGGGTGAGCATAACAACAGATCCCTTGACTAGTCTTGTTTGGTCTCTGGACCTCAGGGACAATGAGTATGACAGCTTTGGGTGTGTCATCTTTCTTGTACACACACCCAGGAGGACGGTTGAGTCAGAAGTTGAGTCAGTGGGGCAGAGCCACTCAGGGGAGCATAGTCCTCTTGGATTAGCTAGGTCATGGGGTTCAGGGAATGTCTCTCAGAAGGAATAGGGCAGGCAATGCTCCCCAAATAAAATGAAGTAGACTTTATTTTTTTTTTCTGATACCATGTCTAACTCCCAATATATGAAAAAATTTTGGTTTTCTTGTTTGGTTTTTTTTTTAAATACCAGATGGTTCTCCAGTTTTCTAAGGCCAACAGGGTACACTGTGATTCATTTTAATTCATTAACCGCCCCCCATCCCGTGTGTGTGTGTGTGTGTGTGTGTGTGTGTGTGTGTGTGTAGTGTATGTGTGTGTGACTGTGTGTCTCTGCATTAAAATATATTTTATTTTATGTATCTGAACATTGTGCTGGATAGTTTTATGCCAACTTGACATTAAACCAGAGAGGAGGGAGCCTCAACTGAGAAAATGTCTCCCTACAATTGGGCTGTAGACATGCCTGTAGGACGTTTTCTTAATTACTTATTGGTAGGGGAAGGCTCAGTCATTTATGGGTGGTACCATCCCTGGGTTAGTGGTCCTGAATTCTATAAGAAAGCAAGCTGAGCAAGCCAATAAGCATCACCCCTTCATGGCCTCTGCATCAGCTCCTGCCTTTGGGTTCCCACCCTGCTCGAGTTCCTGTCCTGACTTTTTCAGTGATGAACCACACTGTGAAAGTGTAAGCCAAATAAGCTCCCCCCCCCCCCCCCCAATTTTTAGTCATGGTGTTTCATCCTAGAACTAGAAACCTTACCTAAGATAAGTGCTTTGCCTGCACGTATGGTATGTATAGGAACTATGTGTGTACTTACTGCATGCAGAAAGAGGAGAACATTGGATCCCTTGGTACTGAAGTTATAGTGGTTTTGGCTACTTAGTGAGTTCTGGGAACCAAACATGAGTTTTCTGCCATAATGTTCTACCCAAACACACAGGACCATGGATTGAGCCCTCTGAAACCACAAGCTCAAATAAATCCTTCCTGTCTTAGGTTGTCTCTGTCAGGAATTTTGGTCACATCAGTGCAAAATGGCCTATATAGTACAGGCGAGATGGACTAAATCATTAGTTCCTGCTGATTAGAGCCTCTTGCAGCCCCTTTTCTTCTCAGACCTCCTGAAAGAGGAGCTATACTACCACCCTGAAAGAATTTGGCCCTCTAGTGACATGTCAGTCAGGATTCAGAGAGTTATAGAAGATCTAAGATAGGAAAGAGGGACAAAGTTGATACACACACACACACATACATATATATGTATACACACACATATATATGTATATATGTATACATATATATATATGTATATATATGCATGAATATCAGCTATTAATGATATTGGATGAGAATTCATAGGAAGATCTATACCTAGTGAGTTGCCTGGTTCATGCTGTTATGTATGTTGGCATGGGTGTTGGAAGGATGTAGGGAAATGGAGGCAACAGACTTTGGTGTGCAGAACATGTCCACTGTACTCCTGTTGTGCCCTGGTCAAAGCCAGGCTGAACCATCTCAGCATCAAACTTGTTTGTGCCCACTAACAACTTTAGAATGGAGACATGCTTCTTTGTAGCAACATTCAAGGTCTCCTCTAGATGCCTTGACTTACCTCTGGCCTCTTTTCATCCTTCCTCCATAGCTCTTTGCGGTCCCACACTGACCTGTCTGCACTATTTCATAATGATGTGCATTCCAGTCCCCTGTGTTGTACCTGCTGTGCATAGTACACATAGCTAATGCTATGCACTGGGAACAAGCCCAAGAGCTAGCTACTTTCTTCTGAGGGCAGTTTGCCATCGTCTGCTCTGTGTGGTCCTAGGCCCTCTCCTATTGTTCTGTCCCTTTCACTGTGTCCCTTGTACCTAGTTTTCCTGGCACTCCTGTGACTTGACAGATATGTATGAGGCACCCTCTCTCAAGGAACTGCATAGTTAATGAAAGGTTTCCTGCTGGGTGTGTCCTAGCATTGATGCAGGCCTCATCTCAGTGCCAGATACCCCTTGTGCATTTTCTCCTCACTCCATATATTATATGTAGGCACGCCCATAAGCTTGTTTCTCAGAGACACAGACTAAAACTTAAAGAGGTTAACAGAGATAGTTAAGTCCTGGTACCCAGACATACACCTCGAGCCATCAGACTCCAGCATTCTCAGGTTGCTGAAGATCAATATTGCCTTTTATTGTTCTATATTATACCATAATTGTCTGTTTATAGGGCTGCCTCCCTGTATCAGTCAGGGTCCCAGCAGGAAGCAGATGGCACACACTCATATTTTGATTGAGAAGAAGTTGGCTACGGGAAGAGCGGGGGTGGGGGGGGGCAGGAGGCAGGGAAGCTGTAAGGGCGAATGGGGGCATCCCTGGCCCCTGTGGAGATCCGAAGGGGGAGGAGGTAACTCTGGGAAATGGGACCTAGACAGGTTGTGTGGGGAAGGCTGGATCCTGCAGAGGGCCGGAAGACAACCCTTCTGGAATGTTCTTCTTCCAGTCACGAGTCTCTCAACCCAAGGGAAAGCTGAGGAGCCAGAGGCCTGGAAGGGTAAAGAGGTCCTGCCTCACCACATGTTCTTCTGTCTCGTTGGCTACTGATGAGCTCAGGCTTTTTCCTGCACTCGTGCGCCAAGGCCTGAGTACAGAGGTCAGAGGAAAACTTTCTGGAGTTAGTTCATTCTCTCTACTGTGGATTCTGACCCTGGCTGCCGTTTTTGTTCAGCATGTATAAAATCCTTTTGGTAAAGACTGACTTAACTTCCTACTTTGCTTTTTCCCCCTTCTCTCAGTCTCTGCCTCCCTGTGATGGTTTGAATGAGAATGTGAATAAGAATGGTCCTCATAAGCTTGTACATTTGAAAACATGGCCCTTAGGTGGTAGAACTGTCTGGGAAGGGTTAGGAGGTGTGTCCTTACTGGAGGAGGTGTGTCACTGGGGCAGACTTTGAGGTTTCCAAGACTCCTGCTATCCTCAGTGTGATCTCTGCTCCCTGCATATGGATCAAGATGTGTGTTTTCAGATGTTCCTGCTACCATATCTTTTCTCTGCCATCACAGACTCTAACCCTCTGAAATTGTAAACCCAATGCTTGGTTAAGTGTGTGGCGGTTTTTGTAGGTTATCTTGGTTGTGATGTCTTGTTATAGAAACAGAAAACTAACTCAGACACTCCCCTGTTCTTTTTCTCCCTCCCTTGTTTTCTTTCTACTCCTTTTTCTTCTTCCCTTCCATCATTTTCCTCCTGCCTCTTCTGCTCTTCCACCCATGGCCACAGTCATGTATGTACCTTAAGGTCTCTCTTCTCAGCTAACCCTCTAGGGTCCTCTCATTCATGGCCTGCTCCTGCAGTAACCAGTAGATTGTTAATCAGAGAGAGTGCATTATGGCCCAAGGGTTGTCCCTGAGACTGAATGCAAGTCAATAACCATAAACCATGCTTGACATTGCCTGAGCTCTGTTGAGGCCAGTATATTGAACAGTTAGGAAATGAGGAAGCAGATTTGCAGTTGGGGAAGGGACAAAGCAGCTGGCATGATTTGAGTTCGTAGCTAAGGTGTAGATGTCGGAAGGGGGCTTTGACACTTCATGGTAGACTCTCTTCCTCATTTCACCTTGGAGGCTTTGTAGATGGAGGCTCTGAACAGCTACACCACCTCAATTTGGATTAATTCGTGTATGGTTATTATCCTCTTTGTATGAAAATATGTCCAGATGCATGCTTTGCATTCCTTTTTGACTTCCCTTTGAATTCCCAGGTCAGGCTACAGCACCATGTAAGGGGTAGGATTTAGACTGTGCTCATCCTGGCTTTAATGTCTGCTCAGCGTTCCCCAGCATGAAGCAAGTGCTGAAGAGCTTCACCAGCTTTCTGAGTGGAGCAAGAACCCACACTCATTAAATACGACAGGTAGATCAACTTGTTGAAAAGTGATTATGCAAAGCAGTAGAGCACCTCTGGGCGGAAGCATGGCTCTGGCTCAGTGCCTTCTTGCATTCTGAAGAGGGAGCAGACTGTATTCTATGGGATTTTGATTTGGCAGTTTTACTGTTCATAATGGGAAGATCTGGGGTTTAAACACTAGAGTTCACTGGGCTGCCCAGATCCAGTCTATTCCAGGTCTGCAGGGTATCTTCATCATCAATTCTGTGTTTCTGTTGCTCTATGGCTGAGGCAGAATTGAATTTGGTGCCAGAAATAGTATCCAATATGGATGCAAGTGCTTGTTAGCTGGGTGAAGATGAGCAGGCCTCTTAGCCCTCAGAACTGCCTCTCCTTTCAGGGCTGAGCAGAAGATAAAATGAGAGGCACTGGGAAGAGTCCTTTTCTTGCTGTATGTTTTAGCTAAAGACTAGGTGATAGTAGCTGGCCATTGTTGTAAATGGACAGGTGTTAGAATCAAGTCAACTTTGACATAAGTCTGACAGGTCAAGGTTCTGTAGTGTCAGGCTATGGGGCTATTTTCTGGCTAGAATACTTTGGCCTGATTTTAGAATGTTTCCTTTCTCTTTCTCTCTTTCTTTCTCTCTCTCTCTCTTTCTCTCTCTCTTTCTTTCTCTCTTTCTCTCTTCTTCCCTCTCTCCTCCCCTCCTTCTCACTCTGTGTGTGTGGGGTACATGTGTACATGTTTGTGGAAGCCAGAGGTAAACCTCAGGCCTCATACCTTAGAAATTCACCTTGTTTTCTGAAACAGGGTTTCTCATTGGTTTGGGGTTTGTAAGGCCAGTGTAAGGGGTGGGATTTAGACTAGGGATTAGTTAGACTGGCTGGCAAGCAAGCCCCAGAGAGCCTCCTGTCTATGTCTCTTCAGTGCCAGCATGTCTGGCTTTTTCCTGTGGGGTCTGGGAATTGACCTACCAACCGAGCTGTCTTCCAAGCCCTCTGAAGCTGCAGATTCTTTTTAAAAAGGCTTTATAAAATTTTGGTGTGTGTGTGTGTGTGTGTGTGTGTGTGTGTGTGTGTGTACTGCTGTGAATTTTATCACGTATGCCTCTTAGTACTGAATGTGTGCCTAGGTGCCAGTAGCCACATTTTAGCAATGACGAACTCATGTCTGAATGACATTGAGCCTGTGTTCTATGCCAGGCAATCTCTCAGCAGCCATGATGAAATTATTCGGTATCTATTTAATATTTTTCTTGATTCTAAAGGCTTCCATGTAGCATTATACCCTAACCATCTCATCACAGCTCAAGCCTTTCTTTATAAACCACAAAGATTGACATTTTTTTCCTCTGGTCATTGACACCAGGATATGATGAGTAGAATGGGGTGTTCTCATGAGCCATGTCCATGTATTTGGAATTTCTTCATGGAGGGTCATGTATTAGCAAATTTCTGGTTTGTGGCCCACGCTTGTTTTTTCCTCTTTGACTGTAGCCCCTTCTCACTATTTCCAGAATGGATTCTGTGTCCACTCTGATACAACATATCAATGTATTAGTTACTTTGTTGCCGACAAAAGCAACTTAAGGAAGAAAGGATTAACTTGGGCTCAGGTTTGAAGGTGCAGGGCTTGGTGACAAGGAGAACAGATCCAGTTGCGTCTCCAGCTGTCTGGAAGCCAGCACCAGCAAACCTCCTGTCTCCATCTCTCCGGAGCTGGGCACATGCTGATCACATAGAATCCAGTCAAGAAACAGAGAGTGATGGGTGCTGGTACTTGGTCAGCCTTTTCCTTTCTGTTCTTTCTAGGCTACTGTCATCATGGTCAGGCTGGGTTTTCTCTCCTCACTTGATCCTCTCCAGAAACACACTCACAAATTCAGAAGGACATCTCTTCTGTAATACCAAATCAGGTCACGGAGATCAGCAACACATGGCAACTAAGAGAAACCAAGAACAGAGGAGACCTGAGGGGTCTGCAGGTCTCAGAGGGGAGATCTGTGATGACAGCCCTAGGCTTTGGTTTCCCTAGAGACTGAGCACAGTCTCTAGAAAAGGAGAAGAGACTGTGCTGAGTCCTAAAAAGCAAAGATTAAAAATCCTACCCAAGATTTGGCGATAGGATGAATAAGATTGATCAGAAATTCCTTCTCTCAGCCAACTGCCCATAATCCCAGCTCTGGAGGGACTTTAACCCAGGAAGCACTTAGTTTGGTCATCAGGTCATTGTTATATGCACAGAAATTTGATGTATCAAGTCAGAGAAGGGTAATCTGTGTGCAAAGATTTTTTTTTCTTCAAATATTTCATCCTTATTTATGTCATTGTGGGTTGAATTCTAGAGAACATGAGATGGCAAGCAAGGAAAAGCTGTTCTTGACCCACTAATACCTTATCAACCTGCTGCTGCATTATAAATAACACACTGGTTGATAAATAGCACACCGGCCGTAAGTAAACAGCTAAACAAATAACCGAGGTGAGATCCTATTTCTGCTGTGGGGAAAATGCTGCTGTTTTTCTGGGATCTGACCTGATTCTACTGAAAATGTTGAGCCAACATTGATTTTAAAGTGTAGAAGTCTCTGAGCGCAATCATCTTACCGTGTTTGGAATCTGCCCTGCCTCCGCTCCCTTAAGCGATGGTGCAAAGGTCGGGTAAATACATTTGCTTCTTCAAAACCCGGCTCTGTGGGAGCTCATTGGCTCCATGGAGCCTGGTTTTCTGAAGCAATTGCTGAGATGGAATTTAAGTGCATACAAAATGTACTGGGCGTGCATGGCGAATTGAGACCAATCTTTTCAGCAATTCTATAACTCCACAAAACAGGCCTAGTCTTCAAAATAACCCAGTAGAATCCCAAGGCCTCCATCATAAAATCTCAACTGTAGAGCCCATGTTAGGAAAATGACTCTGGTAGAACAATTTTAATTTGACCCCTTCTGAGATGAGCTATGTTCATACATTCTTGCTTGGCATAGCTATACTTAGGCCTAGCTTATAAATTAAGATTACATTTCAATTATATGTAAACAAGGTCCCAAATAGCAGTGGTAGTTAGGTGTATATCCCCTCTCCCCCCACCCTAACCCTTACCCCTCCACCCCAACCCCCATCAAGCCAGAGAAGGCTAGAGAGAATCCAAGGCCAGGTAACATTACCCCATGGTTACCAAGACACTCAGATTTTTCTGTCCCCCTAGTTCTAGTCCCTGGGCCTATTGCCTCATGATTTTAAATGGCTACCTGCATGTTGGCCATCAGGTCTGCATTAAGGACAGTAGGAAGGAGGATGGGGGAAAGGATGATAAGGTTCCTTCTCCAGCTAGAGTAGCTCATACAAGGGCTTCGGTATTCTTATGGCATCCCCCACCTCAGTAGCTTTCTTTCTGCTTTCATGCCACACGTGTGCTGCTGGCCTCCTTCCTCGATGCCCTTGAATCTTCCTTTCTGGTCCCCTTTCTAGTTTCATCATCTACACACATACTCACACCCACATAGATACATAGATACATAGATACAAGTGTTTAATGTGAGGCTTTGCATAGGAGAGAGAACACAGGATATTCAGGCTTCTGAGTCTGAGAAACTTTACTTAATTTAATACTTTCCAAACTTAATAACTTCCCCACTTTCCCACCAATTTCATAGCCTCATTTGTCTTTACAGCTGCATAAAGTTCTGCTGTGTTTATGCACCGCATTGTCATGATCCAGCTCTTTGCTGATGGTCATCTAAGCTGGCTCCATTTCCTTGCTAGTGTGACTTAGAGCATCCATGGATGTGGATAAGTAGGTATCTCTGTGGTAGGCTGGAGAGTCCTTTTGACATGTGGTATAGCTGGGTTTTATAACTGGTTTTTTAACTGTAGCTTTAATCTTTTCAGGAACGTCCACACCAATTTCTATAGTGACTGTCTTAGTTGACACTCCCAGCTTCATCCATAGCAACATTTGTTCTTTTCTCAGTGATAACTATTTAGGATGGAGTGGGATACAATTGCACAGTGTTTTAGTTTGCATTACACTCATGGGTAAGGATGTTGAATTACACACACACACACACACACACACACACATTCATACAATATATAATACATCATATAATATATGTGATATGTAATACATATGTGTGTGTGTGTGTGTGTGTGTGTGTTGGACACTTATGTTGTTTCTTGTGAGAATAGTTTATTAGCACACTTACTGATTGCCAGTTATTCTTGGTGTTTAAATCTAACAGATATTATTTGTGTATTCTAGATAATAACACTCTGAAGCTTTTTAATAAGCTTCACTCTATAGCTTTTTAATAAGTTACTTTCCCCAAAGTCCTGCACAGCACATATGCTTACCTCTCACAGCAGCCTTGAGAGGTAGACCAAATTGGAGCCACGCCACTGAAGAAAGAAAGGCCAACTAGAGGGTATATGGCTAATTCTCCCTGGTACCTCCAGTGAAGCACCATTGCTGTAGGGAGTGTTGTCTAGTGTGAGGGGTGAAAGGGCATGAGCTTTGACATCAGACTTATGTTTATGGTGTAGCTCTCTACTTACTGATTGAAGAATGTTGGGCCTGGCAACGGACTTCTCTGAGCCTCCATTTCCTACCCATTAACCATGAAGAAAGTATAGGGGGTTTGTGAGGATGAAAAAAAAAAACATGTATAGACATTGCCTTGTATCCAGTAGGTACCAGCAATAGCCTTTATGATTATTATTGATAGGTGAATCATGTCTCAAACCTACATCATCCCAGTGCTTACTGTTTAAATTGAGATGTAGCTTCTATAATGTGAAATCTGTCTCTTTTCCCCCCAAAAGATTTATGTGTGTGTGTATTTGTTTGTGTGTGAGAGTGTAGTGCTCATAGAGGCCAGAAGAGTGTGTCAGATCTCCTGATCATGGGAACCAAACTTGGTTCTCTGGAAGGAGGAGCAAGCACTCTTAATCACTGAGCCATCTCTCAAGCCTCCAAGTCTGTCCTTTTACAGTGTACAAATGAAGAAAGGAAGGGTGTTTAGTATACACATATGGTTGTGTAACTGTCACCATGACCTCATTCCTGAACATTCTGCCACTTCTCAAAGAAGCTCTGTAAACATTAGAAGTCACTGCCCTTTAGCTCTTGGCCACCACTATTTTGCATTTTGTCTCTCTAGATCTATCCCTCCTGGAAATTTAATATCAGTGGGATCGTTTGAGTGCCTTTTGGGTCTTTCCCCCATCACTTAGCATAATAGTTTCAAGTTCCATTCTTCTTGAAGTATTTCTCGGTGGTTTATTCATTTTCATGGCTGATTGACATTGCACCAGGTGGCTGTATGTCATGTCCTGCTCAGGAACGCTTGGGTCCGTCTCACTTTTGGATTACTGCTAATGATGTTTCGATGACCATTTACACACGCATTCAGGCAGACATGTTTTCCCTTTTTCTTATGAACCTAAGTCCAGGATCAGAATGTCAGCACGATCAGGAGGCCGCCCGCTGGGGAGCAAGCATCCAAACACTTTTCACTGGACCTTTCCATGGCTGAAAGGGGGCTAGAGAACATACATCATCCTTTGCATTGCTTTTCTCATCGTGGAGACAAATGATACCTGACAAAAGCAACCTAAGGAAGTAGGGATTTAACTTGTTCCTGGCTCCAGGGTACAGTCCATCGAGGTCAAGGCAGTGCGAGGCTGAAGCAGCTGGTCACATTGCACACACAGTCAGGAAGCAGAGCCTGAGAGCCTGCTGCTCAGCTCCCTTTCTTTTATTAGGTTTGGGACCCCAGTCTGTGGGGGCCTCCCCAACTCGTTTAAACCTTTCTGGAAAGCTTTTACACAGCCCCAGAGTTGCATTTTTGTGGTGACTGTAAGTCAAATCAATTAGGGAGTAACCATTACTGTCTACAGAGATAACACCTTCTGATGCCATCCCAGTGAGATGCTAAGATCACACATGTGCATTTAGGGTGTGTGGAAACACTTTTCCCCGATCCCTATACCCTGAGCTTTGGGTGTATCAGACACTTAGAAATGCAAGTCACCTTTGCCTGGTCACATTTTAAAATGGACTTTTTAATGTGTGTTTGGACAGTTCCTTATTAGTTTCTGTGTACACAGAACCTCTTAACGGTTTCTGCCCTATGTATGCTTTTAAGCCCTGCACAATCTAACTTAGTGCCTGTTTAGATTCCAGTACTGATAAACAGTAGCTGCACATTAGGGCCTGCACTAAACACCTTGCATGGATAATCTTGTTTAAACCTTGCAGCACACTTACAAAAGAGGTATTGTCATAATCCTCATTCTAAAGGTTAAAAAAATTGGAATGAAGTAGCCTGCCTAAGGTAACAAGGCCCGTGAAGCAGCAGCATTGACACCCATGTTACCTGAATCCAGGTTGCACCATGGGAAGATTATGGACTGGAATAGTAAGACAAATGTGGGCCTTCTGGGATTCAACCTAATATCACCACTCCCACTGGAAAATGTTTGGGGAACCTGGAAGGCAGTGACTCCTTTGGAAATGGCCACCCTGGGTGCTAATCATAAGAGCACTCTGTGTTGGAGGGGTCCCCTTGGGATGAGAGAAGCGGCAGTAAGATTATGAAAAGATCATGGGTTACTCACTTTAAGGTAGCTGAGAAGGAAGGGTAGGGGACTTTGGGGAACAGGAAAGAGAAGGGAGGTAGTGCTAATGAAATGGGGAAGTGAGAATGAAACAGGAGGTGAGGGCTGTCACTTGGAGTTGTTTCAAATTACAGGCATCAGTTAAGTGATGGTATGCCATATTTATACTGGTTCTCTCTCCCTCTCCCTCTCCCTCTCTCTCTCTCTCCTTCTCTCCCTCTCTCCCTCTCCCCCCTCTCTCTCTCTCCCTCTCTCCCTCTCCCCCCTCTCTGTATTGCCCCCCCCTTTTTTGAGACCAGTTTTTCTGTGTAGCCCAGGCTGACCTGGAACACAAAGATTCACCTAACTCTGACACCTCCCTCCCATTACCCAAGTTCTGGGATTAAAGGCATGCACCACCACCACCCAGCTGTGTTTCTTACTTTCAAAGCCTTAAACATACAGAACCTTACACGTAGTAAAGGAGAGCCTACCCTGAGGTATAACCCCTCATTACAGTTATTAAGAGCAGACACATGCTTCCAGGCATTCCTTGACACTTTGATGCTAAGACCAACATTCTGCACTCGAGATGGGAGCTTCTTACCACAGGGTCTTTGTTCCTTCCTTAAACATGGAACCAGAAAAGATGAAGAAATAGGAAACTCTTGGGAGGCAGGACATCTGGCTCTCAGAGTTCCTTCACACCTGCCTGCTTGGAAATCATTTCCCTTGTCTGGAAAATGAAAGTATTGGAAAGCGTATTATCCTGTACATCTCTGGCTCCTGTTGTGTGTGACGATAGATGCTGGAAGCAACTTGACTCTCTCCAGGTCTCCTGGCCTCAGTGTTCTCCCTTAGCAACATTTTCTTCTTCTTCATCCCTCCAGTCATTCATCCTTCCATCCCTTCAGGCAATAACCTGTAAGCATCTGTGTTCTAACAGTGAGTGGGTGTCCCACTTCTGCTTTCTCAGAGGAGTCCACAGAGTAACCGGAGAAATAAAAATACTTGAAAAGGAGCCAGGGAAGGGGGCCGTAAACGATGTGTATTCTACCTTGAGATAGCACAGACATGGGCATGATTAAGTGTCAGCTGCTAAATTTAAAGCCAAGCCAAGATAAGGAGAAACCTGAATATCATATAAGCCATTCACCATTTTTTGGGGATGTGTTTCTTTTGCAGAAACAAAATAAGGCATAAGATCCCAGACTTCTATCAAGTGTTGGATTTAAGAATCCTATAAAACACCACAATTTTTCTTCTCTGGATGTTGTTCTGCTTATATTGGAAATGATGTATCTCATAAAAAAAAAAAAAAAGAATCAGTGTAGTTCAAAACACATTTATGGGAAGCCTGCAGGGACCTGTACTAGGCAGAACCTTCTCTGAGGAAAAGAAAGACCTGCAAGGGTTTGGAGTCAGACAGACTGAAAGGCATCGCTCAACTTATTACCTGTTGACCTTGAACAGGCTGTGTGTGTCTCTAGTTCTCACAGCTGGAGACGTGCCAGCTCGAGAGGTTCTTGGGAAGGTTTCAGGAGACAGTGCTTATTTATACAATGTCAAGCCTGGAGCACTGGAGCCTCTGTCCTTCCTTTCATTTCTAGGGACATAGACGAGACAGAGGTGGGCAAGGCTCCCTTGGAGCCCCCCTGGGAATTGACAATCTGGAACTTGGTAGTGTGGGACACTCAGTAGGAAGATCTGAGTTCTCTGCCAAGCCCTAACATTAACAGAGCCACTTGTCACTGTGGAAGTTCACAGTGGACCTGAATCTGAAGGCTGCTGGAACTGAGCTGGTATTGTTCTATGTCTTATGACAGAGGGATCCAGGCTGTTATTGAGAATATTCATGGGGGGGGGATTAATCCCTAATCAAAAGAGACAGGGAACTGCTTTCAAGACCAGTCAAGCTTGCATTTGAAACTGGACTCACAGAAGAGGGAAACGGGTGTGAACTGTGGCAGGAGAGTTATCCTGGGGCTCTGGGACCTTTCACTGTCTCTGATCACCCTGTTGAGCTTGCAGAACACTGGCTAACCACCAGGGCCTGGGCATTACACTGGTCTGCTTCACACTCATCAGGGTGAGCTTTGAGCTTCAGTGTCCCCTGCAGGTAAGTTGGGGATAGCCTCGTGCCCACAGTATATAACTGCTATGTTAAATGAGGTCCTGACTGCAGCCCAAGGTGCATGATACGATTGTAGTTACGGACTGTTATTCCTCTTTTACAGGACTGAAATATATTCCCCAGTTCATTCATTTGATACTCGTGCTCTGAGCTCTGGGTTTCCAGTATTTTGAATGCTTTTTAAACTCTCCTAACTCCTTTAGAGAGAACAGTAGAAAACTGTAGGGTAGAATAGAAGGGTTTTTGTGTCTCCAAACAAACCATGTTCCGCTCTTACTGAGAATACTCTAGTGGTTTTGTGTGACATATTTAAATTAAATTAAGCACAATCAGGAATAGAACAGGCTTTAAAAATATATTACATGAGATTGTACAAGTGCACTTGGGGAACACTTGTACAAAGAACACGAAGAAAACCGCCTTTCTTTCATCAGAGTATGGTAACACAAGCCTAATAGAATAACACATGAAGCCAGACACATCACTGTTGCCTGGGGAGGACTTTCCCTTCCTGTAGTATTTCTTTAAGCTGATAGAAAACAAATCTATGAGTTAACAAGTGAAATGCATAAAATTTCCTTGGTTACCTGTGTCAGGAAAGGCTGCATCCAGGATAGATAACATCACTCTCCAGCTCCATACAATAAATGAGACCAATTTTGCAGGCCTGCTAGGCTCAAGGGTAAAAAAATCATAGTTTGATTTCATTGTGTTTCTGCTCCTGTTACTGTGGTGGCTGCACCTCAGGACTAAGTGGTGGTTTCACTTAGTGCATGCATACCACTCGTACAGTGCCTGGCTAAGGATAAGTGCTTAGGTAGTAGGGTCCTGTCCTGTCCTGTACTCCAGTCTTGGTTTTCTCTGTGGTAAAGGTTGGATAATTAAAACTTACATAGGAAGTTGCCATGAGGGTTCAAAAGGGGAACATAAGCTAGACATTTTTCTATCTCTACATACAGGTTTCAAGTTCTCATAATAATATCTGAAATATAGCATCTACTTAAGATGTCTTAGGCCCTGTTAAGTACTTTATATTCCTTAGCTTGTTCGTTCTTGTAGATGGACACTATCATCGTGTTGTATCGTGTGTGTGTGTGTGTGTGTGTCTGTCTGTCTGTCTGTCTGTCCAATTTCCTTGTTTACGGATATGGAAACCAAGATTCAGAGAACTAAATCACTTTGATAAGGTAAAATCTGATAGCTGATGTGTGGCAGAGATGTGAGCCCAGGTCATTCAAATTTGAAAATCCACTCATAAAATCAACACTCCTTCCTGAGAATGGGATCCTTTTTTATACCCCCCTAGAAGTTGCCTAACTGAAAACATCCCTCTTTATAAGAGCTTTGGTTCTAAGAAATTATTTGTGTATGTGTTTGTGTGTGTCTAGGTACATATGTGCCATGTATGTATGCGGTCAGAGGGCAATTGGAGGGCACTGTTCTTTACTTTTACCATGGGTTCTACAGATTGAACCCAGGTTGTCAGAGTTGGTGGCAAGGACTTAACTCTCTGGGCCATCTCACGATGGCCCTCAGTGATCCATTTCTGATCTTGACGGAATTGATCCTATTTGATATTCTTGTTCACTTAACTTCCAAACTCCAGATCTGATCACTAGGGAGTCTGGCCTCTTACAAGAATAAGCAAACCTTCCAAAATCTTCCAAACACTATTTATTCCCACATCTGAGATTCCAGTTTCTGGGAATTATAGTGTAGTCCTTCCTCCCTCTCATTTCCTGCCATCCTCCAGGTAACTAATTTAGAGATATCCGAGTTGTGAGATGAAAGGAGATGCATTTATAGTCATGATTCACACAAGAAACATTTAAAGAGAATTCACTCTGTGTCAACACCTTTAGCCGCACCTCTTCTCATTTCTACTAATAATCTGATTACTCTAATTTTACACACAGGAAAACTGGGGGTAGGGGTGGGGGGACACAGAGTGGAGAAACTCAAGTTCCAGGAACTTGAAGCATTTGTCCTTTGCTAGTTCCATGAGGGATCTGATGAGTGGGGTGGCTGACATTGTGGCTCAGAGCAGCCATGGGTTTCTAGACTTGAGAGAGCACCTTTGACTACTTACCTCCAGTTCTCTAGGTTTGGATCGTTGTCAGTCATCTTGCAAGCGAGCTCCTTTGGTTCCAAAGTTGATGGGAGAATGAGGCTTGTGAGTGGAAATATGACTCAGAGTCAATTCCCAGGTGACGGTGGTCAGCAGTTCTGATGCTGTCCAGAGGAACAAGCTTGTACTGTTCTTGATGCTTCAATTCAGGGACGCAGAGCATCCTTGTAGGATCACTGTCTTGCTGCTCTGAGGAGTGCTCAGCAGAATGAGAGGCCTGGGGTAATAAACAGTCTTTGACGGGGATTATAATGACGACAACGTAGATGGTGCTTGCTTTATATAAGCCGGGTTCACAGAAGCTCCAGTCTATGTGCACATGTTTTTTCTGGCTTTGGAGAGGATAAATGTGTATTTCTGGGTAGCTCCCTGTAAAGAAACCCAGCCTTTCAGCTTTGCCCACGCCAGACTCTATTTGCTTTTAGATATCCAGGAATGGCGTTCAGGGTATTTGAGAAAATGGGAGGTACAGATGGCTTGCACTAGGGCATGGTTTCAAATTTAAAGAGGATTATGGTCCATGAACCTCAGAAATGGTGGGTTGAGGTGCGAAGCTTTGAAATTCTAATTGCAGACCAGTCTAAGGAGGTATATACTTACCAGAGCACAATATCTCATTGTTCATATATTCCTCTCTTGGCTAGAGAAGGCAGGGGAGGAGCAGGTACATAACATAAGCTTCAGAGGAAACTGAAACAGCAATTGGTGGCAGCGGTTTGGGCTCTCTGGTGAATTCAGAACGAAATCCCTGACTGTTTACCATTGCTGAGCTTAGCTTGCTGTAATAATCTTGACTCTTTCAATCTGCAGAGCCAGGTGTAGGTGCAAATCGGCTCCAGCTGGGAGGGCTCTGTGTGGTCATTTTGACACACCTACCCTCTTATTTTAAGTCATGTCGCCCAAACCCAAGGTATCTGTATTAGGAGAGAAAGCTGTGGAATCTAGGGCCTCTGGGAACAGACACACTTACCCACTAAGTCTGGGTTCTGAATGGGGCAGGTACTAGATGACAACTCTGGAGAGAGGGGGTGGGGTGGAAAACTTGCCAATATCAAAACCCAGACTCACCCTCACAGCCCTGAGGAAGACAAGTCCTTTTGGAGGGAAGCCCCGGTGCTCACTGGTTTGCTCTCAGTACTTTGTGGGGGAGCATGGGATTTATGAGGCTCAGTGAGCTTAATTAGTCCAAGCTAGTAAGGGTCATATTTGTTTCAACTTATAGAATTTTCCGGATGCTGTGAGAAATGAGGTAGGATTCCCTTCTGGGTCGTTCATTCTTCAAAAATCTCCGTTTTGCAGCCATGACAACTGGTGACCCTGAAGGTGTCAGCTGCCAATCTCCTCCTGCCTGTTTTCTCCCTGAGAGCTTTACCCTCCAGGTGTCCCAAACCAAACTTTTAAAGTATTGAGAGAAGAAAGTACTCTTGTTTGTGTTTACCTCTTTATTCACGAGTTTTTAAAGGTCAATTTCTCACGCTTTACTTTGCCAGGGAAGTGTTTCGTGGTGCTCATTCTCTTACCAAGTTCTTCCTTTAGTAGGCTGAGACACTTCCCTGCACTGGAGAGCACGGGTACCGAACCTCAGTAGAGGCACAGTGCAGACTCAATTTAACCAAGCTAGGGAGATAAACAGTACAGACTTTAACCCATTTTTCCTATGCCAGGAGCAAGTCCTCATCCATGAACCTTTACTCAAGTCTCCTGCTTGAGTGTGAGTGTCTCTGTCTTCTACTTTCATGGGAGGCAATTAGGGGTCCAAGATTCCCAGCCAGCAGGGTATCGAGTGGTTTGTTCATTCTTTTCTGCTCACGTTGCCAGAGCTTTCTCTGAGCATGGTTTATGTATGGCTCTGTCATCTTCTCCTACTCCTCTGTATTGCCTGTTTGTCTGATCCTCTGCTGCAAAGCAAATTCTAAGACAGCAGGAATGTTGCTCTTGCTGACATCCCTCATCTCAGAATTCGTCAGCTTATGTGACAAACCATTTTCTTTTGACATGCAGTTTTCCCCTCCCTGTGACCCTCACTAAAGACAAGCCCTCTCCGTGGGCAGAAAAGCCAGAGAACACAACCTCTAGCTGTATCTGATGGTAAGCAGGCAGGTCTGAGTAGGCCACAGTGCCTCCCTTCCAAAGCAGGCTTGCATGGAAACCAGTCATACGCTTTCAAGGGCTCCTGTAGGCCAATCCCAAGGCCTAAGGTGGTTTTTATTGTTACTCTTCTCAAAATCTTCAGGTTAGTGGTGAGAAATTAGATGGGTGTTTTGAACTAACAACAGTAGACATCTTGATGGGGCTGAATTGGTACTTTTCTCAGAAGACATTTAGTTCCTGCTTAGCAGTGACGAGCATTTGCACCTGAGAAATACTTTTTGCATCTCCGGATGCTCAGCGGTCCTCTGGGGCAGGAAAAAAACCAAATGCACATGGACAGATGAAAGTGTTTTAAAACAACCCTTCCTGTCTACTCTGCACAAGGCACAGCATTGGCGTTCAGAGGGCAGCAGGGCTGCGCCCCCATCCCTCGGCCCGCGCAGGAGGGAGATGGCTTTCCGGGCCTCGCTTCCTGCACCCACTCCGGACTAAAAAAGAACACGAACAACTTTTTTTTTTTTTTGGTCCTTCTTTTGCAAAAAAAAAAACGCTCGCGTAACCAGCTCGCTGAAGTAACCGCTCCGGGGGCGGCCGGGTGTGTGTGTGGGGCGCGGTTCCGGAGCCCCACGGGCACGAGCACCAGCGCGGGCGGCTGCGAGGTGGGGACCGCGCGCGGGCCGGGAGGGGTGGGGGGAGAGGGGCGGAGCGGGCGCGGCGCGTGCGCAGAGCACTTCCGTGTTTGTCCCCGTGACTGGCGCCGGCGCGCCGCCCGCCGCTCCGCGGGAGCGAGCGCCCCAGTCAGTCGAGCTTCGCCGCTCGTCAGCGGCCGCGGAGCGGTTCGTTCCGCCCCGCCCCGCCCTGCCCCGTCCCGTCCCGCCCCGCCCCGCCCCGCCCCGCCGCCCCTTGCGTGCGCTCGGGGAGGCGCGTCCCCGGCCGCCCTGCGCGCGCCGCTCGCAGTTTGAAGGGCGCTGCGCCGCTCGCTCCGCTCCTCTCCGCTCCGCTCCTCGCGCGCCAGGCCGGGCGCCGCGGCGGGTCGGGCTGCGCGCGTGGCGTTCATGAGCCGCCCGGCGGCCCCGGGAGCCTGCGCCGTGACTCACCCCCGCCCCCGCTTGTGTCTCGTCCCTCCCGCGGCAGGATGCCGGACCAGATCTCCGTGTCCGAGTTCATCGCCGAGACCACCGAGGACTACAACTCGCCCACCACGTCCAGCTTCACCACGCGGCTGCACAACTGCAGGAACACCGTCACGCTGCTGGAGGAGGTAGGCGGCGGCCTGGCAGCTGGGTGGGCTGGGGCCCTGGGGAGCCCGGCGACTCGGGGAGCCACACCCCCTCCGGCAGCCCCCGGCCCCTGCGGTCCTCCTTGACGGCCCTTTCCGGGATCCTGCAGGCTTGAAAGCCGAGGGGGACTGAAGTGGGAAAGGACTGAGCGAGCTCTGGACACCCGAGTAGAAGAGAGATCCTCTCTGTCTTGCACCCAGTCTGGGTGCCAAGCAGTCTGCTCAGCGCTTCCACATCATTTGTGACCCTTTCCTAACCCGCGAAGTACATGGCGTCAGGCCACCGAGGGCAGAAAGGCGAGGCTGCGTGGCCAAGGTCACCAGCCAGAGACTTGGAGATGGGCCGTGAATGCACTTCTCCGCAGCCCAGCGGGGCCAGGCAGGCTTAGTTAGCTTTAGAGATAAGGGCTGATGGAAAAACCCAAAGGAATAACAGGGAACTTCAATTGAGACTGTTGCCATCCCTGGGCCTGTGTCTCCTAGTCCCCTGTGCCTAAAGTGAGCCTAGTGGAAGGAGATCTGTACAAACAGGTCTCCGCCCAGCTCCCCTTGCTCCAGTGGCTTTGGTTCTCTAAGGCTCAAAGCTTGCTGCACCAGATCCGCAGGACACTCAATGCAGTCTGCAGAGCTGATCAGACTAAAACCTTCGGAAAGAACAGCTCTGCCTATCGGGACTCTCCGGGGATGGATGCCCAGGGGCGGGGGCAAGGGCAAAGCTATTTCTTTTAAATCTTTAGCTGCCGAGGGGTGGGTGGGGAGAAACGTGTAAGCACATGTTTACAGCTACATAAAAGCCTGTGAAATATCAGTGAAAATAAGGCAGTTTTCCAGAAACTCAGCACAATTTCTCAGTGCCACAAAATATTCCCATCCTAAGCAGCCAGGCCTGTTCTGGCTCAACACGACGGTATAGGCAGGGAGAGGGTTTTCCCCATGGGAATTAGGCACTTGGTTGATTTGAAGTTCAGGGAGCTCTTTTTTATTTAGGGCCACTAGGGCCGGCCCTCGGTAATATAGGGAATCCTGAAGTTCTGCCTGGAGCTGGCTTTGGTAGTCAAGTTGTCTAATGTATGAAGAACTGGTATTTGGATGCATGCATAAGAGATGGAAATGTTTGAGGGTGGGAGATTTTGTTGTCTCAGGGTCCCCTGTTGCCCACCTGCCAGGTGCTATAAACTAATCTTTTTAATTCCAGTAAGGGTTGTTTCTAGCGTTTTCTCTGGAGTCATTGTTGAGTGATGGAAATGAATGTTCAAGTGGTTGGAGAAATACTACCTAACTAGGTGTATTTGAAAGCCAGAGGTAATGAATTCCCCACCCCCTTGTGACCTGTCAGTTGCTTAATGGTTGATATCAGGGATTAAACAGAGTTGCCAGGCATTCAGCCTCAAAACGAGTCTGTCTTTCATATAACTGGAAGAAGCTGAAGCACACTTATCTAGGAGTGTGTGGTCATCTTTCTCTATTTCTAACTGGTTATGTCTCTAAAGGGTTTAACATTGATTAGATTGTGGGGTTATTTTTCTGCCAGATAACTATTCCTGTGCCTGCTAATAGAGCTGTCAGTTACTGTAACTTTCTGCACACTCAGATAGTGTTACTGTATTCTGTTTGTGCAGCAGATGATAAGGGTGTTTTGGATGCTGTTTGTGGGGTATATTTGTGCATTTTGAAGGGCCTTGCCTTTTTAGAATACAGTTTAATGTCATATAAGCATCTGCCCCCAACACCCCCTCGTGTGTGAGTGTGTGTGTGAGTGTGTGTGTGTGTGTGTGTGTGTGTGTGTGTGTTACAGAAGGTAGAAGAATAGACCAGTTAGGTAGAAGAATAGACCTTTGAGCTTGAGAAAGATTTGGAACCAGTCTAGAAAGTTCAGAAGTGACACATTAAAATACATTGATATATTGTCTCTAAAACATCCCTGTAAATGTTGCCCTTGTCCCAATTGTAGAGTAATTAATTGATAACAGAATTTTGTCATTCTTTTTTCTAAACTTGAGTGCAGCTTGGCTAAGAAATCATTTTACCCAATGTGTATTTTTTTTAAACCCTTGAATCATAATCTGTTTGGTTCAACTTTGTGTGGTGACCTCTTCTTCATATGAAACGTCTGTTTAGCTTCTTATTGTTGGATCATCACACAACTGAAGGTACATCTTAAGTAGATCTCTACCTGGTTCTTCTGAAATAGGCAAGGTATAGTGGGACATACCTGTAGTCCTAGAAGTCGGTCAACAGAGGCAGGAGGATTCTCCACAAGCTTGAGACTAAGCCTGGACTTTCTAATGAATTCTAGACCAGCCAGGGCTGTTCAGCAAGACCTTATTTCATAAAATGCTAGGGCAGGAAGCTGTACTAGACATGCCACACACGATGATTCCAGCACTCAGAGACTGAGCACAGGGTCGTGAGTTCCCAGCCCAGGATACATAGGAAGACCATCTCAAAAAAAAAAAAAAGTGTTGTAGTGTGTGTGTGTGTGTGTGTTGGGGGGTAGGAGGAGTTACTGCTCCCAAAATTTTGTCCCATAACTTTGTGAACATATCAGGAAATGTTGTTTGCATATACTTCCCAAGTGAGAGATTTGGAAATTGTAAGAATTTGGCTTGTGTTATTGTGGTTATTCTTAGAAATAGAATTTTTGGGTTTTTTTTTTTTTTTTTTTTTTTTTTTTGTGATGTGGAAGCTCTAGAATAGGGAGTTATTTGGGTAGCTTAGACTTCTGTTTGGAAGCAAGTCTTTTCCTAGTTCTGGTAGTTAAGAATTTCCTGTTTGTGACATTGTCTGCTGTTTATATTAGTAATTAACACACGCAGAGCTCAACTGAAAACCTGTTAGAGCGCCAAGCTTTGAACACAAAATTGATTAATTTGGGGTTAACACTTTCCCCTTTCATTGTGTCTCCCTGTCAAACAGTATACCATGTGGAGCAGATGCTGTTTATATTTAAAGCCCCTTGGGACATGCACTTTGGGAAATGAATCAGATATACATGGAAAGAAGAAGCTAAAAGCTTACTTCAAGGCTTCCCTTTTAGAGATGAGGGACACATATGGTGCGGAGAGGAATGGTTTGGCTGGGACACAAGTGGCTGCCTTCGAGAGGCAGGAATGGATCATCTGGGATTCAGCTAAGGTTTCACTCTGGCCTGTAAGTGGTTTCTAAGCACAAAGCCAATACTTTGCTTATTCAGGAACCAGAGCATACTCGTGTATGCTGTTCTGCATGCGCCCCTTTAGAAGTTATGGGTAAGTGGCTAGAAGACAAGTGTGTCTTGAGAAAGAAGCAAGCAAGCATTGTAGGAATATCGACCAAGACACTGAGATGCATTCTCCCTTTAAAGACTGAGAGTTAATGGCCAATATTTAGGGCCTTGGGGACAAGGGAGAACACATCATACTTATCAGGGTTACTGGTTATTGCTAGCATTTTACTTTGGTGCTGATGGAGATAATCTTTGCTCATTTCTTTAGCTGCTGCCCCATATAAGGCCAGTTTTAGGCACAGGGGATACACAGTCACTTGTAGTCAGTTGTGTAGGGCTACATGCATCCTCTGTGTAAAGTCTACACGTAAACCTGTATGACGGGAGAAGGACAGCTCTTATTCCACTTTACTGAGAAGAAAAGTTCTAAAGAGATGACTTTCCTCTAAGGTTTCCTTCGTAAATAAAGGAGTTTGGGGATTCTTTACACAGTTACCATGTAAGATACACATTCTAAATGTCTGCAAAGTCATAGTTAATGACTTTATAGTGCATAAATGAGGCTTCACTTTCGTCGTACAACACAGTCTTGATCTCATGAAGAGGTATCTAAGGTCCATTAGTAGTTTGGCTTTTCCTCCTGCCTATGTTCCAGGTAATTCTTAATAGTGATTTAAGTATAATATTTCTTCAAAGAAGATAATGGGCTTCATATTGAAATGTGAGGACTTACATAAGTGACCTATGAGCAGGATCTGCTTAACACGTCTTCTAGGGGCATCTGTGTGGCAGTTCTGGTTGCCCTGCTGGGGCACTGGGGCTATTATTTGGATTATTTGGAAGCCCATGGTGCTGAAGGAAAAAAAAAAAAAAAAACCAAACAAACAAAACCATAACTTTTAATAGGACTGAAAGGTTAAGTTCATAGATGGGAGAATTAATACAGAACACTTGACAGCAATATAAGCTAAATACTGAAATCTGCCATCCAGTCAATATGCACACCATTGGATGCATTATACTGCTAGGCTTGGGGATTGGGGATGAGTAACTGTGTCTGCAAGGTGCCCTCTAAAAGCCTTTCTGAGGTAGCTGGATGTCAGTGTGGTTCTGGTTTGGAGACGTGTTTTTGAAGGCTTAAAACCATTTGATCAAAGGTTACCAGAGGTCTCTTTGATATTAACAGTAACAACAACTGTCAACTACTGATATTCCTGCTATGTGCTAGCAATGTGTGTGTGTGTGTGTGTGTGTGTGTGTGTGATTTATTTTTTTGCCTGCATGTGTATATTATACAGTATGTATGTGTCTGTTGCCTGAAGAAGCCTGAAGAGGGCCTCCGATCCCCTGGAACTAAAGGTAAAGAGGGAAGTAAGTCACCATAGGGATGCTGGGAACCAAACCCAGGTCTTTTGCAGGAGTAGCCAGTGCTCTTAACCACTGAGCCATCTCTCAAGCGCCCCCCACCCCCATTTATACGTACTATTATTTAATGTTTGTCCTATTACTATTAATAGTCCCATTTTACAGATAACTATATATCTCATGTGTATGTGTGTGTCTGTGTATTTAGTTCACAGCCAGTCAGAAAGGAACTTGAGACTTAAGATTATCAACGGTACAGTATTCTTGCACGCCAGTCAGACTTCCTCTGTAAGTGTTGCTCTACTCTTTGAACTTTTGATCACAATATTGAGCTTTGTCTTTCTTGTTGATGTCTGGAGATCTAGCCTTTGATGAGTAAGATTAGGTCTCTAGTGCTAATCTATGGACTCTCATACCTAGGAATTCTTAATGCATTCAAGAACTAGTTCATCACCTTCAAATAATAAGTAGTTTTAGACAACAAAAACATCAACAAAGCCCTTCTCTGGAGGGTTTAGAAAAAGTCCCTTTGGGCCATTTCCTCTAAAGTAGAGGAAATGTATTTGGGTCTGTTCCTGAAGATAAACCAACAAAAGACAGTTCTCCTTGGGGTACCAGTATCCTTTGTGGAAGTCTAGGCTCTGGAGGCCAAGCCTCTGATCCAGTCTGGGAGTAATTAGGATATGTTTTCTCAGAACCTAGCAAAGGTCGGTGGCTATTTGCTTACAGAAGCAGGGAATGCAGCTTCCCTTGTGTTTCAGATTCATGTACTCTACAGCAAGGTGTGAATCTGTCAGTTCTGTATTCCACACTAATGCCATACACCCTCATATACAACTTTGTTATTTAAAAAACATTGTTTTCATCTTCACGTAATAAAAGGCCAGTTCAGTGGTATTCTTAGTATTATCCTTTCATACATGCATAAAAGCTCAGAGGTTAAATATTCAAGATTTCCTGGTAAGGTAGGCAACAGACTTGGACTTTGGATACAGAATATATGAACTTAAAACTAGATTTATTTTCTATGTATTTCACAGTTTATAAATAAAATTTAGAGAGGGGAGAAAAAGCAAGCCAATTGCTTTAGTCTGCTTAGGCCTCTCCCTAAATGTCTGCTTGTTATGGTCATACATGGTGATGCCAACAGTCCTCTGTACAGCTGATCGGCTATGAAAAAGCCATGTGGCTTCCACTTCCATCCTGGTATATGTATTCTGGAACTGTTGGACAGCCTTTTGCCTGTGAACCTCCACAGTTGTGGCAGAAGAGCTGCAGCTGGAAGTTGTAGCTCCAGCAGGCTTCTTAGAGCCTGTCTGCTCTTGAGCTGCCTGGCCATTCACCACCTGCAGGCTTACAGGACACTCGTTGCTAAGGAATCATTGTATATAGTTGAGTTAAAGGGAACTTGAGTAACCTCCAGTCTGAGGATGGCAGCATGGAATCTCTATGTCCAAGAGGCTCACTGAAAGCTGTGTAGTATCTAATAACCAGTTACAGAAAGGTCGGAGGACATCCCTACTAGTGCAGTTCTGTGTAACTCGCATGCTATTGTGCATGTGATTTGGACTCCTAACTCATCAGGCTAGTAGTGTGGTGCTGATAATCTTTCACTGATCCCATGCTTGCATTGTGGTTACAGCCACCTAAAAGTGGGGAAGCAAAGTATTAATTTTATTTAGCTTACTGTTTGCCAGAAGAAAACTGGAGCTTTGCCTCCGTGTGGAGTAAAGCTGATGAGTTATGGGGACTCACATTCTGTTACTTTCAATATGGAGACTGAGGTCTAAAGATGAGGAACGTAGGCAAGGGTTTGAATTCGGGGCTTTTGACTCTTTTGTACTTTGCTGGGGCAGTCATCTCCAGCACTGCTGTCTGGATCTAGCTTCTAGAGAGAAAGCCTGAAATAAACCTGAGGTTAGGAAGCTCGTTTTGCAGACACCAGTCATTGGGTTAAGTGCTGGTCTCTAAAAACATGTTATGTGAAGCCATGACACATTTGATACTGGGTTAAGACACTTCCATGAAAAGCCAGTTGTGTCAGATGTTCAGACTGTCCGGGCATTTGCAGAGTGCCTTCTGTGGGGGTCTTTGAAGCCCCGAGTTTTGGTTTCAATATACATCACCTGGTCATTTGAGGATTTCCTGGCATATCCGTTCTTACACGTGTTATTTAACGATGAGTAAGTAATGGGGCTTGAGATCATTCCTAAGCCTGTTTCCTCATTTCATAAGTGGTATCCTTTTGGATAGAAAAGGAGATAACGCCCATGAGGCACTCACCAAGTGAGTTCCTGACCTGGTAAAGGAGGCCCATGAATATCAAAGTCTTTATGCTCAGTGCTCCTCTCTCAGGGAAGGAGGTCAGGGAGAGGCCCTAGCATTCCTGTAGCTGATCTTTTGCTACCCTGTGGGTTCTTCTTTCTTCCCCCCTTCCCCTACCCTTTTCCCACCCCTTTCAACCCCCAACACTAGATAGAAGAGAAAAAAGGATAGAGGAGAAAGAGGATAATGTTATCATTAGACTACTACTTCCTGTTGATTAGGAGTGTTGAGTTCCTTGGGGCAAGTTTGACTTCCCCATCAGGATATCTGATTTATTTTTTCTTTCTTCTTCATTCTTCCTTCCTCCTCTGCCTCCTCCTCGAACAACTACTTAACTAACCACTACCAAGAGCAACCACCCACCAACCAACTAAACTGTCAGGGCTCTAGCATTTATATATTCTCTGAGAAGTCCGCTGAATCAATACAGTTCCAGAAATTACTTGCAGCTGGCAGAACCACACCCCTGCTAGAGCATGAGGCGAACCATAGTCAGCTGTTGTGGACAGTCTGAAGGGGCGCCATATTAAACACCTGGGGTTTGTTTTTGTTGTTGTTGTTTTTTTAATCCAAAAACGTATTCTGATAATATCTTTGTATTTTAAAGAAACCAAAATTCCAAAATTGTTACATTCCTTAAGTAGGTAAGTGAACAGATGGAAGGTTTACCAGTGGACCAGTAACGATACATGGGTTGATGGAGGTGATGCTCCTGTCAGGTTTCCGTAAGCTCTTTGATTTCCAGGATGTTTGTTGGTCAAGTTACCGGAGCTTTCTCTGTCTTTTGTTTCCTTACGGGAAGAATGAGTCAGTGTATGTAAAGTGCTGAGTGTTGCCTAGCACGGCGATCATTACATCCATGATGGTTCTTATCCTCAGGACAGTTGCTGTTTACTATGGGTGCATTGTATTGCTGGTGTGTCACCAGGATGACAGTTGGTAGAAGTGTTTTGGAAAAGTAGGTGATGAGGAGGTCAAATGACAGTGCTGACTCTGTATGCTTCAAGGATCTGGGTTGTGGCAGCACATATGGGACTGGGGTGGAACTAAAGATTGGGACTTTTGTGGCTCATGGTCTTAGCCATTTTGAGCTCTTGCTCAGTGTGACTGTATTCTTACACCTCAGTGAGGGAACCAGTGCTTGGTGTTGCCGTCTGACTCAGAATAGCTTGATGGGCTCCCCGTGCACCTCGAGGCCCATGCTTTTGCCAGTCAGAGCTAATTTGTTTACTGCCACATGTCCACAGGGTCCCTTCATTGATGCATCAAATTCTGGGCAACACTGTTCTTTTGATTTTGCTAGAGTTTGGGGTAATGAGTTGTTTTGTTATATAATGAATGCAGATACTTGATTTTGTCTGTTTTAGGGGAGACAAGTATGCCTTGGTCCTACCTAGAATATATATAGTGTGTTTTGCTGATAATAGCTTGAAGCACTGAGACCACAAGTAATTCTGTTTTGGTTTGGAGGCAGGAGCTTTAGAGTGGAAAGGAGCTTTCTGTTTAGTCAAGACATAGAGCTGCTGCCTTCTCAGTAAAATAATTTTAATTTTCTTGGGAGTAGGGGTGGCTCAGCTTAGGAGCCATATGACTCTGTTTTAACTAAATGTGTGAGTTCACAGTGGACTCTTCCTGGGCCTGAGTACTATCTGAGCAGCCCTGTGCTGTGGTGCAGTTTGCGGTCAGTTACATAAGAACTGAATGTTAATGCTGAGGCTACGGTATAATTTTCCCCCAAAGAACTGGAATATGTATCCCTTTGATAAGACAGTACCCAATTTAGCCACCCAGAAGCTAGGAAAACAAAATCAGAACCTTATGGCTCAGGGAGGTAAGAGCCACAAAACAGTAAGAATTTGGTGCCAACTATTGCAGAAAGCAAAGAGTTGGCTACATTAATGGAGACCATTTCTTCTCCTGCCAGATGTGAAGAAAATATAAGCTCTTCTCAACTCTGTTATTAACATAGCAGGGATACCTTGTATTCTGTAACATCATGCCCCAGGGGCTTAGACTAGGGCGACCGTAGTGAACAAACCCAGCATGCAGTAGGCTGTAATAAGTATGGTGATAATTTTTTTGTTATGGTGTGAGCTCATCAAAGTTGGTAGTATAACCAGAGACTATCCAGTCCTTTTGTGGATGAGATTGCTGGGGCCCAGAAAACAAACGTACATGTGGTTCTTTTTGTAAATTTCAAATCTCTACCCACCCCTCATAAATACTTGTATAAAGCAAAGAAGAACACAAATAGAACTAGTTAAACAGCATTTGGATTTGTTGGAAAGACTCACAGATTATTCTACTGGACACTAGAGGAAGAGTGACAGACAGTGAAGGAACTACTCACTTCTAGATTATAGGCACATATATTCACACTGGTCCTATATAACTTCCTGGCACCAGTTGGTATCTCTCTTGTTCTACCGTGGGAAAAGCACATTACATAGGGAAGTGTAGATTGGCCCAGCTTGGAACAGCAGATCACCTCTGGTTTGGTAGCTTTGGGCAGGATGATGGACCTATGATTGTTCAGGTTAAGCATTCCCTCTCAACTTCCATGATGTTCCTCAGAGAATGGGCAGAGGCTAGGAACAGCCCCTCTCCTCCCCAAAATAGCTGACACAGCAAAGCAGAGATCCAGGTTTCCTGGCCTCCTCTTTATGTTTTTATTTGAGTAAAAGTTGGATGGAGACAACAGGGCCTTACGTCAGGATAACTAGTAGGCAGTGTAAGGTAGGCTAAGTGCCTGGCATCTGGTGACACTTGGAGGATAGTAGTTTTTCTGCACTTCCCTCTGTAAGCCTTACCTCTCATTGACCCTTGTATTCTATTCACTTGGGATACATGAAGGGCTGTGGTTAGAGGACTATACTGCCCAGTTTTAGTTTGCTGATGTGGTCAAGAAAGACCAGCAGTCAGATCCAAAGTAATGGTATGGTGCTCTTTCAGTAATCTTTCTGTAGTTACCTGGGATGAGTGGAAGGCTAGGCAGAGTAAAGAGGTTCTCCTTGGTTTGATCAGATTTCTCCCAGTGTGAAGTACCCAAGACAGAGAAGAACAAACAAGGACTAATGGCTTTGCTTCCCTGGAAGGGCTTCATGATCCAGTCACACATGAAATAAGAAAGTCCACTTTTTTTTTTTTTTTTTTAAGATATGGGGGTGGGGGCTTCCTTTATATTCCATTAATCATTTTTTTTATGAATTTCATTTCCTTTTTCTTGTGATGTTTATTCACATTAGTAGCGTTTACATAAAATTAGATGCTCCTTATTTCCACCGAGTGCAAATCAAAAGAGCTGCTCACTGCTGGCCCAGCAGCTGCTCCTGCTTTAATAATAGTAATACTTTTCACAGCAAAGCAAGTAAGCACACTGCCTCCCAGAACATGGAACAGTGCCAAGTCAAATAACACTGTCACTGCCCCAAGGCTTCTGCATTTTGTATGTAAGCATTGGAACAAAATCAGATTCACAAACAAAACCCCTACAATTAAGCAACTAGTATGCCATTGGCATTGTGTTGGGCATTTTACAGACATCCTCTACTCACCTTAATACTTCTGTAGCTCCCGAGACACTGTTTTATGGATGACTGAACTAGGCTTAGGTGATTTGGCTAGTTCATGTCTTTTTTTCCTCAGACTCATCTTAAAGTGCCATGCCTGTGTTAGCCATGTGAAATAGAGCCAAGAAAAAATGGGCTTTTGCTGAGTTGGGTTATTCAGATTCAACTTGCTTGTTGCTGTTGTTGTTTTAATATTTCTGATGGGGCAATAAATGACAACCATTGGGTAATCACAGAAGTAGTTTTTCTTCTCATTTTAGAACAGCCTTGTTCATGATGGGCTGATGAAGTACAGTGGTTTTGTTTTTTTGTTTTTTTTTTCTCATGTTCTTATTTGTCTTTATCCTTTTTTCTAACCATTCTTACTACATTTTTCCCTTTTTATATTACTGTTCCATGTATACATATGAATAAATATAGCCTGTTAAGTCTGTTTAGTGTTGGTTCTATCAGTGTGTTTAGGACTGGCCATGGTTAGGGGCCTTGCCCCTGAGGAAGACTGATAACTCCATCACTCAGTAGTCATTAATTGTCTGGAGCTCTTCATCTAAGAGTGGAACCTCTTGAGATTTCCCATGCACTTTGGCTTGTCAGTTTGAGTTGTCATCATTTAGGTCTTGTGTAGGTACCATAATGTTGGGATTTCATGGCTGTAACTTTGCTGTCGTATAGAACACACACTCTCATATAAGATAACCTGATCCTCTGACCCTTGCAGCCTTTCTACTTCCTTTTCTGTGTGTTCCCTGAACCTTAAATGTCGGGGTAATGCTATTGTTGTATCCATTGGGCTGGGGACTCCAGAGTCTGTTGTGCTCTGCATTTTGACTAGTTGTAGCTTTCAGTTTCTATCTGCTGCTAAAAGGTTTTTTGGTTTTTTTTTTTTTTTTTTTTTTTTTTTTTTTTTTTTTTTTTTGATGAGGGGTGAGAGTTATACTTAATATTTAAAATGAAATTAGAAATTATACTGGTTTAGAAGAGTGGCAGTCCTGGACTCTCCTAAGTTCCATGACCTACTAGCATTACTTTTAAAAGATCGCACATACCTCAGGTCTAATGACACTCCTCCTTTAGCCCTACTTTTAAACCCTGTTGGCACTCAGATATTTGGTTAACATTGTGGCAGTGATCATTTGATCTATAATTCTTGAAAGCAGATCTGGTAAAGGTTTCTGAATGCAACCAAGTCTGCCTCTTTGGACTAGAATTATATGCCTATCCATTGCATGGTGCCTTCATATTGTTTGAAGGATGTGCCACAGCCAATTTGAATACTATGCTAAATTTATTGTGTGACCTTTTGTCTAAATTAATTGTGCTGTCCCACCAGTCACTTTCCGAGTGCCAGCTCTGTCTGAGGATCTTAGGATTGCTCTTTCCCAGCCCTCAAATCATCCAGGACTTGATTGAGACAGTGATCCAGCCTGGGTTCCATGGCCCAAACCTCACTCCCGTTTGCCGCCCTGCCTTACTTGTTTTTAGTGGTATAGCAGCAGAGTAGCAGTAACTCAGAGAGCCTGCTGAGCAAATTTATCTTCTTAGTGGAATCACACATGCACATACATATACATACTTACTATGTAACATACATTCACAACATACACACAGCCTAGTGTCTATGAGCAGAAAATGAAAGCATGATATTTTTCCTTTAAGCTGAGTGGGAGGTGTTGAAATCTAGACAGTTTATATCAGTTATTTTTAGGGGTAAGCAGTTCAGAGGTGGAGTGAGAGAGACTAATGAGGGAACTGATATTTTCAAAACAAGTTAACTCTCTGCTCCTTCTGCATGGACAATAAGGAGTGAATCTGCCTTGCTGTATACACATTTTTGCTTCTGATTATTAAATCAACAAGACATTTTTATGGCTGAAAACTCCATATTAAATCATTTCTTGCTAGTAAAACAAAGTACATGAGGCTGCATTTGTAGGGATTGAACCGAGTCCCTTGTGTGGGTTCAGTAAGTACTACATGAGCTTGAGCAGAGGCTAGGTATCTTTAAACAGGAAAGGGGTTTATTAAGTTCACACTTGTAGAAGTGAAGCATGCGGTGCCAGCATCAACATGTCTCTGGTGAAGACTCAGAGCGGATGTCATCAGAGCGGGTGGGATGTACAAGAGGAGAGATCAGATTGGCAAAAGTCAGAGAGTGGCCAGGTACAGTCTCATGAGAATAAGCTCAGGGTCCTGGGAAACTCCTCTCCAAGGACAGAACTTGACACTTCAACATCACTATGCTGAGGACCAGGGTTCCAGCATGTGAACAACCATGCAGTGAGTGCCTTCTGCAGTTCCACTTGATCTGCCATTCAGTGAAGTAAGAGAGGCCGTGCTGGGGGCGGGGCTGACAGACTTGGGAGCATCTTTAGCAGGAGGAAATTACAGGCGGAAGGAACTAAGGTGACTTTAACTTTACCGTGTCTTTCAGAAGGCTGAACCCAGTATTTTTTGTTTTGTTTTGTTTTCCTGTTTAAGCCAAGTTACAATTCAGATTTTGTTCTTGAGCCTTGCCTCTTGGATAGAAGGCTGGTTCCACCTTGTCTGGTGAATTGGTAACATTTGAGTTTGCAACATTTGGGGTGTTTTTTTACAGAATGCACACCCTTCATTCCAAAAATTTCAGAGAACCACTCTTAAGTCTGACATGGCCTCTGAAAATGTTGGGCTCCTCTGTGAGCGTGCTTTCAGGAGGAGAACCTTTCCTGGTGGGATATCACCTAAAATGCACCTTTGTAAGTCTAGGCACACTCTTGTTAGTAGTCAATTCTACGTCTAGATTTGCTTGTTCTTTTTTGAGATGTCTCATGTAGGCCAGGCTGGCCCTGGACCTTGAACTTCATCCTTCTTCCTCTACCTCCAAGTGTTGGCATTCTGGAGTGCCACCGGTGCATTTCAGCACCAAGCACACAGAAACCAATGCAAAGCTCCCTGGGGTAGTCTCTGTGTTTGATTCTGGAATTCTGCTGCCTCTCTACTTCATATTTGCAACAAATAACTTTATAAATAAATGTTTTTCCTGTTTCCCTTCTTGATGTCAGAACTTTTCCTAAAGTTTGTCAAGCCAGTCATCCATGAAAGAGCCTTATGACTTAAGTGCTATCTAGCACTGGACTGCACAGGAAGGTAAAGGTGCCATGCTAATTAATCTATAAGCCGCCTCTGGTCATTTTTAACAGTTGTGGAAATGGACCTTCAGAGATGCAAATCACAAATCTGTATTGAAAACTTACAAACTTTTCAGGTGATGAATGAGTTTCATGAATTTTTCAGATGATGAGTGACCAGGAGCTTGGCAGTGGGCATCTTTCTTTCTCCAGCTACATCATGAAGGGGAAAGAACCAAAATGGAACCTAAGACTGTCAGACTTTCAATTCTCCCCTTCTCTGTTCTTCACCTCTCTGCAGCTTCTCACCTAGGGCTCCACAACTGTTGCCCAGGCAAGCATGCTGTGTGCTTACACACTGTGGGTATTTGATGTGGGCTTAACTGGGAATAAGCATGAATTAGCTGTTGATACTGACACTTGAGGAACAAGGTGGACTTCTTTCTGTCCTGTGCCCAGTCAAGCTTCCTGTTGTTCTCTGTTTGCTCCCCTCTGGAGCAGTCTGGTGGGAGGTTAGTGTCTACTTCACTTTCTGCTGTAACATGTGATGTCACTTGACTTAGCAACTTAATTTGTTCTGTTAGACCCTAACACACACCGTGATAAAAGTCAAATTAAATACAGATCAACTCTAAAACACAAACAACCATGAGCTCTTATCCCCAAAGGGAAAGTAAAGCAGGCAGTATTTCTTTGCTGTGAAGGTTTCTGGCAGTGTTGCAGTATCTATCAAAATGATTGAACAGCCTCTAGTCTTCAGGAACTGCTATTTCTTAATAGCCAGTGTCTATTAAGCTTTTCTTTGGAACTTAATGCTGTGTTGAGTTCTTTCTGTAAATACCCAGCAGTCCTTTATATTGTATAAGAAGAAAATAGCTGTTTAGAGAAGATTCGTCTGTCCAAAATGAACAACTCTTATATGGTAGAGCTGAGGTTCAAACCAGGTCTTTTGACTCCCTGAAAGCATATTGCTGCCTCAGGTACAAAGGTAGATGTGAAAAATGTTTTTAACTTCATAGTTTAAATATTTGCCCACATGCACTTTATGCACCAGGTACAAGAGTATTTGCCAGAAACCCTTACTAATGAAATCATTAATTTCTACTTCCACCTTTTCTTCTAGAATGCTTCTAGTCTGAAGGCAGCATTGGGGAGAGGCTCTCCACCCAGCAGAAATTGTTACCCAGTGTGGATTAATGTGCGTTTACTTCTGAAGCTGTTGTCCTTACTTCCCTAGGGCCTAACCTTGTTTGACTCCTCACTAAATTTCTGTTAGTCTGTCCTCTGTCTCACAGGAGCCGGGAGCTTTTCATTCCCTGGGAAGTAACCTTTTGTTGTACAGAAACCCATTCTTCCTCAAAGCTGTGTGGGAGAGTGCTCTCCTTTCTCTAAGCAATGTCTCCAGGTTTTTCTCATGTGGGACCCACCAGATTGAGTTTTTATTTCCAGGTTTATCCAGTTACTGTTTTAAGAAGATTTTTTTTTGTTCCCAAAGCCTGACACACAGTTGAAAGACAGCATCTGAATGAATAAATGAAACACACGCACGCACGCACGCACGCACGCACGCACGCACGCACGCACGTACGTATACTGCTGATTGTGAGCCCCGAGCAGGGTGGGAGGGTCTGGAGAAGCAGTCTGGGATACTGAGACAGCTGTAGGTGGAGCTTCTGAGTTCTGGAGAAATAATCCAGTCTTGGAGTTGTAGAGCTCGAGGGAGACTTCAGAGGTCAGAAGGTCAACTGCCTCATTTTCCAGATCACGGAGATTGCTGGTCAGCCCTGAGTTCACAGCCACTGCCTGCTGACCTTAGGGGCACAGAGCCAGACTAAAGCTCCTCAAGTTAGTGCCCTCATTGGTTTAACCCCTTGATGATGACCCGTGCGTATTCTGTGTTTTAACTGATTGGTTTTGTCTTTGAGCCTTGAGATGGTTTTTGTCACAAGCAAAGCTGTATTACAAAGTTGTAAAAGCCGTTGAGATGGAACTTCCCAAGCAGCAAAGAGCTGCAGCATACTGAACTTTATGATTTATGTTGGCTCTCTCCTGTTCCCGGTTCCCTCACTGCTCCTGTTGATCTGCTCAACACTAATGTCTGGATTTGCTCACCCGTAACTACTTGTTCACCACAAGGCACAGAATTATTTGCCCCCGTCCGTGACATGTGGTTTGGTTTGGTTTATTTTGTTTGCTTTAAAGGTTTCTATCACTTTTATGTGACATGTTGAGTTACAAAGAACCTTCATGTGTATTGTCTTACTGAAGAAACAATAGTTTAGAGAAGTCAACTCAGTCTCCCAAGGGTAAGTGAGTGCTGATAGGTATTGAGTACAGGTGAAGTGACTATCATTCACAACAGGCAGAGACTTAGTGTTGCTCTACTGGTCTGTGTCCAGCCTACTGAGACATCTGTGATCTTGATACTTACAGCCCACACTGTCTCTTCAGATGCACTCTTCCTGACTGTTTTTCAGCTCACATGGAAGAATAGGACGGTAAGGGACTTACTTATTAATGTGCAGGTGCTTCCATCATTCTGTCCCTACCTTGTGATTTTCTTTTTCTTAGAAAGGTTCTAAGCATGTATCCCATGCTGGCCCTGAGCTTGCTCTGTAGCCAAGATTGCCTTGATCCTTCTGCCACCATCTTCATCTGGGATTAAAGTGTGTGCAGCTACACTGTTTTTTACAGAATGTTGGGGATTCAACCCAGAGCTTCATGCATGGCAGGTGAACACTCTGCCACCTAGAGTACATCTCCAACTCCAACCTTGTGGTTTTGATTGTGAGGCATCAGCCTGAATTCTGAATCACCCATCCTGTAGTCAGAGCTCAGCAGTAGCTGCTCCTCAGGGGTGTGGCTGAGGACTGAGTTCTTACGTGGTTTACAATCTCTTGGAGCAGCAAGCAAACCAGGATCAGCAGGACCCAGCCAGAGTGCGATGGCCCTTTCCAAAGTCAGTAGTGTAGCAGGCTCAGCCATGTCATGTGCTTAAGAGGTGATGGAGCACAGGATGCACATTTTCTTTTGTACCCTACTGACTGTTTCTGTAGCAGAAAATTCTACATAGGTTTTGTCATAAGCCATCATCCTCTGGCATATAGTCATCCTTTCCATTAGAGTATCTGTAGAGAGCCACAAGATTGATCTTGTTAATTCTTGATGTTTCTTCATAGAGGGATATAGGGAGAGTCATTGGTCCCTCACTTGATGTCAGTTTCTTCCCCTACTCCCTGTGCACAGCCTGTCTAGCTGTATATAATTCTGTTCCCAATTGCATGTGGTTATAGGGTCTCTGAAACTGCTAGATTATGGAAGGTTAACTGGGAGTTAGGGAGGAGGGGCATGGGACTCCATCTGTGAAACTGGAGAATTGCTGTCTGTGTTACAGTGAGACTTCTGTAGTTGTGAAATTGCTTTGGAATTGCCCATGCTTCTATGAGACACTAGCCTACACTCTGTAAGTACTACCAATAAGCTCATTGATTCTCCAGGTTGGACCTTGGTGGAATTGTTTTTGTACTTATAAAAAATTGATAAGATATTTTAGTTACTTTTCTATTGCTGTGATAAAACATCATGACCAAGTTTTAGAAGAAAGCATTTAATCTGGAACTTAAAGTTCTAGAGGTTAGAGTCTGTGACCATCATGATAGGGAGCATGGCAAAAAGCAGGTAGGCATGACACTGGAACAGTGCAGAGAGCTTATATCTTGATCCAGCCAGAGAGGGAGAACTAGGTAACTGGGAATAGTGTGAGTACTGCCAATAAGACGCCTTCTTCAACAAGGCTACCTCTCCTAATCTTTCCCACACAGTCCCACCAACAGGGGACCAAGCATTGAAATATATGAACCTGGGGGGCGGGGGAGGGCATTCTCATTCAACTCACCAGAGTAGATGTTATTGCATCTCCCTAGGGAAAGCTTTCTTGCAAAAGATGTGTACGACATCACTAGCGTTAGAGATACCACGGTATTTGCTGGGTTCTTGGGCACTAAAATTGTCTGGGAGAGGTTAAAACAATGTCCCTGGAGTATTGTCCCCTCTTTATTTACCTGGGAGAGGTTAGAAAAATGTCCCTGGAGTATTGTCCCCTCTTTATTCACCTGACAGGCAAGCTCTGTTGTTGCTACTGGGTCTTCTTTGTTGAGTGTTTTTTTTGTTTGTTTGTTTTTTTTTTTTTTTTTAATGCAGTGAACTTTAATTATAGCAGCTAATTTTTATTGAATGCTTGCTTAATGTGGTTAGTTCAGCCCACTCATTTAAACCTCACAGTCACTGGTTAAGGTAGGAGCTGCTGAGTATGCTGTCACATAGCAAAAGATGCCATTTGGGGCAACTTGCTTCACTTCTCTCTGGTTAGGCCTCTACTCTGGGCAGCCCCTGTAAATAGGTACCTTCATGTCACAGTGGTATCTGTTCTGTGCTTCTGTGTGAGTGAGTGAAGGATGAAGTGAAGAGCTCCTTACACCTGTTTCCCAGTCCTGATCTAGGACAAGCAATTCAGCCCTTGGAGCCTTTTCTTCATCTGTAAAGTGAATATATGTATTTAAAAGATTATTGTGGCTCCCAATACCTTCCATTCTGTTTTCCACGGTAAGTGCTGAACTTAAATGGCAGCTATGGCCTCTAAGACTACTCCCAGGAGAAAATGTCTTCTGACACCACCTTTTATGCAGGCAGGATTGTAGGAGCAACAGGGTGTGGCAAGGTCTGATCACCAGCTGCTCACTAACTTAGAAGAGACACTGTCTTAGCAAATGGATGAGATTTCACGATGACCACAGAGGAAAGCTGGAAGATTATTACAGTAATGCAGGAGGACAGCCAGTGAGGAGCACTGGCTAGGATGAACCAGATGTTAGTGTTTTAATTTTCTTTTCATAAAAAACTCTTTGTCTACTTCTACACACAACCAACTTTTACTTTCTGACAGGATTATATATAGCCCCCTTTTGTTTCTTGTTAATTATTGTGGACAGTCCAAATTTATGATATCCAACAGGAGATCTCTTTGGACTCGGTTCGTTTTGTTACACTGGAGGCAATGCTGGAAGAGCACCCTGTTATATTGATTATCTGTGAGAACTCCTAGGCAGGTGGCTTTGGCCCAGGACATCAACCAAATTTGCCAGTTTTCATCAATTGATGTTTTGTATAGTCTTATGTGACATATGTACTGCTCATTCAGAGTTCAGATGGTAGTTTAAAGTTGTAAGTCACTTTTAGAAAATAAATACTGTAAGTTAGAAAACATATAAACATCCTTTAAAATACTTTGGAATTAGTCCCATCTTTTTACCAGCCTGTGCCATTTATTTTCTCTGTTGATGTGCCAAGCCTTTCCTTGTTTACAAACACAAGTTCTGGCCTAGGCTTATCTGACAGTCTTAGCTGTTTGCCATCTCCCTATTGGAGGCATTGGAAGCACAGTGTTGGGATTTTCTCTCAGGTGAGAAGCTTAAGGCCTCCAAAGGCCAGCAGTGCCTTCAGAATGGAGCCAAGGTGCTCTTTGCATGGTTCAATGACTGTCACTGGGGTTTCCCAGCGGCTGTGTGATGAGTGACGGTGTCTTCTCTGACAGCTTGTTAAATGTGTTTTGGACTTGGAACGTTTTCTGTTTTCACTTCTGTTACACAAAATATCAGTAGATATGGCTCCCTCTAAAAAGCAACAACAGTGCCAAGCATGCTTGCTCACTGGGTAAAGCACTAGTTTGTCACCAAGCTTGGCTACCTGAGTTTGACTTCCGGAGCCCACAAGGTAGAAAAAGAGAACTGACTCCTGGTAACTATCTCCTACCATACCATTCAGCCCGTTCCTCACAGGAACTGGGTTGGCATTGGTTATCCAGGTGCCTGGCCTACCTGGGCAAAGAACATAAAGGCCATTTCTCTGATTGAGGAGACACTGGGCATGGCAGTCACGATGACTTAAATGTCAAATGCACTTCACCAAGCTGGTTCCTCTTCCTGTATACTAGGAAATAGTTGTTCTGTGGATGGAATGAATTTGGCTGGTCTTCATTTTTTATTTTAATGTGTATGTGTGCATTTGTGTGAGTCGAGCAGGTGTGATGTTGTGGGATTAGAAGATAATATTGATTGGTCCTCAGCCAAATAGGCTTGGCCAACTGGCCTATGAGATTCCATGGATTTGCCTGTCCCCACCTCCCGTCTCATGGTTGCTGTGGTTTCAGCACAAGTGGCACAACATCCCAGTTTTTGATGTGAGGTCTGAGAATCCAAACTCTTTCTCCTGCTTGTGAGGTAATACTGACTAAGACATCTCCCATGCCTACAACATGTAGTTTTAATTGACTGTAAACAGTGTGAAAACAGATGGACCAGAGCATAGTAGAGTAGGGATCTCCTGCAAATACTGTGCAAGTGTTGCTTTCAGAGAAAGTAAATTTGTAAATCAAGTTAGCAGTTTCTTCAGCTGCTTTTGTGTGCCCCTTGAAAGGAAATGTTGGACACTTCAGTTTTATTCTGTGGCTTTTCAGTAGAAGACCTTTAAAATGTCCACCATGCAATTCTGCCCTTGTCTGCACGATATATAATGTTCATGGTAGCAGTGGTCCTTCCGTGCTTGCTTTGCCCCTTTGATTCCTGTCTCTTCATAGTTTGCCACCAACCCATTCCTCCTTACATTTTGTTAGTTGGGGCTTTTTGGTTTAAAGTCTTTGTTCCCTTTGACATGTAGTAGCAGTCGAGATCACAGAGAAAGGAGGCTGAGGATCGGTGTCTATCTGCTTTTGACACTGCGACGGTCATCAGTAGGGTTTTCTGCGATGCCCAGACCTGTGCCCCAGGCAAACATCAATCATACTCAGCACCTTTTTTTCTTGTTTCTTTCCAGGCTTGTCTTTGTCTAAAAGCTACATAACCATGTCTTGCTGATTCTTGCCTGTGCTGGTTACTTGTAGTAGTTGCTTTTAATAAGCAAGTGTAGCTCACTAAATGTTTCTGTTATGGATCAGCCTCAGAGTTGGGGAGGAACCCTGTCATTGCAGGAGTCTGCATCCCCTCTCTTGTCTCAAGCTATTCTGCTTTGGCTCCAGGATTGAGCACTTCAGTCAGCACAACTGACAAGGGTATTGTATTAACTTTTCTTGGAGAAGACAGCTATGTGACATGCTATAAATCTGGCATGTGGCTTTTATGAATGTATCTCTGCATTCCTTCCAGGTACATTTACAACTTTTGTCAGGGAGAAGACCATTACATGTTTCCTCCATTTCAGTTAAGTTATGAGCTTTTTTGGACTCTGTTGACATTTATATTCTTGTGTGACCTGGCTGGCTTTTTACTTTGTCAATTTCAGGTATTTTTAACAGGGTGACCGTACACACTACAGTTTGTGTGTGTGTGTGTGTGTGTGTGATCATTATATCCAGTTTTAGAGGGATTTTTTTTGGCCGGGGGGGGGGGGGGTATGGTGTCTATGGGCAGGGAATGCTTTATCTTTCCATACATCACATATGCAGATCACAAAATGTATCTTTGGGTGGCTGAGAATACTTTAGTGACAATTCAGATTGGTGCATTTTATTGCTGTCTGTGAGTAATATTGGAATGAATACTACTTTTTCCTTTCTACGGGTCTGTTTCAGATGGGTGTGCATTGCTTTAAAATGTTGACCTAGCGTGAGTTTTCCTTTCTAGTCTGTCACTCCTGAAGAGTTGGTCTGTTTAGTTTTGTGGCCCCTTGACCCCTTTTTAGGACACCTTGACCTGAAAAGAAGATAGAGTCTAGGGAGAAGTAGGAACTCCCATTCTATGGTGATTCCAGTGAGAGGATGGGGGGCGGGGATGGGCAGACTGTCAGGGGAGAGGGATAATTTTTCATTTCCCCAGAGGCTTCTCATTGACAGGGGTCAGTGGAACATCTCTTTCTTTGTCTCTGTTTGTTGGTTTTAGATACCATTGCTGTATGAACTGATAATTAAAGTAGGCCTGTAGGGATGTGGCCAGGCAGCTTGAGTGCAGATTGAACTGGGCATTAACCCTCTAACTCTGAAGCTTGGTTCTCTTTCCTTAAGTCTTGAACCAGAAGTCAGGGAGAGCAGAGCCACCATGATTCTACCTTCCTCCAACTCAGTCTCAGGTGTTGTCCCACCCTGTATCAGGACAGCCTGAGCTGGGTGGCCATTGTGTACCGTTGATGGTTGCATCCATGTTGATGGGAGTGGGTAAATTAAGAACACTTTTTCTTTGTTTTTAATAGCCAATAATTTCATAGAAGAAACATGGATTTTTTTCCTTCTCTGTTGCCAGTTGTGGCCTTTGATAGATAATCTGCACATTTTGTGTTTGCTTTGGCTGTAATAAACCATTGTCTTTGATAACATTTTCAGGCTACCCGGGGGCAGCTTTCAAACCTCTCAGTAATAGGGCAGTTCCCCATAATAATGTGTTTATTGCCCTATTAATTTTCAGTTGTGCTGTTCATTACTGATGCTTTATTGACGGTCCCTGCATCAGGCAGTAGTCCTCTGGTTCCTGTCGTATGGCCAGAGCCTGTGTGCATCATTATCTGAGTTTAGACACTGTTTCCTGGAGCCAGCAAGTGGCCTGCAATGGTTTCTCTTAAATGTCCTCTTGTGTTTCCTCTGGGGTTTAACATCCTTCCAGCTTTTCTCCCAGGTCTCGTGATGGTTATAAGATCCTGTGTGATAGAGTTGTCGCTCTGTTGGGTGACTAATACCGACATGGTGACTGGTTTCCCTTTCAGGTGGGTTCCTTCAGTTCCTATCAGCTCTCTCTCCTGATGGGTGTTGAAGACTTTTTCCTGCTGCCCTGTTACTCCCTTTGCCCACATGAAGCAGCCACAGTAAACGCTGACACTGAGTCACTGCTTGCTTTCTGCTGACTGTTTCTGATGTTCATTTGTATTATTTTCATCCCAGGTGGTGGCTCTGTGGCAGCGACCAGATAGCATTTGGAGTTGGATAGGATCCTTTACTTACAGCTTGGCCCTGACTTGTGTCTGACTTGGAAATTTCATGGCCAATTAGTTGTGTCTTATGATTATTAAGGTGTCTTTGAGAATATACTTTTATAAAAAAAATTTTTAACTGCCTGCAGCTATATGACTCATTAGTACCACAGAACATGTTTCTATAAAAGTTTGCTAACTTCCTTAGGTTCAAACCAGCAGAGTGGTTGATGTGCTTACAAAGTTTCTCACTGACCCTCACCTGCCCTTGCCTGACCAAGGAGCCCAGAAGTCATCTGGAGTATATGTATGTGGTCTACATGTTACCTTTAGGGGACATCACATCAGTAACACACGCTGCTGTATTTTTTTTATCCACATCAACCATGAGAGGCAAAGCCAGGCCCAGAACCTGCCTTCAAATTACTTCATTTCTCCTTTTCCTACAAGAGAGGTTTTACACTCTTCAGACATAGTTGATTTCTGGTTTAGACTAGCCTTTTCATAGTCTGATATACATGAGTGTACTGATGTTTTGCTAGAAAAGATAGGTGGGAATAGAGACAGTGTACTGGCGTATTAATGAATGATAGAATGAAATGAATTAATATATTTAATTGCCTAATTAGGGTCTTGTGTACTATAGTTGTCTAGATAACAGTCATCCATATGGTGATGAAAATGATCGATATTATCAAATGAAAAGGAATGGGACATGATTTAAAATAGTTGGGGCAGATAGTGCTTATGGTGGAAGGCATAGGACTGGAATTGTGTGCCAGCTCTCTGGACCCCAGGTACTTCTGGGTCCAGTAGAGCATCATTTTGCTTCTCGTATCTGTGGCAACAGTGAGCAGGAAGCAAAGGAAATTAGTGAAGAAAGGAAGGGACTCTGGATATCGTGGAAGGGAAGTTAAATAGATGGATATGTATTTGGATAATCTGGGGGGATGCTTATTTGTGACAAAGGCACTCTGTTAGTGAGATGATGTACTTAATTACATTTCTCTTTCATATTGTTAAACAGAGCTGTTGGTATTGGAATAATGTCAAAATTTTCCAGAGTTTCCAAAGGACTTTGATGTTGCTATTATGGCATGAAACGTGGTCTATGAGTCGATCCATGGCTGCAGAAGTGTGAAAGAAACCGGAAAGTTCTGCACACTTGAAATATAACAGGTCCTTTTATTAGTTTTGGTTTTTGATTCCTCTGCATTATAAACTAAATGTTTGCTTTGTTACCACATAACAGTGAAAGTAATCTTTAAGCCCACAGAGTGTCTGTGAGGAACTGCAAAGTAAGTATTGCTATAACTCCTTGCTTTATAGCTTGACATCCTTTGTGGATATGATGATTTTTGGCATCCTGTCACTTAAAAGGCAAAGAGTAGACTATACACTTTGGCTTTTGAACTCTGGCTGGGTTCGAGTGTGACAGGTCAGGTTTCTGTGAGGCTGGGAACTGGTAGAAGACTTTAGTAACAGGCAAGAAGCTGCTTTGGTGACAGCATTTTATGTGTTACCCTTCTGCTATACAGAAACATACTTGATGCTTTGAATTTTTTTTAATTGGAAATGAGTGTGTTCCTTCTTTTGTGTGAGCCTTGGCAGCCTTCTATGAGCCATGGGATAGCGTCCATTCCCCTTAACAGCTGTAATGAGGACCCCCTGCCCTCCCATTTCCTCTACAACATGAAGGAGTCTTAGTGCAAACCATAGATACTCGCTTCTCATGTGTCCCTGCATCCTCTGTACCAGGAAAACACAGCTCTTCCTTTCTCTACCAGGGTTGGACATCACCTTGAAGGGATCCTCTTTTGCTATGTTGCTGCTCTAGACTACACATACTGTTCCTGTGCCTAGGATGGCCCACATTAGTATTTGTAGGGCAGGCATGGCATCCTACTCACTAATGTGCATAGTGGGCCTTCCAGAAGTCTCCATGAATGTATACATACATCTTATAGTTGTAGTTTTATGTTTATCAGTACAGTCAGTGAGAGGGCTAACCTTTTGGTATTATGGCCATCTACTATAAACCTTCTGTTTCATAATGAGAAATGTTCTAAATGAAATTTTTAGTTTTATAGCTGTGACTGTTTTCTAAAGAAATACGGAAGAAAATGTAAAGCACGACCCCTCGATCTGAAGATAACGAGAGTTAACATTCTGTTGAGTAACTCGCTGGAAAGTTAACTGTTTTAATAGTTGCCTTGTTTGAATTAGAGATGAGTGCTTAGGAAATGAGACAGTAAGAAGGTCTAGGCAGTATAGGTCTAGGCAGTATAGAGTTCTGATTTCCCCTCAGGTTTTTTCCTCTCAAGTTTTGAGAGCCACTTGGCAAAACAGCAGGGCACAGAGAGTGAGCAGAAGTTCAGGGAGAAAGATTGAACTGATTGTGCTTACATTTTCATGAATATTGTTATGCTGGCACTCTCTGTCATGTGACTGTTACCTCTGACAAATCTGTTTTGCTATTTTTCTCTCTCTGTCTGTCTGTCCATCCATCCCTGTCTCTTTAATTTTGAGCCAAGATCTCACTCTGTTCTGGGACTCAGTATGTAGCCCAGGCTGACTCTGAACTCAAAGTAACTTTGCCTCAGCCTGTTGAGTGCTAAGGTTATAGGCATGCCACCATACCCAACATTTTTTTCTTCTTTTCTTTTGTTTTCCAACTTTCTATTGATTCTTTGTGAATTTCATATCATGCATCCCATGTGAATTTCACATCATGTACTCATCTCTCTGTCCCTTCATATCTAGCCTCTTCCCTTGCAACCTCCCTCTGGAAAAAAATAAAGGGAAAAAAAGAAAAAGAAACAAAACAAAAATGTGTCACTGTGGAAGCTGCAGTGTATCGTGGTGTGTCACACAGTAGACCCTTTTGCCCAAACAGCTTGACTTTGTAAATGTTCATTGTAGTCACTGCTCTGTTCAGACCCCTCTGGCTTCTGCTATACTATCAGTGCTGGATCCTCACATGACTCCTCACAGATATCCTATTGTTGCCCAGTGCCATAGAGATCCAGAAGATTTGGTTCTGCAGGACTGGCCCTGTCATGCACTCCAGCATTTCACAGATGGGTTGGGCCAACTCAAAGCCCCGGATCTTGGCCTGAGTGGTAGTTGAGTTGCCCAGCCTACCGGTTCTCCTGCACCCACAACACCAAGGCTAGCTCTCCAGCACTGCCTCACCCAGTGCTGCAGCTGGCAAGCAGTGGGCCCAGCTATCCTGCACTCACCTCCTGAGGCCAGCTCACTCACACCCCTGCTACCACGGCCAACTCTACTGTGCTGCTCAGGTGAGGTGAGGTGCAGGGCTCCACTCTCCTGAGTGTTTTGTTTGTTTGTTTGTTTGTTTTAAATCACTTTTCAGGTTTGATGTTTTAGTTCAGTGGCAGGGTGCTTCTGGTCCTTGGGTTCACACCTCAGCACAAGAGGAATAAGAGACATCTTCTGCCTATTATAAATTTAAAGTTTTTAATGAACATACATATTTTCTTAGTTAACTTAAATTGTCAACGTGACAAAGCCATCTGAAAACCCAGATTGAGGACTTGCCCCAATCAGAAGGCCTGTGGTTATATCTCTGGGATTGTCTTATTTATCAGTTGCAGGGTTTAGGCCATTGTGAGTGGATACTATTTCTAGGCAAGGGGTTTGGGGCTGTATCAGAAAGCTAAGTAACCATCAATAAGCCTGAGTGCAGGCCAGCAAGCACTGGTCCTCCATGGTTTCTACTGTACAGCCTTGACTATAAGTTCTCTGGTTGAAAATGTGTCGAATGGTAAGTAGTATTGCCTTCTGGCTCCTGCTCTGACTCTCTCAATGATGACCATGTGACCTGGGAGGATAAGACATTGTAAACTCCTTTCTCGCCTAAGTTGCTCTTGGCCTGAGTTTTATCATAGCAACCGAGATGAAAGCAAAACACTTCCAAAAAGAATTTGAGGACATGGAAACTGCCTGTCGAGCTGCATGTGCATTCCCGTTACGAGAGGCTGTGAGTGTGCTTGCTAGTAGACATCTCCTTCTAGGGAGGGAAATATTTAATAACGGCCATGATTTTATTTGAAAGACAGGGTAAGGAACTTGGAAACTGAACCAGTCTGAGCTGAACTAGGGAAAGAAGGAATTTACTGGCAAATTGAGCATTTTGAGTCAGCAGTTGGAATGAAGGCTGTAAATGCTGGCAAGCTTTGTCACTATTTAGTGCTCTGGACCCATTCTCTTCAGCTGCTGCCAAGGAAAGAGGAAGCAACACTGACCAAGTTGACAGGTGAGTCAGGATAGCTCAGAGGTATGTTCTTCCTCTGCAGGCAGCTTCCCTTGATAGCTTGCCTGGTTCATCAAATTTATCATGGCTTAGAGTGTTGAGCCTAAAAGCAAAGTAACATTGTGGAGTCAGCTGACCTTTTAGGGTGTGGCCTAAGTAATGGCACCTTCCTCGCTTTTGAAACAGGAACATTCCTCCAGAGCCCCACCGTCCTGAGATTTAAGATTAGTTGACATTTCATGTGTGCCTGCTAGGTTCAGTTTCTTCTGTCTGTGATCATGGGAACTACTAGCCCTGTTCTGCAGCAAGGGGAACAATGCATTAGAAACATTTATCTGAAGAGCAAGGTTTTAAACCCAGGTCTAAATTAGGTTATAGTCCATTTTGGGTTCAGATTCCCTGGAACTGAGGTTAATGGACACTTGTGAGCTACCATGTGAGTACTGGGGAAACAAAATGGGTCCCTCTGGAAGAGCAGCCAGTTCTTTTACTGTTGATTCATCTGTCCATCCCCCAGACTCAGAGTTTTTATGAAGCTAGATGAGACTGTATTTGAAGTATTTGTGACTGTCTCAGAGTTGAAGAAGTACACTGTGAGCATCCCCGCTGTGGCCAAGGCAAGAGTAGAGTTAGAAGGCAACAAACATCTACATGTTCTGATCTGCAAACCTGGGATGATTGTAAATAGTTAAGGCCTTTGCTCTTCCCTGAGTCCTATGCATGATGACTTTGGTGATAATTTTGTTGTTGTTTATTTGCATTTATATTGTATTTATATTTATATTCAGAGCACAGAGTTTGATGGTTTTAGCGTATTTGCAGAGTTGTGCAGTTAATTTGAGAACATCTTATCAAACCGCATACCCACCAGCAGTTACTGCCTATTTTCTTCCAGTCCCTTAGTCACCATTCCTCTGCTCCCCGACACCAGTCTACTTGGTATCTCTATGAAACATTGCTTTCTGGGCCTCTTTTGACTATGTATTTTAATGATTGCACAGTATTTTGTTAATGTGTTGTAGCTTAATTTAGCCATCGTCCCACTATTGTTGATTTTTAAGTGACTTCACTATTTTAGGCCATGTTTATATTGGCTCTCTTGAATTCTTTTGCTACTGTTACTTGGGAGCCCTTTAATAAGGCAAGAAGTAGCATAAAATCTTAACTGCTCTCTACCCTGTTACACATTGTGCTTGGAGCATTTCTGAAAAGCCTTGGGCTCCTGGGTCTGCTGAAGAAACCTGGACCCAAGACCCAGGCACACCCCTGCTGTAGCCCGGATATAGAATTCAGGAACAGCAAGCAACTGACCTAACCACCATGAAGCCACAGTGCCCCCTCCCTAGAACGTTGGACAAGCTGTTGAAAAACAGACGAATCACAGGGCTGTATGTTTTACCGACTGTAGAATTAGGGTCAGTCACATGTCCAGATACAAATGATAGTGAATCCAGAGTGTAGGGAGAATTATTCATCACATCTGCCCTGGAAGATGCAGCACACACCAGCTGCAGTGTGATCCATCTGAGTGTGAAGGGCTTAAATGGTAGACTTGAGGGAAAAGGACTCCGGAAGAAGCAGAGTGTTCACCATCTCTGGAGGGATTCTGTGATCAGTCTCCAACCCCAGGGCTGGAGACATGCTGTGGAGAAACACATTAAGTTTATGTTTGCTCTTACATGTTGGCATTATCCCAAGAGAAGTTTTTAACTCCTCAGCTGTCTGGTGACCCTAACACTGTCAAATGTAGAATATTTGCATTCACTTGTTTGGGGATTTCATCCTTTGCTGGACTCGGCAAGGACACACTGCTAATTCACTGTGATTAGTATCCAGTAGGCTGCTCAAGCCCCTTTGAGGAAAGATGAAACTGAAACTCAAAAGTGTAGACATTATGTATACCAGGTTCTTCATGGTTTGTACCAAAGCATAAGGTTTATTTGCATGGAAAATTGCTTAAGGCATGTCAGCATCTTTATATGTAAGTGGGGGCTTCTGATGTAGAAATAAGTTTTATAAAACAAAAGGAGAAAGAATAGACACTGACTTTACAAGTAGAGACACTAGTGCTAGACTAGATAGCTTGTTAAAAGCAGACTCCGATTCCTTCCTGTGCTAGTGAGCTGGAGCACTCTCATCCCTTTGTCCTTCGTAGTGAAGGATGATGTGCCTGAGAATCAACCCTGAGACATTGTATCAGTGTCACATCACCTGTAAGCCTTGATTGGCTTCTGAAAGCAGGGCTTAGGAATTTAGTTAAGGCTACATGCTATAGAGTTTTAAAAACTAACCTCCCCCTAGATCTCCAAGTCAGCCCCTTTAAGGTTACTTAACTTTTACTCGTTCATTTCCTCATTTGGTGCACATTTCACCACAGTCTGTAGTGGGGTTGACACCTTATAAGGCTGCTTGAGGTTACTGTTACTAATTTCAGGGCTTGAGATCAGTTAACCTTTTTGAGCCTTACTTTTGTCATCCACGAGGGAAGGAGAAAGCATCTGTCTCAGTAGTTTTTATACAGTGGAGAGAGACAGTGCTTGAAGTGTGTTAGTCTAGCTGTAACTTTGGGCTGCTGGCATGCCCAGCATGTGGTACTTAATATTTCATGTAGTTGTAACACGAGGTTCTGCTTTGTGTGCAGTAGCTAGTTGATGTGTTCTGGTGCTGAAGCTGCAATGAAAGGCTGTACTTTCTGTATACCCCCATCCACATGCCTTGCCTGGAAATTAAAGCCTATAAGATTTAGTATAAGGACCAGCATCTTTAACTTTGCCAATAAAGTGAGGAAAATACAACAAATGGCACCAGCATCTTAATATAAATGTTTGTGATGTGGCTACCCAGGTCACACACAAACCAGGTATGCTCAGGGCAGTGGTAGTCTTTTCTCACTGTGTGCTGTCTGAAGTTGGCCTCCCTTCTTCAGTGTTACCTGAGATTTTATTGAGGCATTTTTGTTTGTCTTTGGCCACTTCAAGAATGCAATTCGACAGTTTACCCAGTTCTTCTCTCATTTAAAGGGAAATTAACAGATTGGGTCTTAAAAAGAAGCTAGATGCAAAGTCCTGAGTTTTCAGAAAAGGGAAGAATGCAAACCTACTCATTAATTTCTGCTGCTTCTGTTTTCTCGGCCACACACACACACACACACACACACACACACACCCCACTCTGACTGTTAGGGGTATTCTGTTTCTTACTCAATGAAAGTATTTGAGTTAGGATAAGAAATACTGCTTCTCTGTTGGCCTGCAAGCAGAGTTATCAGTGAGCAGCTGGGGTCCTGATTTTGGTGGTTCATCATTTCATCTGTAAACAGGTGTGTTAAGGGTTCAATCTCCTTTGCTTGGCTCTTGCAGAACTCAGAATTTGCAGTAGATGTGACGGATGCCAGCATTCTGCTGCCACTTTCTAAGGAGGCAAAGATACGCTTTTGTTTTTCAAAATAAGTGTTATAAAAATGAAGTGATTAATGTATGGGCCATGTAGTTGATTGTTACAAGACTTTTTGTTTGGTTTTTGGTTTGTTTTTCTGTGTAGCCATGGCTGTACTGGAACTCATTTTGTAGATCAGTCTGTCCTCAAACTCAGAGATCTGCCTGCCTCTGCCTCTCTGCCTCTGCCTCCTGAGTCAGGATTAAAGCTGTGCACCACTACTGTCCAACTGTTTCTTAAGCATTTAAATAAAACAGATGTTGTAACTGCTGATCCTTCCTAAGTTGTGTGTGGCAATAGAATTAGAGACTTCATACTTCTACTAATCTTGTGAGTTATGTTTCCTGTGTTGATACATAGTGAAAACAGAATATAACAAGTTCCTTTGAACACATCTAAGTTTGTTATGCATGTGTTGGCAGCTCTTGGCTACCTGATGTCCTTGCTCCATCAAGTGTTTTTCCAAGTTAGTTCACCTCACTGTGCCTCTGTTTCCTCTTTGGCACAATAATATGTCAAATGTATATCATCATGAAAGCCTGTTACCTGCAACTTAGAAAAAGTTGTCACTGGTAAATGGAACCAACTCCCCAGTTACTATATTCAAACCCTACATGACTCTAAGACACCCTGAGGTAGCCAATCTCCCAGATCTGCTGTTTTCTTACCGAAGAGGCTTCCATTCACATTACATTAGAGAGAAAAAAAAAATTAGCCTGACATTTGGATCTTCAGAAAAGGTCAGTAGTGCGCCAGCTTAGGGTAGAGCAAAGTTATGCTCTTCCCTTCAGGACATGGGAGCATTGTGCCTAAACTGGCCTCCCGTTCCTAACTAGACATGTACAGCCCCCTGTAGAATGTAGGTTTCTTGTTTAGTGCTTGACTCGGAGGATTTGGCTAATGGGTACCTAACAGAGCTGATGAGACAGACAGGAGAGAGGTAACCCGACATATTTCAGCCTCTAAAGGAAGAGGATGATAACTGGGGAGTGGCATCCTCATGAGCTCTGAAGAAAAAGCAGGGAGGGAGACACTCTTCTGCATCCACTTGCCTAGGCAGCTTAGCAGAGATGTGTTTCTGTGCCTTGTTCTCCACTAATCGACGGCCTCACAGGAAGCTCTTTTTACTGTTTACTGAGCATTTGCTTAGTATCCAGCCTGGTGTCAGGTGCTTTGCATATGTACACACACAGATGCCTGGTGTTGGTACAGTATGGCAAGGACTTTAAAAATTGTGTCTGCAAAGACATACAGGAACACACACACACCACACCACACCACACCACACCACACCACACCACACCACACCACCACCCACATCTGAATGCAACATTATGGTTAGAGATAGGGATTAGGGAGAGTAGAGAGAAGTAGAAAATGTCTTACATGAAACATGAATCTTATAGTACATGGCTCTAATGTTCACTTCCTTCCACATTACAAGCAACTAGCAAGTAGGAACCTTTGCCTTGAGATGGCTTAAAGTCAGGTCTTGAACACTGTCTTTACCCACTTGTTAGTGCTGGCTTTAGCTTCTACACATGCCAGCCCTCTAGCCTGGTGTTTAAAATACCAAGCTTTCTACTCCTCTCTCCCAGCTACATCCCCACAGAGTGCCAGGGTGTAATGTTCCTGAGAGTAGAGCAGCAGAGCAGCTCCTTTGCTGTACGCTGGGAAACATGTCTTAGAAACATCCGACCAACCAGAAGCTGGGGACTCCTGACACTGCCCTAACCTGGACAGCAGTAATTCTGTGGTGTGTAAGCCATGCCAGGGTTTTCTCCTGTTTGTGTATTTGTCATCAGTGTTAACGTAGATGCCGGTATTTCCTGTATTTGGGTCTTGGATTTCCCATAGAGTTTGATTATTCAAAAACTACTTGTGAAGCCTATGTAGAAGAGACCCTGGGAACATTTTGCAGTAATGCCCCAGCTCATGGGCTACCTTGGTTTTGAAATGTTCTTGGTTTCCCTGTTCTGAAAGTGAACTTTTGCTATTCTCTAAAGCATTGTTTTGGTGTCTCTCTTTGCCGTTGTTACACTTTCTTCTTGGTTACTTATTTAGAGGAGCCCCTGTCATTCCTACCAGATTTTAAGCTCACTTAGGCAAGGACTCTGCTGCTCACAATGCTTAGGGTGATGGTTTGCCATAGCAAGTGCTCAATGAATACTTTTTGCATTGAATTGTGTCCAGATAATATGATTTATTTTTAGTTGAGACTTCATCAGGTACAAAAGAATATTTTTTAGAAAGGTTCATAATGCTTTTCCTTAGATTTTTGCCTCCACTTTTATAGTTACATATATAATACGTGTATTGGAGGTATACTGAAGAGTATGTGTGGTAGCCTAAAAGTAGTCAATAAAGATCAGCAGTATCATGGGATAGGTTAATGTATCAGGCCTGGCTCCAGTACAGACTTCGGAAGCATGTTTGACAAGACGCCAGTCCAAATCAGGCTTAGCTTCTTGATCATCTGTTGGGAACCAAGCACAGTGCTAAATGTTTTACATTATTACTTCATTTATCTACCAGGACATTGGGATATGTTTTGTGATCATTAAAGCCTTACATCTCTTAGTAAGCTGTGAATTCTCTTGGGTTTATGAGATGATGGGAGATTATTGTTTCATTAAGATTTATTTATATTACTTTGTAAGTGTGTATGTATGTATGTATGTATGTATGTATGTATGTGTGAAGTTATGTATATGTTGAGTATAGGTAACCTTTGAGTCCAAAAAGGCTGTTAGATCCCCTGGAGCTGAAGTTTACCAGGTGGTTGTGGGCTGCCCAACTTAGGGGCTGAGCATTGAACTTGAATTTTTTGCAAAAGCAGTATGTTCTGTGAACCACTGTGCCATTTCTTCAGGCTTGGATAAAGATTATTGATGTGTAGGCAGACATACTATGTCTTTCTGGGCTATCAGTCTTACTCAGATTTAAATTGGAGGGAGTAGATTTATTTAGACCATTTAAATGACTATTAATAATAATTTATATTTTAAAATTCATGAAAATATTAGAGAAGTATAAGAAAGATGGATAAAAGATTGAAAATAAAATACTTAAAAAGTTTAAGTATTTAGAAATGGGATGATATCTTAATTGGTAATACAAGCATGACGACCTGGGTATGCTTAGAACCCATTTTTTTTAAGGCAGATATAGACCCTCATTTATAATCTCATTAATGGGGAAACAGAGGCAGGCAGATACTTGGGGATTATAGTTAGCCAGACTCACCGAATTGTTGACAAGGTGGACTGCACCTGTGGAATGACACTGGTAAGCCCATTTTTTGTTTTGTAGTTGTGGAAAATAAGCTCCCATGATTCATGTCTCTGTTGACCACAATGGGACTTGATTTCCCAATTCACTGACTGCCCTCTTGACCCTGCCACAGGCCTGCTTCTCCTTACCTACCAGACGCTTTTATGCTGGCTCAAACATCTAAGCTCAGATGGACAGACAGAGCTGAAAATCAGTAGTATCAACAGAGTTGCATGACATCATGCACAAGGTCACAGTGGCTGTGAATGGCAGGGACTTGACTACTCTTTAAAATCTAGCTGCTTTTCTGGAAGAAGATTGGATAACATACCAGAGATTCAAGTTACTGTCTTACAGTTAACAGAAGTTTGAATTTTTCTAAATATGTACTCTTGCTTTATCTTACATGATTTAAAAAAAAAAAAAAAAAAAAGATTTTCTGTTAGAATTAGCTAATTGCCCTGTTGGTTATTTACCTATTTACCTGTTGTTCCAGTGCCTTAAACTCAAGACTGGATGTATTGCTGTCTCTGACAAAGTGAACTAGGGCAGTGGTGTTGATGTCTGCTGACCTAGTCAGGGCTTTGGGCAGATAATTTTTCTCTTTTCCACAGGTGAATTCTACTCTCAGAGTTGTCTGTAGTAACTGAGAAGTCCTGTGGTTCTGTCACCATATACTAGGGGATACAAAAAACAAACGGCCCTTGTCCTTGGTACTATAAAGAAAGCTAGGTCAAGGTTGGTTGTATTGTTGTTGTTTTAGTTTGTTTGGATTTTTGGTTTTGGCTTGTTTTTTCCTGCCTGATAGTGACATACTTGTCTTGTCAGGCCTTATTCTCTCTATGTCCTCCCTTCCCTTCCTTTTGAGAGAGAGCCTTTCATGTTGTCCAGATAGATTTGAACTTCAGGACTCATAAGATCCTTCCATGTTGTGGGGACTACAGATATGGATCCAGCTCTCCCTATATTCCTCATGATCACCAGCCCTAGAGATCTGAGTGTGACATCTGCTCACTAATACTTTCTTTTTCGTTTGTGTTTCTTGTTTGTGTTGGTTTTGTTTGAGACGAGTCTGCATAGCACAGACTGTCCTGGAACTTACTGCCTCTACCTCCTAAGTGCTGAGAGAAAAGGAATGCACCACTACTCTAGGCTAGTTATTTCATGTTTTGCAATGAAACCATTTGAAAAGCATGGTAAATTTAGTATTGTATTTATATAATTGCTCTCTGGTGTGAAATAATGCCTCGTTTTCTTTTACTTTCACGACACAGTTTTGAAAATTCTATGAGATGAGAGCGTATAAAAATATCCTTTCATGAATTTCATAGTGACAACTGTATTTTATACATGACATATAAAGGATGTATGGAGTACTAGCATGCTTGTATTGCTATATATTCTGCATTCTCCACTGGTAATGTGGCTGTCTTCTCAGTTGCTAAAAACCTTTACCCTCTGCTTGTGCCACCATTTTACTTATTTTTTTTCTAATTATTAGTGTTGGTTTTCTTTATTCCTTTTCAACCTTTTAAAACAAAAATGTGTATGTGTGTGTGCCTACATGAGTTTATGTGCACCACAGACATGCCTGAGCCCCCTGAACTGGCAGTCGTGAGCCATTTGATGTGAATGTGGGGAACTGAACTCTGGTGCTCTTAGCCACTGAGCAATGTCGCCAGTCTTCCTTCCTTTTGTTTGTTTTGTTTTGCTTTTAATGTTTCTCTACTCACTTTTTCTAGCAAACTTTTAGGAAGGGAGCTTGGAAATTGAGTTGCTGGGTCTAAGACTCGCACAAAGTATGTTCTTGTGTTACATGAGCTAATGTTCCCACTGGTGGATATGAGTGAGATTTGCCTTCCTGGGGAGAGTAAGCTGTAACTTCCCATGCCTGGGTGTGTAGAATATTTGCTCATTTTTGACTTAGCAGTGTTCTCACATCCCACATGGAAGACGCCCACTACCTCTCCAGGGCCTGGGGCAAGACCTCACTACCTCTTGATCTGGGTTCATTACCTTTCATTCACTGGTACCACAGTCTGTTATATAAGTGCCAGGCATTTTCCTCAACATTTTTTTTTTTTATTATTCCTTTTTAGTTTTATTTTCTTATAGTACAGACAGGGTTGTCTTAAAATTAGCAGCAGCTGGAGGCTGCTCCGGCTATGGGAGTCAATGCCACAGTGACTTAAGCAGAGGTTAAGCACAGGTTTTTCTTGCCACCTTTTGAGCATTTCTAGCAAGGTGTTCATCTTCCTTTACTGTTGCTTCTCCGAATACCCACAATTCTTCCTAGAGGGATGTGAATATTGTAAAACACTGGCAAAACAACAGTGGCATTCTGTTTCATAGGATCTGATGAGTGCTGTCAATTTTCTTACAATTTTTATACAATGATGCAGAAGCCCAGCTTTCCCTTGGAGTTACTCCAGTTGTATGGTAACAGCCACTAGGCAAGAATTGCCTCTCTCCATCTACAGACAAATTACTGTCCAGAAAAGGACACACATGCAGAATAGTCGACTGATTATATCTGCCTAGACAGAGTAATCAGTCCTTAATAATCCTGCATCACCAAGGTCTGTCAGATGATTCTGGGCCAGAAGGCTGAAGATTTGATGCTCCAACGTTCGGTAGTATAGGGGCTTTTCAGGTGTTCAGAGGTCTCTATAAATTGGCTAAGTTTTAGAAGCTATGCTTTGTGCTTCCCACAATTATAGTTAACTCAGTCATTCTGGATCTCTGACAGGGTTGAAAACTTATAGCTATTTACCGTAAGAGAAAAGATTTGAGTGGATGGTCGTCAGCTGACATTCATCCTAAAGCCAGGTTCAGAAGTAAATGTTTTAGTTAGGATAGATGACAGAGGTGCTGGTTAGTCAACAAAATAATGGACTGGGTATTAGGACTATCTTGTACCTCACTGGTACATATTGGTATAATTATGCTCTAATTGTATTTTGAGAGAAAAGTTTCATTTTAACAGGAAGGGTGATGTGTAGGAGGAGCTAAGGTAGGAGGAGTACTGAGAGGAAGAAAAGGAGTAAGAAGAGGAGGAGAAGAAGGATAGGAGAAGCTAGGTGATGAAAGAGAGAAAGAGGGGGGAGACAGGGAGGCAGATATTCATGTATCTCCACCAGTCAAAGATAGTTGTTATATCTAGGTCGGTTAGTGGGTTACACCTCTGATTGAACAATTCCAAACTTATAACGCTTATGATTAACATTATTTAAAAAAAATGTATAAATGCAAAAAGGAAAAGGGGGCATGGGATAGGGGTTTTCTAAGGGGGGGGAATGGGGAAAGGGGATGGCATCTGAAGTGTAAATAAAATATCTAAAAATATATATATATATTGAAACTTTGAAAAAAAAAAAAAAAAAAAAGAAGCCCAGCTTTCAGTTCTGTATCTATATTTCAGAGTTTCCCTCACAGCTTTCTTGATGGGTAGTGCTGGGGTCACGAATTGTTGTTGGAGAAAATGTTTCTTTGTCTTGATGAGGTGTCCCATTTCCATGGACAGTTTTCTTCTTTGTTTTCTCCTGTCTGTCTGTTTGTACCGCCTCCTCTTTCTGTCTTTTTTTTTGGGGGGGGGAGGTTGTCCCCCCCCCCTTGAGATAGAGTTTCTCTGTGTAGCCCTGCCTGTCCTGGAACTCATTCTGTAGACCAGCCTGTCCTTGAACTTACCTGCCCTGCTTCCCAAGTGCTGAAATTAAAGGTATGCACCACCACCTGGTCCATGAGCTTTTTGTTTGTTTTGTTTTGAGACATGGAAAAGGTTTCAACCATGTTCTCTGGCATATATCAGTTTTAAGGTCTTGAAGGTTTTGAAGGCAGGTGATAGATAATGTTATACCCTTCCTGGGTATTAGGGTGATTATCTGGAATGGTATGTTGCAAGAACAGAGAGGTAGTTAGAGGGAACCATGAGTTTTTCTTTGCCACGTGGATTGTGCCTGGCCAGGTTGTTTGATGAGCTGACACAGACACACCATTGCTTTGAGAACACAAGGAGATCTTCCTGGAAATGTGTTTCCCTGTAACCCCACAGCACAGCAAATGCACCATCTCCAGAAAACACCATCTGGTCCACGGTTCCATCAAACTATTAGAAAGTACTTTTCTGTTTTTGTCTTGTCATAGAAACCACCAGCGGGTGATTTTTATACAACCATTTGTGAAGAATTTCCTGTTCCTTATTTTAGCATTTCTGTAGAAGTGACTTGGAAGTGTAGCAACCATTTCTGCAGCTCTTCCCCCCAGATCCAGTGGTCCCTCCTCTCACACCAGTTTTTGTTGCTCCCTATTCCTCTCCTGCCATCTCAGAGTTTCTCTTGATACCTATACAGCTTATCAGAGAAGGGTAACCTGTGACCTCTTCTGCATCTCTTTAGCCAGCATTACCTGGGTTCTCAGTTGTCATTGTAGATTGGCAGATGATGCTTAAAGGATGGGTTAATGTCTTAGGAGTGTGTGTGTGTGTGTGTGTGTGTGTGTGTGTGTGTGTGTAACTCCCTGGGTGGCTTCCTGGCTTACTTCCATGAATTTGTATAGAGACCATTTACTGAACATCTGCTATATTCCAGAAAGCATTAGCTCCAGTGACAAAAACAGTGTGGCAGTCAGGACCCCAGGTCTTCAGAGCTCACAGTGGAGTTAACTGACATCCAACTGCAGCATTAGAGATAGAGACAGTCAGTGCCTGTGGAGGCTGCTATAGAGCCATCAGTGGTAGGCTTGGCTTGATTGTGCCAAGACTCCAAAAAAGGCTTCACAGGGGACATGGCCCATTCAGATTCAGAGAGGAACAATCCTCATCCTTTTTTTGAAATGCTCCAGGGTGAAGTTACATTCACTGAGAGGAGGCTAAGAGAATCAGAGTCCGGCCCCTCTTCCTACAGCTTTAGCGAACTCTGAGAGTGTCTTGTGACATTTTGGCGTATTGAGATGGTTTTCCCTGCTGGAGCCATTCCTTCTCAGCAGATGGCTGAGAGGTGGAGAATACCAGCCAGCAGCATCTTGGCTGTGTGGCATTTGCTGATGTGGGAACAGGTGAGCGAGGAATAAAATGACCCCCATTCTTCTGAATTAGTCTCCAGAAGAAACCACTGCAATACTGTTTTTAATGTTATTTTTTCTTCTTAACATACCTGTGTGATACTTTCCTAAAGATTATGTTATGGACAGTTATGGAGATTTATAGGTGAAAGCAATTGCTGGGAAGCCAGAAGCAAAGTCATTACTCATCTCGAGGTGTATGATGAACCAAATGATGGCAGGATCCCCACCTCCAAGCATCTTAGGCTGACAGCTCTTTATTAACATTTGCCATCCAGTCTCTGGCAATTAATGAGTCAGTCTAGAGACCTTATACCATCTTTTATTATATTTTTGACTTGATTTAATTGGGGTTAGATAGAGCTGCATATCAGAGAGAGGAAGATCCTCAAGTGAACTGAAGCCTTACTATAACAGGTCATTTCTCTGGCAGTCTGCTTTCCTCTCCTTTGCCTTCCTTGGTGCATAGCTTACATTCTCATCCTCACACATTGGCTTAAGATTGCTGCCAGAGCTTCAGGTATCACTCACGACGTACAGATTCTGGTAAGAAAAGAGAGCCACCCCAGCACTCAGTAGGCTGAGATGGAGTGATTTGGTGTGAATTCAAGGCCAGCCTGGGTTATAGTATAAGAACTTGTCTCAAAAAAAAATTAAATAGGTAGGAAAAGCAAAATTGGACCATCTTAACGGAGTCACTTAATGCTGGAACCAGCTGATCCATCTAGCTGTAGGAAAAGCTTGGAAATGTGTTTCTGTGCCCAGTGGCAAATGTCCTAGTAGAAGCAGAATTCCATTGTCAAGGAGAAAAGGAGACTGGATTTCAGGGTAGGAAATCATCAGAATCTTACATGGAGTAGAGAAGAGATAAGCTCAGTACCACTCCATTAAGAGGGCATCATGTCAAGATTGAATGTCACTGGTACAGAACCCAGAATTTCCAAGAGTGATGCTGGGCAGGAACAATTGCCAGTTAGATGGAAAAGTCATTAAAGTATTGGTGTCCTGGACCTTAGTAGGGGGAGATGGTTGGCAGGAAGCATCTCTTCCCATTAAGAAGAAGCTGCTAGGCAGTTCCAGTGACACAGGCCTTTAATCTCATCTACCGAGGAGGTCAAAGCAAAGGAATCACAAATATCATGCATGTCCTGTGTGGGCCATCCTGGGTAAGTTAGTGAGACTATGTCTGAAAATTATGCAAAGAAAAGGGTAGTAGAGAAAACCTAGGTTCAATCCCTCCTAAAGGAGGAAAAATGAGGGAAAAAAGCACAGGTGGCACAGGAAAGAGCTTCAGTAAATCAGAAAAGCTGCTTGGGTGCTAGACTAGACTAGATCTGGTACTGTACTTAGTGTGGCTATTATCAGTAGCTCTGTTAGCATAGAACCATTGCTGGGACTACTTCCTCATTGCATGAATAGCATCAGAGCTTAGTACTGGTTCACTTGCTACTTCCATATGCCTCCGTTTTCCTCCATCTATAAGATGAACATGACAGACTGTAGTGTGAGGATGAAGTAAACTGCTTTAAAGAGGCTCAGCCTCACTTTGACAGTGCAACTGGTGCTGAACAAATGATCCAACCCACCACCCCCTTTCAGTGTGCTGAGTACCTCATAAAAAGTGGTCTGGATGCTGAGGAATGGCTAAGGATCTCACAGTGTGAAAGGTCTTGCTCACGTAGAAGAATTAATGCGTGAGGCTAAGTGGAGAAGTATGCTTACCTTTGTGACCCAGAGGAGAGCTTTGAAAATGGTCCTTTCTGAAAAGTGACCCTTTTCTGACCAAATTGAGGATGACTCATTCTTTTCTTCCATTGGTAATGATCATTTGCATGGAGTACTTGTATTTTAAAGTTGACTTCCTGAGACACTGATTAGTGCCTAGTGGGCTGTCTGCCAATCTAAGGGCAGGTTGTATAACTGTTTATGCCAGTGCTCTCTAGGACCATCTGAAGGGGAGAGAGAAGAACGAGGGTGTGTATTTGCAGTATTTGCAGACAGAATGTCTCTTTGGAGTGGGTGGGGGATTCATTGTCTTCCTCTGCACGCTGTTAAAATAGTTTGAGCTCATGGTGGAAAGTCATAGGCTTTTTAGTTCATGCAGAATGTGAACAGTATTTAAGGTAAAACTGCGTAAGCTTTGATTATTATGGGTTATTAGTTTTGGCGTTGAAGGTAAGTTTTTCTTTAGCTGAAACCTCTTGATGTCCTGTTAGGATGTTGAGTATAATTGTTCTGCTTCCAAAAGGAGCGTCGGGTGTTCATATTGCAGCTGCTTGCTTTGACATTTCACTGGAGTTCCAGAACACCACAGGCCAGACTATGGCTGCAGATAACTGTACAGAAATTTTGCATGAAGTGTTACTTTAAAACTGTTATTTTCTCTGACCCATTATTGCAAGTCGAAATAGCAGTTTCCTTTTTAATACAGGAGATGGGGAAGGAGAACAAATTTACATATGATCTCTTTGAGGGCAACAAAGATAGAGACAGAAGTAGTCCTTTAAGACATTTCAGTATAAGGCCACTTTGGGTGAAGACAGTGGATATGTACGTGAGTATCCTATCAGAAAATACTTAATGATTTTTCTGTAGGCCATAGGGAGTTTTGCTTACTGGGTTGCTATGGATTTTAGACACTTGGTCCTTCAGACCACCTGCCTCCTTTTCCAAAATGTACTACATCTCCAAGAGAATCTGATTACTGAAAGTGTATTCCTGGGTCTTCCATGAAAACCTATTAGACTCTTAAGGGAGGCCAGGCATGCTGGCAGACCTTTAGTCCCCGGCACTTCAGGAGACAGAGGCAGGATCTTTAGCTCCAGGCCAGAATGGTCTATAGAGAGAGTTTGAGGACAGTTCGAGATACACAGAAACCCTGTTTCAAAAACCAGAAAAGAAATTTTAAAGGAGAAGATTCAGAACACGGTGTCCATACCTGCCCAGGATGTGTTCTTTCCTAATGGGTATGTGCTTGCTCTCTGCCTAACCTTAGTGACTGTGACACTGCTATAATTGGATCAAATGTGCTGGACACCTAGCATTTGATGTTCTCCTGTGGCTCTCCTTCCCTAGTCTGTTTGGTTGAATAATAGAGGCAAACCCATGTCCAGAATCCTAGGATCTGACTGAAAGCTGAGCAAGCCAAACTACTGTCTCCACTGAAAAAATGTCAGTGCTAGGCCTTGTCTCTAGTGTAGCTGAGCATCTGCTTTAGGCACAGACAGATTGAAATTCAGACTCCCATGTTGCAGCATAAATGTTGCACAGGATTTAGTTTCCCTTCATCTTATTTTCATCTTAACCTGCAAGTTGAGATCACAGTAGCATCTGGAATGTCTGGCCACCAAGGTCAGTGACAAACATGAGTGAGTACTTGGCACAGCCTGCACTCATGTGGTACTCAGCCTGTCTCATGTCCTTGCTTCCCTGTAGTTTTTCTCTAGCCGGCTCATGTGTTTTACTGAGATCTAGAAAGCCATTTTGAACAGGCAGAATAGCCCAGTGCTCCTCAGACTTTGATGTACCTTAGAGTCACCTGAAGGCCTTGGTAGAACAGGTTACTGGGCTCCACCCAGAGACTGGCAGTCAACGGGCCAGGTGTGCAGCCTGAGACTCTACTTGCCTGCATTCCCCTTCCTTCCTTCTCTTCTTCCTGTCTTCCTGTCTCCTTCCCTCTCTTGCTTCTCATTTATGTATTTGTGTGTATGTAGCATATAGTGTCACGGTGTTCATCTGGAGGTCAGAGTATAACTGGCAGGAGTCAGTTCTCTCCACTCTGTGGCTTCTGGAGATTGAACACAGGTCATTAGTCTTGGTAGCTTTACCTTCAAAGCCATCTTAACTGGCTGAAGAGAACTTGTGACTGATGCTGAAGCTGCTGGGGCTAGCCCACTACCACATTCTAAGGGCCAGAGATAAACCAAGCTCAGTCCAGGAGCATTCTTCTAGCTGTGAAGCAAGCACTATGGAAGATGCAGAAGATCTTCAAAGGATTGAGTCTTAAGGTCTAGAAAAAACAGAGAGCTGGATGTTTGGGGGTGGGTTATACCGGTTCTCTTATCTGTAGATACTTTTAAAACCCTGATGCCCACGGCTGTTACTGAGCCGTGTGTGTTTCTTCTTCCTTCCTTTGGTGACGTTTGTAGAGCCTGTACACCTGCAGTGCATAGCAGCTATAACTAACATCTTGTTCAATTTGCTTTCTTCATTTTCTTTATTCAATGCTGGGGATTCAAATAATATTTCATTAGAAACTTTCAAACCTTATGAATGACAAGAGGTTATTAGTAAGCCCCATTTTCAGCATCCAGCTTCAATAGTCATCAACATATTGTTTCCCTTCCTCATCCTGTTCCCACCTGAAGCGATTCCCATCATCTAATTTTATTGACAGTTCAGTGTGCATCTGTAAAAATAAGAGCTCTTTCTAGCAAATTGCCACTACCACACTTAAAATACTAACAATAATTCATTAATATCATTACATATTCACTGAAGGCTTAGATTTCCCCAGTAGTTTCAAATGCTGATTTATTTAAATAAACTCCAAAATGAAACTCCATGGTTTTGCTTAATACATCTCTTAAAGTCTCAGCTTCCCTTCCAGTTCCCCTAAGGAAGTGAAGGCATTGGTCATGCAGAGTTAATGCATTATCTGCAGCAACTTTGATTTTTAACTTGACCCCTCACTCCTTTGCTTCCCACAAGCAGTTCTCCCTCACATTACAGTTTAGTTTATCCTTTCTCTGCCTTTAGAGAAGTGCAACAGTATTTATTTGTTTCAAGAAGCTTGAGAGAGATGGATGGCATGCTCTGTTTTGTTCTTTGTCTTTGAAGTTCACATCAGTCAGTGGATTCAGGTATTATAAACCACGTGCTTTTGTTGCCCTACCCCCAATATATCCTCTGACTGAGGAACTTCTAGGAGTAAAAATAATAGGGAAATATGAGCTACATCATCTAATAACTTTATTGGGTGAGCATTTGATACTGTAATATATACTGTTCGCACTGCACAGTTACTTTATCAATCTGCTGATGTGTTTAATAGGGAAGTCTTCCACCCCACCTCCTTCCCAGCCTTCCTGATATTAGAGATACAGGCATATACTCCCATGCCTGCATTATTCATTCTCATTTGCTCATTGTTGGTATTCTACCCCAACAGCTTACTCTATGAGTAAGTTTACTTCAGTGACATTAGTCTTTGTCTGCCAGCTCTCTATTTTATGTGCTTTGGGGGAGGATGTAAGATACAACATAAAGTCAGGAACCTACAAATTAAGTGATTCTTGGCTGATGTTTTTCACAGATAACTTAGATGATCTTAGGTTCCAGCTACTCACACTGCCCTCCTTAATACTGAAGCATTTTCAGAAGTGAAGGAGTGAACATATATGTCCAGTCTAAGCCAAAGGCTGGATACTAACTCTTATTTCTATGAAGAATCTGAGTTATTTTCTAATTCCTCTTACTCTAGGACACGGCCTTGCTTTCATGTTATAATAGAGTATTATTTCAGGAAGAACTTCTATCAACATGTATTGTAGTCGTTTTGGTCCTGAGAGGATGTTACTTCCACGTGATCATCTGTAAAGAGCTCCATAGTGGATGGGCCTGGTGTGATGGTTTGTATATGTTTGGCCCAGGAAGTGGCACTGTTAGAAGGTGTGGCCCTGTTGGAGTACGTGTGGCCTTGTTGGAGTAGGTATGTCTCTGTGGGCGTGGGCTTTAAGATCCTCATCCTAGCTGCCAGGAAGCCAGTCTTCTTCTAGCTGCCTTCAGAACAAAAGATGGAACTGTGAATTCCTCCAGCCCGGTATCTGCCTAGATGCTGTCATACTCTCACCTTGATGATAATGGACTGAGCCTCTGAGCCTGTAAGCCAGCCCCAATTAAATGTTGTCCTTGGTCTTGTTAAGACTTGCCTTGGTCATGGTGTCTCTTCACAGCTATGGAAACCCTAAGACACTAGTGTCTCCTGTCAAGACAAAGACCACTTCATTTTATATAGAGACATGAAGGTCTTGCTCTTATTCAGAATCCCAGACGTCCATAGATTTGCCTTCTAAAGCCATCTAAACTTGACCTATATTTGAAGGGTAAGCTATTTAGAAAGTAAGGATTGTCTGTAGTTGGCATTCAGAACATTATGAAAAACTGACAGTAGTGTATAGTCCCTGAAGACAAGAAAAAGAAGTCTGCATGACTGTTCTCAGGTCAAGGTGGCTGCAAGGACGTAGACCTGGGATTCTCTGTTCTCCACTTAACTGAGGTCAGAGGAGACAGAGCAAGAGCCAGGTGTCCCTGCATTGGTCTTTCCACCTTCATCATTGCTTTCCACCTTCATCTACTTCACTGGGTATTCTTCACATGCAGAGCTAGGAGTTGGTCAAGTTGTGTGTTTAGATTCAGACCTTGATAGAATACTGGCAGGGTGCTCTGGCCTTCTATGTGTTGTCTAATTTCTGAAAGTATGGAACATGGAGGGACTGCGTGTGTATTGCAGGAAGTAAAATATGAGGTAGACTGGCAGGGTGGACCTTCTAGATCACCCATCTCCTCATTGATGCTGCTGCTTTGGCCCCAGGCTTCATCATAACTCATCGTTACTTCAGAGGTAAAAATTTAAACTGTAAAAATGGCTCTGAGCTAGAACATTGGGTTTTGTTGTGATTTTTCACTAAAAATGTGTCATGAGGAAGGGTTGGTACATTTGTTGGTGCTGGAGGAAGCCAAACTCTGCTTGGGTTGTGGGCTAAATTGTGAAATACACCAAAAAGAGAAGGACAAATGGAGGCAATGCAGATCATGCACTTTACGTGTTGAGCTTGTTCTGCAGGTGGGAGTCCTAGTCCTGAGCTCTAAGACTGAAACTTATGCTGAGGAAGAGAACTGGAGGAGAGTAGCACACTCCCCAAGGGAGGGAGAGTTGGACACTAGAGTCCTGCTCTTCTCGGACCAAGTGGGTTCAGGGGAACAACAGAAAGTAATGAACTTCCCTCAAGTAGAGCTCTATATGGAAGAGACTCCTGTCCAAAGAGGAAGAAGAATTTCTGGTATTGTTCATATAAAAATAGATCGTTCTTCCTTGTTAGATGTCATTTCACAACACTGAAAAAAGCTAACAATACAGTCACTTGTGTGACTTAGTGATCACACAAGTACTGTAAATTAAGAAATCCACACCACTTAATTCCATTCTAACTCTGGTTAGGTTTATGCTGCCCTACATGATCTGATAACATTTATCCAGAAAGATGGTTAGAATAGCAAGCTTTGTGGTTGATGGAAAACTCCCTCCCTAGACAAGCGGCAGAGGTACAGATGCTCCTAGTGTTTCAATGTTAGCTTCATCTTGGAATGTAGCTTGGTTTTGAAGGAACTAAACTGAGGTAGAAGCAAAATGCCAACATTGATCCGATTACTAATAGCCTTTACAAGTGCTCAGGTGTTTTGTGTGGTGGTCTCTTGGATTCATGAACACAAGAACAGTCTTAAAAGTGACAGCTGTAAGGTGTAGCCTGTTTCAAGACCCTACTTATCACCCTTCAGCTCTCTAATGCTTATCTGCAGGAGATCTTTTGGACATGTCTTCAGGACACTTGGGACAAAACACTTTAATGTGGTGTTGATGGTAACCCGTATGTTTTAGTGCTGGAAACATCTCTAACAAAGAGGACATTGGCTGTCAAAGGAAGAGAGGCGTTGTCCCTGAGGTGTAGGTGTGGGTTGCAGCGTTCCTTTTTAAAACAAAATGTCAACCCACACCCTTCCTTGAGTACTGCTGTGTTCTGCTTAGGTGTACTGAGTGAAATATAGTACCGGTTTGAGTCATGCTCTTGATCTTTTAAAGGTGCCATTGGTATCTGGCAGGAGGGCCCCTGCAGCAGTGGCAGTCACCCCCTTTAGGCACACCATTTGGCTTCTTTGCGCTGAGTAGTGTCCGTTTAGAATTTAGTGAGAAAAGCAAATGTGTGCTTCCACGCACTCCAGTGAAGTTCAAAACCGATGTGCAGGAAGTGTAGTGTGTATCCTTGCGGTGTGAATTGAGATTGTCATTGCTTCAGTGGTTTGCTGTTATCTAGAGGTGTTTTGACTCACACTAAAACAGATTTTAATCATTGAGTTTGTCTTATATTCTTTTGACATTAAAGGATTGCTCTCTCAAGTAATGAGAAACCTGTAATGATAATGTATTTTATTTTTAAAAAACTTTTTATTCTTTCTAAATTTCACATCATGCATCCCAATCTTATTCTTTGTCTCCCTGTCTCTTCATGTCTGCCCTCTACCCTTGCAACCTCCCCTCTAAAATTAAAAAAAAAAAAAAAAAAACCAAAGAAGCAAAAAACCATGTTCTTGTGGAAGCTACAGTATGCCAGTGGGTCCCACAATATATCCTTTGTTCACACACGGCAAATACTTGAAAGTGTTCATTGCAGTAAGTCCTCGGTCAGCTTTGGTTCTGCAGCACTGGCCCCTTCATGTGCTCTGGTAGTTCATAGATGAGGTAGATGTTGATGTGAGCGAACTCAAAGCCCTGGATCTGGGCCAGCTGCAGTAGTAGGGCAGGCTACTCCCATGAGGCTGTTCCTCTCCACCCTTGTGTCTCCAGTTCCACTTCTCTCCACAGTGCTCCAGCCACTCAGCTTTTCTTTCTTTCCCATCTCTCCACCACATACTTGCACATTGTAGTGGCTCCTGCTTTAGGCGGGCCACATGGCAGGCAGACCTCTAGGTGTCTTTCGCCACGTATTTTGTCTTTTAGAAATAATGGCTTAACAAATGGGAAATTCAAATGAATTAAAAAATTACCAGGAAACATACACAGTGTCAATATAGCTTTTTTTTTGGGTGGGGGGATAGTTATTCTCATGTCCTCTCCTATTTAATACCCATCACTCTGTCCCTGTTTTTTTCTCATTTAACCATCTTATCACATTTGGTTCCTTTATGTATGAATGTGAGAGTATCTGCAACAGCTCATGGTAACTTGTTGACATGAACTCTGCTTTTCTACCATGTGGATCACAGGGTTGAACTCAAATCGTCAGACTTGTTGGCACATGACTTTGCCTGCTGAGCCATTACAACAGCCCCCTTTTGAGACAGGGTTTCACTCTGTGTCCCTAGCTGGCCTGAAAGTCACAGTGATTACCTGCCACAGTCTTCCAAGTGCTGGCATTAAAGAAATACACTACACTTGATATAGTCCACGCTTACCTACAACTCGGAATCCCCCTGCTACAGCCTCCCAACTGCTGAAATTACAGCATGGTCTACCATGCTAGATATTCTAAAATTTCAATATATGTCAGTATATTTATCTAGTTATATAAAGTGATTATTGAATCTAGACTTTAAATTGTGTGTGTGTTTGTGTTGTTTATGGATCATAAAGCTTGAAAGAGAACCATGAGAAGAGAGAAAGATTTTAAGGTAAAGGGAAAGAGAGGGTAATGGTGTAAATGTGACATGAAATCAAAAGGGCGGCCTGAGGGAGGCAAAGGAAACAGCTGGAGTGGGTGGGGCAGAGTGGGACGCTGTCAGAGAGGGGGATGAATCAGAACAATTCAAGAGACATATGCACACACATATACACATATGCACAAGTGCACACATGTGTAAATACCATAATAAACCCATTATTGTATATTTAAGTAAAATATGTGTATGGGAGGAAAACTAATTTAAAATTTGTTTTAAAACAGCCACTGGAGAAACTTGAACATGGGGTAGACTATGGGAATGTAAACCCCAGCAATTCCTGACTCCATCACTCACTCCAACATCCATACCACCTCACTCAGATCACAGCTGGCTCTCTGCTGTGTCATGTGTAAGAGCAGAGGTCTTGCTTCATTTCCCAGGCCTGAAGTTTCTTCCTACTGCAGGCAGACACTTCTGACAGTCTACCCTGGATCCCCTCCCTCAGAATGACTATTCTCCCGGCAGCAGCCTGAACTAAGCCTAAGTAATAACTTAATAGGAAAGTAAATATCAATATCATCATATCATATCCCTGGCCCAAGTTGGTCTTTCAACCCAAACTTTTATGGTGTAGTTTCAAGTATAGTATAATCTACAAGTGCTGGCATCATGTGAAGGTGTTGATCTGTGTAAAGCCCAAGTGTATAGGAAGGGGGATTAGTGTTACTAAGAAAACTTACTGCCAGTTTTGAGCAGGCAGAACATAGACTGTGCCCTTTGACAGGCCAGACGTTCAGTGGCCCTATTAAAGGAGGCTTTCAGACTTCTGTTTTCTTTTAAATTAAGGAAAATCTGGCTTTATGATAAAATTTATAAATCATGTGTTCTATTTTTCATGAGATTGTGGATGTGTTTTTAGCAGGATTTTGTGGTTTGGCTAATAAAATCTTTTCAGAGCTGATTCTCTGACTGAGCCTTCTGTCTAGTTAATATCTCTACTGCTGCTTTTATGACTTAATTGCCTTTGTGGTTAATTCACTTCATGACACATCCATCACCATGAAGTTTACACACTTCCCCCATCTGCCCTATCTACGCGATGACTTTTGGGGTCAAGGAGAGGTTGGTGGGTAGATGAATGTTATTAGATAAGTAATGTGGCTAATTGGCCTTGTTTAATTAAAACAACCCTCTTAATTAATACACAGGAGCTACTGTTTCCTGATGATTTTCTGTTCCACAGCGTCTCACCTGTAACAAGTTATTCCATCCTTTGTAGGGATAAGCTTATATGGTTCTGTCCTTTAGTTGTTCTCAGGAGCTCTCCCACTATGGTAAGTAATGAGATTTCGTTTTGTAAATGGGGAAGCTGACACAGAACGGTTAGTGCAACTCTGCCGTGTCACTGTGGCTAGTAACATGGTGAAGCTGGGATCTTGGTAAAACAGAATCACAGTTGTTTTACTACAGTTTCAAATAATAGTTTTCACACTCGTTTCTTGCTACTGGCATCACTCTGCTGCCTGTTTCCATGCAGATGCTTCCCTGTCGTCTCACACGCCCTCTGCTTACTAGTTGATAGGTATTTGGACATGAGAATTTCATCTTGTATCTGTCAAAATCTATTTAAAAACTGAAGCTTTGCTGAGAAGACTACTCTGGAGTTTTAGAATCCCTTTGTTGCTAAATTTAGCAAAATTGACATTGTGCTACTTAACAAAAGACCCTGCACTTGTGACACTGTTCTTAAGACACCACCATGAAGATCTGATGTGGATTTTAGTCTGCTTGATTTATATCTTATTTGTTAGATAGTCTGCTTTATCCCTGGTGTCTGCCTATGATCAGAAATTTCACTTTAACCAATAATGCGGAGTTGGGTCTTTTAATATGAAATTGAAAATGTTTAATAATTCAAGAGAAAACATCCTTTTAAAATTTTAAAAAGATTTATTATATATATTTTTGCCTGCTTGTATATGTACCACATGTGTGCCTGAGATCCATTGAAATCAGAAGATGGTGTCAGGTTCCTTGGAGTTATGGGTGATTTGATTTGAGCCACCATATGGGTGTTCGGAATCAAACCTCTGAACCCTTTGCAAGACCAACAAGTGTTCTTAACCGTTAAGCTATTTCTTCAGCCCCAAGGGAAAATACTCTAATATATCTTATATTTCAAGCTAGACAACTGAAAATCATTGTGGAATATCTTTCATCTTTAGAATACAGTTTTGAAGCCATGACTCATAGGTCACCACCAATCAATGATATAGGTGTAGTTCATTGGCAGAGGGCTCCTACCCACAGCATGCACATAGCCTTGGGTTTGGTCCTCACTCGCACTGAAAGAATAGATAGTTAATAGATTCACATTTTCTCTCACCGTAAGAAAGTGCTTGTGATTGCATTCATATTCAAGAATGTTACATGCTAGTGGCAAATTTGTGCTGTTGGCTTTAAAATGTAACTGTTTCCTCAATTTTACTCCAGAAAGTGGAGGCAACCGTAAAGGAGGAAGCTTTACTGTGCAGATACACTTCCCTCAAGTGTCTCTTAGTACAAGAGCTTTAAAATGTTTTAGAAAAATCAGCTTCCTGTAGCAATAGCATTTTGGAGCCATAAATACCTGTCTTCCAATTCCTGGACTAGAACCCTAGTCCCTTAGGATTTCCAGCTGGTGCTTTGACATTGCTTCATCAGATGCTTTCATGTCCGGGATATGAAAGCATGGAAACTGGGACAAATTATGCTTGGCCCTGAGTTTTCTATTAGAAGCTCAAGTGAGAGTTAAGAAACAGGTAAATTGTGAGTGAGAGATGTCTTTCTGCAGGGAAGAGAAAGTTCCCTGCTGAGTGGTGACAGAAAAACAGTAAGAGAATAATGCAGGCATGTGGCAGGGAAGATTTTGTCAACTTAGTTCCAGGACCAGCCACTGTATGCAGAAGTGGACATCACTGGTCTAGTTGGTGTGGGTGGCCTGGACCTAAATCTCTGAGCCTGTCCCTAGAACTTATGCATGCCGTAGATCAAGAGCATACAGTTTTTTGTGACCATCATTTTTTTTTCAACACAAGATGAATACTTTTGGCTTGCAGTTAGTTAGATGTTATTTCCTGAAAACTTGGTGTATCTCTTTTATTTATGAATTATTAAATTGAGTGCTCAGTGTTTGATAGTAGTTATTCTAGATGGTAGGGATTATAGTAGGGGTGTGTGTGTGTGTGTGTGTGTGTAGAAAGTACATCATAGGAGAAACAGACAAAGGTAAGGAGATATATAGGTAAATGGTAAACTCAGATAGTGATGACTGCTGAACACGGGGGTGGGTGTCTGACCCTCGTCATTCCCAAAGTAGGGGGTAGGAGATTCTGAGATATTAAGCCCACCTTGTGGTCATGTCTTTTAAAACCATGTCTCAAGAAGCACTCAGCCAAATAGGGAAATTGATGGAGTAGGGATGGGATACCCAGAGAATGCCTTGTGGAAGAAATGACTTTTGAGCTTCATCCTGAGGTATGAGCATGGCAGAAGACAGACATGGGTGCCCTAGTCCAAGGAGGCCACTGGTACAGAACCTGAGCTGGCTGCAATTGCTCTTCCATTTGGCTTTCTATATCTGGCCCAAAAGACTACAATTTTAATAGGACCACAGAGATACAACAGGTGGTGAATATGAATAAATGTTAAGGTACACGTGGCTGCTGAAGGCTTTCTGTGCTTTGTTGGAATTGACCACATACACACCCTGAATGTATAAATCAAATGGTTTCCCAGGCCCTTTCATCATTGCATCTGCTAATTTAATCTGAGCAAAAGCTGCTTGTTCCTTTTATGCTCTTGAGGCCATTGACCTCTCTGTCTTTTGGTATATGGAGTAAAAAGTTAGGTGGAGATGAAGGACTGATTCTACTCAGACCTTTAACCATGGGGATCCTTGGGGGCTTTGCGCTAATGAGGATGGATAAGGTTTTCTTTCTGCTTCTGAATTGATTTTGTGGCTTAAAAAAAAAGAACATTTATCAAAGGCTAAGGGGTTGTCAATGTGGGGAGAGAGGCATTAAAAAAGAAGCCATTATCCAAGTAGCTGCTCAAAGGGAATCACTTAGGGTATCCATTCATTTATAATGACTTGCATAAATAGAAGACAGCAAATCTGGTGAGTGAATCACCTGCTAAATAATAGCACTTACAACAAGAGCGCTTGCTATTGCTACATTTCCTGTGGAACAGCGACCTTCCTAGGCTTCAATCTTCTTCCGTCTTCTTAAGAACTCTTTCAGATTGGTATTATTGTCATCACTATTCAGATGAGAAGCATCAGGTGTAACTAGTATAACTTCATAGTCACTTGGGTAACCCTGGTCTTGATCCCAGACTTTAAGTTAATGAAGACAACGCATGGTGTGCCCTGATGATGGTAGGATGCTGTAAAGGACACTGATGCTGTCTGAGAAGTAATGGTTAATGAATAACTGGAGTAGTGCTGAGCTGGACCTGCACTAACATAACTCTACTAATTTCCCACTGACAGTTGGAAAATGAATGGCTACATGAATGAATAAATGAATGATCCTCCATATTGTGAGTATCTTCAAGGTGGAGATTGTCTAAAAACAAAATACAGGCTAAGGAAATCAAATAAGTACTCAGGTAATAGTATATTAGGTGGTGAAAGGTGCTGTGAGGAAAAAAAGGTGGGGTAGGGAAGAAGATGGTGGAAGGAGGCATGGGAGCACGGAAGTAGGACTCAAAAGCTGTGATGGAGATCACTATGGGTAAAGGGACCAGCAGTGCAAAGGCTGAGGCAGGAGCATGGCTGATGTGTTCAGGAAACAAGGAGATCTTGTAGCACAAGTGTTCAAGGAAGAGATTGGAAAGGTGGTAAGACCAGGTACATTGAGCCTTTGTCTTGTGAATATGGAGTCTTTGGAGTTTATTTTTTGTAATTTTGAGTAAGGACAGACAACCTAATGGAGTTCCATTTAACAAAGTTCCCTCTGTCTGTTCTGGGAAATGGACTGTAAGGGTCTAGCATAGGAGGTGGGAACTTAGTCGACAGGTAAGATTCTCTCCCAGTTAGACACACAGTCTGCACTAAGATAGAGACATTCTCAGACAGTTGAAGGATGATAAATTAAACATGAGTTTGTCTTCAACAGAGTTGGACAGATGCTTATGTCTATAGGCTATCCCACAGGACTGATGTGTGAAGCTTGGCTTTGGGGATGCTACTGGACCTGATCAGATTTATGAATTAAAATTGTTCTTATCATCTTCTAATGTGTATGTAATAGCAGATTGAAGAAGAATGGAGAGGAAACTGGTGCTTCTTTCTTCAACTGACTTATCTCAGATTTTTAAGTTCAACTCTCAATGTTGAATATTTATTTCTATTTGAAACTGTAACCATGCAAGGTGCTTTATTGCAATCACCATAAAAGACCAGTACTTATTTATTTTAATTTTCATCTTTAGCAAAAAGTTGAGGGAGGGTGATATACTTAAGCAGTGTTTCTCAACAGAGCTGGGGTGTCTTTTGCCTTTTCCTTTCTGGGAGAACATTTAGTATTGTCTAGAAAAATAGTTCTCCCTTTGTTCAGAAATTTACTGATAGCTTTTTTGAATGTACAGTTTACACTTGTGGAAAATTAAGCTGAAAATACAGAATTCTCATATGTTACTGATTTTCCCCCTCCCATACTGCCTCCATGGCTTTCAGTTCACAGTGTGTCAGTGTGTGGTGTATGTGTGACAGCCAATGAGCCAATACCATAGATTACTGCCAAATGAAGTCCATGGTTTAGCACACACTTGATGTTGTACATTCCACGGAATTTTGACAGGTATCTTTACTGTATTAATTCCAGTGCCCTAAAGTCCTCTGTGCATTCATCCCTCTGTCTCCCAAGCCCCAGCAGCTACCAGCCCTCTTATTGTCTTCCAGAGTTAGGCTTTTCTAGAACACCATATAATCGGAGTCATATGGTTATAAGAGCTTTTCAAATTGATCTCTTCACTCAGTCTTTTCCTAGCTTGCTAGCTCATTTGTTTTTATTGCTGAATAAATCCTATTACATCCTATCAGGGTGTACTGGTTTGTTTAATCTATTCATTTAATGAAAGACATCTTTTAGTATATCCCTGGAGCCATTTTTGATTGTCTCAAAGTTGTAAGAATGGTATTGATGACTGCTAGCTCAGATATGTGCAACACACCCTGCTGTACAAAGGACATGCCCCTAACAGTGAGTCATCCCACTCAAAATATCACTAATGTGGAGATTGTTAAGCTCTGACCCAAATCTGTCCTGAGTACTGTAGGGGAAATATTCTAAGCAGACACTTCAGTTTGAAACCATTAGTCTCACAGCGCTCCCAGGACCAAAATATAAAGTCCATTTTGTAAGTGAAGAGACAATTTAAAGCTAGGTTCAGTGGCAACACTTAGCATTCAGAAGGCCAGCTATTTGTAGTGAATGGTCAAAGACAGAATTTAAGTCTGAACCTTCTGAAGACACAGGCACCTCAGGTATTAGACCTGTACTTTCTTCCTGTATTATGTGTGGATTCTTTAATTTTTAACAAAAATGCAATACACCTTTTCTGTAGTGACCTAAGTTTTTTGTGATAATGGGTGTTGTACAATTCTGTTGCAAAGTGCTTGCCTAGCGTTCACAAGGGTCTTGTCTTGGTTTGATCCCGAGCACCACAAAAATGAAAAGCAAAACCACAAAGTTCCTTGAAATCTTTTACCTCTTAGTTCCATGACTTTGAACACACAGAGTCTGCCAGTGTTATGAGAATCACACAGCTGAAGGAGCCTTGCACCCTGGCCTGAGTAATTTGAGTTTATTTTCCATTCCGAATGTCCTCATTGTTCTCTCCCTCTGATGTGCTAATCCCAGAGGCTAATGGTGCAGAGGTACAGTGATCCACATCTCCCAGATTCTATAGCTCTACAGAGCTAAGCTTGCTGTTTTAAATGAAGCCCTAGGTGTCCCGCCTTCTGCTGTCTTCTAGCTGGTGTCTGGCTTGGAGGCTTCTGTGTCACCTTTTGTCTTTCCTGTGGCCATTAATTTCTTCCTCTGATGGCAGCTGATCCAGATGAAGCAGTTGCTTGTTCTTTTCTGTGCCTGTTAGCAGCCTGCCCTCTCGATGTGTTCTTCCTGTTTGCCATAAGGAACAGCTGGAAGTGCAAACTTAAAAGCATTTTATTTTGGGGGATTTTGTATCTTCATATTTTGCTTTTCTCATATCTGTCAGCTCTTGAGATTGCTGTTGTAGCAGTGTGCACTGTAGGCATACACACACCCCTAAAATATTTTATGGGCCTTGTTTAGCTTTTATTGTGTTTATCACATTAGAGAATATTTTATTATGGGTGATACAATTCGGTTTCATTGGTTAAAGTGAAAAGATAAGCCATGGTTTTCTAAAATTCTGTGTACATGTTGTATGTAATGTTGGACAGCAGCTGTAGACAAATTATTTATTTACACATCTGTGACTTTTAGAATATTGATTCCTAGAGCATAGAATTTAGAAATTACTAGTATTTGAGTTCTTTCCAAGTGTTGTGGTCTTCTATGATTTGGAAGGGACTTTGCCTTCATAGAGGCTAAATCTTCTCATCAGAACTCTGACCCAGTCATCCCATTTCTTTGATGTTTATCTTGTGTGCAAGATTTGTATTAGAACTGCAGACACCTTGAGACACCATTACTGGGCAGTGAATGCTAGGGAAATCTGTAAGTGGAACATGTTAAACGGTGCATACACATATTTTCTGGCATGGGAAAATAGTTATAAAACCAGGTTAAACAAGACCGTTCTATGAGCGTGTTGAAAGAATGAGGTTTCTTTTTTTCCAAGACTGAGTTTTGGTTCTTATTAACTAATGGACAGAGGGGAAGGTAGCCCTATAATTATCTATACATTTATAGAGGTCTGAGTACAGTACAAGGTGCTGTTGAATGGTTCTTCATATAGTAAAATCTGGATTTTACTACTGCCTTTTGTGCTATAATTTCTTACAGTGCATCAGAGGGCATGGCTTTCTGTACTAAGAAGCCCTACTGTAGCCTAGTCAGACTGTTTTAATTTATCCTTAGCACACTGCTTGCTTTGCAGACAAACAGGGAGGGGAGTAGAAAGGAAGGGATGGGGAGAGGTAGGGCAGGGTGGAGTGGGGTGGGGTGGGCTCTTCCTGGTCCTTGCAGGCAGACGTTGATCCACAATGTGACTGATGTTCTGCTGAAAGCTAGACCAGACAGGAAGTAAAGGATTAGTTAATAGGTCCTCTCCCCTGTCTTAACTGAAGATATGCCTCTCTTTTTTAAGGACCCAGTTGTTTTGAAAGAGGATAGCAAAAAAAGTTTTGTTTCTCCTTTTTTAAATAAGGGTGGTACTTTATGATTTAGCCTCTGAGTCTGTTTCTTCAGCTTCACAATCTTTTCCAGATAATAAAGACTTTCTATTAATATGAGAAATGATGGGGTTCTCAGCCTTTGCCAACTGTGTATCTAGCCGAGGAACTGTGAAAACACTGGGAGATTTCCAGGTAAACCGGAAACTCTAAGATAGCAGGAGTTGTGATTTTAGTTTAAAGCCCACACTGAGCTCTCAGGGTATGCTTGCCCTGAGCTCCTCGGAGCACAGGCATCTTACCTCCTGAAACACAGAAAGTTCCAGTCATATAAAAATTTTCAACCTCCCTCCACTTCAGACAGGATTGTGCTGCATAGCTCAGGCTGGCCTTGAGTTTGTGGAAGTCCTGTCTCTACCTGGAGTCCTGGGATTACAGGCCTTTGTCACCACACCTGCCTTCCTTTTCATTAAGAGGAAAAACATGATGGTGATCTCATTTAAGTGTCATAAACTGGTTTGATTTTTAAGATACCATACTTAATTAAGGTTGAATGCCACATCTGTTGTTTGCCTCTTTCCATGGCCTGATCGCTGTGAATTCTAGGAACCTGTCAACCTTTACATGCATGTAGTGTTCCTCTGTGAATTTTTCTTTGTCTTCTTACTGTTGGGACAAGAAACTGTATGTGTTATAGCTTGTTTGTTTTTCAGTTTTTATTTTGGTTAAATTGTTTTCCAAGGAACTACTTGACTCCTTGCCTAATTAACTTCCATAGCCTTCATATGTGGCTCATTTCACAGTCCCGTCTTTTAGTGATTTCTGGTCCATTGACCAGATTTTTTTTTTTTTCCAACAAAATAGCCACCTAATCTGTTTATACTGTTTACTTATCTTAATGCAAGTTTTCATTATTTTGCTGACATGCACAGTTTCTCGTCCTGAAATGTAACATTTTTAAGTGTGTTTTTAATCATTTATTTTTCACTGTTTTAAGTTCAACATGAAGTCTGCCTTTCTGTCTTCTTGCAGTTTACAGGGAGTGACAGCAGCTTAGTGTGTACATCACATGGGTTTCTAGCCAAGCACATACCTGGATACATAATATTTGTAAAAGGAGATTGGAGGAGAGGCCATGCCAGATGAAGGGGGTGAGGACAGGACTCGTGAGTGGTTCCAGTCACTAGCATCCAATTGCATGTACTCCACTGTCAATCCTGTACAACACATGGACCACTCAGGCAGCCTTCTCTTGTCACACTTCAAACTCTGGAAATATAACTACCCGGTTTTTGGTACCCTGCTTCTTCATGGTGCAGAATGGGCCCAGCCTTTGTTGTTGCCATTGCTTCCTGAAGTTGCTGGTTTTCTCCCTCAGCTCCTGGGCAGACGAGCTGAGGCAGTGAGACACTGTTGGATACCCAGCCTGGTCTTGGTGCCTTCTGGTTTAGCTTGCTGCCTTTTCCTATCTTCTGTAGTCCTCAATGTTCATTTCATTAAGAGAGGTGCTTGCGTATGTTTCTAAAGTACATAGGCTGTGCTTTGCATGCTACCAGGTACTGTGATGTCCCAGTGTAAAAAGACTTGTGATTTCTGCTTTGCAGTCATTCTGATAGGAGGAGCAGGCATATGGTTAGTGATTTACCATAGGGCATGATTAGTGCCATGATGGACTCCCTGCAGAGGTCAGTCTGAGAGGCTAGGGTAGGGTACTCAACCTTGACTCTTGAACCAGAGGAGACTCACCAGAGGAAGGATATCTTATCTTGGGGTCAGATTAGAGTTGGGAGATAACCCACCTCTTTTGAGGAAGTAAGAGGATTGTTGCAGCTGAAGCTTGCTGGGGAGAGAGAATTTTAACAAACCTGGAAGGACTGCAGGGCTTTAACCTCAGAGCAACAGAAAGCAAATCCCTTAGAATCTGAAACAGGGATTGGCATGTTCTGATTTGCTTTGTAGACATACTGTTTTAACTATAGCATGGAGCGTGGATTGAAAACAGCAACATAAGTGAAAGCTATGCTTCCAGGGGTGTCTAACCTTTTGGCATCACAGCAGAACATTGCTGTCTCCAGAGCTCACACAACACAGTTGAGTTGCCAGGGGAAAAACAAGATAATCTGATGTTTTAAGTGAATTTATATAAGAAATGCTTAACCCACAGCTGCTTTCCCAGGACAGAAAAGTGTTTGGCCCTTGAAAAGGAGGTCTTTTTCTGTCATTTGGGGCCTTCCTTCTAGTCAAAACATTGATTAGTGTAGCTGCCCGAGTTAGCTTCTCATGGCTGCCGGGCCCTGGGCTGGAAAGCATTGGTTCTGCATAGCTACCTATACCAGCAGTTCTCAACCCGAGGGTCACAACCCCCTGTGGGTCATATAGTGTATATCCTGAATATCAAATATTTATGTTAAGATTCATAACTAGCAAAATTTACAGCTATGAAGTAGCAACAAAATAATGTTATGGTTGGGGGTCACCATAACAAGAGGCACTGTATTAAAGGGACAGAGCATTGGGGAGGTTGAGAACCATTGACCTCTGCTCATTTACTGGTTCTCTGACATTTATTTAAGAGCCCAGCATCCTTAGAACAAAGGGATTGCTTAAGAAACCTAACATTTTAGAAGTGACATCATGGCCATCCAGAAATAGGAATATTTGCTTAGTCTCCCACATGTTTCAGTTCCTAGTTGAGTGGTTCTTTGAATTGCCTAATAAGTGGCCCCACTGGCTCATTTAGCTAACTGTACAGTGTGCCATTTTTTCCAGTTATACTTTCCCAGTTAGTCTTTGTCAGCCACAGTTAGATGATTGGGTAACAAGTCAAGGTTGATCTTGAGTATGCCCTCTCCTCGTGTAGATTATGGACTCCTCCAGAAAGAATGTGTGTGCTGGCTTCCATCTCTCTTTTGGATTTATCTCTTTATAGTGGGCTCAGAACTTGAATTCACCTCTATATGCAACTTAATGGATGCATATGAGCAGCAGAACTGGGGACTTGTAGAGGATGGTTTGATTGTGCTAGCAGATTCATGGCCCCAGTCGTCTCACCAGTAACAAGGAGCAGTCACACTGAGCAGGCTGCAAATGAGAAAGAATGGGTCTATTAAGATCTGGTACATAGTTGAGAATAGTGGTAGCCGTTTCTATAGATAATTGTTCTCTCTCCCTCTCCTGTGGTTGTCTAAGTGAAATGTGTTTATCCACAGATGCCTATTATCAATAATATTGTGTCAGTAGTCCCTTGAGATTTTTAGGGCTTGGAGAGGGGCGGGGAATGTCTTTGTTTCTGTCCTCCCAAGTGTCAGGTATGAATTCTTAGTGTTTTCTCTAACCTGGTCAGTTAACCTTGAAAGGTACTGTACTGTACTGTGTCATGGAACAGTAAGAGCCAGAGGCTAGGGAAAGGACTTCAGCTCGAGACAGTTACAGGAGCCTGAAGCAAAGGGAGGTTGTGAGTATGTGAGAGCAAAGTTTAGCTGCCTGGGAAGTGTCATAGTTTTTCTTCGTCAACTGATTATGTAGTCAGTCACTCTGTGTTCAGCCCAAATGTGAGTGATTCAGACAAACAACAGGAGCAGTGTTGGGAGAGCCAGAATACATCAGTTCTGTGCTGCTTCCTAGGTTGAAGGCCAGCTGAGCTGAGCTGTCTTACAACTGATAAACTGCATCTTGGCCCACTACAAAAGAGATGTAGAAGCAACAAAGGGGGAAAGGAAAGCTAGGATGTTGAGACAGCAATTTAAATAAACACAGGCGTGCACACCTCTGTTCCCATCCCAGCCAACCTCTGAGAACTTTGCTGAGTAAAATGACAGTGGGTTGGATACTAGTCTCTTGTTCCCTTCCCTAGCCTAGGTTTTGTATGCCTCAGCTCACAAAGATTTTCACAGGGATCAGGGTAACAACTGTTATGAATAGAATCGCCCAGGGACATACTCCACTTTATCTGGAACTCAATACTAGGTAAATCTCTACTTCTAAGAAGCCTTCTTCCTTATAACTCCAAGGCAGCAGGAAGAAGTTAGTATTGACAGGTCTGTTCCTGCAGAGTACTAAGTGATGAGCTAGCAGGTTTGAAGAATGATCAGCTCCCAGTAATGTCTATAAGGCTGGGATTTCAGATGGTATCAATGTGGCATTCTTCTCTCTCTCTCTCTCTCTCTCTCTCTCTCTCTCTCTCTCTCTCTCTCTCTCTCTCTTCCCCCCTCTCTCTCACACACACAAATGTAACAATCTCTTTGATTGGATAGATTTTTTTCTATTTAATATGGACCAGTTCCTAAACATAGTAAGATTACCTTTTAAATATAGCACAGTATGGTTCGTTGCACAAATGTTCCTGATACCTCCATGAAATATGGTTAATGGAATAATAATTATTATTAACATATCATTATATTATTATATACACACATAAACACATTATATATATATATATAACAGTGTATATATAGTGCCACATTTCACAGTGTTTTTAGAGGCCTTTTTGAAACCAGTGGTCACAGAATTAGAGCCTTACATGAACTCTGTCTTGTAGTGGTCATTTGTAGCTTGGTACAAAGCTATTGAGTACAATAGTTAGGCTTCCCATGGCTAATGTGTAGCTGATACCTCTGCTAATTGCTGTGTGTTGTATAGCATTCCACATGAACTTCATAGTAACTGTGTTTGTCATCCTTGTCTTACTGTTGTATAAAGGCTCTGTAAGGTGCTAAGCCCTCCACACTCTTGTGAATTGACCTTGTTCATCCTTTTAACTTGTAGCATTTCATCCATGATCCTTTAATAGCGTTTGTTCTCTCCCCATTTAAACCAAGGAGCCACTTGTAATTTGTCTCAGTAATTAGAATGTGACTTTAAGTAACTGCTGGAGTTGGCTTTAGCTGACTGTACACTTGTTTGGGTAATTTTCTGTTCCATCAACCAAAATTCTGTTCTGTGAAATGAAAGTTCTATGACAGTTGCTCTTTCCACAGCAGAAGCAAAGCAGCAGCCAAAAACCAGAGAACTTAGACTTCTTCCCAAGCCGCACATGAAGCCTGCTGCTGCTGTCTCTCTGTGTAGATACCGAAAGAGTTAAGGGTCAGCACACAATTGAGAAGTTGAGGAGTAGAACCTAAACCTGTCCAGCTCATCTTGCCATGCATGACACTTGCTGCTTCTATGTGATGCATGGCCAAGGATGCTGTTTAGGAACTCTTTGTTGTATGATACAGAAGAGTTGACTGGGACAGTGGGAGGAAGTTATGTCACCTTTATGAGACTGCATCTTTACTCTCTTTCAGAACCCATTACTACATGCTTCAAAGTGGTACCCTGAAAATCTTGTGAGCCTGTTTACAGTTAGTTCCAAGTCACAGAACTGTCACATGGGTAAAAGGCAGTTCATTATGGCTATGGACTAATGTTTTCCTCATTGTTGATGGGTGATGGAGAGACAACTTTAGTTACAACAACTGTGTGTGTGTGTGTGTGTGTTATACATATATATTTACATACATATATATGAAGAAGTGTTGCTTTTTTTTCATTTCATTTAACCATCTGCAAAATGCCTACATCATGTTCACTGTGATTGAGGCATGTGACATGAGTCAATGCAGATGAACTGTTAGCTGAAGGCCTGTCTGGTGCTTATATAGGGAAGCAAAAATCATTAGTGGCTGTGAAGATCTGTTTTAGTCATTTCTGCTTCCTAAGCCATTGCAGAGCCTGGTGTTGCTAGATGTACATTCAGTAACTATGAATTGCTCATTTGTTTTCTCCGTTCTTTATGTGCTGTAGGAATTTAAACATCCAGCCTTGTGCCAGAAGAGAGGGCAAAGGGAGTTCCTTATCTAGAGGCATTTATAGTCTCTTGAGCTATATGATCATTTAGCAAAGTAATCCAAGGAAACCTGCCCAGTGATGGATAATGGGTGGTGGCCCTGAGGCTATCTTATACAAAGCTAGTCTTCAAATCTCTCCTTAGCCCTGGGCTGATGGGTAGGAGTAGAAAATGTCACTCCTCCTCTGAACCTGGCTGTCATTGTTGGACCTTGTGTTATCATTCTGTGCCAGGTTGACCTGACCATTCTGACCATTCTTTAATTCAAGAACTAGCTGGGACATAGGAATTTAGACACAGAAATAAGGGAAGAGCCAGAGCCCTAACTACCTTGGATAAGACCATGAGTCTAGGAATGAGAATGTCCCTGTGTAGCCACGGAGTGGCCATTGTTGAGCAGGACTGCCTAAGACTCATTGCTCCCACTTGTTAGACTTGCTAAATATCTTAAGCAGCAGTACCCCCTCCCCGCCTGAGCTGGTCACTTCATAGACGAAAGCATCTCTTCTGTGTAGGTTGTTTCCTTGTGAAATAGTAGCATCTCTCCTTAATAGCTGATAAAAACTAAAGCCTATAGTCATGCAGACATCAGTAGCAGATTTGAAACTCTCATACTGAGATTTCAGAAATACTCCATCAGTGTCTCGTGGTTTTGTAGCTACACTTGTGCACAACAGAAACGGAAGACTGTAGGTGGGAGAAGAATCTTGACTAGGACTGCAATTTTATGGTAACTGAATCTTGATGAAGTCGACCTTTGCAGTGTTTCCATGGGGTCTGTTACTTATGGCCTGGAACTCACAAACCATGCCCCCTTCTTACCCTTTGTTCATCTCCTCCATAAAGCCCAGTTCAGATGGCTCATCCTTCTGAAACTCTTTCTTCTAGGATAGACTTGAGGGCAGAGAGGCAGATCATTGGTTGCTTGGTTTTAAAGCTGACCACTCCACCTTATTACCCATCATCTATCCAGACAGTCCGCAGAGACCTCCAAGACCCAGAAAGAGTCCTGTTCCCAAAGTAGCCCTGTAGCCTGACATGCAGGCCCTTCATGTATGTTAAGTGACTGCATACATGCATTCATTCTTTGCATTTCTATGTCTTTTACCTGATGTCTCCTTTGTGAATTACATCTGGAAGGAAGAGGAGAAGTAGGAGACAGGTCTGAAATTTTGAGCCTGTCATCTCTTAAGAGCTTTGTTGAAAGCACTAAAAGGGGGAATGTACTTCTGGATCTGTATTTGAGCTGCCCTTGACAAGTCAACTTACAAGGTCTGGAGTTTATCTTTCTTCACTGTCCCTTTATAAGCACTGGATGTAACACGAGGCTATAGAATACTCAGGAATGGCCAGGCTTCCCCTTAGAAATCAAACATATGGGAGTTTCAATGCCAGACCATGTAAGTCAATGAACAAATCACTTTCTGCTGGGAAATGGGAGCGTTGGCCACCTTGTCCAGGTGTGAATGTTACCCCATTGATTCATGCCATTTGTTAATTGTCTTGATTCACTCTGATTTGTCACCTTTCCCATTGTCTTTTTTTTACTGCCTCTTTTCTTGTTGGGGCTCCATGGGAGACAGGGGGATAGTATCATTGTTATACAGTGTTTCACCACTCTGTTCTTTTCTGAGGGTGTGCAGCTTGGGGACAGAGGGTCTGCAGCTGGGGGACAAAAGGGACTTCAGAAGATGGCATTCTTTGATGAGGCCTGCAGTGTTGGAGCTGGCATGTGTGGAGGGAGAGGCAGGAGTTGGCTGACGTCTTAAGTAATCATTCTCTTTGGACCTTTTCCATTCTGTGTGTACACATGAGCACTTGTCCATCTCTATACCCAGCATTTCTTGAGTGTCATTCCTTGTCAGGGTTTTCCCAATTCTACAAGATTCTGACACACCCACTCTAAGCTTGTCCTATCATGTTTCCTTCTTCATACCAGCCTTCCTCTTTTCTAGCTAGAGGGGTATGTATGTACAAAATGCAGAGGTTCATTTTTAGCTGCAGTAGAGGTAGGCCTCGAGGGAAGTGTTGAGATAACTGGATTTCTCAAAAGGTAACTTGGCAACTCATACTTTCAGTTCCCCTGCAAACTATTGTTTGTCTGTAGAAGATAAACTTTTTACTTGTGAAGGTCTTCCTGGGATCATGCATTGACTACATCAGAGCCTCATCACTTTCTTCCTTTAATCCAAGCCACATCTCCATGATTTGACAGCCTGTCACAGCAAGAAAGGATGTAGAGGAGAAGATAATAAAATTGGTCAGGCGTGAATTGATACAGAGAAAAGAAGGCTGGGGAGCAGCTTACTCACTAACTACAAGTTGCAGGAAACAGTCCACAGGGCATCACTGAACAGTTTGGGATTGCTGGGAGTGGCTTAGCTTTGAAAGCATCAGATATGTGCCAGCAGCCTTGGAGGCTGCCTAAAGGCACTAAAGCATCCTTTATTATGTCAGGCACATGATTTCATGTAGATTGGGTCAGGTTTGGGCATCATTCTAAGTTTCATTGAGGGAGGCATTTTTGGGTCATGAGAACCTACTAAAAATAGGGAAGAAAAGGAACCCAGGATCTGTGGTGAGGCTGGCATAGCCTGTACTTTTGGGCATCCCTGTTAGAGTTTGGTGGGTTTGCTCAACAAAATTAGATCGACCATTGTTTCTTGGCATGTACCTCTTGCTCATCTCCTCACCGCTTCCTTCAAGGTCTATCCAGGTTGGTCTCACAGTATCTTCCTGTTTCATTTGCTTGTCCTTTGATCTCTACAGGTCTCCTTTATCTGCATCACTCACACAAGTGTGTTCCCCTAACAGGATACCTTATTGTGTGAATAAGTTGTATCTATATTAATGTTCCAGGTGTCATTTCATAATGGTGTGCACATTGCTGTAGTTTCGATGTTGACTCTTCCCTAATGTTCTGCGAGTTGGCCTTGGTCCTGGGGTAGAGCTGTTTGGAAGTGGTGAACCATGCAGGAGATAAGCCCGGTCCTTAGGTCATCAGACAAGTGTTTTCCAAGTGAGTTATGGGACAGAAGCCCTTTCTCATTTTTATTGCCTCTTATTCAGGAGGTGTTCAGTTTTGCTCTCTCACATATTACCACCTTGCCACAAGCCCAAAGCAATAGGCCAGGTGATTGTAAGTTAGACCCGCTAAAACTGTAGGCCAAAATAACCCTTTTTACTTTCTAAGATGATGCCTCAGATATTTTGTTGTAGTACAGAAAGCTGACTAACATACATTAAGGTTATTTGTGTCTGTTGAGGTAGACATTTGCCCAGCTTTTAAAGCTCAGCAATTATATCAGAGAGTAGTATAATTAAAGTGGTCCCTAGCAACACAAAACTAAACATAAATAAAATGGCTTGAAAAAATGGGAGCATCTATTGAGACATTTGCTTTCTATAAGGCACTGTTTTTATTACTATGTATGCTTTAACATATAACTCCATGACTCCTTGTATCCACAAAGGGACCGTAGGTAAGTGATCTAGTTCAGCCACATATGGAAACCACACATCACAGTACATTAAATGCCAACTCTGCTGGTGGTGCATTAAGAATATTTTTTCTCCTTTCCTTGCATAGCACTTTTTAAATTTGATCTAAGTTTCACCAGAGCTCGTCACTATTTTGTAAGAAGCAGTGTGGAGATGGTTTCTAAGATGTGGCTTGGTTCTTTAATGCTCTCAGGCCTTGAGAAGAGTACATCTCCAAGCCTTGTTTTCCTCATCTAGAATATAGACCTTATAGTTTTTCCCTTGCAAGTCTGTTGTGAAGATTGTTAGAAATGACACCAGACATATGGTGGACTCCCAGAGACTAGGAGCTAAAGGAAAAGGAATTTCAGAAGCTTCCTGGACAGGCAGTGATTTTTCTAATTGAGGACAGATACCAAATTATACTATATCTCTGCAGTAAGCTCTGAGCTCAATATTTCCTTCTGTTTACTTGATATAGGGGGGCCTTGCTCCTACTCTGTCTCAGCTGGAACTAAGCATCAGGACATTCAGCAGAAAGCAATGGTTTAAACCCTCCCTGGTAGGCATGAACAAGCACTTAATGTACTTAAGGAAAATCTGCCTGTTGTATATGGAAGACAAGAGCTAATCCCAGCCTTACTGTTGTTATGTTATTGGAGCACCAGCCTAGCGCTGACCCTGGATACTTGCCTATCCAGAGCTTGAGAAAACATGTTTAAATATGTTTGTTTAAATTGCCCAAGAGGTCAGAGGTGCAGTTGTCTGGGTATTTTAGCAGTTAAACATAATAATTCTCTTCATGTCTTCAGAAAGTAATGCAAATGGCTCTTGAATAAATGTGATTACAATTAGTTTCCTTGGTTTTGTGTAGACCACTCAAAGTGCTTCTAAGTATAAGATCATTTTATTTTGGCTGAAGTATGTATCTTCATTTGTGGAATTGTGATCATTGGTGTCCAAAGGCCCACACTAGGTCCAATTTTTCCTTGATAGTATCCTTTGTTGATTATTACATTTCCTTTCTTGAGTCTGAAAGTCCTTCAAGGAAGGTCAACTGTTGGAAGTCATCACAGGCAGAGCCTGCTGTTTGTTTTGCTAATACTTCCCCTCCATGCTTACTGTACAAAAAATGAGTGTGGGTTGCCAAGTGTTCCTTGCTCTTTGGCCTGGTGTTCCCTGAAGTAGTCCACTCTAAATTTTGCAGTCAAGGAAATGTGCAGTGTCAAAGTCAGTGGGAGCACGGTTACAAGACATGGGTCTGCTAACTTTCTTGGGTCTTAGTAGGGTTATCAGGTCCCCCAGTTTCTCCTTCACAGATGTTAGCACTATCATTTTTTTTGGGCCACCATCTAGTGGATATATAAAAGATAAGTCCCATTGCCTCCAAAGGAGATGTCATTTATTTTTTATGGTGGGAAAGGATTTTTGCTTCTCCACAGATCTTTCATGCTTTTTAACAATTGAAAAATTGACAAATTTGACAGCTTAAGCCCTACTCCCCAGTATTCTCCATAGCCACATTTTGTATCAGAGTCTGTGTAGTTCATTGTCATGGGTTTGTTCAGTGGTGGCGCTTGTCTTCATAAATCTGCCTTTACGTGGACTCTTGCTCAGCCCCACCCCCTCACTTGCACTCCCTATTACACGAAGCTCTCCTTGCAGCATAGCATCTCTGGATGCTTCTCTTGAATCCTTCAGTCTCATATGAGAAGCTTGCACCATGTTTAGCCCTTAGTCTTTGTGGGATTCATGGGCTGCAGAAGAAGCAAGAAACTGACTGTTGTACCGTTTGTTGGTGAAATGGAATCTCTGTGCATGCCTTCAATGCCTTCCATTTCCTCACATGTGGCCTCACCGTCAACTTCCTGTTTCCAACAGATGTGTCTCATCTTCCCTCCTGAGCAGTATTCCCACAGCCCCTTTTCTTTGCCTGGAGCCTCACAGAAGCCTATGCTGCCAACCACATGGTCCCTGCTTCTGCAATCCACGTGGAATGTTTCCCTTCTTTCTTATAGTAGTATCTGCAGCACTCACAAATTTGTGGCCCACTTGCCATGTGGGAGGCAGAGAGGTGGATCTCTGTGAGTTCAAGGTTATCCTGCTCTATATCCAGGGCTAGTCATGGCTAGAGTGAGACCCTGTCCATAAATACATACATGCATGCATACATACATATTTCCAAGCTATGCCTTCTGTATAGCCTGTCCCCTGGGCTGCTGCAGTTAATGCATGTCCTTTTGCTCTGTCTGTGAATTTTTGCAATTCAGGAAGTGTGTGTGTGTGTGTGTGTGTGTGTGTGTGTGTGCGCGCGCGTGTATGTTTATATTCCTAATGCCTAAAGCACGATAAAGAAATGTGTGGTGAAGGAAATGTGTGTGAACTGTTTCATCTCTCCCCCAAAACATTTGTAGCCTTATGCCTGCAGTTCATGCCTGCAGTTGAGTTCGGGTGGTCACATTTGGGATTGGGCTTTTGTCTCTGTAGGCTCTATTGATACTGTAGAAAGGAGAGGGGCACGTAAGATAGCTGGTGTTTCCCTTTGCTAAAGGGGTCTCACTTAGAGCTCATAGTCATTCTCACGCTCACTGCATGCCTGGCAGTGGCAGCCTCTCACACTCACTGCATGCCTGGCAGTGGCAGCCGAGCAGTGTGCAGATGATGCCAGCTGTATTGTGCTTGGTGGGCCACAAGTTCAGTTGAGGTGTCAAAAGGTTTCTGTTTGATTACTGTTATAAGCAGACTGATGATGATTGTGCTGTGTTTTCAAAAGGAGGGATTAGTACCTAAATACAAATAAAGTTTATGTACAGCCACAGTATAGTTTTGTGTATGTTTTCTTTTTTCCTGTTTGGTAAAATTACTAGAAATGATTAATTCTCTACTTAATAATCAGACTGATTCTTTGGTTCCTGAAACACCACACAATTGCAGGTTACTAAATATCTCTGCTTTGACTATGTGATCAAATCGAATTATCAAGTCTTTAAGCAGTCATTTAACTTGGGAGGCAGGTAGAAAAGGTTGACTATTAGGAGATTTGTGAACTTGGGAGCAGGGAGGGAGCCAGGGATGGTAGGGAAATGCAGGGCCTATTGATTGATGTATAATGATGGTACTTACCTTTTATTGAGTTGTGACTTATTTTTCTTTCTGTCAACCTTCTGATTATGTATCGGCACACTTGCAAATGAGGTCATTGAAATCACTGAGATGAAATCACTTACCCACATGGCTGCAGGCTATTGGCCCCCAGCTCTTCTCTTCTACCTGACAGTGTGTGTGAAGTATGTGAAGTGTGTATCTATACTGTGTATACCAAACCTGTTTGTTACTTGGAAAAAAACGTGTGGTTTGTTATTTGATTATTCATCTGTAAATGACATGGTCACCTCTTCTCAAACAACTCAGTGGTTGTCCCAGCCTCTGTGTCACAAGTTAAGTGATTATTAATGCCCAAGAACAGCAGAATGACAAATTTCCACTCCATTTTTTATATTTAAGTATCAATAAAAATGTGGTTAACTCCATCTTCTTCCTTCCCTTTTTCCTGCCTAACCATAAGTTAGCCCAGGCAGACTTTGAACTCAGGACCCTTCTGCCTTAGCTTCCACTTGCTGGAATTACAGCAAAGAACCATCACACATAGCTTGGTTAAATTATAAAGCAGAAAATTAAAGTCACTGCTGGCACTCTAAGCAGCCCCATAGCTAATCATTCCAAATTTTAAGGACCTGGATGATTTTCATTTTGTTAGTCATTTTCGTTCTTAAATGGGATCATTAATGAATATGTATGGATTACTCCTCTTTTTCTCTTGCCTTTTATTAGCTTGAATAAATAATGCTACAGCTCAAAGTTGGGAGAGTCAGTTGTGTGATTGTATTGATGAATCATATGTTAATTGGCAACCACATTAAGAGTCAGTCATGTGACACACCGCTTTTCTAAGCCTGTGTTCTCAGTCAAAACCACCATTTAATCCTGGTTGGCTTCCTTGAACTCCATCCCTCCAGACAAGGCACAAAGAAGGTAAGAAACAGACAACCAGGGAAAGAATGTTAGTGTGTCTGGTCAGTTAACAAGTCCAGCTGCACTCTGCCTGGGCATTGGCATGTGTTTAAAGGACTTCTGATGTCTTTGGACTAGAATGTTCTTGTCAGCAAAGTAGGCAAGAACATCACCTGGTTGCCTCTTTTTGATGGTCAAATAAAATAAGGAACATGCAGATACCAGGTGAAAATACTCTGGTAACAATGCAGAGTGGCCGTACTGGGACACAGACCGTAGGTTCCCTTCACTCACTGGTTCAGTAAGGAGGGGTGCTCTAGGCATAGACGCCCCAACTGCTCTGTGACGCAGTTAACATCCCATGTTCTTCCCACTTGGACTTGACTTCTCTTAACCCTTAGAAAATACAGGTTGAAAATGATGTAGGAATCTTCCAGTCAAACCAGTATGTTTTATATAAAGGGAATTAAAACTGAGAGATTAGTTTTGTATTTAAGGTCACACAGTTGTTTGTTAAGCAGCCAAACTTAAATGAACCTGTATGCTTGTTACAAAAGCTAATTAGATTTTACCACACCAGGGAGCCAGTGGAATGACAGTTCTCATGACCATTTAAGAGCATCATTTGAACAATCCCACAGGCATGGATTTCTAACATTTGCCATTGAGACACAACTACAACCCCATCCTTAGCCCCCTACCCCAAACTGTGACACAGCCTTCCTATTGCCTAGCAGTTGAGAGAGAGTGATAGGCCTTGTAGACAAGCAGTTTGTGTTGGATCCATGATCTTTAAGCCTCTCATCCTGGGCATATGTACAGTGAGAAAAGAGTAAATTCCACTGTTTGCTTCTGGTCTGTAGCAGTCAAGCTGTTTAGAGGAAGGTGTGGGATTTATGTACTTCTCTAAGGTTTCCTCTAGGTTTCACTGTGAATCAACTGCTTGCTGTTTGGAGAGTTTGCCCTTTCCTGAGAGGCCGATGGGCTGAGAGATAGCAGATTTGTTCATTCTTTGTTAGTTGTATGACTTTCACTAACTCCTGCGTTGTTTCTAGCTAAGGAATGTTTTAAACATGAATGAATGGGGAAGAACTTTGGGAACATATGCAGTGAAGAAAATATTAAAAACAAAGAAAACAAGATGGGTTGATGTAGTTGCCACCTTATGGAAAGTAGGTAGGGTGGAGAGATCCTGAATGGCCCAGAAACAAGAGTTGCCTCTCCTTTGTTCCAGGCCTGTGTGTTTATGTTTGGAGAAGATCAAATACTGTAAGAAATATGCAGACCTCTGTGTCCTGTATCAGTTACCTCATTTATCATGTGTTTAAGTCTAATGTGTGCCCTACCTACAAAACTGGTGTTATGTATGGAAAAGGAACAAGAAGAAATGCTGGCTTGTGTGGAAGTGTCCTCAGAGAGGACTGTTGCCTTCATCTGTGTCTAATAGAACAGAAGCTAGAGGGTCTCTAGTTTATTTCTTTGTTTTCAGTCTGACATTGTTGATGTCAACAACCACAGGGTGATTGAGTGGTTGGTTGTTTAAATAGGGTTATGGTTTCGTTTTAGTTTCTTTTTCTCCCTTGAGTATGGGAATGGTGAATTCTAACTACCACACCCCTCTAGTTTAGTAAGGTATTTAGGGTATAGGATGTGATTCAGCTTTTTGTGCCTGGTGGATGCCTCCTGGAGACCCGTCTCAAGTGTCTTTTGAAGTTATAATGAGGAGTGTGTATGGTAAGTTTTACTTTGTTTCCTTCATGCTGTCTATTTAGTATCATGTAGTGTGACCCAGCCCTGAGTTTGAGGAGGTGTTGGTGCTAATGTCCATGCTGACTTTTCCATGGCCTATAGTGATAGGTTCTAGCTGCACTTGTAGGGGAGGGAATCCTGTGCCTCACAGAGCACGTCTGCTTTGGGTTCCTCCTGCCGTTGGGTTATTAGGCTCCTGGCTCTCAGCACTCCTTCTACGTTTCTGAACACTACTATGTCAGAAAAGTGCCCTACTGAGGTCAGTGTGATGGGCCCACACACACTGCCCGTGATCATGAGACAGCAGAAGCTGCAGAGCATTTATGTAATCTGAGTACAAACGTGGAAACTCCTGTGAGATCACACAAATCATTTGAGAACTTGAGCTGAGGCTGCCTGTCTATGGTGTCTCCTTAGGCACTTGAAAGCTATTTCTGTAGCCTGTACTTCCTTTGTTTCCCACTCACCAGCCTCTTGGGTGCCATGCTACATTCTGAGTTCTGTGACGCTAATTTTGGATTTTTTTTTTGTCATGATAACACTTTATATCACATTTTTTAATTTTTATTTTCCCGCTTTTGTTTCCAATTTTAAAGATGACACACCTAGACATTTTTACATGTGGTAAAAATAGAATTAATGTTCTGAATTTGTTTTTGTACTAAAGTTTCTGATTCTTTGACCTCAACTTCATATGTTTTTTTTTTTTTTATTGTCGTAAATTCTGCATACTAAGTGAGTTGGGTGGCTAATTATTGTGGATGGCTTTCTGCTGTCGCTTGTAGACACTGTCAGCATTACAAACTGGCTGTTACTGGATCCACCTAGTTAGGCAGGTTGCTAGATGAGATGAGACAGACACAGTTTGGATCCTTTTTCCTAACCCTGTTACGGCTCCTCTGTCCTCATTCTTCCTCTGGTTACCATGGCCTGCTGTCCTCAGCCAGAGTGTGCATCAAAATCAATGCAGACATTGTCAACTGGGAGGTCTTAGTAAGGTCCAGTGTCTGTGTTTGAAAAGAGTGATTCTCGTGGGAAGGGTTTAGCTACAGAGCCAGAACTTAACTGTTAGCCAAGTAGGCTTCACCTAGTGAAAAACGTAGTTGAGGAACTGAGAGAACTTGTTTTCTCCAGGTGGGATCTCACAACAGGCAGAATCCTCTGTTCCCTTCTTCAAGGCGGCTGAGGTCTCTGTGTCTGTGGGGACCCTCAGGCCCAATGGTATACTGTGGTTCCTTTATCTCTTACCCAGTTGCTTGTCTTCTGTGGACTCGGGTTCCTCTGAGTCTAGGGTCATGTGTGTCCCATGGGGCACTGAGGATGACTGTATTGTGTTTTCAGTTTGGGCTCACACAGTCAAGTAGCTATGCACTTCATTTTCTTTCATTTGAGTTTGGCTTGTCACTTTTTTTTCATCACAAATCTGTTTGGTCAGAATGTGGGTTTAGTGCCCCCTTATATATTCTCAGCTGTGACCAGGGTGCTTTTTGCAGAATGCCATGGAGATGAACCTCTGCAGGACTTCTACGCCAGCCTCTCTTGTTCAGGCTATGTCTCAGTGGCAAAGGACATAAGGTGTGTTAGGGAGCTCACTTGTTGTAGTGCATAATTGGCTGTGCCAGAAAACAATGGAAATTTTGATTTTAACAATTACTAACAATGTAATTTTAGAGACATCATTTAATGCAAAAAAAAATTTAGCTTTTGTCACAGTAATAAAATAAATTCAAGTTGTATATGAGCTTGTTTTCTAAACTTTACACAAGTAAAAGAGACTAATAGTTGAAGCTATATACACATAAATACATGCACACACCCTCAAAGCACACAGGGATCCTTGCTCTGGGAGTTTCCCAGGCCTAGGGACTTCATACCACATCAGCAATGCCAGACTTAGCTACTTCTTGGAGTTCTTTTATGTTACATTGCTAGCATAATGATGTCTTTGTAGTGCTGGATTGACTCTTCTGTTGCAGAAGCTTTCCTCTCATAAGGTCCAGTCATTTTCAGTACTATCACATTTACAAATATGACTTGAAGGGTACTTTGAGCTTGATCATATTTATCTCTTACAGTTGTAGTGTTTGTGAGGAGAATCAGACCAAAAAGCAAGAAAATAGCTCTGTCTGGATTCTCACATAGTTCCTATAATAGACACTTTTCTTCTGTAGGTGATCCTTTAGCAGTGTCGGTAACCCTATTTTGAAAGTACTCTCTGGTTCTCAGGCTTTGGGTGAGGAGAGTCCTCAGGGAGATGGAAATGGAGAGGGTATTGACCCTGAGTCTTCCATTTGAATGTGCCTAAGTGCTGCCACATAAAAGATACTACTTATGTTTTCCAGGAATGTTTAATAAATGCATTAGTGGGCTGCTTCTGCTCTCTGATCTGCAGTGAGCCCTGCTATAGGCTTTCTTTGTTCACTTTTGAGTGATTTCCTTCAGCTGGGGTCAGGAGTATAATATAATTTCCCATTGTCGGCCTCAAAGCATGTAAAAGGCAAGGAGGAGTGCCTTCTGTGAGTGCCTTCTTGATGCTGACAGCTTTATATACCCTCCTTGCACTCTCACCCAAACTCCATGTGGGTGTGGTTATTTATTCCTACTGTATTGGTGAAGTGACTAAGTCTAAGAAAATCAGAGAACTAGCCCAGGTCCTCCAACTACAGCCTGACTGTGGAGCTACAGTATCCAGAGCCTCTGCTCCACAAGCCTCACTAAACAGCCTCTTCCCAAGCTAGGGTGGTAAGTAGTATAGGAAGGAAAGGAGTTCATCCTCCATCACCTTCTACAAGAGTATGGAAATAAGAGCGAAAGTAGCTATGACTAAGAACCAGTCAGATCGTGTACTGCTGGGATTGATGGGGGCTTTCTGGGGGGCTGCACCCTAGATGAGAACACACATTCCTTCATTTAACTTCATCTGTGCCATGCCTGGTACTCTGTTAAATAAAGGAAATAAGACTCCCAAAATAACGAGCCCTAGCTGATCAGTCAGCTTTGGATGAAATCAAATACTCTCTCATTAAGTATTAAAGCTCAAAGGCATGCGCCAGGCCGTGAATGCCTTGGGAGACAATGAGAAGAAAGTCTGAATCCACCATATCACATGACAGTCTGTGGCACAAGTAGGGAGGGGTTGTGCATCTCTTTCTGTCTTTCCACTTAGGATTGAGAGTGGATTGAGTGGTCCAACAGAAGGCTTCAGACAAGGAACCATAGCTTTCTGATTCTGCAGCCTGATTTTTGATCACCTAGATATTCTTATTTTTGTACCAAAGAAAAGACAAGACTTCTCACCTCTACATTATTGCCAACACAAGACTCCTCTATGCAGTGGTGCCACCAAGAGCCAGTTGTCCACCATCTTCTTTCTTGTCACTCCTCCTATCCCCAACATATCAAGTCTTGTCCCCTGGTAATCTCAAGTCCTGTTGTCAGTTGGAGTTGGTACTTCCTACTGGGGAAGTAAGTAGTACGAGCAGAGAGGTGTGTGTTGGTACTGGACAGATGGACAGAAAAGAGGTGACCCTTCCTCCCAAGGTGTTTGACCTGAAGGAGTATCATGCAAACATTTCCTTGTTGCAGTAAGAGTGGGGACTCAAATAAAAGAGGCCCTCCAGTGTTTGAGAGCTTGTAGCAGCTAAGCCACAGCCTCTGCCTTGCCTCCTCTGCCGTCTTTTTACAGTGAGAGATTCAAGGATTGGAGGAATAAGAATGAATGAGCTCTCTTATCAGAATAGTGAGATAAGCCAATTTCTCCTGGGTGTCGACTGTGATCATACAGTGCAGTGTTCTCAGCTCCAGCTGCCTCATATGCAATCACCTGGCAAGTCTTAAAATATGTGCCAATACCTGGGCCCCACCACAGACCAGAGGAGAGTGTGTCCACGTCTTCTGCATAGTAACTGTTCCAGCTTGCTCTGTTACCATTGGTCCTAGCCTTGTAAGCCAGATTTTCTCCCTTGTGGAAGACCCCTATGAGGCTCCCCAGGAGTACTGGTTAACAAGCAGATACAAAGTCCCTAGTCTTTCCCTTTATGACCAGTTCCTGATTGTCTGAACTGGGATTCCACATCATGACAGGTAATGGTCTTACAAAAAACCGGGTAACTGTCTTAAAAACAAACAAAAAAAATAACAACAAAAAACCAAAGCAATTTATTTTTCTTCTGGTTTCTGTTCCTGGGTCGGTCCTTTGCTTCCCTTCTACCACTTTGCTCCTATTCCACCCTCTCACTTTGCTGCTGGTAACACCGTTTTCCATTGGCCTTTTGGGTTTAGCTTATTGTCTTGCCCTTTGTAGCATTGCCAGAAAGATGAGTGTTGTTTGCTGTGGGTACTGAACTTGACCTGTCGGGAAAGATTATTATGTAGGAACCCTGCAAAGCAGTGATTCCAAAACAGCATACTTCCAGTTACAGCCCTGTTCTCAGAAAGAGGAAAGAGTACTTCCCGCCTCCCCTTTTGTTTTTGTTTTACTGCTTTACTTTTATAGCACATTTAAAACCTTATAGACTTCTGTGTTTCTGGCCCTGGGATTTTTTAAACAAAAAATAAGTATTGTGTATGATAATAATCCACAGATACTAAAATTTGAAATGGAAAGACAAAGCAAATGTACAGGAATGCACAATCTCAAAATGCACTTTTATCAGTCTTCTTTTCAAGTGTGAAATTCTCATGTTTAATCCTTAGCTGGGGGATTTGCTTGATGTTTATATGTCTCTCTTGTCTCTTTCGTTTGTTTTTTTCCCCCTTCACCTCAGTTTTGTGAGGCTTAGTGGTAAGATTAGAGATGTGCCAAGTAGTCACGGAGACAACTTACAGAGCTGTGGACTGGGAGGCTTCCTTCTGCCACAACCCTGCTAGTGAGTATGGCCCTGAATCCAGTGTTGAGTGTGGCAGTAGCTACCCCATCTGGTCTTTACCTGCACTGGTCTAAACTTGTATTTTCTTATATCTAAGACCTAGGCAGTAATGAAACCCAACAGATGCATTACAGCACCATAGAGTGGGTAGTGTAATTCAGTTGGGTTTTCTAAATGTTAGAAAAAGAGACAACTTAATATTCCTAGGAAACCGATATTTTATAGATTCCTTTCATTACTTTGCTTAATTTCTTTGAATGAAATCTAGCCTTATTACTTTAACTGTTTATTTATTATTATGCAGCTGTCTAGAGATTGGGAATGTTCATGTAAGGTGCCTGAGATTTAAGATTCAGGGAATTGGGAGTGGGTGTATCACTTGCCTACCATGTGAGAAGTGCTGGATTTGATACTAGTGACACACACACACAGACACACACACAGAGAGACACACAGACACACACACACACAGACAGACACACACACACACAGACACACACACACACAGACAGACAGACAGACAGACAGACACACACACACACACACACACACACACACCGAAACAAATCAGAAATGTTGAGGATAGGGTAAGAGGAGGAGGCCGAGCTTATTAACAAACACTGTTTTGAGTATGTTAGCCTGGCATCTACTCTTTGTAATATACTAATTATAATAAAATAAATAAAATAATATAAATTATTCTTTGTACATAGGTCTCAATCCATGCCTGATGTGGTCAGGCTGGTGGGGACATTTTCTCAGTTGAAGCTTTCTTTCAAATGACTCTAGGTTGTGTCCGGATGAGGTAAAATAAGCCTACACTTCTGACCCTAATGTTGCCACCTATTATCGGGATGGAAACCTTTCTTTAGTTGGACATGAGTATCCCAGGTTCACAAGAGATAGATGGGCAATCACACAGTTTAAAAATCTGTGTTTCTATACTGAGCACGGCAGGATGAGTCTTGGAGAAGGACCCCTGAGAGGTAGCTTTTGTAGCATAGTTTGGTGTGTTTGCATGCAAGTTTCATATTCTTCTCTCCTGCTGATGACCTGTAAGCACACGTAATTAGATGTTTGGTCTGTCCCAGAGCATCTTGCTAACAATTTTCTTACCTACAGTCCACTCTCACAATAACCGTTTTGTGTGGAAGCTATATCATTAACATCTGCTTTGGCATTCTGTCTCTGACCAGTGGGTGATTCTGAAAGTCTCAGATTTTACTTTCAGATTCATCCATGGCTGAGCCAGCCTCTGCTTTTTTCCCCCTAACTCCGAAGAATGCTTTCTAGACAAAAGGCCAATTTTAGTTGGCCTTAATTCTCCCTCTGCGGCATTCCTTTAGTTCTGTGTGCTTGAAATTCAAGGCCCGTTCTGGTTTCAAGTACACTTTTTAAAGTCTGAAACAGAAATGTATTATTGGACTGATAATGACTTACGGAGGCCAATAATGGTTTTATGGAGGAGCCACAGTGCTGTTTTTGTTAGTGGCTTAAGTGCCTTTGACTGTTCTGTCTCCTCCACCTCCTTCTCCTCCCTCAGGTTTCTTGAATCGTGTTAAGTAATTTGATATTCCTCTTGTCCTGCATAGTGTAAGCTAACATTGGCAAATTGTTGGGAGAGTGCTTCAGGGAAAGAATTCAGCTCTGCACACAGCAGTATAATTTTGTGGCAATTGTAAATGGTTCTTAAAGTACAGAGTGAGCAAGAGGCCTTGGATCCTTTTTTTTTTTTCCCCTTCACGTTTAGCATACTATACAATACTGGATTTTAAAAATATTCGGAGAGAACAGATCATCCATGATGCCACTAACCCAACTACTTTTAGTTACAATTTTTAAGTCTTTTTTTTTTTTTTCTAGTTTTAAACAGTGGCCTTTGCCTTCTTGCTTTACATTGTTTTATGGTTTTGCAGTCTTTTCGTTAGTTTTTGGGTTTTGGGGTTTTTTGTTTTGTTTTGTTTTGTTTTGTTTTTTTGTTTTGTTTTGTTTTGTTTTGTTTTTTGAGTAGCATAATATAACTGCATGGAACTGTTCGTTACTTTCCCAAACCGTTTCTGTGTTATCAGCTCTCTGGAGATTGCCTAAATTTTGGCTAATAACCATCACTGCTCTGATCCACTTCTGAGTCATTAGCCTTTTTTTTTTCCAACTGAGCAATTTCCTTGGCGTACATTCCCAGAAGGAAGATGCTAAGACAGGAATGGTGGAGTGCCAACACTGTGGTGCTGTCTGATGCTGGCAGTCACTTTGTCAGTGGTATATGGCACAGCTGTCCGTTAGGAACCATCTCTATAGAATGGGCCGCTCTGTGGTTGCTTTAGCCATCTCCAGGCTGTTGGATCCTGAGTTTCTCTAGCAGGCCTCATTTGATGTCCCTTTTAACAGACTCCATGTGATGTACTACCAAGAAGAAAAGGTGTCAGCATAGCTGACTGCCCCATGAAGGAAGGAGGAGATACCACTCTGACTCACTGCCTCTTAAGAATAAGATCAAGGAAGCTCTTCATACCATGTTTTCACAATGGTTGAGACCCTAACTCCCAGTTTACCTACTGTTTGAGTTGGGTAAGGTGCCTAGCCTTCTTCTGCAGAGAAGGTGTCATCATACTCTAACTTTCCTTAGGTAAAACTCCTCTGCATACTCTGGCCTTTTGGCTCTTCCCTTCTGCCCTTGCTCTTTATTCTCTGAGGCCAGGTGAACACCCATCTTCTCAGTCATCTTGCCCAGCCAAACAGGACTTCTAGAGCCTTCTGGGTAGTACATGTGTTGTTAGCATTTCGCTGTCTTTGGGGCTTAAATGTGTGCTAGCACTGCCAGGTCCCGTGTTTCAGGAAGGGAAGCATTTACTTTCCACTTGTACTCATGTTCGAGGGATGGGTAATGAATGTATTATTTAGCCTCAGTCAGTGCTTAGATTCCTGACATGAAGTGAGACAAGAAAAAGTGTGGTATGATGAATCTCTGAATAACTGCAGGAGGACAATCATTTTTGTAAAGTAGTCTGTGTGGTTTTTGTGCAAACTAAGCAGATGGGCATGGTGAGAGGCAGTGCTTGTACCAGGTCCTTAGAGGAGGCGACAGGAGCCATACTGTCTCTCCGCTGCCTGGTCACACCACTCTCATTGGTAGACTGATGAGTGAAGGCTGAGCACCGGGAATCACAGGATCGTATCTAGATCCTAATGACATCTTTCTACCAGGTGAATTGTAAAAGGGGGTGAAGGAGTGTTTGTACTGTATCCCTCCCACCCCTTCTCACTGGGTGACATGCTGCCTGCCTATCATTTCTGATCGAGTCTATATGTTTTAAGTCCATCTCTGATGCCTCAAGTCCCCTGTCTGGAGATAACACACAGGCAGTTCATACACACTTTTTTTTTGTTGGCCTTCATACTGTGCCACATCCCCATCATGTTTAAGAATTCTCTCACTTTTCCAGTCGTGTTGTTTTTCTCCTCAGTTCTCAGGGGTCTTCTATAACTGCCTATGTCTTCCTCACAAAGCAGCAGAGCAAGAGAAGCTTGTGTGGATCACATTTGTTATAATGTGACCTCAAGACAAGCCACTCAACACCCTTGAACCTCAGATTCCTCATTTATGAAATAATTAAGAATGCCTGCCTCGTTAGTGCTTCCTTGTGCCAAGCTTGTAGGAAGCACTCAAAATCAGAGATAGTGAACTTCAGGTAGCTTACTAAAGAAGGCCAGCTGAACTTGGTAGCAGATCTTGCTGAGCTGTGTGCCTTGATCTTGCTTTTTAATAAGTCTTTGCCCTGCAGAGGTCAGTGTGCCTCAGTTTATAGGGATGTGCAAGTTGTGCATGAAATAAGGAAGACCATTTCACTTAGGCCTCCTGAGCTAGCAGAAGCTCGGTTTAGCTCCCTCAGAAGGAGGGCTGTTGGCTTTCCCACCTCCTGACCCCTTCCTGTGGTCCCTTTCTTGTAGTTATTTTTTCTTTTCTGTCCAGCATGTGCTTATATTTGTTTTATTTTGTTTGTTTCTTGCTCATAGTGGTATTTCTTCTTCAACATTTGTTCAACTCCAGTTGTGGCTTCTGGTGCATCACTTTCCCCACCCCTTCTTTCTAGCTCCTGTACTGGGATCTGACAGGCCAGCTTGTCCCTCTTCTGCAGCCAGATAGACATCTCTAGGTTGCTGGATCAGCCTGTGTTCCCTAGTGGTTTTAGCAATGCAGCCAGAGGAAAAGTGTAGCTCCTGGCTACCCTTGATTTCATCTTTAGCTTCAGACTAATTGTCATCAAGCAGTATACAAGTAAATGATTTAGGAGCTATTCCTATTTACGTATCTATCTCTGGGCATGAGAGTCTTGTCCTTTGATTCCATGTTACACAAAAGCAGAAATATTCGGAAGACACGTGGTTAAGGAAAACTTGTTTGTAGAGCTAGTTGTCTCTTGAAAAAAGTAGGTCTTTGTTTGGAATGTAGCAGTCTGTAGCAGGATGAGTCAAGCCTTCCACTGGTTTGCATTTTTCATCAGTGTGTCATTTAAGGAAATCCTGTGGTCAGGGCCTTGAAACAAGCCTGTGTTTATTTTATGCTAAAATAAAAAAATTCAAAACACTTAATAATGTATGTGAAGATAAAATTGTGTTTCTGGAGCTGTTTGCATAAAATTTGGAAGGGGGACAGTTTTCAGTGCTGCCTATTATAAGTCTTTTCAACCTTTGGGGTGACCTTTATTCCAGTGTGGATCACAGAAAGTGGGAGGTTCTTCTAGTTTAAATATTACAGATACTTGAAGAACTAGGGGTGGATTCCATTAACCTTCGGTGACTTTCGTATTTAATAAAGGATTGATTTTTATCCTAAGTGTCAACTGAAAAGGACCACACAGAAGCGTTGTTTAATATATCTAATACCCCACACGTATTGTTTTATTTAGCAGCTCTAGAAATAGAGTATAAAATACATTTTTTTCTTTACATTGTAAGTATTAAGAGAAAATTATGATGGTTTGCAGTGTTTTAAAGTTATTCTTATTTGAATTTTTGAATAAAGTTTGACCTTTTCTGGCTGCTAACCATATTTGTTTTGTTTATTCTACAAGTGTTTATTCTGTAAATACAGTACTAAGAATGTGTTAGTTTCTAGGAGTCAAGCGTCAGTGATTTCAGTTAAGATGAGATCCTGTGACTCTAATCTTGTCCCTTCAGTCCCACCTCGTCGGTGGCTTGGCCCCCTTCCGTATGGGTAAACACATTAGGTTGGTTGATTCTTAAGAGAGGAACTAGCTGTTAGCCCAGTCTGCCCTCACACTCATTGCACTCTTGCCTCAGCTTCTTTAAAAGCGGGAACTGCGCATTTCACCACGACATAAATTTCCCAGGGGCACTTCCAAACCTGAGGGGTTATCAGATTCCAATTTAACCACACTGAAGTGCATATGGCTCTCCGCACCCATGATCTCATCTCAACGTCTTTCACCATTAGAGATCCCCTAGGCTCCTCCAAGCCTCCCACCATCCTCTTTCTCTAGCCATTTCCAAACCTGCCTCTGGAGCTTGTATCCTCTCCGAGGCCTAATTGGCCCATGTTTTCTAGCACTAGGGGTTATCTCAGGATCTGCCCTCCCGTTTACTGAGCTTTTGAGAAACCAAATACCTTCATAGGCCATTGGAGCCAGAGTTGCCTTTGTATCCTCCTCACAGAAATTCCCACAAGAGGCAGCTCTGCATTTAGTTTTTATACGAGACTGTCCAGGCTCTGGACTTGGGCAAGTCGTTTACATTCTCAGAGTTTTGTTTTTAATAAGTATAATAATTAGGCTATATCATTCACATGTAGGATTCTTCTAGTTCTATAGTACGATAAAACGAGGTTAACCATTGGCTATTGGAAATTGGAGTTTTTCCATTTCAACTGAATCCTGGTTAGCATAGTGGATATTGAGCTTCACTGAGCACAGAGGACCTTCTGGCCAAAGCTCCTGCTCTAGCTCACAGTCAGAGTGGCTTGATGAGGTAGAGACAGCACAGAACATTCACCTGCTGGAAAATTCTCTCAGACTGGATAACTCACCACCACACACTGCTCTGCTTTCCTTCCTTCTGCTGTGATAAAATATGAGTAAGCTTTTATTTGGCTTATACTTTAAGATTACAATCCATCATTCAGAGAATTCAGGGTAAGAAATCTTATCAGAACATCATTTGCAGACTCATGGTTAGCTTATTTTCTTATACAGCCTGAGACTACCTGCCCAAGAATGGTGTCACCTATAGTATGAGTCAGTACTATCCCACAGACATGCCCACTGGTCATTTGAAGCTTTCATCTCAGATGACTTTAGGCAGGGCCAGGTTGACAGTTAAAGCTAAGCAGCACATAGACCTTACACTATAGGACCTTGTAATGTTGGAGAAATACAAGAGACATTGGTAGTACCTGCTGAGTGAGGGGAAAGAAAGTTTTTTTTTCCTAACTGGAAAAATCTGTAAGTGAACAGTGTTTGTCTTTATTTTTTTCTTCTCCCCATTTTATGTGTATGAGTGTTTGTCTGTGCACCATATGAGTGTGGTACCTAAGAAGCCCAGAAGGCGATGTTAAATCCCCTGGTGCTGGAATTGCAACCATACACTGTAATATGGGTTCTGGAATTCCAGCCCAGGTTGTCTGAAAGAACCGGTGCTTGTAACATTTGAGCTGTCTTGCGCCCCTTACTTTTTTGGGGGGAGAGAGGGGAGCTAGATAGATATTTGATCAATTATCTTTCCTTTTTTGTTTTTTTTTTTTTAAAGAGAGAAGTCATAAGGTATTTATAAAAACAGTTCTTAGGCTAGTTAATGAATAAATGTGGTTAGTTTGAAAACCTTAATATATCTTTATCCTCAGGAGAACTTCCCCAAAAATACAGAAATTGTGGAATTCTTGCCCTATAAAAGAGGGTCATTGGACTGAGAGCTAACCCAATATTGTACAATGTTTTTCTCAGGTGAAGACATATAAATACAAGTAATCTTCAGCTCTGTCCAGTCTGTGAGGAATTCCAAAATGCACACAGGTCACACGAGGCTTTGGTGCATAGTCAGTAGTGAGCAGGAGTGAGGAGACAGTGAGCATTGGTTGGGCTGTACACTACAGAACTGCATTTCTGGTTATGTGAGTCTGCACCATGTTTTAGAGTACTCCTAAGCAGCCCGGGAGGAAAGAGCAGCTAGAGCTCTGCTTCTGTTTTGCCTGACTGCCCTTACTATGAGAAGTCAGTGGGGTTTGGGAGGCCCTGCACTCAAGGCAGAGTCCACATTGTTCCACAGACAAGAGCTGGCAAAGGTTTAAAGCAAGTTTTAAGTATCCAAGCATCCACTGCAGGATTTTCTTTCCAGAGTAGAACTTAAAGAGAAATTACCCCTACTATTAGCTGGAAAGGGGAACAGGTTTCAATGGGAGTGGAAAATAAGTAATTGTTTGAAGCTTGTGGGGAGCAAGTGAAGGCTTTGGGGAAAATCCCAAGGGAAATTCTCTGATCTTAAGCAATCTCAAGGCATGGAGGAAAACTCCAACCTTTTTTAGTGAGTGAGTCATCAGGTCAGGATCCTGAGTTACTCAGATCGTTGTTTCTTTAGCCAGTTCAAGTCGTGGTTTTTGTAAATGATACTCTGGGGAGACTTTTCTTTCTTATTCAGAATTTCCTTTCCTATATTCAGTACTCAAAGAATTAATGTGGGATTGTGGGGGGTGGGGTAAGAAGAAAAGACACAGGTGCTTTCTAGAAATTTGGGAATTGATGGAGCACATAGGAAAAAGGCATTCTTGGTAATTACCCCAAAATTGATATTGGGAGGAAGTGAAGTAAAAAGTAACAGAATTGAGACAGAGGCATTTCTGGATGTTTAGAGGAGACAAATTAGTGTCTAATACAGTCACACACAAATCTATCAGAAGAGCCAGAAACTATTTTCCTCAGAGTAGAAAAGAACTGTGAGAAAGACAGTCATGTATGGACATAACAGTCTAAGAACTCATAGGTGCACTTTATGGAGTGTCTGTATACACCTTCACACGGATAAAAAGTGGGAGGGAGACCCTGATCCCACCGAGTATGGAGGCATACACCTGTAATCTGAACACTTAGAAGGTGGAAGCAAGAAGAAGAATCAGGGGCTGTAGGCCATTTTCAGCTGCACAGGAAGCTGTTGGGCTGCATGGGACCCTCAAGTCAAAGGGGGGGGAAAAAAAAAGAACCCTGAATCCCCAAGGGATTAGAACACATGGCTGATACTCAGAGTCCAAACCCAATCCAGACTATGCAACCCCACCATACTGGTAAGAAATAGTTGTTTAGTTTTGTTGCAGCAGGGTCTCATGTAGACCAAACTGGCATAGAAATCATTTAGTCCAGGCTGACCCTTTACTTATGATCCTTCTGCTTCAGTTTTCAAGCACTAAGATTGTAGTTGCATATTACCGTCCTCTGCCAAAAGAATTGTTTCAGAAGAGGGTGTTGTATGGAGCTTGTAACAGACCTGCTGAGTTTCCCTTTCATTAACCAAGCTACTTGGTACAGGTTTGAGAAAATACTCATCTAAGTACGGCTTTCTGTACCCTCAGCTTCCATGTATGTGAATTGAAATTTGGGTTGGGGAAGGGGAAGCCTTGGATCTAAACTGAATGTGTATATCTTGTTTGTTTGTTTGTTTGTTTGTTTGTTTGTTTGTTTGTTGATACAATCTTACTCAAGCTGGCCTCTAATTCAGTAGCTGGGATGACAGGCCTGTGCCACCATGCTCTGTTCAGATAACTACTTAAATAACATTTACACTTTTGGGGTGTATTACAGTGATCTAGAGATTTAAAATAACCACAAGAATGAGCATATGGTATATGTAAATAATATAGCATTTTTCAGAAGGGGCTTGAGTATCACTAGGGGTCCTAAAACCAGTCCCCGTTGGGAACAAGGAGGTAGTTGTAGTTTTTAAAATTAAGGTTGCTCTAAATACATAGAAACAATTAACCTCATGCCTCACCACAACTACCAAACAAAAACATATGGAATGAACTCTTCAGTGACAACTACTGCTTCTCTTGCAGAGCTTTGAGAACATGAGTCAAACCATGTATAATTATTGGAGATGGACCATAAACTTTGTCTGTGTCTGTGAACACCCCAGTGATTGGATGGTGAGGGGACTCCTAGCTCACTTTTGAGATATGGATCTCAACTCACTGTGCTGTATCCCTCGCCATGGTGCTAAGTGGCTCAAAGTAGGTAGATAGATAAAATTTAGAAGTTGCTAGGCCACTTAAGCTCTTGAGTGTGTTCTCCAAACATCCTCCTTTTCCTTGTCCTGAGCATAGATATTTGTAAAACGGCGGGCACGACTGCCATGAAGTTAAAGCTTTGCAAAAAGAACACTCCCTCAGTACCCTTTAACTAGAGGGGTTCCATTTTCCACTCTTAGTATCAAAAATAGAAGCCATTTTTAAATCATTGACAAACCTTTAATTTTACTCCCAACTACAGAGAAACGATTGAAAGGAAGTTTGTCCCCTCTTTATAGTGTAACTCTGTCTACAAAGTGTAACATAATGAAAGTCTTCCTTTATCTCCCTGTCTAAAAATTAAATGCTTTCTAAAATTGACTGTACCATCCTGAGTGATTACATCTTCCCTTAGATCCTCATATGTCATACAATAAAAGAGCATTCATGTTTTCAAACACTTTGTGTCTAGAGACCTAGTAATAAATGGGATTAAGGTGGCCATAGTCACCCCTGATGTCAGGGATCGCCCTGAGGATGTTGTGTCCCCCTGGCGGCATTTGTCAAGTGAATTAATCGACAGAGTGGGGACGAAAATTTTTGTGTGAAGTGCTATATGGATGTGCACACACATTCCTAGTCAATTAATATCCTACTAATCTGCACACATATCAGGGCCCAAGAATGATTGTGCACATTCTAAAAGGATTCATTTCATAAAACCTGACATTCATTCATGCAAAACCTGACATCTAGTGGGAATGTCTCTGAGGTGCTAATATGCTTTTTGAGGAAATAGGGTTTGGTTCCAAAGATTTGATTTATAGAAAACTTAAGTACTGTGAACAGGGGGAAATTTTTTACCTTTAAGGAAACAACACCCAGTGGTGAGTGGTGTTCAGTGCTTCTGAACAAAGACTGCAGTGCCCATCTGTCTTCCGTAGTTCAGTATCACAGGGTCCCCTGTCTGGGAATAGCCTCCTCCTAGTAAGGTATTGTGGCAGCCGATCCTCAGAGAGCATTATCTGAGAGAGGGCCTGCTGAGGACCAGCTGCCCTGTGCTGGGTAGGGGGCAGACATTTCATATTAGCCTTTGAACCCTTTTAAGAAGACTGTGCTTTAAGTTAACCAGTGCCCTAAATTGCAATGAAATGTAATTTGCAAAAAGGATTAGCTAGATCTTTGTGACATTTATTTAAGACTTTATCCATATAATAGCTTAGGGACATCATGAATAACTAATATAATAAAAATACCATTGGTACCCACACATAATCGTGTATAAAATACAAGTGCCCAACTTGAGAGTGTCTTCAGTAGAAGCAACTTTTTGCTTAATGTTCATGCTGAAAATTAAACTTTAAATATAAAAATCCTTACAGACATGGGAGATTACATTAGCTTTCAACAGGAATGTGTAGGAATCAGAAGACGTATCAGAGTGATGAAAGGCCATCCTCACCTGCTCAGTTGGTAACACCCAGACAGAAAAACATAGTGATTATTTGCAACCTACTAGTAAGTGAGAAAAGCTGAGTGCAGGCTGCATGTAAGACATTGCTTATTTAAGTAGAGATTGTGTATATGTACTAAGAGAGGCGTCAGCAAGAAGGAAAGTAATACTTTAGAGCAGTGCCACTATGGCTAACATTTAACTGTGAACCTACAGGATGACTTAGGTAGTCTAAGTGACAAGAAAATGTGCAGGACTTTTTATTTTAAGTAATATTAACACCGTTTGATGTTAGCCAGTATTCTGAGTTTAAAGTTATTAGATTGGTTGCCAGTGCTTTAAAAGCCCACTAATGTCTTGGTAATGCCAAAAGGCTGAGGATGGAATGTAAGGCGTTACACATGCAGGCAAGCACTCTACCACTGGGTTACATTCCCAGCTCAGGAATGCCTTTTAAATGGTGTACAGGGGTATCTTCTTTCCACACATACAACACACATGTAGCAGGGAGTCCTAGGCATGTTTCATGCCAACCCTTACTTTGCGTGTCCCATCATGCTGTGAGCAAGAATAGTATTCAGTATATATTCATTTTTATAGTGGTCTTTAAACCACTTCAAATTTGTTTTGAGAATTATTCCAATCTACGGGCATACGCATAAGTGTATTCTCTGAATGGTACTCTATAGCATAAAGACTATAGGCTAAAGTTGTCACCTTCTTTCATCTTACTCTATAGTAGACTGTTGTATATATCCTAGAGAGGTGAGCAGTCTCAAGGAAGAGTGAGTCTGAATGGGGATTTGGTATATGGTCGCTCTACCATCTCCATAAAAAATGTTCTTACTAACTATCCATCCCTTGGGAACCTTGGAGTAAATAAATCAAAATGCCTTTCACCATCAAATCTAGATAACATTGGCTGAGGACTTGCTTTGTTCCAAATATCATTAAAAGCACTTTATTTACTTGGATTTTTCTTCACTTAATCTACTCAAAATTGCTTGCTATAAATACTCTGTTTGCAGTAAGGGAACTAACTGAAGCACAGCTGGTTTTTCTAACTAGACCTAGGTATGTAGGTTAGTAAGTTTCACAGGTAGAATTTGACCCCATGTAGTGTTGCTCCAAATACCAGTCACTAAACCACTGTTGTTAAATTCTGGCACCTGCTTGGTACTTACTCTCCATCTTGACTAAACCTCAATGAGTGTGAGCCATCATAGCATGTTTTCAAGCATTGGGTCAAGACCCAAACGGTATATTTACTAGAGCACTGTGGGATCCTAGAACTCAAAAGAGCTAAAAGGCTAACCAGCTCAGTAATTTACTGTTTGTTCTCCCGCATAAACTCATGTTCTGTTGGGGTAGCTCCTAACACATACAAATTGGGAACTTTGTTCTGGTCGAGGTTTTACTTTCTTCACGAACTCTCACTGTTTTATAGCATGGAAATGGTGTTTTCATGACTTTTTTTTTTCCTTTAAATACCTTGCTGTACCTATAATTATTATTTTCCCAAGAATGGAACAGAAATTGCTTCTAGATGAAAGAGCCATGGTACTCGTGGGTGGGTGTGCTACTTGAAAGTTTGCAGCTACAACAGAAATTAGAGGTTCACAAGGTAATTGCTGTGATTACAGTTTTCTTCTTGGCCCCAGACAGGAGCTCTTGAAACACAATATTCTACTAATTTTTTAAATGTACAATTTGCAAGGCTACAGGAAATTACCATGAGTATGTGCTATTTCTCACCTATTTTCTATGGAAGTTAAACATGTCATTGGGTCTTTTGAAATTCTGAGGGCAAAGTAGGCATGGTGAGAATTAGAAGGTATTGTTAAAGGGCTTGAAGTTTTTAGATAATCAACCTTGTGATAGGGTATACAAGAATTATTTTAAGCCAAGTGGTGGTGCCACATGCCTTTAATCCTAGCATTCCGGAGACAGAGACAGGCAGATCTCTGAGTTCAAGGCCTGCCTAGCTAGTCTACATAGCAGAGTTCCAGGACAGCCAGGACTACACCCATAGAAATCAATCAATCAATCAATATCAATCAATCAATCTCTCTCTCTCTCTCTCTCTCTCTCCCTCTCTCTCCCCCTCCTTCACTCCCTCCCCATCTTCATACATACATATATACATACTTACATATACATATTATATTATGCACACACATATTTCTAATCACATCATAATGACAGCTATGGAGAATTTCTCCTTCAGTATTCTAGAGTTTTAAAGCCATTAAGTGACACGATCTGATTTACAGTTTAGGAACATTGTACCTTGGTACAAGAATGAATGGGATGAATGTGGGAACCATCAGGAGCCTGTTAACAGACCTAGCTGGAGAGTGGGGAAAATCATAAGGCAAGAGCCGGAAGAGGGGCTTAGGCAGTGCTGTTGAGATAGTCATGGCAGCGTTTTCTGCCCCGTCTGTTACAAAGGGCTCAAGAAGAGAGTTTGAGTAGCTTCCTGCTGAGTACCTTAACCTCTCAGCCTTCCTTGTCCTCCCTAAGTTCTGGGATGACAGGACAGGCTTCCTTGGTGCTTAACCACAAACAGCTCTCCTTAGAATGTTGGCACACTTGCTCTCTGCCTCTTCACATCTTGATGGAGAACAGTCCTGTCTTTACCGGGCGCTTGGACTTCTAGAGGGAGGCTTAACATCTGGGGGAGCAGATCTTCATGAGTGAAGGGTCCCTATTGTAGGTGTCAGCCATATGCCATTATATTTCTCTGCAGGCTAATCTTGAGTGACCTGTATGTGCGTGTAAACAAATAGAAAATGCCAAAGTAGAAATGTTCTCTCCTTTATAATATCAGACTTTGTTGATTCAAAATGTAAACACTAATTCTATTTAGTTTTTTCTGTCATTCAGTGATTTCTTTCAGCAAGTCAGTATTTGAAAGCACCAGTTGCTTTTCAGAAACCAGTATATCTCTAGTGCTATTATGGTTGGTTATATTAGCAAATCTATTTTCCATGAGCAAGTGCTCAGTTCACCTGACAACATTAGTTTTAATGAATGTGGTGGCCATTGTCAAAGATGTGGTTCTGTTAGTGGCTTCCAAAGAATGCCCAGTTCTTCGTCAAGAGGCAAGCCCCACTGTTGTTTTGACTAACACCCATATGCCAAGCAGAATGTTTAGCAATGAACTTACATATAGCTATGTTTCATAGGCAGCTCAAGTCTGAACCAATAGCTAGTATAATTCCAGCGAGCACCAGTTGACTCCTTCCTATGCATTGTGGCCCTTACCCTTCCCTGCCTCAGAAAGCTGCTTGGGACTCTCAGGGAGAGTGCCAATCTTGCTCTCTTTTAGGCTTCTTCATAGAGCTACCTAGAAAGGAAAAGAAAGGGTTTTTGGACTCAACCTGCTACTGTCCTGATGACTGAATTGTTGTTCGCCCATTTCTTACTATGGTACAGAATAGCGGTATCAATGTGACATTTCCATACATGCATGTAAAGGGCTTGCTTCATATTCACCACCCATTGCCCTGTCCTGTCCCCCTACCTCCCACTAGTTCCCTTCTTGATTGACCCTCTCTGCAGGTCAGAAGGTTCACAGACAATGTAATGGCTGTGCTTAGGCTTCAGTTTCAAAGAGACTTGGCTTAGAACCCTGCCTTTGTCCTTCACAAGTTGCACAATCGAGTGTCATCTGAGCTTTAGTTTTCTGAAGCTTTAGGTCTGTAAAGCATGTGGTGGAAACCCCCTTGTACATTAAATGTGAAGGTTGAGTAAAGTAATGTATATAATAGATACTAGCTAGCATTTATTATCAGTCTGGAGAAGGAAGGTGTCCTCGATAGGGTTCTATTGCTGTGATGAAACATCACCAAAAGCAAGGTGGGGAGGAAAGGGTTTATTTGGCTTAGTCCATCATTGGAGGAAATCAGGACAGGAATTCAAACAGGAAGGAACCTGTAGTCAGGGGCTGATGCAGAGGTGCTTGCTTACATGGCTTGCTCAGTCTGCTTTTTCATAGAGCCCAGGACTGTCAGCCCACAGATGGCACCTCCCAAAATAGACTGGACCCTCTCCATCACTATTAAGAAAATGCCCTATAGTTGAATCTTACAGAGGCATTTTCTCAGCTGAGGTAACTTCCTTTCAGATGATGCTAGCTTGTGTCAAATAGATATAAAACCAGCTAGCACAGAAGGCAAATTGGGCTAAAAATTTGAGGCCCTTGGAGAGGGGAAAAGCAACCTCAACCTGCTGTATGAAGATAGCATCAACAACATCATTTAATATCTAGTACTTGAGCTTACTGTAGTCAGCAAGGCAATAAGTGATAGCCAGACAGGAAGTGCCCGGGTCTAGATGGCCTCTTTTCCTATGTTCACAGCCACAGACAGCGTCATCTTTCTTTTCACAGTTGTTCTCAGCTGCATAACTAAGGCCTGCTGCTTTAAAGACTGGCGCTATCAGCAGCTGCTAGAATGCTAAGACATTGAGGGCTCCTCAGCTGTGGGCGCTGCTGCTGGTGATGAGACACTAGGTAACATGTCCCGCAAGGTAGGCCACCAGTGCAGAGAGTGAGATTTCTTGAGAGTTCAGTCCTGACCTTTCCTTCTAACTAGGAGTAGATTTTCTTTATAAAGTCCACAAACTGGCTGAACTTGCTGACAAGCTAACCTCAAGGGCTCTGAAGAGGATCTGTTGTCTAGTTTCTTCAAGTTGGTGGATAATGCTGTCTATGAAAATGGCAGTGTGGTTTGAACATTATATAAGACAACTGGCCCAGTCTGACCCCTGCTGCTCCTCAGTTCTCGCCCTCTTTGGGATTACATTCCCATCTATAGAAGTGGGCAGGAAGGGAGGGGCCGGGCTCTTCATTCCATGCAGTTTCCATTGGTCTACATGCAATGCAGGACTTGTACAAGAATTTCTTTGCAACCTCAGTAGTTGTTCCTAGGTAATATGTTCTTGGTCTTCACCAGGGAAAATGAAATCATCTTATTGATCCATCATAGAAGTCACTGACCTTTGAAAGGTAGTATGAGACTTGGGTCTGCTGTGGCCATAATGAGCCTTCAGAAAATGATTCTACATGTACTCCATGTACTACCCAGCCCCCCACCATGTTGTTTTATTTATCTTAGTTAAGAAGGGGTCTCTTGCATGTGGTTAGAATAAAACCTAGGATTCTAAGCCTGCACATGGGAGAGAAGCATCAATGTCATGGGGTGTCAGTTAGGCTCTGCAGACCTCTCATTTTAGATGCTTTCAATGCCAAAGCACAATGTTTTATCTGCTGAACATCTAGCAGGGCCCAGTGTTGTCCTTGCCCTTGGACTATATGCCTAGGAACATAAATGGTGCCTGCACAGGAGCACGTACTTCAGTTACTGTTCTGTGTTGCACCTTGCTTTGGTATAGAAGGTTGTTGTTGGTCGGGTGGTTATTCTCTGGCATGGGATAGTTCTTTGGAACCATTCGCAATTTGTTACAAAAATAATTTGTTGAAACTTTGTCACGGTTATGAACTGGGAAGTAACTCGTCAAGTTGGGGCCCAGGACTTAGCAGTGTACTCCCTACTAATCTATCCCTGGGCCACATCCCACCCACTCTGAGCAGCCATTGCTGTAGGCACAACAGAGACTATTAAATATCTGAAGTGCTTGAATCTTCAAAATTCTTTTAATAGTCTCCAACAGTGAGATAAACAGCTTAAAGCCTTTGTTTGTGTATGATACATCAACTTTCCATTTTTGGGGTGCATTATGCAAATCAACTTTTATTTTAGTTTGATAATTTTCCCTTTTTTAGCGGCCTCATTTGACTCCTAGTAATCTTGAAACTAACAAATGATAACATCTTTTCGTCTTCTCACAGAAGCTGCTCTCGCCATGTGTCTCCTCCCCTGTAGTCAGGTCTTCTGGGCTGTTGCTTCCTAACTGAACCTTCCCTCCCTGCCAGGTGTCTCAGTGACACACAAGCTGAGTCACAGCCCCCTAGGCCTCACCTCAACTAATGCAGTCCCTGCACTTAGCCTCCTGAGTCTGCTTGCTGCCTTGGATTGTCTTTGTTGCCTGCTTCCTTATCTCCCTTGCTGCTTAGCTCAGGGACAGGGAGGGGCCGTTGTCCATGAACAAGAGCTGGAGGTGAAGGTGCCATGGGGGAGTGCCTAGCACACAGCAGAACCTGGAGGGTCAGCTGTCTGCTTCTTCTTCACTCTCCCCATCTTTGTATCCATGAACTCCTGGAACTGAATTTGCTATTCCAAAGCCTATCTTACATAAACTGACTAAATCTCACTCATTTTGGGGCCTCTGTCCTTACACATAATCTCCACTTACTAATGCATATTGGTTGAATGAATTCATAAAAACGAATTCTAGTTGTTAGAAATGATAAGTATTTTCAGACTTGTTCAGGGTTTTGTTTGTCTTATGATTACTGCATTTACTCTCAGTGGAAGAGGCAGATCTACCTCTGGGATGATTCATGTGCCCCCAAGGTCATCTTGAAAGGGTTTGTTTGGCCCATTTCCACACCAGCCCATCATCAAAGGAAATCAGGACAGGAGCTGCAGGCAGAAGCTATGAGTGCTGCTTACCGGACCACCCCTCCTGTCTTGCCCTGCTCTTGCCCTTGTGATGTGGTTAGCTTCAGATGCACAGTAAGAAATGCAAGCACGTATCTTGTCACACGTTTATGCAGCTGTGAGTCTACCCTGTGCCTACTGCTTTTCTTTTAGCTCTCATGCGACATTTCACAGGCAGTCTCTGCAGTTGTTTGCCACTTGAGGGAATGGAACCTTTTAGCACATCTAGAGGTGTTGTTTGTGGAGGGGGCCTGGTTTAACTGAAGGACAGCACCATCTATCTAGCTCTCTCTCTACAGTATAGGACTCATACAAATACTTTTACTTGGCTGCTTCTTGCCACTGGCCAAGTACAAAGGTCCCCCCCCCCACCAAAAAAAAAGCATCATTCAGATTTAGCTATGGGAGAACTTGACAGATGAAATACTTTTAAAAACCTTTAAAAGTACATGAATGTGCACTCTATGGGTGAGTCCTTTGCCTGAGCAAATGAGGTGAGAAAGCATCTAAAATGAATTCTGAGACATTGCCTCACCTTATAAGAAACTACATGGTATCTCATACAGTGTTTTGAAACCTTCCTCATACTCTGCTCATTGAAGTTAATAATTCCAAATACATACAGGCACTGCAGTCTGTGAACTGATTCTCTCTGCATAGACCCTGGAGCTGAACTGCCAGGTGAATTGAGAGTACATCTTCTCTTCTTTTTTTGAAATTACAGTGAGGTCCAGGAAAACACAGACATGCTTCCACAGCAGATGGGAAACACTTTGAGAAACACAAAGGCTATCTCTCCTTTTGGCTAGATAAATCTTTTTCTCACACCCGGGGCTTTTCCCCCCTGGGGGGAAAGTCGGTAATATCTATGTAAAAGTATATGCTGATAATGGTGAGTGGTTCACACAGTTCATCAGAGGGCACACTCCTGCCCAGTCTCTCCTTTTCCTGTACTAGCAGTGTATTGGTTACTTTTCTTGTGGCTGTGACAAAACTTTTGACAAAAACAACCAAAGGAAGGGAAGGGTTGAGTTTGGCTTGCAACATTTGAGGGAATGTAGTGCATTGTGGGAGCAAGAACATCCCTCAGCTGGGTGCGGCGTGCCTGTAGTTGTAAGGGAGTGCGATGAATGCTAAGCTCCCTCGTCTGCTTTTATGCTGCCCATGACCAAAGTCCACAGGGTGCTGCTGTCTACTTTTAAGGTGGGTCTTCCCTCATTTAAGCCTCTCTAGAAACCCTGACAGACATGCACAGATTTTGTCTCTTAGTTATTCTAAATCCTATCATGTTGACAGTCATGACGCTCAGAATCCTAAATAGCTTACTCAGGTTTTCTCTCTTGAAAATGGTAGGTTGCCCTCTTCCAGTGATTACTTGCAGTTTTTTCATTTCATGCAGAACTGGGCAGAGTTTGGAAGTCAGGTTCAGTCCAGACATAATGGGCTTACTAAACTTCTGTTTTCTATAAAATAGACAGAATAGGATTTATGTTACAAGTTATTTCTGAGAATCATGTGGGATAATTAATGTAAACTCTGTACTAAGTATTTATTAAATGTGGGTTATCTTCCTTCTGTTTCCAAACCTTTACAGCACTTCACTTTTACCTCTACCCTAAGTCCAGCTCATACAGCATGCCCTGACCTCAGCGCCACAGTGCACATGCTGTTTGCAATGAGTCAGGCTGACGGGTGTGGTGGCACATACCTGTTACTTCAGCACTAGGAAGCTGAGGCAGGGTGGATTTCAGTTTAATCACCAGTTTCGTCTTTGATTTTAATAAACATGAATTTTTAAAAGAAATTGTCAACTTCAAAAGCAGTTTGAAAAGATTATACTTCACTAAAAAAATTTTTGGGGGGTATATTTACACCAAATGCGAAGATCAGTGTAGTTCCCTAGGTATCATGTCATTGTACCTTAAGGGTGTTTCTCCCTTAACAGGCTGTGAACTTGTGAGGGAAGGAAACAGTGTTTAAGGTTTGCTACAATTTCTTTGCATGGTTACTGACAGGCTACCAGACTGACCATTTCACAGAACACTGAGCCTTGTGTAGTGACCCGACATTTGTCACTGCACAACAGGCACAGATGGCTGTTTGTAAGTGTGCTGCCTCTCTGGTGCTCTACAGAAGTTGTGAGTGCATTTTGTTTTTAAATGTACCCAAAAATTTTAACACCCCTTTCCTCTCTTTCTCTTTTAGGCTCTAGACCAAGATAGAACAGCCCTACAGAAAGTGAAGAAATCTGTAAAAGCAATATATAACTCCGGTCAAGGTAAGTACTTACTTACCAATCCTTCCCTAAGTCATTAATAATGTTCAGAGTTGTCTCTGTCACATTGTCGGATATTCACTAAAGACCTTTACAGATGAAAAAGATCAGTGGGCCGAAGAATTGAGCTTTTCTTCTTTTTTTCCTTCTGTTTCTACTCTCAGCCAAAGCCTGTCAGTGTTTCTATAGTATAAGTCAATGTTAGTATCTTTTTAAGAACTCAGTAGAGTGGGGGTTGATGGTTGTCACAGATATCAGGAGGTACTTACCTCTTTGTGAGGTTAGCCTACGATCCGGTAAGTTAAACATGAAATAGTCTCTTCCTGCTTGAGTGTGACTGTACACACTGAAAACCATGGACCCTGCAGGGGAGTTAGGGAGAGGACATGTTAAAATTCTTACCTTCACTGACTGCCCTCTGTCATTTTTTTTTTTTTAATTTAATGATGCCAGAGAGCTTAGGTAACTAAATGTTTTAACATTGGTCCAGACACTTCTTGTAACTCTTTAACAATATCATTTTGTTCTATAATAATTAATTATTAATTATATTATATATTATTTCTATAAGTTATGTCTGTATACATGAATATTATTTATATAATATAAATATTTTAGTATTTTAATTATATGATTAATCCAAATTAAGTAGTAGGCTCTAGCTCCCCAGGAAAGGGTTGGGATGAGTGTTTCAAGGTCTCTGAGTCACCTTGATACCTTATTCTGCAGCCATATCTCACTTGCAGGAGATCATTCCATTAATACATCAGTTGTCTCTAATGCACAGAAAGCCTGAAGGGGAAGATGGATGACTGTAAAGGAAAGATTAGAATCTGAACAATGACCAGAACTACCTTGAACTGCTTCCTTGGCCTTCTGTACATGGGTGGTACTATTACTGTTATGGGGACTTAGTGTACCTCATTTCTGTATTATATCATCAAAGTTTAAGTAAATTCAGTGTTCTTAATGTTATTATTATACAATTATAGAGCTGAAAGGAGTGTGAGCAAGGAAAAACCTGACCCTAGGACCTTCACTACCTACCTCACACACACACACACCCGGCCCCTGGCAGAGCTTAGAATCCCTAGTCTGAGGGAAACTTGTTCTTGTCAGCCTTCTCCTCACACCTTAGAACATTATACAGTATTGTCATCATGTTTTATACCACTACCTAGTTTCTCTGTATTCAAGAAAATGACAAGATATTTAAATAACACAGATAAGTAATGACTGTTTTACAAGTCCATGTTTTTTTAAATCAACAAAACTGATAGGATGAATGAAAACATTTATATTTAATATATATAATATAAAATGTATTTATATTAATAGGGATTTTTTAGAGTAGCTTTCAGTTTGTGCTATATTAAAGAGTTGTTGGAGGGACTTAGTATGCCTAATTTCTATATTATATTGTGGAAGTTTAGTAAATTCAGCTCAACAATGGTTGTCTCTTGATGGAAATGCCAAGAATCCTGTAGTTGTTTCAGTCATGAGGCTGGATGTCTCTGCTATATTTGAATACAGAAGTAGGTTCTAATAACTGTGAAGGACATCTCAGTAACAGGAAAGATGAACCTGTCCATGGAAAGCAAGGGCAAGCATGCAGAAAGCAGAAGCTCTCACTTCTGAGTTCTTTTACATGGGCTGGCACCAGCAGGTGTGGCCAACTTCAGGTGGCTCTTCTCACCTCCCATGACCCAGTCAAGAAATCCTCACAGGTGTGCCCAGCTGCTTGGGATTTACTTGACTGCAGATGTAACATCTCAGATCAGCGATCACAGTTGTCTCAGTCTAGAGTGACTGTATGTTGTTTTAAGTTTTCATGTAATGAAAAACCTAATTTGCAACTTCTGTCTCTGACTTCATTTTGGTAAACCCCTGAAGTGTGGTGGGCCTTTTGTAGGGAGTAGCTTTTTTAGAGTGACCAGAAAAGCCACAGGCATGCTCTTGAGGGACTGAATCTGTTTTGTTTTGTTTTGTTTTGCACATGAGCGGTGTTTATATGGTCAAGTCCACTCTGGTGTCTCAAATGCTACCTTAGTTTTCATGCTGTGAGGTGACAATGACATATACTCAAAATGTATAAGAAGATGCTCAGGAGCCTTATTGGGATTTGAAAAACCATAAAATGAATGGGATTCATAAATGACTATTTAGCACATATATACTGTTAGACTCTATACTGTATACACTATACATGGTTTTCAAAAAGAAGAGCAGTGTAGCTTTGCCACACTTGTTAAGCTCAAGAACAATATTTGCCTCCAGAAAGAGATTCTGGGGATCTAGTGTCGTATGACAGAGTGCTAAGGGACAGCCTCTCAGAGAGCATGCCATTGGCCATTAGGCATTGATGCTATGCTCTTGACTAAGCCAAACAAGCCTGTGAGGTAAGTGCCATCATGCCCATGTCTCAGATGATGAGACTGGAGCTTAGATCCAGGCAGCTTACTCAGAGTACCACACTTGGGAGAAGATGAGAACCTTGTGGCCCCTGCTGTGCTTATTACACACATTGTTTTTATCACCTTCACCTGCTGAGTGACAGGGCTTAATAAATATGTAAGTTGCTTGTTATATGTTGGCTAGATGGGTTTTTCATTGGAAAGCTGCCTGAAAATAGCTGTAAGTACTTGCTTATCATGAATATTAGTGAGTGAATCACTCAAATAGAAACTGTGGGCAGTGTGACCTGTGGGTTGACTTTGTGGTTCTGTGATGGGGATCACATAGAAATTATACTTGTGGTAGGAAGTGTGGAGATAAACTCAGATTGCTCGGGTCTCCTCATGGGCTACTGCAACCCAGTACTGACTGCCTTTGTAATCATAAGCCAAGATAATACAGTGAGCTTTCTTTGTCAGGGTATTTGGGCAGCACAGTGACACTTAATCCTTTAGAGATGACATTTAATCTTTTAGAAATACAGTGAAGTGAGGAAAACAGAAGCAGTTTATATCCTTCCATGATACATTCAAAGTGCAGTCCAAACTGTCCCTATCCCAGCCCTTTGGGCCTCAACCTAAGAAGCCACAAAAGGCTGATGGTTGGCATTCTTTCCCCAATGCGTTTTCATGATTTTCTTGTTTTCTTAACAGTGCTTAAGGGACAGAAATCCCATTCAATGATGCTTAAAGATCTAAGAAACATTTTGTTATTTCTGATCGGAGATTACCAACCACTCACCTTTCTAAAATGATTTGAAAAGTACTCAGCAATTATGAAGGATCATGTTTATAAAATGTGTATAAAATGTTCTTTTTTTTTACACATAAGCTTTGTCATTATTGATTACTGAACAGTGTAGAATAATAAAATTATTTTTTTTTTTTGAAAAAGCATGATCTTCACGGAAGACCTTTACTTTGGGAATTTGTCTCTCTTATCTCTGTTTTGTATTAGGGCATGTAAAAATACATGCAAAACTCAAAACCTGTCTTAGAAGAAGAGAAAGCAATCCTAGCCATTTTTCTGTTCCTTCTATGTTTTAAAGCCTACTGTCTTTTAGTCCATGCAGCTCCTGTCTCCCCCACTTCCCCTTTATTTTTGGTAATTCGTTTAAAATAACTGACCCTTTCCTAAGCACTGGAAAGGATTTAAAGTCTGTTACAATTCTTTGAAAATTTTTAAACGAAGATCAAGCATAATTCTCCCTTCTTGAGTGTGACCCAGACTTAGGAACTCTCTTCTTTTGAATGAAGTGCTGACATAATGCCCTGTGATTTCAAAGGCTAGTTCATCATAGGGCTAGTTTTCACCTGCCCTGTTCTGATTTTTTTTTTTTTTTTGATTTGGAGGAGAGGCTACCCACTGACCTAACCCAATGGAGCAAGCCCTCCCATCAGAAGCAAAAGCCATGTGGGCAAGCCAAATTGCTTGCCTTGCCATCCTAGGTGACAGGGTTAGTGTCAGTAGCCTTGCTGCCCCTTTGCACATGCACATGCATGAATGTTGTAATTCAGTGTAACTTCAGAAAAGGGAGCTTAATGGTACATACTGTGTTTTTATGAAGACTCAGTCAGCAGGTATACTGGATGGATGCCTTAGGAACAGTACTCTATTTTTAATAGGCTCTGTTGTGACCTTAATGTATTTGTTTATCCTTTTCTCTTGGAGTAAAGACTCAGGATATTTCTATTACTAGATCTCAGATTGTAATGTTCATCTTCTTTTTCTTTTTCTTTCTTTTTTTTTTTTTTTTTTTTTTTTTTTTTGAGGTAGGGGTTTATGCATTCCAGGATAATCTCAAACTCCCTGTGTAGTTCTTAATTATGAGTGTAGGATGACCTTCAACTTCTTATCCTCCTGCCTCCACCTCCCAAGCACTGAAGCTAGATGAAGCACCACACCTGCCTGATTCAGTACTTGAGGTCTAACCCATGACTTTAGGTGTACTAGATAGATAGGTTCCTTACTGACTGAGATGTATCTCTATACACCACTGAAATGTGTATTTTACTATTTATTATTGTATGGTGATGGTTTTCTTAGAAATGTTTACCAAGATATATTTGGAATAAATGTTAGCTTGCTGACAACATATGGCACCCCCTAGAAGTATGTAACACTGTTAATCTGAAAGATGAGACTCTTTGTAAATCCTTTCATTTTAATAGAAAATGTAGTCTGTAGTTTGATGACCAGCGTCAGCAAGGAAGTCTTCCTTCTGAATCAAAGCTAGGCTGGTGGAAACCAGCTCCACTTTTTTACTGCAGGAGAGAAAATACTTGTTGCCCCCTGTTTTCTTTTTGTCCTGTTTTCTTTCCATTAGAATTGCTAGTGAGTGATTTTAGGAAGGAAATCTAGTGCTCTGTTAAGACAAAATGGTATTTTCTAAATTTTCATTTTGCTAGATTATTTATTTTAAGAAATAGTTCATAGACCTCACAAATTAAAGGTTTAAAAGTAAAGCACTAAATTTGTCGGTGTCTAGAAAGCAAGGAACTTTATTTCAGCTTCGTTTTTAAACACTTTGTTCAAATGTTCAGAGATAGCATAAAGTAGGTTGTAAATAGAGTTAGCAGTTAATTCCAGTGTTTGGCTATATATCATATAATGCTAATTTTAATTATGATCTTCTTAACAAGCATAAATAGATAAAATAAATTAAGATTTTAATAGTATGGTTGGAAAGGAAAAAATCACATAACTACAAAATCAGTTCTGTGTTTAGGAAATTTAACATGTCTGATTTTTTAAGAGTATGAATAATAACTACATTTATGATGATGATGATGATGATGATGATGATGATACATGTATTATTTTCCCTGAATGTGTGTGTGCTCAGTGCTTACTGGATACCAGAGGAGGCTAGAAGAGGATGTCAGATCCCCTAGAACCAGAGGTACAGATGGTTGTGAGTTGCCATGTGGGTGCTGAGAATTGAACCTGGGTCCTCTGGAAGAGTAGTAGCCAGTTCTCTTCTGAGCTATCTCTCCAGACTCTGTAGTTATCTTTAAGGACAACCTTTTGAAACTTTGAACAGATCCTCCTGGAAAAATGCAGTCAAGACTCTAGACATTTCTATACCTGGCCTTTCAGTCCCAGTTGCTCTTTGGCCACACTTTTGAGTGATTTTATCTCTATGAACTGTGATTCACTTTTCCCGTAAACTTGTTCTAAGTATAGCACAGACCCAGAGCAGCACAGTCTGGTTTGGGCTTTACTTCTCCATGTGGTGTTCTCCCTGGGCCTCCCTGGAATCCTCTCTCTTTCACAGACATTCTGAACCAGGTAAATGTTATTTAAGTTAATGGGCATCACTGTGAGTGTCTGCTCTCACATGCCTAACTGATGGAGTGTATGTTTAAAAATAGTCTGCAGTGTATCATATCTGGAGAGTATGTGCTCGAGTCTGGTCTTAGCCTATGCTTGGCTTCCTAAACTGGGCTAAGACACCCCATCTTGGGATTGTAGAAACTTTAGCAATGATAAAATATTCTTTAGTGCACAGCAACCAAAAATTAATTTAAAATGAAGGACATGTGGAGTCTGAGGTGCTTCTGTCTGTGCTCACATGTTTTGCATTGCATGGCTTCACTGCAGCCCAAGCTGTAAGCACACAGATGGGCAGTGTTGTGTGGACACTGCTGTCACACCATGCAGTGCCACCAAATAGGACCTGATGTGCTGCAGTGCATCTTCAAGAGCACTGCATGTTTTGTTGCACATACACAGTTTCCTGCTCTTAAAAAACTCTAATAGCTTAGTTGTAAAAAGCAAGACTGAATATTTTCTTACCATCATTGCTTACCATGCAAAATGTCAAATTAGTGTATTGTTGGATTATACAATTAAAACGTTTGACTTTATAAATTGTTACTTGAATTGCTGACATGAGTTTCATTGAAAAAATTGCTTAATTAAATTTTTGCTTTAAATATTAGGACAGAATTTTCAAAATTTTCTGATATGACCATAAATATACTTCTGCCATTTTGTATTCATGTTTATATGAAGCAAAACTCCCATCATTGACCATTAGAAAATGAAATTATTGATGAGCTCTGAAAAATGTTATCTGTGCTCTGTCTTGCAGTATCAGATAGGTAACCATGACTTCATTCCTCCTGTAAAAATACAAGGTATATTCAGCCACTGTTGTATAAATTTTATAATTATAAAATTTTACATAGGCCAAATAGTTACTTTAGATAATTTTGGGGGACTTGTTATTAGTAAACTTTTGTCCTGTATACCTGTATTATATACCTGTATTCCCAGCATCATGGAAAAGTGTATCAGGTAAAAGGGAGTCCGTTGTGAGTGGGAAAACTTGAGAGCCCTGTCTAGTGGCATCTCATTTATCAGGACAAAAAAGCAGTGAGATTCGGTTCGTCTCTAAATCTTATGTACACAGTCTATAAATTAGGACACTAAAGTGTAGAATAATTAAAAGGTATGCATAAGATCACAGACATAATAACCTAATTTACCTTTATATCCTGATGTGAGTTTTTAATGAAAGTTAGTAGATTAATAGCAAAATGTAGTGGGTACAGTTTTTAACACGTTGATGAGAAGGAAGTCTTGCCTCCTTTGAATAGTCCTACTGTAGAGGCTCAAGTAGGAGCAGAAACAGTTGTCTCTTTACCAGCTGGTCTTTGCGACCTGATCTCAAAGCATTGTCATTACCTAGAGAGCCATAGGCAAACCAGAGTGTGTGCATTTCTTCTGGCAGGTAGGAGGCCTCAGTGATGAAGCCCTGGGAGTGAGTTTGGAGTACTACTTAGCTGCAGAATACCAGTCCGTTTTGGACACTGCTGAATGATGGATTTGAAATGACTGTAGAATTCAGGATTGTTCATGCTCCTGAATTTCACAGCATGGGCTGTGGCAGACTCTTGGGCATTTGTGGAAACTATAAAACAAGCAAATTTTTAAAATGGCTTAGTAAAAAAAAAAAAAATAAATAAAGGACTGGATTACCACAAAGGGCACGGAGGAAGGCATTTAATTAAAAATGTGTGTGTATGTACCTTTTCCTTTCCAAGTTATGGTCATGGTGTTTCAGCACAGCAATGGTAACCTTAAGTGACGTGTGCATGCACACATACATAAACACACACAGTTTTCTGCCTTTAGAATTCTGCCTCTAACCTCACCAGACCTATGAGTGTGATTTTTTTGGACACAGATGCAGAAACTGAGACTCAAGGAAGCAAGCTGACTTTCTCCTCATTAAGTAACAGTCACATCCCAGTTAGTTACCACTGTGTCTAGGGAGGAAGATAACTAACTCTTGTTCCTTAGTCCATGGCCACAGTGAAGTTCCAATAAAGCCTTTTCAGGGTCCCAGGATACATCATTCTAATTTTTGCATTGGTGTGACAAAAACAACCTGTGCTCACTGAGTATCCCCATATCACCAGTATGATGATAGAAGTGCTTTTAACTGTCCATCTAGCTCTGTACAGTCCATAGAGTTCAACACCCCAGAGATAGGTGATCTGTACCCCTGCCTGTGGTGCTTTAACTCAGAATGTCCCCCCATAGGCCCATATATTTGAATCACAAGGTGTAAAAGGATTAAAAGGAGGTGTGACCTTGTTGGAGGAAGTGTATCACCATGGCAGTGGGAGTTGGAGGTGGGTTTTGAGGCTTCCCTCGCCCAAGCCAGGCTCAGCATCACTCTTCCTGCTGCCTGAGGGTCTGGAGGTAGAACTCTAAGCTACTTCCCCAGCACCATGTTCACGTGTGCGCCACCATGCTTCCTGCCAGGATGATAATGACATAAACCTCTGAAACCATAAGCAAACCCCAGTTAAATGCTTTCCTTTATAAGAATTGCTGTGATCATACTGTCTCTTCACAGCAATAATCAGTGATCATACTGTCTCTTCACAGCAATAATCAGTGACTATGATACTGCTCATTCAGCCAAATACAAGCTTCTTTACCCTGTGTACATTGTGTGCATATATGGTGTGTCATTACTTTCTGCCTTGAATGTTCTTAGCCCATGCCTGCTTTTTAGACAGCTACTCACCATCAAGTGTTTGCTTAGTTACCATCTTATGAATCCTCCAAGTTTTCCTTGTCTGTTTTGCTAATCAGATCCTGAATGGTTGACTTGTATAAACCCTTTTAAATAGTAGTGTATTGTCATATAGATGACTGCTAGTCTTCATGCTGTACAAATAAATTTATTGCAGAATAATTATCAAAAAACAATATATTAAATTATTGTAATGTTTAAGAACATGTTTTAAATAATGAGAGCTGGGGATTTTAGCTTACTGGTTGCCTACAGCATATAAGGCCCCAGTAGTACAAAAATGAATAAATAAATACTTCAGATACATCTTTTGCTTTGTAAACAGATATCTTACTTTGGATTAATGGCTTGAATTTTTCTAAGTTTTTTTTTTATCATTTAAAAAAATTATATGTATGTATGTGTCTTTGTGAGGGTATCTATGGATGTCAGAGGCTAGGAACGAAAGCCTGGTCCTTCATAGGAACATGCTTTCCAAGTCATCTTTCTAGCCCTTCAGTGTTGTTTTTTTTTGTTTTGTCTTTAAATACAAAAGAGTAATAACAGAAGGTAGAAAAGTTAGTCGTTTTTGTATTTCAAATGATATTTTTAACTAGATGGAATTAAAATTTTTCTATATGGCAAAGCATTCTGTAAACAAAATAAAAATAAATAGAAAATGTTTGTTTGCCATATAAGAGAAAATCATAAAGTGAGCTTCTCCTCTTACATACTTACAACACAGGTTCCACAATGCAAGATATTCTGGGGCATATACCTCCATCCAGTTCATTTCTGGACACCCCCACACAAGAGCTCAGTTCCCAGGACTGACTCAGAGTTCTGACCAGATTCCAGAAGCCTCAGGTGGTTTCCATGGTCTGTAAATCGGGATTTCCATAGCCCCTTTTTCAGGCATTATTAGTTTGCTTAACCTCCAAAATTCCCAGAAACTTGTTTGCCTGTGTCTTATAAACCATGTTACAAAGCCTCCAGATGTAGAGGTGGTGGTGTTGATGTACAGAAAGAGGATGTGACCTTCCTACTCCCTCCTGTTCTTTATCTCCCATGAATCTGCTGGTGTTCAGCTAGCTGAAAGACGCCCTCCCCTAAACCCTGTCCTTCCTTGGCACATAATTGAAGCTCAAGATAATCTTGCCCTCAGGGGTGTAGCCTAGTGCTAATATACTGAAGGAGGGGCCAGCCGTCCCTATCTGCAGAGTCTTCCCTCCAGGCTATGAACAGGACCCCTTCTCCTGTTAGAGTAGATCTGACAGTTCCTTTATGACCAGCTCTGAAAAAAGATGGGGAAACTGAATTTCTATACCTGGGTCAGACACAAGACCTTCTAGATTTATGGTCTATATAAGGAAGGAATTGTGAATGAAGACTGGAAGTTATACATTACAATTAGCAATGCATACTACAAACATAAGCCCCACCCCCACCCCTGTAGAAGGCAGTCTGCCTGCAGACTGGTGAGAACTGCACCAAGTAGATGAAGGAAGGAGAAGGAGATACTAACAGACAGTAATTTCAGAAATGCAGGTTCTCTGAGGTCTGTTTTTCATGTCTGTGAGGCAACAATTACGGACAGTGCTTCTAGGTGCTAATGACTGTCTAGAGAAAGGTCTCCGTTATATGGGCATTGCTGTTGAAGATGTGATTGCTGGAGTCAGTCTCTTGCGAAGGAAACATGACAATACTGGAGTGTACATATGTCCACATCCCTTGCAAGCCTGTGTTTTTGTATATCTTTGCAGAGACAGAGCAGCAGCCTGTATGAGCTTGTGTTTGGAATTTGTTACTGAAGTGTTGGATTTTGGTGGGGAAAGCTGCAAACAACTTGGAGATTCTTATAGAGGACTTGTTATGTAACTAACACTACAGCTTGTCCTGACACAACCGCAGCTGACATAATTATTAAGATGTGCTTATGGTGAAGCTCTTGGTCTTTATTCAGTAGGAAAAGAGGAAGCTTTGGTGTCTTATGCATGCTTCCTTATTAGGCTTTTTTAAAAGTGAGATGAATAAAAGGAAAGTGCTTGTATATGTGTATGTGTTGACACAGAAAGAGATAGGATTAGAAGAGGAAGTTACAGTTTCTATCTTTGTATCTCTATAGTTGCATGTGAGTTTAAACTTTTTAAAACAAGCACTTAAGGTTATAATGGTAGAGTCATGTTATAAGGTGTGTTCAGGTCCTTACCCCAGGCTCCAGAACTGCAGTGCATATAGCAGCTTGTGTAGCCTTAGTACTCCAGCCGCTGTGCCTGGTACCCGACCAGCGAACCTTTTTTGAGAGGAGGAACATTATTTGTTCAGTACACACAATAGCATTCTACTGAGCACTCACTGTAGCCAGACTGAGCTCTGGGAACTGGATATGTCACAAATGGGGTAAAGCCATGAAGAGTAAGTGAAAGGTGGCCTTACATTGACTTTAAATGAGAAAGGCTGAGGCCTGGAACTGTGGTGGCGCTTCAGGGGAGAGACATTTGGATAGATTCTGTAGATTCCAGATAGGCATGCACATAACCGGTGTTTCCTGCAGACTACCTAATCTGTGGCTCACAAGATGATAAACACGTTACTTTTATTCTGTTGTCTCTCCACCCTTTCTAATGCTGCGATACTTTAATATAGTTCTTCAGGCTGACCCCAACCACAAAATAATTGTATTGCTACTTCATAACTATAATTTTGCTACTGTTAAAATTGTAATACAAATATCAGATACACAGGATTCCTGATTTGTGATCCCTGTGGGGTCACAACCCACAAGCTGAGAACCACTACTCTAGACTCTGCACAGAAGAGAATTAAGACCCTGAAGGAAGGCCAGATTCTCAAGAAAGAAGATGTGGGCAGACATGATAGTGAAACTCATTTTGGAATGAGTAACAGTACGAACACTTCATATGCCAGATACTGGGTGTGCCACAAAACAGCCATTCCTCTGCAGTTCCCCACAGTGACCGTGCCAGCCAGACAGTATTACCTGATTGCTGTTGTACCATACCAGGAGTCTACAAAGTATACCATCATAAGTTTGATCTGATACCCATTAGGATTGGCATTTCAACCCAGTCTCAGTATTATTGGCGTAAAGATAAAAATTTTAGAAATGTATTTTATAGACATACTATTTCATATGAACAGACGCCCTGAAAACTTAAGTAATTTTTCTAAAATCACATGGCCAGTGAGGACCAGAGTAGGGATTCATTTTTCATGTCTCTGTGCTCCGCTACCAAGAAGTGCTTCGGTCACCTTAGTGGTTGTGGTTGGCAACAGGCTTCTGCTGTTGTCTTAGTAAACAGAAAGAAGCCCGATGGTTGGTTTTGTTTTGTGGCCTTATTGTTCTTCTAAACAATCTCTCCCATTCATTATGCCAACTTAGCAGTCAGTAGCCAGGTGAGTCTCACTAGACCTACTTTATACATGAGAGAATTGAGGTACTTAAGAGTCTGGCTATCTGGCCATGACCAGGCAGTGAAGACTGTAACTCTGATACCTAATTTCCAGGACCTTCTTTTACTTGGCATCTGACTCAAATCAGAAGTCTTCAGATGCAGGAAAGCTAACCTGGGACAATGAGTGGTTGAGAGCAGGGCCAGGTCTCAGTCCTGCCAGCCTTCTCATTAGCTATGTCACCTTAGGAAAGCTGTTTAGCTTCTCTCAGCCCTTCCACATGTTTAAAATGAGGGTGGTAGCACATAACTGTGGACACTGGATGGGTTGATGTCAAAGGATTACTTAGTATAGCTCTGGCACATTGGCTCCTCCAAAATCTCAATTTCAACTAATTGTAACTATTGCACTATTGGTGTCACTAAGGCACAAAGAAGCCTGTGGGTGCCTGGTGCTTACCCTAAACCTTTCATGTAGTAGATTCTGAGTAAGTGTGGACACAGTGTTCTGGCATGTCAGATGGTCTTGGGTCAGCAGATAAGGGTGTGTTTGAAATCAAGTGTAGGTTCTCCAATCCTGGCTTCATCCCTCAGCTTCATTTCTCTATAAAACAATGCCATCATGGCTGGAGAGATGGTTCAAAGGTTAAGAGAACCTGCTTCTCTTGCAGAGGACCCAGGTTTGTTCCCCAGGGCCCACATTAGGCAATCCATACATTCTTATAGCTCCAGTTCCAGGGATCCCACACCCTGTTCTGACCTCTGAGGTCACTGAGTACGTGACATACACACAGATGAGCAGACACATACATGTGCATATAAGTAAGAATATAAATTTAAAAAAAAAAAAAGTGCCTTGAAGTACCGTTGTATGGGTCTTAGAATATTACTGTGATGGATTCCTCTACGTACTCAGTACTTGATAAATGACAGATGCCAAAGGATGGGTGGGCAGCCCAGTCTGGAAGTATGGTGAGTTCTCCAAGTAAGCAGCCATCAGAGAAAGGTCTGCTCAGTTTTTGCTGTCATTTGTGAATTATTGAGAAAGTCCTCACGGTATGCTTAATCAGTGGAACTGTAGTGCAGCCCAAAGGCACTCCCGACTCTCAGGGTGTGAGCTTTGGTTTTCTGATTTCAGAGTGTTTTTGCCACCTATGCCACCTGACCAGAGGATAAAAGAGTAATTGTGCTGCAGAGAGCAGGGTGGACAGTAGCATCACGTCACTGGTGATGTTATCACATACTTATTATGCTTATATGCTAACCTACAATAGCTTAACTGTCTGTGAAGTAAATGTCATTGACGTCTCCATTTTGCAGGTATGGCTTAGAGACGGCCACTTGACCAAGATAATGACACACAGGCATTGAATGAAAGTTCATCCCACTTTAGATGTTGCATTTGAATGACTGGGACCTGCAAACAAGATTGTCAGAGATACAAATCAATAGGGAAGGGGCTTATTTAATATGTGTGTGAGGGCTTTAGCCTTTCAAGCTTAGGCACCTCCCCTAAAGGCCTATAAATTGTCAACTTCACCAAAATATTCTCTATACTTTACTTCTTCCTTTCCACAAATCACTGTCTTAGAAGCCCATGGCTGCTACCTCTTTTCTTGTTATTTCTAATTCTTGCGGTACAGATTATAAAAGAGAACTTTCTCATACTCCTTCATCTCTTAGAGTGATTGGGTCATTTCTTTGCTTTTAGATGGTCTCTTTATTTACAAAGCTATTTCTGTGATGGTGTCTGCTAAAACCTTTATATTTTTTCATCTTTCCTGTATGCCTAAAGTGATAGCACATTCAGATGGCCAACTGTTCTCAAATATGGTCTACCTCTGCCTCTGCCTGTAATATTTCTTCCCCAGAACAGTGTCACTGCCTCTTAGATTTGTTACATATTGAAAAAAATCTTCTTGGAATACTCTTGGTTTTATACAGAGGTTGTGGTGTTTTGTGAGGGTGAGTGGGCTGGGGGAGGGTACTTTCAGTAAACTGTCCCTGATAGATTTATAATGCTGTAAGCCAAATGATACTTAAAATGCATGAGACCTGTTCCTGTGCTGTTAGATATTACATACAGCTCTGAGGTGACAATGGCTGGCTTCTTTTAGGGCTTATGCTACTCCCCCTTTAGTATTATTATCCCCAAATTCAACTTACTATACTCCTATATTTTAATATCTGTGTCTATACCAGAATACTGTACATATATGACATATCACTGTGTCTAGAAAAATACTCATTGATGCATACATATGCACACCCACGCACTATATGGGTTTTCTGGATCTATGATGTAGCTTATACTTACTTATCCATTCCGACTTTCTGCCTCTCATCTATCGCACTTTGCAGAGATCTGGTGAGGAGGAAATATAGGGCATTATAAAGAGAGCAGTTAGACCAGAGAACATGCTCGACACAAATCAGTGCCCCCTCCCATGACCCATCTCTGCTCAGCTCATCTGATTTCTCATGAGTCATCATTGCTCATCTGCCAGGCTTCTCATAATTCTTCCTAACTCTGGATACAGTTATAATTCAGGGGAATAGATGTCAAGGGAGGTAGAGAAACGATGGCAGTTTTGTGAGATGCCCAGGAAGCAGTTCTAGAACTAATTTGTAATAATTCCTTTCTTAATCTGGGTGGTGAGTAGTGGATACTCTATTAATTTACACATTTATACACTTTTCATTTTATGATTTCAAGTAAACAGAAAGCCTGTGTGCCAGTGTTTCCCACTTAACCGCTGAGATGCATTCTCCCCTGGGAGCATTGAAACGGACTTCATTGTTTCTCAGCAGGCTGACAAAAGCAGAAAGAAGCATTGGGTGGGATTCTCAGTGGGGTGTGGGCTTCTGTGACCCAGGTAGATCTATGCTTTGGGCAGATATTCGTGGCCTGTTGTTGAGCTGAGATGGTCTTTCTATTTTTCTGAGGCTTAACCAGAGATGTGTTTATCTTTTAAACATATCTTAGCCATAAATACTTATCTCCACCACAGGCATCATGAATTTTAATGCTGTGATGAGCAGAAGTCTGGGGGCTTCATCTGGTCTCACTGGATGGCAGTGATGCTTCTTGGCTATTATTTCCCAGGCTGCTGTTCCATTTCTTGAATGGCCATTGCTCCTGTACAGTTATTGAAGAGTGTTTGAGGTTAAAGCATTTCATTTCCATTGTTGAATAGCTGGGGACAAACAGCCTAAAAAATTTCAAAGGGCTTAACAAATTCTTCCTAAGCCCTAATATCCTAAGTCCAGCTCCCTGGAAAATCTACAGTGTAGTCTGTTGAGTGGGGGATACAGAGGTAACAGAGGCAATCCACGCCTCCTAAGGAACAGCATGCATGCCCACAGATGATGTGGAAAAGCATGCATACAGACAGGCCTTAGAGACAAGGGAAGGTTCCTTCTAACTGAGGAAAGGCTAAAGGTTCTGACAGATACGTGTTTACTCAAATGTACAATCTTTGTATGCCAAAACTGAGGAATAGAGACATGGGGATTTGAGCTAAACTGGAACATTTGAAAAGCTGGCACATGAAAGGAGTATCACCTCCAACTCAGTCACCAGTTAAGTCAGCTTCCACACATTAGTCCCAGGGTACAGGGAGGCACTGTACTTCTCTCCATACGCCTGTAAAGATCACGACAAGCCTGGTGGTGCCTCGTGAAGGGCCACATGTGTGGCGGGAGTTAACATCTATTGCACAATCTAATAGGGCCATGCAGGGTGCTGCTTTAGTAACAAAACAAGAGTAGCAATCAAGAGACCAGAAGAAAGAGGTGGTGTTGAGTAAGTGATGATTAGCATGGGGTGATGAGAAGTTCTCAGATTGGGGCTTATATCTTAAAGGCGGGATTCTCAGTGAGAAGTGGCCTTCTGTGGTCACTCTGAGGTACCAGGGTGTGAGAAAGAAAAACCAAGTATGACTTGACAGGTTTCATATTGCAGCTTCTCTAATGCTCTTTGCCAGTGCCTACATAAGATAAAGGGCTTAAGGAAGAAGACCAAGGGGCCCATTGTAGCCTATTATTGATTGGGCACCCAAATGGAAATAGATGGTTGGATGTGTAAGTTTAGTTTTAGGGGTCAAGGTACCAACTTCTAACTTTTGGAAAGCGTTGTAACAAAACTTGAGATCTCAAAGCAGTAAGCATAGATAGAAAAATCGTAAAGTCCCAGTGACAGGAAGGGGCTTTCCAGTGCGATGAGGTAGACAGATGCTCTTTTGTAGGCCTAGGCCATAAAACAAAATAAAGGAGACAAAACTAGATGCAGAGCAAGAAACATGCTAGAACTCTTGAGGTTTTCTTGTTTTCTAAGACTGAGTTTTTAATGAGAAATTTCTACATAATTTTTTAATTACTGGCAAATGTGGTAAGAATTTTTCCTTAAATAACTGAAGTCAATGAGTGAATTGGTATATAAATGAGCTGAGTACTGTGGAGGAAGCAAGAATCCTCCTTAGAGAAAGAGGAAGGGATGGAGAGACAGACAGACAGCTCTAATGCTGGCTAGGTGTGGTGGCACATGCCTGTAATCACAAGAGGGGCCCCAGCAGAAAAGTTGCAAGCCTGAGGCCAGCCCGAAGTATATATCAGGCCCTGTCTCAAAAGCAAAGAACATTCAGTGTACTGCCAGCCTCTGGACGTGTTCAGTAAATAATTGATGGTGGTTTTCTCTTCTTTCCTTTTAAGAGGTTCCAGCGATACACATTCAAAAGAACTCCTCGTTGTAGCAAGTAGCCACTCATACCCCTTCTTTGCTTCCTTTTTAGATCATGTACAAAATGAAGAAAACTATGCACAAGTTCTGGATAAGTTTGGAAGTAATTTTTTAAGCAGAGACAACCCTGACCTTGGCACTGCTTTTGTCAAGTTTTCTACACTTACAAAGGAACTGTCCACACTGCTGAAAAATCTGGTGAGTCATCCCATAAATCTTGAAGCAGAGCACTAGCTTCACCAGGCATACAGAGAAGAATCCACTACTCCTCGCCTCCACCCTCAGTTCTGGGAGTGAAAAGTAAAATAACAGGCCGTGCAGTCCTGCAGAGGCCATGGTTTTTACAGATTTCAGGCTAACACTTCTAGCCTTGTGTCTTTAGCCCAGCTGCTAGCATGGTGGCTATGTCGAAGGGAGAGGAGCCACCTGATTGTCTTCTATATTCTACCACTGTTAACTGTTTTGAGATAACTGTTAGCAGATTTTATTTTTTTCCTTTTATTGAGAATAGATTTTCCTTTCCATACAATATACACTAATTATGCCCCCCACTTCCTTGCTACCCTCCCTCTCATGTGGATCCATCCCCTTTCTTACTCATTAGAAAAAAAAAACAACAACAGGCTTCTAAAAGATAATAATAATCAAGTAAGGTAAAGCAAAAACAACCATGTCATTGGAGTAGGAGAAAACAAAGAGAAGGAGAAGAGCGCAAGAGACAGGTATAGGTACAGGGACATTCCTTAGCACGCTGAGGAATCCCATAAAAACAGTAAGCTGGAGGCCATAGTACATAAGCAAAGGACCAGTAGGATAAAAGGAGGGGAGAAAAATATATAAAAGAAAAATTTAAAATGAGATAAATTTTAAAAATAAAAAAGGAAAAGCCCTGGCATGACATCACTAGACAAGGAACCCCCAGTGATGCCGTTGAGCTCCCTTTCTGTCGCCATCTACCTGGAAGAGACTTGTTTCCTTAGTGAGGCTCTCTTGGCAGAGCTTCTAGGTTACAAATAGGGACGTGCATTTTTTTCTCCTTGCAGCTCCTGAACTCCATCTGACATAGCCTGTGCAGGCCCTGTGCGTGCAGCTTTTTTTTTTTTTTTTAAACTGGTTGAGAGAGTAAGGATGCTTTCAGTACTGAACAGGCAATGGAAGTACACCCTGTCTGTATTGTATCCCACTTGTATGAAGATACCCCTGTGTCTTCATTCTGCATATCATTTTACAGTCCACCTAACACCAACCCCTTATATACCTTCAAGAAAAAGGATTTAGGATTTATGGAGTGTGTATGGCAGGAAGAATCCTAAAATATAAGATCTTTAAAGATGTTGACCCAAGAAGGCAGAAGCAGATGGACAGCGGAGTCTCTTTGCCAGCGCCATGTCTGGGTATCACCATATCTTAACTGCATTCACATTGTTGGGCCTGACCATGTGTGTGATTGGTTTGCTGAAAATATTTTTGCAAGAATTGTCACATTTGCCCTTGATTTGATTTAATCAAACATCATATAAGTCTTAAGAGGTAGGGGACCACAGCAATGTGATTTATTATTATTTTTATTTATTTATTTTTGCCATATTTTCCTCAATTCCTATCCTGGAAAAGAGCCATTCTACCTTCTGCCTCCCCCAGCATTGCACTTTTGCATCCCCTAAGGATCTGGAGCCTAAGTGCCTTGGGTGGGTCATATATCAGATGAGCCTCTGTGTCCTTGACTGGTAATCTTGTCATAAATCCAGTTGATACAAACAGCTTACAGTAGAAGAATACTATTTATTTGAAAAGTCTTCCTACAGTCTCTTATGCTGAGTGTTTTGAATAGTTGAAATGTTTTCTCTTGTATTAAAAACATGCATACATCTGTTTTCCTGACCGTTTAATTTTAATTGATGGGTTTTGTCATTGAATAAGTCATAAGTAATATATCATGTAATCTGAAAAAAATGTTAAACATAAAATACTTTGTCTTTTCAAAAGCTTGAAAAAAGACAATGTTCCTATACTTTTTGGTTTAACAAGCCCATGATGTTTCTTTAACTTTTAGACTACTGGAGCCTCGTTTCCTCTTTCTTCTGGGTAATATTTGCCCCTTGCAGTGGGGGTTGCTTATAGACTAGTAAGCATGGGTGCTGTGGGCCAATAGTAGAAAAGGAAGTGAAGTAAGACTCACCCTCACTTTGGTAATAACTGGCAGAGAACCAGGAAGCTGTTTTCCCAGGGCTACATCTTGTCACATGAATATCTCACTTTCCAGAAGACCAGATGTGCTTTGACATTAGCCAAGAGTCATCACCCAACAAGGTTCCCACACCAGTCTGTATATATATTTGAGTATACTGCAAGTTGATGCTTAACTGTGTATCCACATGCACAAGACAATCAAATATGTATTGATTTAATATCCATGTATGTCCATATAAATTGAGGTTTACAGAAGATCTTTGAACCTGGCAGTGTGTGTGGTGAGTGCTTGTTGTTTGATGTAAAATGGTCCTCACAAGCTTATGGTCCTAGCGTTGTTCTGGGACAAGTTTGTGGAACCTCTTAGACATAACATCCAGCTGACACAAGGATGGAGGTTGAGAGTTACAACTTGGTCTAAGTCACCTACTTCTGATGCACCAAGATGTGAGGTGTCCCGGCTCTAAGCTCCTCCTCAGTGACCTCCACCATGCCCTCCTCACAGGCTGAACTATGCCCTCCCAAACTGAACTGAACCTTTCCTTCCTTACGTGCTTTCTGACAGGTATCATATATCAGTGACAAAAAAAGTAATTATTAAAGTGATGTGTGACTGTCTTACCATAGTACCTAGCCGTTCTGTATTAGGCGGCCTCCCCAAGAGTGCCAAATCCTGCTGAGATGATGGCAGCTGTTGGTTCACACTGCTAGAAAGCAGCCAGAGCCCACTGTTCTGCCCCTGCCTCAGCAATCTACCACTCTGTATATTGCTTCTGCCACTGTATATTCTGGGAATTCTCCTTCCCAAGCTAAAAGTGCTGGTCTTGCTATTTTACTGGCTATACTCAGTCCAAGTTTTATTTGTTTTGTTCGTGGCTGTTTTTTGTTTGGTTGGTTGGTTGTTTGGTTGGTTGTTTGGTTGGTTGGTTGGTTTTTGTTGTTGTTTTTTTTGTTTTTGTTTTTTTGCCATGTCCTCTCTTCTTTCATAGAATAATAGAAATCTAAGGTATAACAGAAAGAAATTGCTGTAAGACCTAATTTATTTAATTTCATTCAGAAAATAAAAATAAATATTTTCTATTGAAGATGGTGAGCATTCCTGGTGAGCAGTCACAGAAATAATCATTTTACACAAAAGTTGGTTCAGTTCACATGGTTATCCTTCTTGGGCTGTCTTTGCCCAAGAAAACTGTAGCTTTTCTTGACAAGCGTGGCATTGTGCTGGCATCTCTGTCTCCCTTGGATCTGCCAGTGGCTTTGGCTTGATTCCCATAGCTTCACTGTGCTTTGCCCTGTCAGATGCTGCTTGCAGGGCCCTGAGATGCAGCACTGCTTGGGCCCAGGCTCTCCTTTAGACTCTTGTTGGAAATATTCCCTAACTCTTGGGAAATCAGCATCAGATGGATAGTTTCCAGGTCTGCAAGCTGGGGTTGTCTGTAGGTCCATTTGATCAACAGGTATTGCTGCCTCTGAGTGTCTTGCTAACCAAACACAGGGCAGAGAGGCATCTTTTCTGTGGTCCCAAATCAAGCACTGGACTTCTTACAGAGACTGAAAAGCATATGCCAGAATTGATGAGATTTAAATAAAGCCTGTAGCCTAGTCACCTGTCATAGTGTCAGTTTCTAGATTTTAATAAAATTACATGTAAGCTGTTGTTGCTACCAGGAAAGTTGGTTGAAGAGTAAACAGGATCCTCTCTCTACCGTGTTTTCAAATTTTTAATTTTTTGAAATATATATCAAAGTCTGGGCATCAAATTGTAGTCTGTATGAAGAAGGAGAAATATTCAATAAAACATCACTATGTCAAAATGTCATTGTAAAGAAATATACAGGACCAAAGTTCACTGCCCCCCCCCCCCATTGTGCCCGGAGGAGGCTGCTGTGTGGTCTCATGAATTTTCTTTTCTAACATCAGTTATGTGCTTGTCATTCTGAGAAGATGGGGGGATCTAATCTGTGCTTCCAGAAGTTGGTATGTTAGGTTTCTTATGTCTAGGAAATGCTGCCTCTCAGTGGTGAGGAACTAGAGAAACTGGACATGGTAGGTTTGTTCCCTTTACCATGTCTGTGACAGGATATAAGAGCTTAAGCTTTGACCTAAAGAGGCTTAGGAAAGAAAGGTTACCAGCAGCTGCTTCCCCATGTGGCCTGGAAAGATACCTACGTCTTTGGTTTCTTTTCTTCACTTTTATAAAATGAGACTAATGATCATATGAGCCATGTCACTCTCAGTGCATGGATTGCATGGATTGAGGGTCTGTACAAATACCATGGTGAGTAGGAGGGACCTATCAGTGCAAAAATACAGTTTGTGTTGTAGGATTTTCAGGAGTTGTGTAAAGCACCTATGTATCATGTGGTTCTTGTGTGATGGTGTGGGGTACCTTCCACCCCTCCTACTGTGCCCATTTGAGATTCAGTGTATTAGTGAGAATCCTTTTACAATGTACTTTTTATAATAGATAAAAATAGATAAAAGTAGACTGCTCCTAAATTTAGCTGCTTGTAGTTTCGTTGCTCATTTGATTAAATATACAGTATCAAGATTAAGTTCATGTTTTTAACCATTGAAAAGAAAGCAATAATAAAATGGTTGCCTGTTGAACAGTACTGGCTGGTCATGTGATCCTAGCGAAGGACATGAAGCATCAACAGACAGCTTCACATTCCCAAACTTAAATTGCTCTGGGGAAGAGATTCTCTGTGGTTACGAGGACGCCATTAAATGCCATGGCCTCCTAGTTTATGCCTCAGCCGGCTTACAGGCTGTACACAAACCTTATTTGACAGTAGTGAGCTGTGCCCAGAGGCCGTCTAGTCCAGGCAGGACTCTTGGTGCCCTGGTCCCTTCTCAGCACTACCCTTTCCACAGCCCTGCAGCTTGTCCTTTGGCAATTGAGGGCAGTTACTGCTGCAGAGCTACTGGCACAGAGCAGACAGTTCCGCAGTGGCAGAGCACTTCCTGTTTACAGTTTCTGACTGCAGAAGGTTGTGGTTTGGGTTAAGGATTGCTTTTTGTTTTATTTTGTTTTTTGTTTTTAGGTTTCTTTTCCTCCAGATGAAAATATCTGAAAACACACATGTTGGATCTAGATTTTTATCACATTATTTTTGAGAATTTTTTTTGAAATGTTAAAAAGTGTAGAAAGAATAGTTATGCCCAGTGATAAATGCTGGTACCCTGAACTCTAGTGCATTTTTAAAGATCTCGTCTTTTTTTCCTTTAAATTAAAATATAATTACATAATTTTTCCCTTCTCATTTCTCCCTTCAAAGCCCTCCCCTGTGTCCTAGACAACACCCCCCCCCCCCCAATGTACTGGACCCCTTGTTCCCTCTCAAACTCATAGCCTCTATTCTACGCTTACAGATGTGTGTCCTGCCCCTTGGTAATTGGATAACCAATTAAGCACTCATTCCTGGGGAGGCTATTTCAGCATTCCATAGTTGCCTCTAGTTCTTTCTCTAGAGGTGGAGACACTGAGGCTCCCCTTCCATGCTAGTATGACATGATGACTCATGACCAGTTAGCGTTATGGGACATTCTGTTAAGTAAGGTTTTTTCTCATGGGTGTGGGTGGTTGAGCAAGAGGGAAAGGATTTGGGTGTTTCTTTCTTTTTTTTTTTTTTTTTTTTTTAATGAAAGTTACATGTGTTTACAATAAAACAGGGATATGGAAAGAATTAAAAAATAAGGATTATTACACAATTTTAGTGTCTGACATTTTAATGTAATATTTCTTTTAATACATTTAGACATAGATACTGATTGCTTACATATCTAAGTGTGTGTGTGTGTGTGTCTGTCTGTCTGTCTGTCTGTCTGTGTCTGTGTGTTTGTCTTATGTTGTGTCCAAAATCCTTACAGTTAGATGATCTTAGGATTCCTTAGGATTCTGGTTTGTATCTTAGATAGGAAACAGTGTACGTGCCATGTATTCTATAATGCCAGCAAGCTGTTCCCTTTGCAGTGAAACATTGAACGCTCCTGTGGAATGAAGTAAATCAAACACCATGATGAGTTCTACTCCAAGTCAGAGCAACCTACAGTGAAATACAGTCTATCATGGGATCATGGGTGTCAACAAAAATGGAGATCATATATTTATTTCAGAAGGTTTTAGAGTTTTTTCTTGTGTTCTGGAAGCTTAAACTGTCTGTAACTTGTAAATAAAATGGGAAAGTGCTAGTTGTAGCCATACCATAACTAATGACTTGGAATTTTCTCTCATCAGTATATAGTTACCATGCAATAAATATGTGCAGTATACTGAAGTCACATGTAATCCAGGCTGAATTGTAAATTAAATAGAAATTCAGATAGTGATTTTTAAGTAGGACTGAATTTCCAGCCTGTAACATTTGCATGTGGCAGGTAACACATTCATCAAGAGTATGCGCTGTATCATTGTGAACTGATTCTTATACTGACAGAACAGCACTTGGAACCAGGAGAGGCATGCTTTAAAGTTTTGGGTCCATGTTAAGAAGAAGGAAGAAGGAAAGAACCTGGTCACTTGATAGAGATTTGTCCAGAATCACATTAAAAATGACACTGTGACACTTGCTTATCAGTATGCCTTTTTGGTTTTTTTTTTTTTGGGGGGGGGACTTTTTTTGGTTGTTGTTTTGTTTTGTTTGCCTGCAGTATCAGCTATTCAATACTAGCCACTCTGGGCAATGTAAGAGAGGCTGTCTTTAATTTAATTAAATAATTGATTTATTAACCTAGTCTCATCCTCAGAGCCATGAAGCCAGCAACATTGCTATTATTTTTATGGAAACTTTTGCTTACCTAAATAGTAACACTAGTTTATATTTACAGTGTGCTAGGCACTGACTTAAGCACAGTCCATGTTGTATTAGTCCAGGTTAGTGAGTATCTGCCACAGTCGTGAGTGTAGGAAACCTTAAATTCCTCCTCCTGTCACATGGCTTGTCACGTGGCATCTGAAGGAGTCTGGTTCACATAGGAAGAAATCAGAGAGTAAGGCACATGGCTGCTCCTCACAAGGTTTGGTATGGAGGAGAAAGATACCAGGTAGGCTCACACCTTTTCACAAGTCTCCAGGTGTTCTTAGCTTCTATCTTAGCTTCAGAGGACCAGATAATCAATGTTTGATGAGCATTGCCTTCTGTTGTTTCTGCATCACTGACTTGCTAGATCAACCTTGGTAACTGCAGGGAAATGGAATCACACTTCAGGTAGTTGTAAGAGCCCTTCAAACCTAGAGTCTCCTCTACAGCACTCTACAGTGGCTCCAAAAACACATGCATACGCTCTTGCCGGCATAGATCTACCATTAATTTTAAAAGTTCTGTTGATTTAAATGAACAATTAAAGCAGAACACAGATGTTACAAGATAAGACTGACACTAAGATAATTAACTTTTTGTCTGCACACTCTTTATCCCAGAAGTCTCCAGAGTTCTTTTTCCTCCCCCAGATGTTATAGGTGCATTGTGAAAAGGAAATGCAGATGTTTCCCTTGGCTCAGAGAATTCCATGAAGCTCTGGCCTACAGTCACCCCTTTGGCCCTTTGCCTTCCCTTTCTTGGCCATTTTTCATCTCAGGAATGTCCTCTTCCCTAGATTTTCTCATTCTCCCTAACTGCTTCAGGTTAAGTCTTATTTTGGATTCCTGGTGGGGAATGTTGTCTCTGTAATTGCCTCAGATAAGGCTGGTGCCCACTTCCACACTTGACTGCTGGGAGATAATACAGTCAAGTCAGGGCCCCTTCCTGTGGACGGATGTCGGCAACACTAGGCACAGATTACCAAGAGGAGCATGGCTGTTTGAGGCTCCACTTGTGTGTTCAGGATTGGTACTTTGGGCTGTGCATACCATACCCTGCCCAACTTTACTCAGCGTATCTGTCTGCGTATCCAACTTTACTCAATGTATCCGTTTGCCCCTGCCTAGTGATAGAAATATCAGACTGAGTAAGATGGAAACCTTAGCCCCATGCCTTGTTCTCTGGTGAGAGCTCTTTCTAAGAAGCGTTAATATTACTCAAGGAGACTTGCAGCACACATTTGTGTGCTAAATGATTAGGCACATGAGAACAAAGAATCTTAACCAGGTTGATGCTTCCAAACTTCTTTGATCACCGACTTTCTCATGTAAGAAACACGGACTTCCCGTTGAACCCCTTTGAGAAGTGCCAATCTAAATGCTAACTTAAAATGTTGTTAGTTCAGGTGAGCCATTTCTTTAGCTGTGTTTATTCTTAATTTCATTCTGCTTCTGCCCTTCTTAAGTTCATTTCTGATTACATTTAATATATAATGCATGTTTGTTTTCCAGCCAGTTGCTTCTTACACTCTTTTTGTTTGACACTGTGCCCTTTTTCTCCTTTGGTCCTTCATGATTACACATGAAGACTTGCCTTTCTAATCCAGTCTTCAGGTAGCGACTCAGTACCTCTGCCTCTAGAAGTGAGTAGACTGCCCATTGACACACTGCTCACACTGTGTGTACTAAGACAGTGAAAGTGGAGACGCCTGAAGGTTGGCAGAAACGCTGTAGCTTTAGAGATGGATGCCCATCTCTACACACTGAGTTCAGACCTCTGCTCTGCTGCTTCACAGGCCTGATCACCAGAGGCAGGGCACTCATTTTCTCTCCCACCCATCCACACTACAGGGGTGCCATGTCTTCATGCTAGTGGGATCCTTGTCCTGACTACAAATGGCTTAGAGGGTTCTGTTGAGAGTATGTTTTTAAAAGCTGGTAGAGACCATTTCCCTTAGATAGCATTCAACAGTAGTTTATATTGCATATTACAGTGAATCCAAAATGTAAATTAAAAGTAAATATTAAAAATAGAGACTTTCTAAAATGTCCCTTGACTCAGCAACTTTTAGCAGGTGCCCATTGTATGCCAGGCTCTGTGGTAGTCATGGTTGTCCCTTTCTGTTTGAGAATGCTTGCATGAAACATTTTGATAGCTCATTCTAAAGACTTCCTTAATTTCATGGGGGAAGAGAAAGATGGACATAGAGACAGAATTTTATAAAGCCCCCTGCCTTTGTGTTTACATCAGTAGGGGAGACATTATTTGATTTCTTGGAAGCAGCTGATATCCCAGATTTGTAATCTAAGATTCCTCATGTGCATGGATGCCCTGAGCTGTATCCACCAAGAACATACCACACAATTACCCTTTAGGTAGATTTTTGAATTCTGAACATTTCCATGAAGGTCAAATGAAATGTTTTAGAACATGGAGATATAGCCCAAGAAGGAAGCCACTGGCAGCAGTCCACTCTGTTCTGCAGAGGCATCACTGTTCCTCCTGACACACACTAAGCCCAAGCATGCCAGCATACAGGTATCTTAAGTTGTGCTATGGTCTTCCCAGAGTCAGCTGTTGTAAAACCTGAATAGGACATGTTGTAAAACATGATAGAGACATCATAGAAGGCAAGGAAAATGTAAACTGATGTCACAGAATGGTTTTGTTGTAATTCACACATGGTAGATTTTAAATGACATGCATAGAAATAAATTTTAAAGTCTAAAAGTTGGTCAAGAACTGATTATCATTCCAACTACTAAGGCCAGGCTGCCTTTGTCAAATCAAGACCCAAGTGTATAGGCTGTGTTCTTTTGCTTCCTTGTTTGTCTTAAATATTAGAGCTCCATTTCTCTTTCTGGTGTAGTTGTTCTCTGGTGGGGTAAGAGGAAACAGTGCTTTATTTTCCCTGTAAGGAGATGTTAAAACATACCTACTGTTTACATGATCTTAAGTTAAGGATTTCCATACCTTTTAATTCCCACACTGCTCTTTCCTTTGTGTAATGTTTCCAGGAAAATTGGAATCCCACTTGAATCCAGTCTTCTCAGATGCCATCAGCATATGATGGGCCTTGAGTTTTCCAGAATTCTCTAGAGCAGCTTTTGACCTCCTTCTCCATGGCAGTTGTACTTGAGACCATAGACAAGGTGATTTTCTCTCTGGCTCGAGGTATTCCCTTGTCAACAGGAATTTGGATTTTCTACTTTGGACAGCTCTAAGACTCAGAAAGTGGCTCTCTTACCTTAATTCACTTGAAGAGCTTACTAAGACTTGGGCTGTTGGAAGCTCTGGTCAGTTGGATTTGGGAGTCCATCTCTGATATGTTTTCAGGTAGCACTGAGAAGAGTGGTCCAGGACACAGTCAGAACCACTTGCACCTGCGTTCTGGAATCCCCTACTGCCATGTGAAAGCTACAGCTTTTTCCTTCAAACCTGCTATCATACTGGTTTTTTATTTTTATTTTTATTTTTATTTTATATACTGATTCGATTTGTAACTTGTGTTACTGATCAACCATTTGCTGATATAACTGAGTCTCAGTTACTTGGGGAGCTGAAGCACGGGGATTTGGGAAGGAAAAAGGAGGGCCGGAGAAGAATGAGTGTGTAGCACACATAAAGTGGTGAAAGGTTGCTCATGTTGTGAGTGCTCCTACACCCAGGACCAGACTCATAAAAGCCTTTTCCTGTCCAGGGCAGCTGGTGCTGATCTAGGGATAGCCACAAGGGAAAAGGTTGCCAGGGCCAGGCCTAAACTTGGGGGTTTGAACTTGACTCTGGCTAGCAGGAAGCAGGAATGGGTTTTAAACAGGAAAGTGATGTGCCCCGATTGTCACTTTAAATGAGTATAGCAAGACAGAGGAAATGAGAATGGCCTTTGGAGTAAAGCAAATTGCCTTTAATAACCTGGCCATCTGTTTCATTCATGCTTTGGCATTTGTCAAGTTTACTTAACCTCTCTGAGCTTGTACCCTCATTAATCTAGTGAGACTTAAGACCAATTTTAGAGAGTTCTCTCGACCTCAGTAACTTTAGATAGCAAAGGCTAAGCACAGTATCCTCTATCATTTTAATCAAAGGTATAATTTAGGCTGTGCTGTCTAGATGCAACATAGCATAATGGGATTCGATATTATTTTAAGAAATAGCCTTGAAGAATGAACAGAAAAGCCAGACCGTAGTGTTTACCATGGAGAGCATGTGGCGCAATACTTGCAAGCAGTATTTTAGATCCCTAATTCCCTCATTACCCTTTTCTCTTCCATTACTGTTTAGCCTTCCAAATGTGTCTTAAATATCTAAGAAAGTAAACCTAGTTCTACTTAATTGAGCCCATCTCCTACCTAGCGTTCTACATACATTTCAGTCCACTGAGTGCATCTCACATAAATCCCTCACGGGTACAGGAACTTGGTTTTATCATTTGCACCTCAGCAGTGAGGAGACCAGGCCTCTAAAAGGGTAAGTGGGGGTGACTTGCCCAAGAACACACTCAGCTAAATGTGAGAAGGTAAGTTTGGGGTACCCTGGAAACTGAGAAAAACTCTTAAAATCCCAGGCAGATAAAGTAGCATTGACTTTCTTCTGGAGGTAAGAGTAGCCTCAGACCATGAACAAACACTCCCTGTTTCCCGTTGCTGCCTGTGCAACAAAGAAAAATTTAAAGAACAACCTTAATTTAATGTGTCAGTAATAGCTGATGACAGTGGTCCTTTGCATCTATATTGTATACTTTTAGTTTCTGAAACATTTTGGGAAACATTCTGAAACATTTGGGATATAAAATAATTTCATAAATAATTTGATGACTTCAAAGCCACACTTGTTTCATATTTAATGCTTCAACAAGGTACTATGTAAAAGCTCTGTGGTGCTGTTCTCAAGCAGCCAACTCCACGGACTCACGGTAACGCACAGTTACTGTTTACAGGAAAGGAAACAGCTTGGAAGCTGAATCTATTAATTTTACCATTGGCTGAGCTGAAAACACAAAGATCCAGGTCGTCATTGGCAGGAAGGCATTTTAGACAGGAAGCAGAAAAAGGAATGCACTAAGGGACCAGGGCAAGATGTAGTACCCAAGTGACTGCATCCTCCTTCAGGCCCCATCACCTGCATTTCACCACCTCCCAGTAATAGCATCACCTGTGCATTCTTCAAGGGATTGATCCAGTCATAGTCATAGCCTTCATGATTCATTTGTATCTGGAGACTTGTGCATGGACATAAGAAAAGATGTGCCTTACTAATCTGTGTGTTTTCTAACCCAGTCAGGCTGACAGAATTAGCAGTCGCACTTGAATAATCAGTAAGCTTAGTAACATGATCGAGTTCCAGGGGTGCCTCGTTGGTACCCTCTGTTATTCTCCTCTCCCCAGACCATTTGCACTGGCACTGGCTAGTTGGAGGAAATACTGGGGCACCAGAGAGGTTAAACAGTCACTCATAATAGTGATGGTCACATGTATCTGTGATTTTTTTTCCTCTGTGTTATAACATTCTAGAAAGCAGTCTAGTGATAAACTCTTTAAAGTTTCTTTTTCCATTGTGTTTTCTTTTAAAGTAGTTAGCATAATAGAATGATGGATATTACTGTGACATTTTCATTCATGTGTGTGTGTGTGTATGTGTATGTGTATCATGTGTTTTCTTTGCATCCCCCTACCACCTCATCCAGTTTCCCTTCTTCATTGTTCCCATTTCTCTCCCCAAATGGTCCCTTTTAAAGAGGAAATTTAAATCTAGATTTTTTTTTTTTAATTTTTTTTTCTTTGGTTTTTTCGAGACAGGGTTTTTCTGTGTAGCCCTGGCTGTCCTGGCACTCACTCTGTAGACCAGGCTGGCCTCGAACTCAGAAATCCGCCTGCCTCTGCCTCCTAAGTGCTGGGATTAAAGGCGTGCGCCACCACCGCCCGGCTTAAATCTAGATTTAATGTATGAAAGGAAACACACAGAATTTGTCTTTGCAGTGCTGGCTTATTTCACTTAACATGATGATCTCCAGGTACCCATTTCAAATAGCTTTAAGACATTCGGTTACTGCCTAGGGTGTGAAGGAGTTAATACTCTAGACAGAAAACCTAAGTTATACCAGGGAAACGCCGATTTCACTGCAGGAGCTGGCTCATTATTTTAATTGGATTTTCCAAAGTGTTGAGCAAGTCAGCAGATTCGCATTAGCTTTGCTTTGAAAGAAATTGTTTCTTTCTGCAGAGGAGAGAGAACTAAGGAGCAGTGGAGAGAGCCTGTCAGAATTAGCTAGAAATGAGGAATGCAAGCAAACCATGTCCTCGTTAATTAACAGAGCCCTGTGTGCGTGTGGGAGGGCCCATTGGCAGAGCTGGACTGGGGAAAGGAGAAACTTCTGGCCTTCTCTGGGGGGCAGCACTCCAAGGCTCCCAGAGCACAGCTGTGAGTCCAGGTTCGGCACTGTGGCCTGTGATGCTCCTGTACACTGCTGTGCTCATCCCAAGAGCCTCTCCCCTCAGAAGCTTACCCTCTGAGAAGGAGGAGGTAAATGCATCAGTAGACAGGCAAGAGGGTGCCTTAATGAAGGGGTAAAAAGTCAAAACAGAATATATTTGTTTCCGCACAGAGCAAGAGTTGTTTTTCTTCAGGAAGGACCGTGACGGGTTATTTGTATGATGCATCATCAGAGCAGTTTGTGAGGAATAAGTTTATTTTTTTTATAGAAGCGCTTATTAATTACAATTATATGTTTAAGAAATGCCCAGTGCACTATGAAAGGATAGCTTTCAGCCTCCTTATCTAACTTCTTCCAGATTCCAGGAAGGGTGTGACATAGGGACTGGCAGAGGACAGCCCCATAAGGAACAGCTATTTGTTAGAAACACATAATGTAAGCAAGCATCATCCCTGAAATGGTGTTTAACATACTGTTTGCTTAATACGATGGAAATAGAAATAGTTTTGGTTTTTCTGTAGATAGTGTTTATCTTTGAGAATGAGTCTTGCTGTGTAGCTCACACTGACCTAATTGGCAAGCCTCCTGCCTCAGAGCAGAACTTCTGCTTCTTGTGGACTTAAATAATGTGAAAGCATTTACACTAATTGGATTTGGTTACTATAGAAAGGGAAATAGTTTGAATGTTGGGGAAATTGATGCAGAATAATCAATACCATTTTAGTAAAGTGCCATCAGAATGATCCATGGTACACTTTTCCTAAAACATCCCTTAAAGGCTAATGATGGTAACAGCAGGAAGTCTGCTCCCATAGTCCTGGGCTTCTGTGTTGGCTATACTGAAATTGCCAGTGGGGACAACACTTCAGAACTTTGACAGAACTTGCTTGGGTTGTCAAGATTTCTGAAATATTAAGAGAACGAAAATACTGGAAGACTCTGGAATCCTAGGACTAAAATCTTATAATTCACCTGTCACAGAGATATCTGGAGGAACAAATGTTCTCTTCATTGAGATTTCCAAGAGAGAAACAGTTTGTGTTTCAGTTCTTCTCTGTTGTCTTCCTGGTGCCACTCAGGTAGTTTAGTTGCCTGTCACCAAGGGAAGGAACTTTTTCCTGGGAAGGGAGCTGAATAGAGTTGGTAAATTTTAGTATTTTTTTTCCTGTGACCTTTTCCTAAGCTTAACCACTGGGGAAAATCCAGATTTATAAATTTATAATGTATTGTCTGTTTGGTTTCTTATTATTCTCCAAGAATACGTGTGTAGATGACCACAAAGAAATTCTTAATTCTTGGGGTTTTCCATCAGTGCAGAGCCTCAACCCAGTGCTTAACCACAGTGATGACATTGGTTACTCAGTGTGGTTAGAGCATAGATTTTGGAGAGGCTTGTTCTTCAGAAGAACCTTCACCTTTTGCATTAACCACAGATTTCATAATTCCCTTGGTGGTCTGTGATGCAACCTCTGTGTCAAGGTAGCAGCAAGCTTCCATTATTGCTTCATTCACAAGGGGTTGAGACATTGATGTTAAGTATCATTTAGGAATGGAAGTTAAAATGTGTTTTTAATCTGTGTTTTTCATATTTGAGCAAACAGTCCATTGCTTATTTTTAAAGGATGTTTAAATATGTATGTGAAAATGTGTACATGTTTGCATGTGCATACCTGTGTGCAACCTTAGCAGTTGTTCTTAAGCACTGTCTTGTATCTTGAGGCTAGAATGATCTCATTAGCAGAGGGCTTACCAAGTAGGCCCAGCTGGTGGTCACAGAGCTCCAGGGAAGTCTCCTGTCCCTATTCCCAGCACTAGAGTTACAAGTGTGGGTCACCAGATAGATCTGCCCTTTTTGACATGGGTTCTGGCCTCTAACTTAGGACCTCATGCTCACAAGGTTAGCATTTACCAATTGAACTCTCTCTCCAGCCCTTTAAGTAATAATAATAATAACAACAACAATGGAAGAAAAAACCTCCTTCCTCCTGCATCTCATCTATCCCTGTGTCCTTCAGAGCACTGACACCAGCAAATTACTGTGTTTCTCTAGAAATAATATACACATACAACCTTTTCCCATCTTTTTAAAAGTAAATCTTATCCTCTGTAAGTACTTTTTATTCCTCCATATATCACATAAATAAGGAAATTTTTTATAAGTGCTATAATTTCCCAAGCCAGCGCCCATTGTTGGGCTCGTTGTTTCCGTCCCTATGAACAACCCTGTAGGAGGGGAACCTCGGACAGCCAGTGCTGTATGTCAGACCTTCTGCAGGACCTGCTGGAGCCGCAGTTCAGCACAGCACACTGTTTAGGCTTGGGAACATAAGCATGGGCACGCAGCTCCTGTACACTGGGGAGATGGACAATAAACAAATGAAGTGAGAAGCACACAAGTGGTGGGGGATGGGTAGTCCTTTGAGTAAAGTTAGTGCCAACATGGTTACCAGTGGAAGGGTTGATGCTGGCTTAATTAGCAAGGGCCCAACCTCACCAAATAAACCACACTTACCTCTTAAGAGCCTTGGGGCATAGGGTACTGGGGGCTTATACTCCCAGAATAAAATTGAGAGCTAAAAGCAAAGTATCTCCAGTTTAGTGTCTATGGCAGAGGGCTGAGTTCTATGGATCTTTATTTTCTCCTGTCACTCCTAAGACGTTTTCAACCTTTTTAATTTTGAGGACCACAATAATAAATTCTAAGTGGAGCCTTAGTAAGAGAAGGTACACCTAGTCTTACTGCAATTTAATATGCCAGGGAACCTTGATAGTAATGGGAGACCTGACCTTTTGTTGAGAGAAACAGATGAGTGGATGGTGGAGAGAGGGAGGGGGCTGACTGGAAGGGAAGGAGGGAAGGGAGAGTATAGAATGGTAGGCAGGTAGGTAGGTAAGTGGATGGATGGATGGATGGATGGATGGATGGATGGATGGATGGATTTATTTTAAAAATACATAAACAAACTCTAAGTGATCTTTTTGCCCTACTTTCCAAAACCATGATTGTGGATTCTCATAGACATTTTAGATCTGGCAATGTAGCCTGCTTGCTAAACTGAACTGTATCTGTTACAGAAGACAGAATTGCCTTGACAGGAATCCTACGCCCTCTGGTGGTTTATACTGGAAAACCTTCCTCTGATGTAAAGTTTAGCAAAGAGGGCAGGCATGACAGAGCTGCTGGGAAACCCAAAGTGTGAGCAACAGGGATGCTCTGGGAGAAGACAGAGCCAAAATACAGGACTTCTGTTCCTTGCTCCCTACCCCTCATTTCTGGATTCATAACTGGCATTTTAAAAATAAGTGGATTTTCAGCACTCACTAGTGTCTGTAACCTGGCCCTGAACCTGTGTGTTGGCTCACTCCATCCTCACCTGCTGGCGGTAGGATGCAGTCCCTCCACTCTGCCATCGCACAGCATTGACTGTCCTCATGTCATATAGCCTTGCCGTGCATCTGCTGTCAGTATAGAAAGAAACTGCACTCAGAGCAAGAAGAGTGGGCTGCTCCTGCCTGCCTGCCTGCCTGCCTGCCTGCCTGCCTGCCTGCCTGCCTGCCTGCCTGCACAATGTGTGGCTCCTCTCTCTTCAGTAAAGAGTAGATAGACAAGTGGACAGGCTGACAAGTAGACATACTTACGTGGGAGAACAATGTTCTTAAAGGAGGAGACCCAAACCTATCTCTGCTTAGGGTCTGCAGGCTCCGCCAGCTCCAGTTTCCCTGGGGATCACCATGGTCTTGATACCTGTATGTTAAACTGTCCTCCGGCTCCTCCTCCACTGCTTCCTCCAGCTGGGCAGCAGCTCAACCTCTTTCTTCTCTAGACTCCTCTGTACTGTGTTAAAGTGCAGACTATGGCTGCAGAGCAAGAGAAAACCTGCTCCCCAACCTGTTAAAGACTTGTTTTAGCTGAATGTTGTGGTTCATGCCTAGGGACCTGTAATCCAAGGCAGAAAGATTGTGAATTCAAGGGTAGCATGGGCTACATAGGCAGACCTGTCGATGATGATGATGATGATGATGATGATGATGATGATGATGATGACAATGACGACAATGATAGAAATAATAGCAGCTGAGGCACAAGCTGTGAGCAGAACAGCTAAGGTCCCTGTCACCAATCAGTGTCTAATCTCATGCAAGATAAATATAATCACAGATAAAGTACATACTGTAAGAGCACTAAAAGAAAACAGTAAAGGATAGTTACACACTTCCCTCCATATTCTTGACAGGCAACTGAAGAAAAGACAAACCAAGAGTTGCAATTTGATAGAAGTTGCAAGTGCTGGAATGAATAGCAGTCGCTTGTACCCATCTGTATGTGCTACAGCAGTATCTCAGAGCATCACTCTGGGACCACACTGCAGCTCTCTGTTTACAGCTGGGATTCTTAAACATCACTTCTCCCTCCTCATTCCTACAGCGGCGTGTGGGGGCTTACACTAGCAAGAGGATGGCATATACGTGCAATAGACATATAACAGATATACAGCTCTCCACTGAGCCCTGGGTGGGTGAGTCCAAGGAATAGGTTTCAATGTTTATTGTGCACTCTTTGAACTGTCTGCCATCTTTTCTTTATGTTGATTTTTTTTCAGCTCCAGGGTCTGAGCCACAATGTGATCTTCACCTTGGATTCCTTGTTAAAAGGAGACCTGAAGGGGGTTAAAGGAGTAAGTGGCCAGAAATTATTATTTTCAGTCTTCAGTTGAAAGGCTTGGGTTTATTCGGAGTTTTTTCTTCCTTCTTTTACGTAGTAGTACTTATAGTTGAAAATCTCTGAACATTTTCAACATAAAATATTCTTAGAAAATTGTCATTAGAGAAAGTGTTGCGAGCTTACATAATAGTACTGACTGGGAACAAGACTAGGCCCTTTCAGAAAGACTGGTAGCTCCTCAGTTGGGGTGAGGGAGGTGGGGGATGGGGGGGGGAGGGAGTTGGGCCCCAGCCTGGCCTTCTAGGGTGATTGATGTGGATCAGGACTGAGCAGCTCTGGCTTCTGCTTCTTTGATAGGACCAGGAGGGCCTCACCCTCTCACCTCTGTTGGGCATCTTACCTGTGAACAGTGCACATGTGCTTTCAGATCTCCAAAAGAAAGTTGGTTTTGTTCAGAGGTTTTTTTAGTTATTTATTGGAGGAAAAATAAATGACAGTTTTCATTTTCTCATTTTCTCTTTCCTAAGGATCTCAAGAAGCCATTTGACAAAGCCTGGAAAGATTATGAGACGAAGTTGTAAGTGCTGCTTTGTTTTGTTTGTGATGTTATGTTCATTGCCATGAATTTCCACAAGTTGAGAACAGGACAGAGCCCCAGTGAACTAATATATTATCAGTGATCTAGTTAAAAGCCACACACACAATTATGCCAGCACTCTGGAGGCTAAGCAATCCTGGGCAGCAGTGAATTTGAGGGCTGCCCGGGGCTACATGGTAAGACAGTACCTCAAAAAAACTAAACAGCCAGAAAACCTTACACTGCCTGTGCTGTCTGGAGTGGCAAGCACTTGGTTGGTTCTTGGAATGAACTGTCAAGTTGGGAGCCTATGTGTATGGACAATGTTGTTTTAGTATCATCACTGTCACATAGCGATAAACCATGTACATTTCTGTGTAGTACAGCAGTTAGGAAATAAACACTAACTGGTGATTAGGATGCCATTTTTGTCTGCCAGGACTCACACCAGTATGTGTTTTACACACATGACTCCTCGGCACCTCTCTCTGTCCTTCCGGAAACTGAAGTCTAATTCTAGATTACCCTGAGGAGTTTTGGAAGGTCATGCAGTTAGTTACCATTGCTCTGGCATTCGTGCTGCATCTGTCCGATGCAGAGACTGAGTGGTATAACTTGGGGCCAGAGAAGTTGACTCTGGGATTTTCATGGGGGTTTAGGAGAGTCTTAGGCTCAGGCTGGCCTCAAACTCATGTCCCTCCTGCCTGTCTCTAGTTGCTGGAGTGATACATCCACCACACACGATCCCTTTATTCCTATTCTCTGAGATATTTGTGACATCAGACAGTGGGTCCATAGGAAAGTATATCTGTTTCATTGCTTATGTAGGCGTAAGTTTGCAGAATGAAAGCCATATCTGTTCTCTGGAAAGCAGTAGCAGCCAAGTGAGAACAGAAGCAGAAGAACTTGGGAATCGAGTGTATTTTTCCAAAACTGTTTTTATAAAACTTGTATGACAGTGTGCTGTATGACAGTATACTGTATGACAGTGTACTGTATGACAGTGTGCTGTATGATAGTGTGCTGTGTGACAGCGTGCTGTGTGACAGTGTGCTGTATGACAGTGTACTGTATGACAGTGTGCTGTGTGACAGTGTGCTGTGTGACAGTGTGCTGTGTGACAGTGTGCTGTGTGACAGTGTGCTGTGTGACAGTGTACTGTGTGACAGTGTACTGTGTGACAGTGTGCTGTGTGACAGTGTGCTGTATGACAGTGTACTGTATGACAGTGTGCTGTGTGACAGTGTACTGTGTGACAGTGTGCTGTGTGACAGTGTGCTGTGTGACAGTGTGCTGTGTGACAGTGTGATGTGTGACAGTGTGCTGTGTGACAGTGTACTGTGTGACAGTGTGCTGTGTGACAGTGTACTGTGTGACAGCGTGCTGTGTGACAGTGTACTGTATGACAGCGTGCTGTGTGACAGTGTACTGTATGACAGCGTGCTGTATGGCAGCGTGCTGTATGGCAGCGTGCTGTGTGACAGCGTGCTGTGTGGCAGCGTGCTGTATGACAGTGTGCTGTGTGACAGTGTACTGTGTGACAGTGTGCTGTATGACAGTGTGCTGTATGACAGTGTGCTGTGTGACAGTGTACTGTATGACAGTGTGCTGTGTGACAGTGTGCTGTGTGACAGTGTGCTGTATGACAGTGTACTGTGTGACAGTGTGCTGTGTGACAGTGTACTGTATGACAGCGTGCTGTGTGACAGTGTGCTGTATGACAGCGTGCTGTGTGACAGTGTACTGTATGACAGCGTGCTGTGTGACAGTGTGCTGTATGACAGTGTGCTGTGTGACAGTGTACTGTATGACAGTGTGCTGTGTGACAGTGTGCTGTGTGACAGTGTACTGTATGACAGTGTGCTGTGTGACAGTGTACTGTATGACAGCGTGCTGTGTGACAGTGTACTGTATGACAGCGTGCTGTGTGACAGTGTGCTGTATGGCAGCGTGCTGTATGGCAGCGTGCTGTGTGACAGCGTGCTGTGTGGCAGCGTGCTGTATGACAGTGTGCTGTGTGACAGTGTACTGTGTGACAGTGTGCTGTGTGACAGTGTGCTGTGTGACAGTGTACTGTATGACAGTGTGCTGTGTGACAGTGTGCTGTATGACAGTGTACTGTATGACAGTGTGCTGTATGACAGTGTACTGTATGACAGTGTGCTGTGTGACAGTGTGCTGTATGACAGTGTACTGTATGACAGTGTGCTGTGTGACAGTGTGCTGTGTGACAGTGTACTGTGTGACAGTGTGCTGTGTGACAGTGTGCTGTGTGACAGTGTACTGTGTGACAGCGTACTGTATGACAGCGTGCTGTATGGCAGCGTGCTGTATGGCAGCGTGCTGTATGGCAGCGTGCTGTGTGACAGCGTGCTGTGTGGCAGCGTGCTGTGTGACAGCGTGCTGTGTGACAGCGTGCTGTGTGACAGCGTGCTGTGTGACAGCGTGCTGTGTGACAGCGTGCTGTGTGGCAGCGTGCTGTGTGGCAGCGTGCTGTGTGGCAGCGTGCTGTGTGGCAGCGTGCTGTGTGGCAGCGTGCTGTGTGGCAGCGTGCTGTGTGGCAGCGTGCTGTGTGGCAGCGTGCTGTGTTGCAGCGTGCTGTGTGGCAGCGTGCTGTGTGGCAGCGTGCTGTGTGGCAGCGTGCTGTGTGGCAGCGTGCTGTGTGGCAGCGTGCTGTGTGGCAGCGTGCTGTGTGGCAGCGTGCTGTGTGGCAGCGTGCTGTGTGGCAGCGTGCTGTGTGGCAGCGTGCTGTGTGGCAGCGTGCTGTGTGACAGCGTGCTGTGTGGCAGCGTGCTGTGTGGCAGCGTGCTGTGTGGCAGCGTGCTGTGTGGCAGCGTGCTGTGTGACAGTGTACTGCTGAAGAAGCACTGCTTTAGGAACCACTGTGTGTGTGAACAGTTAGAAGTACAACTGAAAACCAAAAGCTTTGTATGGGGGTCCTCCAGGGTGATGAGTGTTGAGTCCACTGTCTCTCATGGAAAGCGAGTGAGATGCGCCGTGAGACAGTGAGTTAAGCAGTCTCTGCTGTTAAGTCCTCCAAATAAGGCTTGAGTTTGACTTGGTTTTCTATTACTTCTATCAATAAATTTCTTCTGAGATACATTTCTTCCTCATTGGAGTGTGATGATGGCAAAGAAGGCAGTATAGCTCTACTTATGTAATAGGGGACTCATTGGGTTTTTGAAAACCACAAACAAAATGCCTTATACAGAGAGCTTATTTAGGCTCCTGTGCTGCACGCTTTCTCCAGCCCACTCTGGTTTCTGCAGTATACTGTTTTCACACTGAGTGAATCTATACTTTTCACTACTGCAAAAACAAAAAAAACGTTTAATTTATTACCTTTCAAATAACCAAGACGCCTAGGCACTTTCTATGGCTGTCTTCCTTGTACACCTCAAGAGGAAGTGAGGAAGTGAGGGCTGCGGTTAAGTTTGTGAACTTAAGAACCATTTACCAGTTTTTGTGATCTTGAGCCAGGATACTTTATTTTTGATGGCCTTTACATAAAAGTTAACTGCTTTAAAAAAAGTTAACTGCTACTCAACCTTTTGTGACCACAAAATAATATATTGAAGTGGTTCTCTGCAGAGTCATTACTTGCTGTTCTTTGTTTATATTGTGCTGAGGAGCAGACTCAGAGTCCTGCACATGCTGACGAAGCTCCCTGACCCTGAGCTACTCCCCTGCTCTTGGCATTTTGAGGCAACCTTACCATGTAGCTGGGACTGACAGTGAACTTTCTCTATAGCTCAAGCTGGCCACAAGGTTTGGATTGCAAGCATACACCATCGTTCTCAGCATTTAGTGTTTCAGTAATTATTATTTTTATCAAAATAACACATGAGTTTAAATTAAAGCACCAAATGTATTAGTATCAACGAAGACCCTGACAGCAGGTTGTGGAAACTCCCAATAGCAGTGGTTTAAACATTGTAGAAGTTTATCATAGAGTGGAAAGCCTTCTAGAAAGGACCAGTCTCCCACACAGCATCTCTCACTTGCCCATATTGTTCTACCAAGTCTAAATTCATTAAGTATGGACTGTTCCTGATGATGTGAGGTGCTTATAAACCATGGGACTAGGAGAATGTTAGGGAAGCAGGGAGTGTGCCTCCCCGCCCACCCCGCCCTCATTGTGTGAGGTCTCCTCTTTGACATGCTAGGCCTACTTTTTCTCCAACCCGTTCTTTTGGTTTCTGGTTTGTCTGTCTCTATTTTACAGTATTTCTTGCTCGTTTTCCTTGGCTTACCTGGGACATGTTACTCTGGTGTGTGTGAATTTAGCCCCTTTGTCCTGGCAGCCGTCATCTTGCTACCTCCATTTTCCAGCTTGGTTAATAACAGTTTTTAAATAAATGTCAGTGTTTATATTTCTATCTAAGTGCTGTGTCATGATTGGCTCTCCTTTCTTCCAGTAGATTTTTTATGACTAGCTGCCTCAGTTCATTTGCTTAGTTCTGTATGAACCTTCTATGAACATTTATCTTCTGGCCAATAGATGCCAGAGACCCACTAATAGTATTTCTATTCAGCAAATACCTTGCACTTGCCACTATAGTAATTGTTATCTGTTATCTGCCAGTTCCTTCTTTCCACTTCTGGTAATGTCCTTGTCCAGAATTCTTTACATCAGCAACAGGTATAGCCCTCTTTCCTGGCATAGTATTAACTCTAGTGGTTCCCACCAAACTGCTCTAAAAGAGGTCACATTTTATCTTTATTCTAGCACCTTCAGAAGAGTTTGACTTACTAGAAAAGTCTGGATTCTATAACTTTCCCTTACAATGTTGAAGGGTAGTTGGACATGGTGACTTGAGCCTGTAGATCCAAGCAGAGGTAAGATCTAGAGTTCAAAGCCATGAAACCTCCTTTGTAGTTTTAAGTTTTATGATGGCAGAATAGCTTTCTTGTTAGCATTCCAGAAATCTTAGAGTTCCCTCAGCCCCTTCCTACATGGTGGCACTGTAAAAGAGTTTTTTTTTTTTTTTTTTTTTTTTTAATTAGAAAAAGCAAAAGAGAGAATTCAAAAGAGAGAATCCAAGCTAAAAGGAAAACTTTAGTGTGAAGTGGGGAACATCTGGAAGTTGATTATGGAAGCAGACAGAGCTCTAGACCAAAGGGCAACAACTTCTGTCCTGCTCATTACAAAAGCTCTAGAAATCACCATGAGATCTTATTTAGTGACACAGCAGAAAGCTCTGTGCCTAGGCAGATGTCAGAGCTGAGACTCTGTGGCTAGATAACTTTAATTTTGCTGCTCCTTATATCTTGCTCAACAAGGACGACTCATCTTGGAAACTTAACTGCCCATCCAACTCTCTCACCTGGAACTGCATTTCCTCTCAGTACCTTTCCAGGATGTTCCCTCCCTCCCTCCCTCCCTCCCTCCCTCCCTCCCTCCCTCCCTCCCTCCCTTCTCTATTTTTGAAAAGTTTTTTTTTCTCACGTAATGCATCCAGATCATGGTTTCCCCTCCTTCTACTTCTCCCTTTCCTCTTTTTCTCCCCGGGGAGGACAACCTTCAGTCTTACTCTTGTTTTAACTCTGCCATTTAAATGTTAGACAAGTTCTTGATCCGTCATTGTCTTCAGCTCTTCTTGTCCTAGATGATCTTGTCTTGTTCACCCCTGACTACCATGCCACTGTGAGTCCACTTAGGAAAAGGAAGTAAGCACCTGTCAGATATTGTCACCGTGGTAAACCTGACAGCTAGTCACACCTATCCCCCATGCTTCTTGTCCCAACCACATCAGTAGAGAAAGCTGAGATTTAACTCTCTCCACTAAAATCCTTTCTTTAATTGCTAAGGTGATGTGGTCAGAATGTTGACTGACGCAGGTTTTGATGAATGAGAATGAGTCTCCACCAAGTTTGCCATAGCTTTACCATTGGTTGGCAGTTGATTTTTCTTTGTGTGTGCATTGGCAAGGCCACTTAGCCTTTTATTGCGTTTGGCCCCCCATTCTGCATCTACTAAACCTAAAGGTTAAATTAGTCACAGTTGGAAAGTCAAGGATATTTCTGAAATTTGAAGTCCATTTGAAGTTCAGTGTGTTTATCAGAAGAGTACCAAACAGCAAGCATCACCGCCCTCAGGTACTCTAGGATTAATGTGTGCCTGTCTTCACATCCTGCATCATGGAAACTTCCCTTCCTCACTGAAAATCCCAAGTTAGACATAGGCATTTCTCCCAGCCCTGTCAAGCACAGTTCCATGACAAGTAGATAATTAAACTGTGTTACTGAAATATGACAATGTCAAAAATTAGCTTTGACCACTTTTTAAATGTACTGACCAAAATCCATTTGTACTTTGTCATTAAATAATTCTGAAGTCTTTAACTTTCTGCTTCTTTTTCATCAAAAAGTCATCTACCTAAGAAAAATTAAACTGTTCATCTGAACCAAAATATAAAAAGAACTCTGTGTCTATCACATGTGTAAGCTCTGCGTGGAAATATCAGAAGCTTCCTAGATGAAGTTCACACATGATATGTTTGTTCCCTTTGAACTCACATTTCTACTGATGATTTGATTCTTCATCTTAAGAAATGTTGCCTCTTAACTAGATAACTGTGAGTGGTTTGATTAAGGGAAAGACACCAATGGGGTTCATTTAAGAAACTACTTTGCTTCACGAGAGTTGATCCCAAGGTCTTACAGTCTACCCCAGGCTACATCCCCAGTTCAAAATCGGTGCTTTTGAGTGGGAGACAATAAGAGCTCCCATTCACTCTGCACACACTTGCACAACTGCCCCATTGTCACAGCCTACCCCACCCCACTCTATCCATGGAACATATGATGCATTTGTTGGACCCGTTAGTACATCATCATCCAGAGTCAAGTTTGTGCTCCAGTTCCCACTTGGTGTTGTGGGTTACCTTTCTTTTAACATGGCATATGCTTTCATTTGCAGTACAAAAATTGAGAAGGAGAAAAGAGAGCACGCAAAACAGCACGGGATGATCCGAACAGAGATAACAGGCGCTGAGATTGCAGAAGAAATGGAAAAGGAACGGCGGCTTTTTCAGCTCCAGATGTGTGAAGTAAGAACAGACCTTCCCAGACTCGTCTTCTGCTCCTCAGCAGGCTGGTTTGATGCTTGGAGGAGGGACTGTTTCCTAAGGATTCTAATCTCCCTTTTTCTCCAAGCCCTTTGGGATCCGACAATGCACTGTTGTCTCATAGTTTGAGCCCTTGGTCCTATGGGCCTCTTTAAGCCAAACCAGGATTCATTGGTGAGAACTTGAATGTTGCTTGCGAGTGTCTGGGGGGAGTCCTGGTGGGAGGTGACCGGGGTGAGTAGTACCGCTTTGGAGCATGTGGTTGTTTAAAGCATGGATCCAGCCTGAGTGAAAGTTTAGATGAAGCTGTCCGGTAATGAAGTCTGAGCTCATGGAAAGATGCAGGAAAAGCATGCTGCCTTTAACGTACGTTGTGGTTCTCAAACTGAAATCCCACCAAAACCTGTAGCCCACTGACTTGAGCACTCACTGTAAAGGCACCTTGAGCATTGGAGATACTTTCCGGAGAGTGTGTAATTTAAGTTTTTGTCCTGAGTTTTCCCCTACCCCCGCCTCTGCCTTTTTTCTTTTGTATTTCTTTTTCTTCCTCATAAACCTATGGCTCCTTGACCTTTTTTGTGTATGAACTCCTACTTAACATTACGACAAGTGAGCTATAAGCACAGTGTCAGTGGGAGATTTTGGCCAGTGATAAAACCAAAGCCATTACCATGCTTAACTGCACTGCCTCATTTTTTTTTTTTTCTGACTTGCTTCCTTTTAAATAGAGATTTCTTCCTCTGATTCATCTCCTTGTTTAAAGTTTCAGTATCTCATGGAACTTTCTTGAAGGGACTGCTCTCCCACCTGTCTTCTGAAGAGAACAGTCTGTCTCTCAGGACTATGTAAATATAAGTTTGAGATCCACGGCACCTAGGGAAAGCAGTGGTGACGTGGAGTGCGTTTGCTGTGTTTCATTCTTGCTTGTCTTGTTAAGGAGTTAGCAAACGGTAACACTAACTGCATTTGTGCACACTGACTGCACCCCAACAGCCTTCCCTAAGCAAAGCTCATCCATCTGGGCGGGTTTAGCAGTGCTATTCTTCCACATGAGCTTGAGAGCCCCGTCTGAAGTGGCCAACATGAAATTCTGCTTTCTTTCCACAGTATCTCATTAAAGTTAATGAAATCAAGACCAAAAAGGGTGTGGACCTGCTGCAGAACCTTATAAAGTATTATCATGCACAGTGCAAGTAAGTGTTGCATTACTTATCAATGGTCGTTATCAGCCATCGATGGACCCCTTGGTTTCACTGGTCTTCTCTTGATTCTCTTTCATTGAGTGACTGTCATTAGTGACAACTAAATAGATGAGAAACAGTGTTATTGTCTTCCGTTGCCAGCATTTTGTATAAATTAGCAGCTCACAATAGACAACTATTTAATTAGTCTGAAGCGGTGTCTTTCTCCACAGCTTGTGCATAAGCCCTTGTCCCCAAGACCATTCTATTAATACCGCCCTCCCCATGCACATTTCTTGTTTTCCCCGTTATCTTTTACCATGTATTCCCACCCACAGTTTCTTGGTGGGGGTTCATTATCTAGACCTTAATTCTTGGAGCATTTCAGATGCTTAACTCTATAGAAAGACTTCTGTGAAAGTGTTCTATCCTGAGACAAACATCGCTCTGTACTTCAACACCTTGAATGTGCTTGATATTGTTCTGTGAGTCTATGACAGTGTCTGATTATTCATCTTTTTTATTTACTGGGCTAACTGAGATGAGTGTTCAGCTGGAGCCTGTGTGTGAGAATGTGCCATTGCTGTTAGTGTCTACTAGTTGATGGATATACAGAGGAAAGAATGCAAGGTCCTTTGCAAAGTTCCAGACTAAATCTCATAACCTGGACAAAATAAAGATTATTTGAACTAGATAATAATACTCTCAAAACAATTAACGCATAATTCCTTTTGATCTCTTTTATCTGTTCAATAACACCAGGTCTAGGAGGACCTTTGTGTGCAAATGACACATTTAGAAAAAAAATCACAGAGTCTGAGTTGCTTAATGGACAAGTTCAAATCCCTGCTGGTCAACAGGCCCCTCGCCGAATACCAGCGTCATCTGTCATTTGGGGTTACAGCTTGTAACCAACACCTTCATGAGGATATGAGAGTAAAATAAAATAAAGCATTTGAAGTACTCACCGATGGGGCAGGTGTGATACTGGGAAGCCTTCATATATGTCATGGTTAGGGTGTTATTCTTTACAAAAGACCAGGTTAATTTTTATATAAAGTTATTAATTATTTTCAAGGTAAATCCTACCTTATATGACTGTGCTGAGAACAGAATTATTTGAAGTGGATGCAGCCTGACTCTCCTTGTTGCTATGGTCTTTTTCTGCGTTCCTACTCATAACCATTTACTGGCCTCTTACCAAAGGCTGAGTGCTTTGCTAGGTTCTGGAGTTAGATCCAAACAGAGCTGCCTTCTGGAGTTGTCATTTGGTACTGGCAATCAGGTACCTGATAGTCATAAGGCATTCCATGACCTGCACCACGGGCTCCTGCAAAAGCTAAGGAGGGTAGTAGCTATGTCTGAAATAAGGTGGTGGTGGGACTTGGAATGGGCCTTGGAGGGCAGATGGACTTTGGGATTTGGTAGCAGAGGCTTTTGCTAGAGCACAGAGAGATCAGCAGAAGGACAGACCCACAGGACAAGCTTCTTAGGAGATGACATTCTGAGCCATCAAGTGGCCGGTTGACTGTGTCTAAGTTGCCCTATTGGAAAGCAGCATCAAGAAGCTAGGGAGGTTTTCTTCCAGAGATTGTTCCTGCTATCACAGTCCCTCCCAAACCATATTTAATATGCATACCGTTGCCCTGTAAAGCATCCTCTGCTCACATCTTTATTTTAAAGATTTCTTCTGAGCTCCAACTCCATTTCCCGGGGGTTTTCAGTAGATCTAGCCAGCACTCACTGGGGATTTTGCTGCATAACACTTTGGGGAATCACGGCACCTCAGTATGGACCTAATGTTTCCATTGGAAAGAGAGCAGAAACGGACTGTCCCAACCTGCTCCAACTCACCCACATTGCTGCTCACTCACCATGAACATTGCCAATAACATCATACTTTCAAAACAAACCACCCACTCCTTTTACTACAGGATTTATTGTGATCTGCAGAGGCAAGAGCATTTACAAGCATTACTCTCTTTCATCATAACAGATTATACTAACAAGTAACAGCTCCCAACTTATGTATAGCCCAGGATTTCTAGACTCACTGGTTTTCACATGTGATTTCCCTTTTATATCACAGAGTCAGGACACTTGAATTCAGAATGATCAGTAACTTGTCCATAGTGGCATTTGTTTAGTAGATGCTTAAACATATATCAGTACTGACATGGTAACCACAGGAACCAAGAGAAATTAGTCAGACATAAAAATTTAAAGCTCTGTTGATGAAAAGATAGAGGAAAACAGGAAGGCAACCCACTGAGTGGGATAAAGCATATCTAAGTCACTTACCTAATAAAAAATTGAGAATACAGGTGTACAAAGAATACAATCACAAAAGGATAATCTGATTTTTTTGAGTGGACAAGAAGTTTGAGTAGCCATTTTTCTGAAGGAGATAAATAATTGGCCAAATATCACATGATGAAATATTCAGCATCATTAATCATTAGGGAAGTACACACAAAAATAACAAGTAAGACACCTTTTCATATCCTCTTGACAAACTATAATTAAAATAACAAAAATAGAAAGTTTTAGAGAGGCTATGAAGAATGGGAAACCCACATAACACTATTAGGAATGTGAGGTAGTACAATTGTTTATAAAAGTTTTCAGATAAATTCCCAGAAGAATCAGAAACAGGTATATAAACAAAAGTAGGTGCATGAATATTATATAACTATTATTTACAGTACTTGGAAACATGTATACCTATCAAGCTAAACAAATGGGGGGGGGGTTAATCATATAGTAGAATAGTAGTCAGCCATGTAAAACAATGAAATATTGATTGATACATACTTCAACATAGATGAACATATAAAACATTAAGCCAAGTGAAAGAAGCCAGATACAGAAGACCACATAGCAGATTGCATGTATGTGAACTCTCTAGGAAAGGTGATCCATAGAGACATCATATTACTGATTAGTGGGAAGGGACAAGTGAGTAGATTCTTCCTGGGATGATGGAAGTGTTCTAGAATTACATGATGGTTGTGCAGCATTGCAACTAGAATAAAAATCACAGGGCTGGACAGATGGCTTAGCTGTTACAAGCACTGTCAGTTCTTCAGGGGTTCAATTCCCAGCAACCTCATGGTGGCTCACAACCATCTACACTGGGTTCTCATGCCCTCTTCTGGCATGCAGATGTACATACAGATAGAATACTCATATACATTAAAAAAAAATAGAGTGTCACAGCTTAAAACTGAATTTTACCAACAAAATATGTCTGGAGTGGTTAACCTACATTATCACTTTTACCAGATTTAGAGCACCTGGGTAATTAGCAGTCCCCAACCCACCCCTGACCCACAACAACTGTGTCTTGAGGGACTTTCCAGAGAGAGTTAACTGGGGGAAGAATTTCTACCCTGAAAGTGGGGTGTCACTGACTATGGGCTGAGTGGAGGAAGGAGAGAGAACAGAGTCCCTTCTCCGCATCGTGTCCATGTCTTTCTCTGCTGTGCTTTACCCACATAGGGACTTGAACCTGCAACAACCATGATCTGAAATCAACCTCCCCACCCAGTGGCCACCTAGGGCACTCCAGTGCCCACACAGGCTAGGAGCTAGAGCCTGGTACAGCCACTGCTGCAGCAGGTGTCTTTAACGTCAGGGTACATGCCTTAGATGGCATACCAGAAATTCTGATTTGATGAGCATAAGATGGGGCACAGCATCTACGTTTTAAAAGTCTAAAGCAGTGGGTCTAATATAGCACTCTGTAGTGTAGCTCTTCTTGAAATTGTTAAGATGTCTTTATAGATAAATAGGGTGGTACTTTCCAGAGTGTTAAATATTGTAGGGTGTAAGAAAATATCAACCCAGTACCTAGGATACAGGGATTTAGGGTTTGGTAAACCAGGCCTTGTGTGGATCCCAAAGTGGACTCTAGAATTCCTTTCCTTAGTTGCACAGCAGTCTTAGTTGCATCTAAATTGCACCAAGACTGCTGTAGCATGGCAGGGACGTGATCCTCATCACTTATTGGAAACCACAAGACAGGCCACAAGTCTCTGGGGTAGGTCATGCCTTAGAGAAAGGGGCAGCAGAGCATGGTGGTTCTAAACACCTATGCCCTGGTTTCTGTAAACTGAAACCCATGGGGTGGGCCCTGAGGAATGCCCCCCACAAGAGAAGAACTAGCTTCACCTGACCAAGGTAAGAACTCACTTCATTGCTACCTTGAGAATGGTCTTGCTGTCAGGCTGGCCTGGGTCTGAATCCCACCACTGAGTGAACCTAGGAAGGTGTAGTCTTGTTGTACATTCTCTACACGATGAGAGGAAGCTGAAGTGCGTGACCCATGAGAATCAAGCCAACAGAAAAGCTTGTGAGTTGGTGCTCAGCTTGTAGTGGAGTTCTCCAGTTGTCAGCTCTTGTCATTGGAAAGTCTTGCAGCCTTGTCATTCATGCAGTGTAGTATGCAGCTTTCCAGACCCTCAGCACCACTAAACCCCTGTGTGTCAGCACATGTTGCCTCCTACCGGACCCTCTAGTGTGCACTTGGACGTCTGTATGCCAGGGGCTAGTTTGTTTTTCTCTCTTTGATTCAAACATGGTCCAGCCACAAGGAAGTGATAGATGTGTGGATGTTAACACACGTGTGATATCAGTGAGGACTGCAAGTATTATTTGTGCCAACTGATCTCTCCTAATAGATTTCAAATAGTAGCCATAAATATGTTTGTTGACACTTCTTTATACAAATGCTCAACTTGACTTCATGTTTATTATATGGAAACTACTGGGGGAGGGTGTGGGGAGACAGGTGGGAAGAATCCTCAGGTTTTGCACATAATTCTGGTCCTTCTTTTTACGGCTGGTGAGTCACTGATGTTTTTGATGTAGTTTCTTTCAGGATGGCTTGAAAACGGCTGATAAACTGAAACAGTACATTGAAAAGCTGGCTGCTGATTTATATAATGTAAGTTCTTTGGAGCATGTGCATTTAACTTGTAAGAAACATTAGTCCATTTGAAGTCTGTATCAGAAAGGGGTTTGTGCAGAAGAGATCAGTCATAGGTCAGTGTGAACCTGGCAGACAGGCCTTCATCTTAGCAGCGTACCTTTGGAGGCTATGAAGAATGGGAAGAGCAAATAAGAAACAAAAATAAATAAGCAGACAAGGGGAGGGGAATGTGTACTTAGAGATGGAACAGTTGTTACTTGGAAGGAACTTGGCTGATGAATGTTAAAGAAAATATATTAGGAATCTGAGTAACTAATTTTAGAAAAGGCTTTGGAGTTATAAATAACAGATTAGGCATCCCTGATGAAGAATGCTCTAAGATCTGGAACTCTGCAGACCAACTGGCATGACAGCATACAAAGAAAATTCACACACAGCCACATCACCATCAAAAAAGAGTTGTGCACATATATGCCAGAAACTATATGTAGTAAGACATTGTGTCTAACCTGTCTGTTTGAGTCTATGTGGAACAAGTCGATTACATATTTATACTTGGTCACAGTTTTGAGAGATCACATACATACATACATACATACATACGCACACACATACATACATACATTCCAAATTGCAAGAAAATACAAGAGTACTATTTCCACACATTTTAGATTATTTATTATCAGCCTGATTCTTACTGTAACTTTTTTTTAACAAGCATGCCTATGTGTCTTTAACTTTCTTTCAGTTAGTGAACATGGATCACTGACAGTTAAATCCCAAGTGATTAAAAATAAGCAGCAGAAGTCCAGGTCCTCATGTGGTTTTATGTATACTTTGGTGTATGCTTCGGCAATTGATGTCTCAGTCATTCATTTAATTTTGATTAAATGATTCATTTAATTTTGCCATGATTCATTTAATTTTGCCATGGTATTCTTTCTGCCCATTCTTCCAAAAGCTAGAAATGAATGTTACAAGCATTTTTTTCTAACCTTGTTAAATATAGGGACTGAGAGCTTGGGTCACCATGTGTTGTTTAATAAGAAGCCTGGTACATAACTTGCTAATTCTAAACTCTTGAGTATGTTCTCAGGATCAGACTCTCCCTCTTACGTTAACCAGGCAGTATGAGTACTTTAATGGGAAGATCTACTGCAATTATGAAATTGAATTGTTTGATGAGTGGTATATTTGGATAATTAAGCTTTGTTTTTAAAATGAATGATAAGTAACAGATGTGACTTTTTCTTTCGTAGATAAAGCAAACCCAAGATGAAGAAAAGAAACAGCTAACTGCACTCCGAGACCTAATAAAATCCTCTCTGCAGCTTGATCCGAAAGAAGTAGGTGGTTTATATGTTCCCAGCAGGGCTAACAGTGTAAGTGAGGCTGCTTGTGATTCTCTTTGTTTTTCTCCATCTGTGAAACAGGCACATTGATAGCTTCCTGCTGGGGTGGGTGTGGGACCAGGTAAGGTAAAAGATAGACGTATGTGTCTATATGATGCCCAGCATGGAAATCATTGCCACCAGGCAAGGTGGCACTTACCACTGAGCGGCAAAGGCAGGCAGAGCTCTCTAACTACAGAGCCAGCCTGGTCTTCATAGTCAGAACCTGTCTCAAAAAGAAGAAACTGTCCTTTCACCTCATAAATAAATGGTACCATGTTTTCTACTACTTTGTAGCCTTAGATTATTTTTAATGGTAACCTTTGAAGCAGGCAGCACACCTCATGATTCTCTTCTTCAGACCATGCTTACCATTCTGGGAAACCAGAAATGGTCTTTCATTTTACCAGAAATTTAAGGAAATATTTTGATATAGAGTCCTTTAGAAATTTGCCCCAGAATCAAGAAAATTCAGTTGAGATGGTCCCTGGATGTTGACAATATAGAATGAGTGGTGGATTCAGATTAATGCAGCTCTGACCCTGGTTACAAATGTCTTTTTGTCCAGGCATTGATACCTGCTGCATATCTGGCTGTAGTCTGGGTGCTAAGTAGGCCTCTTTATCAAGGAGGGTATGTGTCATTTGTCACATGGAAGAAAGTCAAATGTGCCTGTTTGTGCAGTGTTGACATGCATGTTTAATGGGTGTATAAGAGATACATTTGCTTTGTCAGGTCCTGATGATAGCTCCCAACAATGACATTCACTGTTTTTTTAATTGCTGAAATTTCTGAATGGCATTCATGTCGCCAAAGCAAAGGTAAAGCACCCTCCCTCCATCACCACCCCTCAAAACACACTGGAAACCTGCAGTAGTAACAGTAGATTTTTACTGTAGCCTTTAAAGGTTTCCTTTACTAAGGCTATAACTATATGTGTATACATTTAAAAGTAACTTTTGTTCTTTTTTTCTAAGGCTATAACTGTATGTGTGTGTATATACATTTAAAAATGGTTTTTATTCTTTTTCTTCAAGTTCGAGTCTTACAAATGTTTGGGAGTTTGGCAAAGTGAAATCAGTCCATTGTTCTTTGATGGTAGATACTCTCCTGCTCTCCTGTCTCCTATCAGAGCAGGCCTGATTCCCACGAACATCTGTGCATCGAGGTGTAGTCTCTACATGCAGACTTAGGCTATGCCTGTGCCTGTGGTCAGGGGCCTGAGACTATCCCGGGAAAGGTTTTTTTATATTAGAAGATGAAGCTTACATACAAACCCTAACAGAAGTATTCTTGGATGATTTCTAAGTGTACGTTCAATAGAAAGGCCCAAGTGGAAAGGGGAAAGAGTAGACATTGGTCTAAAGAAAGCTGTGGTGCTTTACTGGTTCCGCATAACCACCTATCTTTGTTTTGTTACCCAGGGGTGAAGTCGTTTCGCTTTGTATAGGTATTGATGTACTCTACTCAGGTTGCTTAAGAAGCAGAGTTTCATAACAAAAGGAGTATCTAGGAGGTGAAATGAGCATGAAGTGATTGGTATTTAACTCTACCTGAAGTTGACTAATGGTTACTCCTCCTAAGTATTTTACAGCTAAAATTGGCATTTAACAGCATGCCCACCCATCCCTCTCTAATGCTATCCCTTCTTGTTGCAAAATAACTTAGCAAGTAATTATTTTTAGTGACTTCGAGGTAATAGAACCTACCTACCATGTAAATGTGAAGAACAGTATCCACCAGAGAGTTCTTGTCCTCCTCTAAATGTTTGAGAAGAGTGCAAAGGAATCAAAAATATTTTATGAGAAATTAAGACACCCAGCAAATCATCTATCTACTTATTCTTTGCCAGTTTCTAACATGGCTTGATTAAAGGAAACCGTTTAGTTTTGCTTCCTGGTGCTATGACAAAAGCAACATACAAGAAAAAAAAAAAAAAACAAACCACAGTTCCAAGTTACTGTCCATGATTGCAAGGAAGTCAGTACAGAGACCTGAAGTAATCAGGAGTGGAAATCAGTGAATGAATGGGTGCATTCTAGTGCTCAGCTCACTTTCCCTACTCTGTACTATCCAGGATGCCCTGTGTAGGTCATAGTGCCATCCAGAGTGGGCGGGTCTTCTCATCTCATTTAATCCAATAAAGATGATCCCTTCCAGAGGCCGACCTGACCACCTCGCCAGACTCTCCTCGATACTCCCTTCCCAGGTGGTTCTAGACTATGTCAAGTTGACAATTAAAAAGAAATTTCAAGAATTTTAGGGGACCAAATAGATGACCTAACAAGATGCCACCAAGACTGATGACCTCAGCTTGGTTCCTGGACTCCTGTGGTGGAGAGAACCAACTTCTGCAAGTGGTCCTCTGACATCAGCACATAGAGGCACACACAAATAAACAAATGTAGAAGAAAAAAAAAAAACCTGGCAACTGTTAAAGAATTATAGTTGTGAACAAGATCCCCAGATATGTAGAAAGATCACCTTCCCTCATCAAGTCAAGTTATTGGGGTTTTTATGAAATGTTCAGTAAGATGACTTCTCTTCACCTTATGTATAGCTCAGTTTCCTACAAGAAGTACTTCCCGCTCAAATGTTTGTAGGGCTGTAACTCTTCTCTTTCTAGCAGTGACTCTATACATTGTGTGTATGAAACACACAAGTATCTGAAAACTAATGGGCCTTTCATGGCGTGGGTGCAAGTTGACACACTCAGCATGTTGCTCCTCCCTCTCCTCAGTGTGCCAAACACTACCCAGAGTTCAGTCACCCACCAGCCACACCTGCCATTGTAAATTTGAAGCTCTGTGGTAAAGGGTTGGTTTTCAGTTGAATACCAAAACTATTCACAAACCCATTAAATTAGTAAATAGGAATTGCATTCAGTTCAGAGGAATGAGGTTTTACAGATTAATGGTGCATATCACATGTCAACGTGGCTTCAAAGAAAGTAATTTCTCTGTCTCTACTTGTGTGCAGGAGGTAGAATTGGAAATTAGTAAGGTAAAATCAGTGAGATAGATACATTTCCTAGCTCTTGGCATAAAATTGCCCAAAGGTTTCAAGATCATTGTTTATTTTCAGTGTTGCATATTTTTACCTAAATGAGTTTGGAATTTGCATTTTTCTTTCCTGAATACATGATTGATTACTCTCATGCTATCAAAGAACTCAAGACCTATTCTTCAGTCGTATGTGTTAAATTGTAAGTAGTGCTGATAATTTTCCAGTACTTTTTCAGAACTAAATTCATCTTTTTATTTATTGATATTACTACTAAGCACCAGGTGGTGATGGTGGCACACGCCTGTAATCCTAGTGCTTAGGAGGCAGAAGCAGGTAGATTTTTGAGTTTGGTCAGCTTGATCTACAGAGCAAGTTCCAGGATAGCTAGGGCTACTCAGAAAACCAAAAACTTAAAAAATAAACACTTCTACTAAGCAAGCTGAATGGCCGTTATTTCTCAATGGGGTAAAAATAATTTATATACATTTATTAACCCTTGAAAGTCATTAATTAGCTAATTTCTGTAATTGTACAGAAAGTCAAAAAATACAGATCTGGAAGAATTTAGTGATCCGCTGAACTGTGTGACCAAGACCATGGTTGTGTTTCAAAGTAAACTCTAGAAGCTGGCAAGATGGCTCACCAGGTGAAGGTGCTTGCCACCAGGACTAATGACCTACATTCAGTCCCTGTTACCTATATGGTAGAGGGAGAGACTGATTCTTGGAAGTTACCCTCCTCCTCTGTGTGTACGTGCACATGTGCACAGAGACACACATACACTCTAAATATATACATATATACATACGTGCATACATACATAAGTGAGTACATAAAAGGATATAAAAAGAAACATCAGAAAGTAATTATTAAGAAATTTTGCAATAGATCCCTAGATCTCATTCTACCTCACATTCCTACCCCAGATAACCTGATTGGCTCAATTTTATGGAAGGAGTCTGGCCTGTTGAAACCAAACTTCCTTACATTAAGAAAGAAGTGACTAATAGGGATGGAGAGATGAGTCAGCAGTTGAGAGAACTTGCTTCTCTGACAGATGTCCCAGGTTCACTTCCCAGCACCCACATGGTGGCTCACAACTACTCACAACTCCAATTGCAGGGGATCTGACTTTTTCTAAACTCTGAAGGCTACAGGCATGCACATGGTACACACACGTACATGCAGGCAGCACACTCATATAGAGAAAATAAATGTTAATAAAATTATCTTTAGAAAACAAGAAAGGAAGGCAGACAGACAAAAAAGAGTGTCACTTGCAACCCCTTTCATCAGACTCAGACTACCGGGTAAACCCTGCTGGGAGAGAAGGAAAGTGAGTGGTCAGAGCGTGAACATCCTCTACAAAGTCTCATACTTGGGATCTCAAGTCTCTCCTGGACCTAGAAGATGAGCTGCTTGGGGCATGTTTTTCAGTACAGCATTTGCATCAACTGTAGAATAGCTTTACAAAGCTATAGTGTCCTGGCAGTTTTCCTCTAAGTACACTGTTGGAGCTAAAGAATGTTGAATGTCAAGAGAAGCTCCTGGCTTTCACTGTGTGCTGGACACAAGCCATGGATAAGTATCCAGAGGCTAAGGCGGCTCTTTCCTTCTGTACCATCAAATTTCACTTACTTTTTGTAACTGGACGTAATACTGCCCTCTCTTTACGGATTAGAGAGATGGTCTTGTTGGAGGGAGGAGGGAGTAATCATGAGGGCCTGAGTTTGAACCCCAGTTCCCACATAAAAAACAAAGTATGCCCATAATCTTAGCTCTGGACATGTGGAGGCAGGAAAATCCCTAGAGGTTGGTGCCCAGCTAATCTAGCCAGTTGGTGAAGGATTCCAGGTTAATGAGAGATTCTGTCCAAAAAAATACAATAGAGAGTAATTGAGGAAGACACCTGACAGTGGTCTCTAGCCTCCACACACACTCCACCTACTATGTGGGTACATCCACACACATGGACACACATACACACACACACACACTTCAATTGGGAAACAAGCATACAGAGGACATCACAATATGTGGCTCTGATTTTCTGTGGATTCAATGTATTTTGGTTTCACTGAGGCATTAGTTCTCTGTGCTCCCACATTTTGAATGGTGTTAACATTTATCTGAGAAATGTTCACCTCATAATCTTCATTGACTGCGTTTATTTCCTCACCACACATGAGCTAAAGTATAGAACACTTGACTGCTATAGAAATATTTTACTGTTTTGTCATCGAAAGTCTATTATGATCACTGATGTATTTTCTAGTATATCTTTATAATAATCCTTTCTATGTATATTTTACAAACTGATTAAGTTATGACTGATAAATTAACGCAATTAACTATTTTCAAATGTTCTGCCTTTTTTTTCTGTGTTGCTTTGCCCTTCCTGATCGAAGTCTAGAAGAGTAAGTTAATACATTTTGGGAGAATGTGTTGTCCTACTGTGTGCCTAAAGACCTTTGTTCTCATGCTGCAGCTCAACTTTATTTTTGTTTTTTGTTTCATTTGTATTTTACTTCTTGGATTCTCATAGTATGGCCATTGTTTCTTGTCTTCCTGTCCTTAGAGTTCATGGTCAGGTACCTGTGGAGTGCCAGAGTGAAAGCAGGCTTGCTTGCTTCAGTTGCTGGAGTGTGCATGCTTTGTCACATCATAGCCTTCTCACGCTGCAGGATGGTGATTTCAGACTAAAAGTGTTGACATGGGTCTGCTTTGCAGAGTGCATAGGCAGATTATTCCTTTTCTGGAATGTTTGCATAGTTTCCCAAGTGGGTAACTCAAGGTCTAAACTGCTCCCAAATCCAGGATTGTTTTGTACATTTCAATAATCAAAAGGTTTCAGAATTCAGATCTTTTAATTATAGATGCTTAGTTAGTTACAAGATTTGTATGCTGATTGCCAGTACCCATCTCCAAAATCTTTTTAATGAAGATGTCCTGTGTTTAGAGGACTCCAGCACACACATCCAGGGAGAACAGGCACAGCGGAGGGAGATCACTCCCTGCTTTCTGTTCCCATTTAGCCTTTGCTGTTGCTTCCTGCTGTGAGTGGAAACGGGCTGAGTCATTGCACTGTTTCCTTTGTGTTTGAATCAGTAGTAAACTAGATCTGGACCCTAGACTCTGCCTAGGACTTAGCTCTGTGAGTCAGGCAAAATATTGACATGTCTTGCTTTCTCTGCCAAAATAAAAGGTAGGGCTTGACAGCTCCCAAAGTCCATAATTCTTCTAGGCACAGACCAACAGGCAAAAGCTGAGGCAGAACAGAGCAGTCTCCAGCATTTGTTAGTCTGTGCTTCTGTTTTCCAGGACTCTCAGAGCCGGCAAGGTGGGTACAGCATGCATCAGCTCCAGGGCAACAAGGAGTATGGCAGTGAAAAGAAAGGCTTCCTGCTGAAGAAGAGTGATGGGTATGTGTCCAGCCCTGGCTAGCACAGTGTGCGGCCAACACATCCATACAGTTCTCTCCCTGGGATCATGTCCAGGCTGTTGTTGAGAAAACATACTTAACAGCTTCCTGAGCTAGTTCTGCTCAAAGAGTTGACCTAACCTGCTATCCTTACAAGAAGAACAATTGTTCTGCATCCAGGTAACACCTCTGGCTAGTGACTTGCATTTTTAGAAAGCTGAGAAGGGAGAGACTCAGCTCTGCTTTATTGTTGTCATATTCTCTCCTTGAAATGGCACCTGGCTGCCCAAACCCCAACCTTGGTGGTAACCCGTGACATTGTCTCTGTTACAGGCAATCTATCACATACCCTTCTCTTTCTAACTAAAAATAATACACCTCTTGTCATCTCAGCTGCTTCTGCTCAAGGGTGAAGCTTCTGCTCAAGGGTGAAGTCCTTTCCATGAGTCTTGTGTAGGTAAATCCTGAGTCTTCTCTGTGAGCACCTGTTCCATGTCATTGCACCTCTTCCTTATCTATGCACGCCCACAGTGAGAGAGAGCCCAGACTTTATCCTGTGTGCTCTGACTTAGCATCAGGCATCTCGTCTTTCAAAAAGGGCCATGACTGCCTTGACCACTCTGGACATATTCAAGACATGAACTGGTGCAAGCTTGTCCTGACTACTTTCTTTCAGTCTGTTCTCCCTTCAAGCATTCATTTCACACACACAGCAAACATTCTAGCATCTGAAGCACACAGCTAGATGCTAAAGGGTAAAAGCTAAGGGAACAAGCCTTTATTGTCATGCAGCCTTGGCAAGAAATGAAGAAAGATAAAGGAGATGGTTCAGTGCAGCATGGCCTGTGTTCAGTTTGTACCTGAAAGAGCTGGGAAGGAAGGGAGCAGAGGAGAAATATCTTATCTTAGAGTTGGAAACGAAGAAGGCATATCAGTTTTTCATATTCACACATGAGAGATGAGTACTAATAATCCAGAATTGCTTTTGATGGCTTCTAGGGAAGAGAAAAATTCTGAAATCCTTCTACATGAAGACAGTCCCTTTGTGAAGAGTAAGCACGTGTATGTTGTGTGATTTTCATTTTCATACAAATTGCATTAGTAATTTTTAACCCAATTTTGCAATACTTGTTAAAATTTGCTATAAAATATGAAAGAGCAATTTTAGCTTTTTAAATAACTTTAAAACTTTATGCCTCAAAGGCACTTAGAGGAGCCATTGTTTGTTTGTATTTTTTAGAATAATTTCAGATACTTTCATGATACAGATAAAGAGAAACTCAAGGGGTTAAGATACATGAGCAAAACAACAGAGCTTTGCTGGGAGAATGCCAAGTTTTGACACGGACCGAAGCCCCACAGATATTTTTGTATGAGGTCACTTTCCCAGGGGTAAGGCGGAGCTGTCAAAAGTGCTCACAGAGGGCAGGTGCAGTTGCCCCCACCTATGCAGGGGATGTCTTGGGAGTGTCCTCTTTTCTCTGGTGACCAGGAAGCACTTCATTAGCCATCTTAGCCAAAAAGCTAAGCCTTTGTTAATTTTCTTGGCTTTATTAACTGTATAAGAAAATATGAGAACTTATTTTACATTTTGTTTCTGTAATATATGTGATAAGAAAGGTTAATGAATGAAATTTTAAGTAAAATGAATGAGCTGTATAGGAATTGATCCCTCCAGGTCACCATTTATTGGTAGAGAGGGATGCAAGTGGTGGTGGCTAGGCAAGGAGTGCCTTACTGGGATCTTAACATGCTCCTGTGAGGGCTAGATGAGATGCAGGACCACTTGAGTAAAGCTGCTGGAGGTGTGATTGACAGGTGCTTCCTTTAATCAGACATAGCCCCGGACCTTGTACAAGAAGGTATATCAGATGGCTGTGATTCAGGAGTTTTTCAGTTGATGGTTCTTATCCCTCCTGAGGAGACTAACATTTGTGTATATGTTCAGTTTACATGTAATCTGTTGATATAGGTTTTCCCTTCCCTCTGTGCAGCATGCTTTGGAGCAAACTCCTTCTAGTAGTTAAATACACACAAATAATATTTTTAATTGGATTTGTGGAAGTATACTTACAAGACTGACTTAAGAAGTGGGAGGAGGCATGACAGAATATGGTTATAGGCCTAGAAAACCAAACCTTCAGTGGCCTCCTGGTGCTGTTGCTTCTAAGGCAACAGGATGCCCAGGATATCTCTGGTCCTATGGACCTGGTAGCTATGGTCCCAAGCAGTGCAACCCCATGACTGGCTCACTCGCTTGCACATGTGCATGTTCTCCTCTCCCCAACTCCCCGACTCTTGTGGTCGCCCCCACTGGGTATGTGTATATGTTTATTGGTTGGGACGTGAAGAGGGTAGGTGCACACAGATCCACCCATATCCAGCCCTATGCCTGTATGTGGGGCTTTGTGAAAATAGCCGATGGGAACTCTTTTAAAAACAGGCTTTCTTTAATCCTTTGCTCACATTTTTCAAAGTGTGTCACGTCTGCTTGTGCATGGTCTTAATATGGTTTAATTTCCCAGAAGAATCAAAAAGATCTATTTAGGAGGATTCAAGTACCCCCAAGGGGGAAGTATATAAACCCCAAGTATAGAATATTCTTACCATGTAAACCCTAAGCTCTTTTCTCCATATCCTGAGGCAGCGTCTGACTCTCCCTTACACAGTAGATGTCTTATGTTTAAACCCCATTCTTATTAATTATGGAGGCAATCTACTAGCAGAGCCTTTTTAGGAAAGGATCACAGATGTGACTAAAAATTCTTATTAGCACTGTCCCATGCAGTTCTGTGCCCCGTCCCAGAGAAGGGGACTTCTGTGTGGGAACTATAATAAATGTATCTTTTCTACTACTAGAATCTGTCTCTCCCATTTTCACTGTCAAAAACAGTTCTACCGTGAGCTTCTCTTTACAAGCCAGCCCATCTGAACTTCCTTCTTTCTACCTGGCATAATAACAGACATCCAGGACTTTCTGTTTTGTGTAGTTTGGGGAAGGAAGCTGGTTTTATCTGGAGATAGCTTTTCATAATTACTGTGTTGCCTCATGATTGCACACCCCAAGTGAATCATGTACAACACCGAGTTCTGTTTGACTTGTTCCCTAGGATCCGGAAAGTGTGGCAAAGAAGGAAGTGTGCTGTCAAGAATGGGATCCTGACTATTTCACATGCAACAGTAAGTGAACTCAAGTCTTTGCTTACCCGTCCTCATGCTTTCTTCTCTAGCCTCCTCACCTCAAGGCAAAGGAGCTGACGTGACAAGCATGAACTTTTGACAGTGTCTTAGTTAAGATTAGTATTGTTGTGATGAAACACCATGACCAAAAGAGTTCAATTTGCTTGTGATTCCACATCCCAATTCATCGTCAAAGGAAGTGAGGGCAGGAACTCAAGGAGCTGATGCAGAGGTCATGGAGGGTGCTGCTCACAGGCTTATTTCTCACGGCTTGCTCAGCCTGCTTTCTTGTAGAAACCAGGACCACCATGGTGCCCAGCAGTGCCCCACCCACAATGGGCTGGGCCTTCTCCCATCAATCTTATGGAGGCATTTTCACAAGTGGAGTTCCTGACTCTAGCTTGTGTAAGTTGACATAAAATTAGCCAACACATGAGATTCCTGTACTTTGTGAATCTGGGCCATGTTGTTCAGGATGGTCCTTCACAATTGCTGATTTCTCTTGCCCATGGTGGCCTACCTGACTGAAATGTTGGGGTTTGTTTGTTTGTTTGTTTGTTTGCTTGTTTGGTTGGTTGGTTTGGTTTTATTTGGTTTTGGTTTTGTTTGCTCTTTCAACCTAAGTCAGGTAGGGCTTAACTTTCTAGTCTTAAGACCTTTGGGGAAAATAGAATTAGTTGTTACCCTGAAAAACCTGTGAACTACAAAGATGGTAGAGGATTTTCTTTGCTTGAAAAAGTAATACAGGAAACAAAAGATTGCATGTAAAATCTTCAGTCATGTTGTTAGAGTGTACTAGTAAAGCAGGGCCCTTCTGGTTCAGCACTTTTACACTTAAAAATTCTCAAGGAGGATAAAGGCCATAATGGGAAATGTATCACACAGGAGTGGACATTACAAAGTCTATACAGTCATTTAGTACAAAACAACAGCCTACAGATTGGGAAAAGATCTTCACTAACCCTACATCTGACAGAGGGCTAATATCCAAAATATATAAAGAACTCAAGAGGTTAGACACCAACAATCCAAATAACCCAATCTAAAACTGGGATACAGAGCTAACCAGAGAATTCTCAACAGAGGAATCTCAAATGGCTGAGATGCACCTAAAGAAATGTTCAACATCCTTACTCATCAGAGAAATGCCAATCTAAATGACTCTGAGATTCCACCTTACATCTATAAGAATGGCTAAGATCAAAAATTCAAGCAATAGCACATGCTCACAAGATTATAGGGCAAGGGGAACACTCCTCCACTGCCGGTGGGAGTGTAAACTTGTACAACTACCCTGGAAATCAATTTGGTGGTTTCTCAGAGAGTGGAAGTAGTTCTACTTCAAGACCTGGCTATACTACCCGTAGGCATATACCCAAAAGATGCCCTATTATACCACAGGGACACTTGCTCAACTATGTTCATTGGAGCTTTATTTGTAATAGCCAGAACCTGGAAACAACCTAGATGTCCCTCAAGTGAAGAATCTATACCAAGAGTTTTTTAAAATACATGTACAGCTTAACCCAGTGACCTCTGCTTGGAGAAAAAAAATTGGGTTAAAGGTCAGTACTCCTGTGTTAAGTGATAGTTCTGACAAGCTAAGATACATAGTCAGTTACAAATAGAAAACATAAAGTGAGGAGTAGGTGTACATTCCATTGCTAGTTTATAGATGAATGGTGGTGTGCATTATGTTACTAGTTTATAGATGAGGGATGGTGTGCTTTATGTTACTAGTTTATAGATGAATGGTGGTGTGCATTATGTTATTAGTTTATAGATGAGGGATGGGTGTGCATTATGTTACTAGTTTATAGATTAGGGGTGGGTGTGCATTATGTTATTAGTTTATAGATTAGGGGTGGGTGTGCATTATGTTACTAGTTTATAGATTAGGGGTGGGTGTGCATTATGTTACTAGTTTATAGATTAAGGGTAAGAGTGTATTATGTTACTAGTTTATAGATTAGGGGTGGGTGTGTATTATGCTACTAGTTCATTACAGTTGAGAACTAAAAGAAGTACCACTCCTCCGTAAAATATATTTCACTCAGTCATCCTGATAGCCTACAGCATCCTGACTATAATTTCATAGATGAAGAACCAAAGAACCAGGAGGACTATAACTTGGCTGTTAAGTGGCAAGGTGTGAAAACAAATGTAGGTCTATGGGACTTTGGTCCTCTTTGCCCTGCCCGGTTCACTCTGCAGAGCCTACTCTCTTTCTGAGTCTTAACACTGGGCACTGGCACCGCCCATCTTGCCATGACCATCCTGCCATATTGAAGCACATTCCTTAAGAGTTATCACATACATCTTAAAGATTGTTGTTCTTGATGAAATTGGAGTAGTTACATTGTCTCTGTCCCTTATCCCTGCAGAATTGTGTGGTTTACCTGAGGGTTCCCTTCAGACAACCCTTCTAGACTTAACTATCCTGATGGTTGTGACCAGCCCACCCATGAGATACCTGAAATACTTCTCACCTACTTGGAAAAGTTAGTAGTTGCTTTATGGCTGTCTGTAATGATTAAACTTCATTGTCAACATGACTGGATTTAGAATCACTTAGAAGACACACCTCTGCCCTTATATCTGTAAGGGTATTCCTAGAGAGGTTTAACTGAGAAAGAAATGCCCACCCTAAGTGTGGGTTGTACCCCCATAGAGGCAGGGTTCCCAGAATGATTGAAAAGAAGGGAATGAGGAAGTCAGGTGAGCCAGCATTCATTTCTCTGTTCATCACTGTGTTTATAATGGGACTGGCTGCCTCCGGTTCCCACTGCCAAGCTTTCCTGCCACAGTGAACTGTTTCTCCATAACTTAGGAGCCAAAGTAAAACCTTGAGTCGGATTATTTTGTCACAGAAACAAGGAATGTAGCTAATATGCTATCCTGCTGATATTTGCTCATTCAGTCTTCATCCCACAATTCTGCATGTGCAGACCTGGGCGGCACAGTTACAGAGGTGGAAAATTAGATCATTTGGACACACTCCTAATCCACACACCATCATACCTGTGTATACTAGAGTGCCTAGTTCTGGCTATTTGTGAAGGGCTGATGTTATGTACTCTTCCTGTACCTTCTACAGGAGAGCTCTTCCTGTCATCACCAGGAGACATTTGACAAGTTACACAATGGCTTTCCCATTCTCTATTTTGCTGCTATAGAAGGGCTTTCTCATAGGAGACCATATGTGTGATGAGGGCATCATTGTGCTGTTTCCTTGGTTATTTGACCTTGAACAATTTCCTTAAGATGAAAACTCAGTTCTCTCCCCTTCTTTTTCTGTTTCCTGCCAAAAGACATTACTGTGGCCAAGCCAACTGTTTTCTGTGTATTCTAATTAACAACAAATAGCACATTGGCCACACTGTTTGGTGGCTAACAGACAGTGGCATCTGTTAGATTGGCGTCTGAATCCCTGTTTGCTGTTCACTCTGTGACCTTGAAAAAAAGTGTTCAGCTCAAAAATCTCATGAGGATTAAAAGAGATGGGGGCGGGCATGTGTGAGGTTAACAGTGTACTGCTGTTACTGTTGCCTCTTCAGGTGACATTACTGAAGTCTACTCACATAGAGTTTGATTAAAGGAGAAAATGAGTCACTTCCCTGATTGAGTCCCTCCCATCAAGTTGTTACTGTGTTACCCACTTTTCTCTCTTTAGTCCAGACATTTCTGCTGGCAGCTACATCACAGTCCTGCCCCCACAGAAACACACCATTGGTCACATAGAATTTGGATGAAAACCAAAACCAGTAGTGTTCTGCGTCAACAATTGACAGGGGTTCTGCTGAGGTAAGGGACACAGACAATGCACCTACTCACGTGTGGGTTCACAGAATAACCGGAACCTGTAGAGTACAGCCTCACTTGGTCCTCAAAACACTCACAGGACAGGGGTTGCTGTCTTCAGTTCTCATAGGACAGATGATGAGAAGCAGGAAGGTGCGACGTTTGTTTATCTTTAAAGTGCCAGCAGCTAGCACTGAGCTTGGCTCAGTAAATATAGTCAGTGCTCAGTAAATGCATCTTTTGTCCTTTATGAGAAGGCCTTGTTGTATAGCCCATGCTGACCTCAGGTACATAATACTGACTCAGACTTGTAAGAGCTGGGACCATATGTGTGTCTTACTACATTTGCTTCAATGGATGTTTTTAAATTAGACTACTGTGTGTGTGTGTGTGTGTGTGTGTGTGTGTGTGTGTGTGTGTGTGTGTGTGTGTGTGTAAGACTCAGACTATACTCCATGCCTGGCTCCATGCAGTTTGTAACGTTCAAGCTCCCAGTTCTGCTCTTTTATCATACATAGAACTTCTCTCAGGTGACACACTGTTCCTCGTCATTGAATTGCAGTAGTGTCAGGATGGGGAATACTTTGAGATCTTCTAGGAAGATGGAGGGGGTTTAGGAAGGTCTGTTTGAATCTGAAGATTGCATAATATTTTGTTTTTAAATGCCTTCAGATTTCCTATGATTAACACTGAAGCAGCTATTAACTTGATAATAGCTTTAGACAGCCCTAAAATTACCTTAATATCACCCAGAAGTCTACCAGGAAGTTGCTCCAAAAGGTCAGGACTCTGGCCAAACTAGACCAGGCTGAGTGACTGAAGGTGATGTGTGTGTCCACTGCTAGGGGCTGTCTGTCTGCAGCTGAGAGATAGGAAGAGTGTGGCTTGGTGTGGAGGAGTTACTTATTGCTAGAACACATGCAGGAGGCCCACAAAGTTCTGCGAATGACAAGAGTGCAGTCCTGTGAATCCAGCTGCAGCTAAGCGAGCTTGAGCCTCACCTCCCATCCTCATCTATAGCATGCACAGTAGCGGTACTGGAAGGCAGTAAGCATTCCTTAGCCTGATGGTTGTCATCATCTCTGCTGAGGTGGGACTGCACCATCCACAGCCATGGAGCTGGACCTTCTGAGTGAATCTCCTCTGACACTAGATTTCTAGTGACAACTATTTGGATAAATTTGAGCCATTAATAGTGTCTGGTTCATAGATGGTTGTAAAGATTGAGTTCATTGATGATGAGCAATTAGGACAGGATGTGGGGCAGAACCAGTGCTCAGTAAATGTCAGCCGCTGTTGTCAGTACTGCTTTATCTTCCTCAGGCGTTGCTGCCTCCTTGGTGTTAACTGAGTTTATCAGACTCCTTCTGTACTGCTGTCCCTTCATTTCTAGGCATACTGCACAAAGTCACTGTGAGGCACATTTTTTCACCCTTAGAATTTACATTTCTACCTGATGGGAGTTGGCAGCAGTTCTGTCTGCTCCCAGGACACTTCACTAGAGGAAGAATTGGGTGTTGCTCTCTTCTTGTCCTTGGGCTTTCTGCAACAGTGGACAGTTCTCAAGAACTGTTGTCTTTCAGGCCTGTCCAGAACGCTCAAGACAACATTCTCCAGCCAGAGCTTTACCACATGCACTGGCAACACACAGGAAGCAAGATGGACCTGCAAGGTGATTGATACCTTCAGTTCGATGGATTTAACACCTTGCTTCTGTGGCTGACCTTTGGGGCATTTTTTTTCCTCAGCCTTTTCTGGACTGCCCTCTGCTCCACTTGTGTGCATCGTCCTTGGGAGGAGAGAATTGTTTTTCTTTCTTCCAACAAATCAGAAAACAGCTGTAAATTCTAGGGGGACAAACTTGGGCTGCTACCTGTTAAACTTGGGCTCAATCCTGAACAAGATATAAAACTTGAATGAGTTACTTAATCTTTTGGAGCCTTAGTTTCTCAGGTACATAATTTCCTCATTAGAGTATTTTGTTGATTTTTTTTTCTGAACCCAGCACTGGGGTAGGTACTATATGCAGTGACTAATAGGGTGGGCCCTGCACTCCTGGAGCTCAGAGCAAACCTAGGAAAAGTGCTGTAGAAAAACTAGCAGGATACCGTGATAAAAAATGAAGGGCAGCTACCTCCTCATAGTCAGACCTAAGTACATCACACTACAGCTAAGTGAGCAGGCGTTTCAAAAGAGAGAAGCTCCATTCAAAATCCCCAGCCTAGACACCATGTTGAAGGAGCTTCAAGAAGCTGCTATGGATAGTTTGCATTTTTAAGGACGATTCTTGGAACAGATCACTGTTTACGGCTCCTGGATAACAAAAAGAGACGGCTATCAAAATAACTGCCTACTGCATTTTCTTGAACCTGTAGTACTTTCATTTTGTATTTCCACTGATTTCTCGTCCACTTGATCGGGTTCCAGGTCTCCTCCAGCACAAGGCAGTACCTCTCAGCATGCTACACTTCGAGATGCCTTCTCTCTCTTTTTAAAACTTACTTATTTTGTGTTTATGTTTATAAGGATTTTGCCTGTGTGTGCATGTATACCATATGCATCTGGAACCCATGGAGAACAAAAACAGGTTTTGATCTCCTTCAACTGGGGTTACAGATGGTTGTGAGCTGGGAACTAAACCCAGGTCCTCTGCCAGAGCAACAAGTGCTCTTGTTTCTCCAGCCCCTCCCTTTTTCTTTTAGACAAAAGAGCAGAAGTGATTTGAATGATCCAATTGACAGTGCAACTCTGGGTCTGGAGGAACTGGTATTGAACTTCCTCACAGGCATTTGAAGGAAAAAAGTGGGGTTGTGACCATACATCACACTGAAATAAGCAGTACTGTTTGTAGGGTTGGAGTTACCACAGAATATCTCTGTAGGCCTCTCCATGCTGTATGTTTATTGGAAGACTTCTTGAATTCAGGCTCTGTAAGAGCAGGTTTAGAAAGCCATCTGCTGACACTCCAGGACCTTTCTTACTGAGTTCAGCAAGAACTTCTAGTATTTTGAATCCTAACGAAAGTTCTTTGCATTTACTACTTGAATCCCAAGGTTACATATTAGTAAAATCAGTTTAATTTATTTCAAACAAAAGACTTTACCACTGGCATTGTAGTAAATGTTACAAATGATCAGAAGATGGCACAGTTGCTCAAAATGAATCTGCTCCTCCCAATCCTGGCTGCATGTGAGACTGGAGACTATACTTCCCAGGTAATTGCTGACAGGCAATGGAGAACCACTGAGTAGGTCTGTTCTCTGCCAGACTTACAGACAGAGAGGAAGAGGAAATAGACAGATTGCCAGGATACTGGTAAGGTCCATTTTGTCAACCTCTGGTCACTTTGAAGTCTGGTTATTACCATCACCTTGATTCTAGTAGGATACCATTTCACTAAGTAACAAAGTTAAATCTAACCAGTGAGCTGGCCTCATGCTCTAAAGCCTCAGTTTTGGCAGTTCAAGCCTCCCTTCTGCTGCATTGCTGTCTCCTTGGAGTCCCCTCACTCCTTTTGCATGCTCTGTGTCTTGACACTCATCAAGATTTCATGCCCTTTGCCCTCACACTGCCAGGGCTCATTCAGTGGTGAGTTCTGCTGTAACCTTCATGTTACAGGCTTTGACATGGTGTTTGAACCATAGTGACTTAGTGGGCAGCTCTCCCGAAGTTAGTACACATTAACAGGAAATCTCAAAGAGCTACCAGGACACCATCATAGTAGCTATGTGGGAAATACTCTGTGGTAACCATAAAAATCATGGCTGACCTTTTGATCACTGCTGTGGCTTAGATATGGCTTGAATGTGGCCTCTAAAAGTTTATTTGGGGAAGTTTTGTTTCCCAGTGTGGCAATGCTGAGATGGTGGGACCTTGTGAAAGCTTGCTTATATATTTATGTGGTTCTTATAGGACCCCACGTTAGTTCTTATAGACCCCAAATTAGTTCTTATAGGGCCCCAAGTTGTTATGAAAGAGCAATCTGACCCCTGAGCTACACCTCTGACTTGTCTCACCATATGTCCTGTCCCTCTTGTCTCACCTCTGTGCCCTTACATGATGTCATCCTCCATGATGTGGCCAGCCAGAAACCAGTACTGAGCCAGTGTCTGATTCTTTGGACTTTCAGCCTCCGAAAGTATTGACTAAGTATCTATCGTTTGTAAGGGACTTACCGTCAGGTTCTTTATTACAGCAGAAAATGGACCTAGGTGACCACTCACAATATGCTCAACACTTCACATAACTTCTTCCTGTTTACCTTTTATAACATCTTCAAATAGCTGTTTGCCCTGTTTCAAAGAGAAGATGTCTAGAAGCCGCACAACCAGTAAGTGCCAGACTTAAATCCAAGATATTGGATTCAAGAGTCTGTGCTGCTACCTCTGATGGTGAGTGAATTCTTGTCACACATTGCCTAAGTCCATTGTCACAATCAAGAGGACAATGCTTTCCCTCTTCATTTTGAGAAAAGTCTGGGTACAAATACAGTTCAGGTCTGGTGGCTCCCTGAGTCTCAGGACGTGCTCGTCGGTCCCACTGCACACCTTACATTACAGCTCGGGTAATGTGTGTATTCATTCTGGCATCACTTTACATGTCTCAGACCTACAGGAGCCTCAACGCCTGGCTCCCAGTGTGTGACTCCACCAAAAACAGGTGTTTTGTAGTGTCGGCTCTTTGGTTGTCAAAGAGCAGCAAGCATAGCATCCTTGATTTAAATAATCTTCTTTTGACAAATCCTCAATAACGAGACTGTCACAGTGCTAATGCTGCCTTGGATTTGCGAACCTTCCAGATTACTGTCCTACTTTCACATTGAAACAGGGCCCTACAAGGGGCTCGTTTCATAAGTAGGGGGTGAAACAGAAGAATTAGAATATAAAGGGGTACAGATAAAAACCACAGGCCTCCCATCTTGTTGTCTTAAGGTTTTTATGCTGTGACTTGGAGGTCTGATGGGAACACATTACTCTGTGCTTCTAGTGTTCTAGGGAAAGTGGGGAGAACTGACCCTTGTCACGTGAAGCCTACAGTGTAGCAACCTGTTAGTGAGATTCATTAGCCTAAAGAGACGGAAAGACCTGGATTTATACATTTGAAGTTGTGGAGCAGTTTGGTATCGAAATCAGTGAGTTTCCTCGAAGTGCCTCATCTAATGCTCAGCTCTCCCCAGCTGTGGGGCCAGAGAGCCTGCAACTGGGAAAGCCAGTCCAGAGCAAGACAAAGCCCCAAACATCTCGTCCTGAGACTGGCATGAGTTGTACTGCTTCCTCCCTGCTCTGGTCCTGCATCTCATAACACATAAACCTTACGACACCACCTCTGCCACCCTCAAGGTAGTCGTTATCTCCCAATAAGGACATGTCCAGCCAGCACCTAGAATTCCTCCATGCAAATGAAGCATTTCCAGGACCTCAGCTGCAGCCAATAATGTACATTCACTCCAAAAACTCTTAACCACTCCCCAAGTTTTATATAGCCCTTGCTTACCCCCAGTAGAGAGAGCTGTTTCACTGAAACTGTCTCCAGGGAAGGCTGTTTCTCCTCCACTCACTCTGACGGGAATCCTGCCAACCCACCCACCCCAGCCAAGCTTCTTTCCTTCTCATCCAGCCCAGTGCACAGTGGTGCCTGATACACTGAGGGGAAAAAGAGACCCAAGCCAGCACCCAGTGTGGCTGATGGCAAGATTAGTTATGTGCCTCGGTTTCCTCATGTCCTGAACAGACAACAGTAGTGTGGTCCACATATTATATGGGCTCGTTTTTCTCACCTTGACAGAAGCTAGTCACTTGAAAGGAGAGCTTCATCTGGGACACTGCTTCCATCAGACTGGCCTGTGGCCATGTCTATGGGACAGTTTCTTGATTAGTGATTGATGTGGGAAGACCAAGACTACTTTGGGCAGTACCATCCCTGCACTGGTAGTTTTGAGTTTTATAGGAAAGCAAGCTGAGTTAGCCATGAAAAACAAGCCTTTAAGCAGCATTCCTCTGTGCTTCCTGCCTCTGCTCCTGCTTGTGTGGCAACTCTGACTTCCCTCAGTGATAATTTGTATAAGCGACAAAAGCCGTTTCCTCCCGAGGTGTTTGTCACAGCTGCAGAGAGTGAACTAGGATATGTTGAGTGGTTGTAAGAGTTAAATGAATCTATTCACGTAAACCCTATGTCAGCACATGACACCACACACCTGACAATGTGATGATAGCCTTACTCCGAAGGCCTGCCCTGCTGTGTGAGCTAACAGGAACCTGTCAGAGATCCTGGGCTGGGCCACTCCCTCCCTACTTCATGGACATAATGTAGTGAGGATCTTCTTTAAAAGTAATAATAATAACTGTAGCCCAGGTGTTTCATCATCAAGTTAATACATTTCATATAAATATTTCATACAGAAGGTGTGGGATTTTATAAATTCTTGATGGGTAAGAAGACACTACTATAGATGTGTGAGTTTAAATTATTTTCTTAGTAGGCAGGTGTGGATATCCCACCTTTAGTATCAGCACTTAGGAAGGAGAGGCAGGTAAATCTCTGTGAGTTTAAGACCAGGCTTATCTATCTACATAGTAAATTCCAGGACATTCAGTGCTATGTAGAGAAACCACATCTCCAAAACAAACGAAAAACCTCACTGACCTTTGTCCTGCTTGAGTTACACTTTATATGTTGCAGTAGCAACACTCATTATGTGTTTGTAGAAATGGCTTTAAAAACTAACACACTAGAGTGAAGCAACTTCACAGATACAGTAACAGCAGCTTCTTCTCAGCAGGCTCATGAGCTTTCCCCACTAGAGTGTTCTCACACTCTATACTTAGTGTTGACCCTAGAGTGAAGGGAGCATAGTCTCTAAAGCAAAGGGACAGTTTCTTCAATAGGGATTTCCTTGAAAATGTGACCTTTTAAGCTGGGTGCAGGGACATGCCTTTAATTCCTGTACTGTGAGGCTAAATCAAGGTAGATCTCTGAGTTCGAGGCCAGCCTGGGCTACAAAGTGAGTTCCAGCACAGCTAGGACTGCAGGAAGAAACCCTGTCTCAATATAAGTTAAAAATTAAAAAAGAAACAAAAAAAATTTTTTTAATGTCTTCTTTTAAGTATTGATTTCCTTACACATACCTCCTGCACAATGGAAATTGGCTCCATGGTTACAGTGGCAAAGAAAGTTAGGACCTCCAGGAGCTGTTACCTAGTTGTTCTTTCTTTCCGTGGGAAGGATCAATGAAGAGATAGTGTTTGCTTGTGACCATAGAGTAACAGTCTGCGATGTGAGGCATGCTAAGAATGGTGGGATTTCTCAGTAGACAACTGCATGGCGTGAGGGCAGAATGAATGAGCCGGCCTTTTAAGGGCAGAAAGAACCAGTAAAGACTCTTGGTGAGTTTTTCAGGTCTGACCTTGACCAGGAGGCAGTATAATAAGTAGGATGAGATGGTCTTGTAAGACATAGGTCAGTGTGCCCCATCCTCTTGAGCCCTAGTGGCCTTGCCTATGAACTGGGTTCAGAGACAGTAGCTATGCTGTCGTTACCAGGGCGTCCCCCAACAACACCACAATGCCTGTGGGTTGGTGAGGGCTGCAGAGAAGAACCACTCTGGAGACAATTTCAGGGAACACCATCTGCTTTATTGCACATGAACAACCAGTTATATAGTGGAAGCCTGTGACTGTGATGAGTTAGCACAGTATCTGGGATTGGACAGTGAGTGTTCACACCACCAGGGTCTCTGTGGAAGAAGTATGAAAAGAGACTAGGAAAGTGCAGACATGTCAGCAGGCCAGCTGCTAGCTTCTCATGCTACTTCAGTGTTCTTACTTCAATAGCATGGTGTGCCATGCTTCTCACTTAGAAGCACAGTGTGCAAGTAAGCTGACCACCAGGTTATGCCTTTATTTTCTTCTACACACCCAATTCATAGATTCCCTGCAAAAATTACATGAGACTAAAGTACCTGCAATTTAAGGGATCATAAGGAAAAATTTTGCCTTGCCCCCAACCCAAAATACCTTTCGAAAGCAAGTCATTGTCCATGCTGGAATTGTATTGGCGGTTCTCTCTGAGGCAGGCATTTGGCATGGACCTTATTTCTTGCCAGGGGTTTCTTGTGGTTATTGAGGACATGCCAGGTACTTAGTTTCCCTAAAGACAGTAGGCATCTAATACTGAAGGGAACTTAGTAAGTAGCTAACAGTCTGAGCACCTCTGTTTCCAAGCACTGGCTTAGGAAGTACAGAGAGGTTTATTTTTTACCTCACCCTGCTTAGGGTCAGGCTTATTTCCAAAGTACTTAATGATATCCTCATCTTGTTTGTGATGCAGAGCAGTTCAACAGGATGGTTGGCATTGCAATTTCCTTTCTGAACAATTCCAGCAGCTGTGTTCTACTGACAGAGAAGTAAGCCTGTGCCAGTGACCCTGCAGCTCCATCACCAACTGCACCATGGTGCACATTGAGCTGCAGCAGGACCACGGGGCTTGTTTGTTTCTGGAGGCAGAGCCTGATAGAGTGTACAGTGCTGTCCTACATGCAGGTTGACGTTCATCTAGCTGAGTGGCATGTCAGGCAGAAGATAGCCTTGTCCCCTCTGTTTCATAGAATGTACCCAGGGCTTTCCTAGTTGAAACATTACTCATATCAGAAACTTTGAATGTGTTTGCCCTTAGATGAGGATAGCATCAATTGAAAAGCAGTTTTTAAGAATAATATATACAAGTTGGACCAATGCTTGTTGAAAAATAGAAATCATGTTCCTCAGAGAAATCCTGTTCAAATCAAAGTAATAGCAGAGGGTATAAAATTGTGATTAGCCAGGTGCAGTTTCTCTTGTGCGGTGTCATAGCTTTTTCTCCGTGAGTTTTATTATTTCAATGAAAGGCAAGTCTGTAGAAAGGCCACGCCTGGGCGTTTAGGAGCATCGAGCTGTAAAATCTTCAGTTCTGACAGGTGTGCAGCTGGGTTTGGAGCAGGCACTCCTGAATGAAGTCCCTCCTGAGCAACCCCTCAGGAGCCCTAGACTTGCCCCCACTCATCCTCCAATGCCTCCATGGGAAGCTTATTTTGGAATGTTGGCCATACTGGAGTCTCCAGCCTGTACCATTCCTTTAACTCAGATACTCATTCTTGGTCATCTCCACCATCCACGGCAGTGAAGCTCTGCATGGCCACTGCTCTGAGTATCTTCTCCAGCAGCATGCTAGGACTCCCAGAGTGTGGCTGCCTTAACCCTAGACCTGCTTTTCTGTTCAGCAGGAATCAGGTCACCTGTCCCTCTTCCTGTTCCAGGCTCTTTTTGCATCTGCTGCTCTTTACCCTCCCCAAGCCATCTAGCTTGTTCATACTCAGTTTTGCTAGGATCTTCACTGCAAGGTGTGGCTCACTTAATCTAAGTCCACCCCAAGCCTCAGACCCAGCACTAGTGAACAGCAGGCATGCTCTCGTATCATCAGCTTTCCCTAGAGCTGGTGACAGTGACACTTTTCACATGCACTTAAAGATTTGGAAGAGGCTTTAGTAACCATCAAATGAGTGAGAAACTAGTTCACATTCTAAAATGTCGTTTTTCATCAAGCTGAATTAGGACTTTGGGTAAGAATCAGATATGCAGCTGCTCCCAGAGGTCTGCCACTTTCTGCCTTTCCATGCTGGCCTGCACAGTGGAGTAGAGGAAGAGTGGGGGCTCTGATCCACTCAACCACTGCCTTACTGACCATGCGAGGCATGGGAATTAACATCTCTCATCACGTCATCTAGTAAAGGAAACTAAAAGCATTTCTTAGGATATACAAGAAGTATATGTGAAGGTCTTGGAATGTAGTACTTTGATTGATATTTGAGTGCTTGCTATATATACATGGCATAGTTTAGTATGCACATAGCACACCATTGGTTTAAAGGAAGACAGGAAACAAATAGTGACGAGAACCATAGAGAGCAGTGTGTGAGGGAAAGGCTGGCTCAGGAACCATGGCTCTAGACACCGGAAAGAAAGAAGTGGAAGAGTGGGGCGGGGGTGGGGCACAGTATAAACATACTTTACTTCCTGAACTGTCCCACAGTGATGCAGCCAGGCCAGGTTGTTTAGTTTTGCTCTAATTTTAATCTGTGGAAAGATTGTCGTCTTTCATCAATATACCTATAATTTAGTCTAAATGTCAAGAGTATTTTTGAAATTTTGTAACTTAAACAAACAGCTAGAATTGCCATTATTGCTATAGTAGTTTCTGTGCTTCTACTAAAGCTCTTTGGACTTGAGTAGGACATTCCCCAGGCCCATCCCTAAGCCTTTTTCTGATGTCCCTCTACTCAGCATTGGGTATATCAGCTGCTTTGTCTGTTAGGCCTATGGCAGTTCAGCCTGGGGGAGAATATGTGTGGTATAGGCGAGCTGTGTCCCTGTCCCTTGAGGTTCATCTTGATGTGGCAATCTGACCATTGTGTAGGATAAACCCCCAAGGATTATTACTAATGGAGTGAACTGTGTAAAGCCCTTATCTGAAGCTGTCCAGAAAATACTTTGAACCAGTGTGTACTTAGCAGTGAGAAGAGGGTGGTGCTGGTTGACTTGTCTATGTACAGCTAATACTGAATTCACTGGTTCTTTAAGAATCTGCATCTATTGCTGGGTGTTTCTGGTGTTAAGAAGCACCTAGGAATACCAGATTTGAAATGAAGAAATAATTGTGTTAGCTTTCTGCCATATTCAATATGAATACTGCCAAATGTTTCTTAAACCTTCAAAACCAGGTTTCTCTACTGAAGAATCCTAAACATTGGTTTAAAATGGGTTCGGGGGTTTTGTTTGTTTGTTTGTTTGTTTTGTTTTTTGAAAGAGGTCCTGAAGCCTCTCATTATACCTAATGTATTTAAGCTTGGAAAGTTCTTCCATATGTCTGGCCCAAATATTACATGATTTGAGTACTTTTTTTCATTCGTACATATGGAAAGCAGCTGCCCACCCTTCCCAATGACAATGTTTATGTATGTGCTTTCAGACAGTGGTAAAGTCATGCCTACTCTTCTTCCTCTGAACTGTGATTGATGCCTTTATCCCATCTTAAAAGTTTCCTTTTCCCACCCCTTTAATCATCTCTTGATTCCCCTAAGCATTCTACAATCTTCCTTAAATCCAGATTCCAAACAAAACATAATATTCAAAGACTCAATATTAGACAAAGTCCCTTCCTTCCTTTCCAGCCTTCCCGTGCTGTTGTGTTCCACAATCATTCATAGAGGAAATAGGTAACACTGTCAACATCCAAAAGGTGAGCTGAAGGAACCACAACAGATGGGACTGCACAGTTTGTAGGCAGTCAGCCAAACTCAGGTCTGTGCAAGAAACACTCACAGGCTCACACCCCCTGCCTCCCGTCCCGGTCTAGGTTCAGCTGATGACCCTGTAGCACGGAAACCATCGCTTTGCCCCCCCCCCCCCAACTCTAACTCTCAGTACTGTCTCCATTTGGGAAGCAAAGGTGGATGCAGTGACTGTGACCTCTCGCCGAGGGAGGGCTTCTTCACAATGCTGAGCACACACAGGAAACAGTTTTTCCAGGGCCTGCTGCTTAGGGGAGATGTAGTGTGTGTGACACCACCATTTCTGATGCTTAGATCTCAGAGTGGTTTACAGTGTCCCTCTCTGTCCCCTCCATGTCCTTAAAAAGTGAAGTTTCTGAGTGGCAATTGAGTCTTTTTTGAGGTCATGACTGTCATATGAAGTAGGCATGCAGGTCTGACCAGAAGGTTCCACAGATTTCTCGTGCTGAAACAGCTGAGCTCAGACACTCTTAACAATTCTTTCTTTAGTTATGTCTGCAAGACACATGGGACTTAGGCAAGTGCAAGCAGGAGGGCCAGAATGATTCGGTACTGCACCCCCTAAGTTACTTTCTAGATGTTTGTAGGGTCTATTTAAATGGGTGACTGAGTATTTACTAGTGAGTGATAAAATCCTTGCCGTGTGTTTGCTCTCGTCAGATACTAGAGCTAATTACACAATGGCCGGCCAGTGCTAATTACCCTCGTACTTTAAGCCTGAATAATTTCTTATTGGAGTATTCACAAATGCCTAGAGTGTCAGCACTGAGGTAACTATTGCAGGGGTCATCCTGTATTAATGAATGAAAATACAAGTCAGTAGCTTTCACTGTAAGACACAGGCATCGAAGTACCAGTTACACGCCTGAGGATGTCCAGCTGCTCTTGGTTCCATTCTGGTTGGCCTCTGGCGTGCCTGTGTTAAGAAACATTTTTTCCCTCCTTACTGAAGTCAGAATTCCAATGGGGTTTGTCAAGACTGCCTACTGGCTTGAATGTGAGGGCAGAAACGTAAAGATCTGATGTTTTGTTGCAGTAAACTCGATGTCTGTTTTCTTCCCTGCTAAGATTGTGTCCTGTCACCGAACAGGCATTGTGAGTTCGTGCTACACTGAGGCATTGTGTGGGGACATTGCATATGTAACCTGTTTCCTTCCCTCTTACAGTCCAACAGGCAGCCTGCTAAGTTAAACCTCCTCACCTGCCAGGTGAAACCAAATGCTGAGGACAAGAAGTCTTTTGACCTGATATCACGTGAGTCCTGCTTTTAAAACCATTGGTCACTGTGGTTCTGACATCTACAGGTCTGGGTATTTAAGCACCAAAAGTTTTTAGTGGGGCTCCTCATATTTAACCCCCAGCTTGTTTAGACTCCTGGGAATCCTTTTGTTTGCTTGCTTCCTCGTTTGAGGCCGAGTCTCACTTTGTCTCCTAAGTTAGCCTTGAACTCAAGCAACTCTGCCTCAGCTTCTCAGATCGTTGGATCTGTGAGTTTGCACCATCTCCTGTCTCTGCGTTTACATTGTGCCTGCTTAGCTGTGTCCTGTGTGATGCATTTAGAATGTGAATAGACAGCTAGGTCTATTACACCCCTTTTGGCAGGGGTAAGCTGATCTCATGAATTAAAGGCGAGCCTGTACTATACATCAAGTTCCAAGCCAGACAGGACTACATAGTAGATCCTGACTCGAAGAGTAAGACTAGTGCATTGATCTGTTTCTAATATCCCCTCAGACACATTTTATAATTATGTCACTTACTGATCTGTAAAGATACAACTTTTGATGTGAAATCTAGACACTTTGAAGTTGAAGTTGTAGAGATTTCAGCTTGTACCTGTTGATTAAGAAGTACTGGTGTTGATGCAGGAATGCAGGTACACCACTGTTTTGCAACGGGTCTGATATGTCCATTACATCCTTGCAAAATCGGGCTCTTCAAGGAAAAACCAACCCCCTTGTTTCAGACTGTTGTTTTGAACCTTGTTAAACTGTTGTCCACCACGCACTTTGCTTTTCTCCTTGGTGAGGGATTAAGACCAGTCACCAGCTCTCTACTTGTGTCCCATGTTCTCTGCGCAGCAGGTGGTGGGAGGTACTGTTTTGCTAGCCTGCACTTACTCACTTACTTTGCAGCTGAGAGGACTCCTGAATCTCTGCAGCACCATGAGATGTGTACAGCTCTGTAGAGAGAACTCTGGCACATGCTCAGTTCCATCCCCACCACCTCCAAACCAAACAGATAGGATAGACCAGAGCTACTCTGTACTATCTTGAAGCACTACAATATGAACTCAAAGCCCAGCATGGCAGAATGGGAGCCAAATGACCTATACAGAAAGAAGCACAGGTGTACAGTCCTGCCCTGGAAGTTCTCTTATGAGGTCCTATGATGGAATCATTTGTGAGGATCTTCAGATGGACACTGAGACTCCTGCAGCAACTCTCTACAATTCAGAGTCCCTATGATGTCCATGATTACTCGGATCATTGATGGCATTTTCTTTATGATTTGGCGATTAATAGGCATCACTTATCAATATAAGTGCATTTTGTGCAGTATTGCTAATTCTTAAAAAAGGTCATTTGTTTCCCATTTTACAGAAGAGAAAGCTGGGTGAGTTGGGCCAGCTCAACCAGCAGTAAGGTGGGCACTACTACATTGTATGTATGTTCTCTAAAGTACATCGCTCTCGAAGGGTGCTGAGTGGGAGTGCCTGCCTGGAGTAGTCACATGTTCTGTGCCATGCCAGCTAAGTATGTTGAAGCACTTGGACAGTCCTGGGTTTTTAAAATGAACTTTCCTCATGAACATCCTGTCCACTGCATCGATGTCAGACCTTTCTAGAAGGCAGAAGTTAAACCTGCCTTCCCTAGAGCCTGATTGAGCTGGAGAAGCAGCCCATTCAGCCGAGAGTGCTGCTTCCCTGCTGTAGTTGGAATCCCAGAGGAAATGGCAATTTTTTCTGGATAGGAAGTACTGACTTGTTCCAATTTGCCACTGAAACTGCTCTGGGTCAGATAGGACCTGTTTTTTTCTCAGTGTGTCTCTCAAAGAGGCATACTATCCAGGTGTGATGGTGCGTGCCTACAGTCACAGCCAAAGTGAGGCTGTCAAGAGAGCTGGTTCAAGACTAGCTTGGATTATACGTAGCAAAACTGTCTCAAGCAAACAAACAAAAATGCCTACTGTCTTCATGGTATTTGTGATCCTTTATTTTAGTCCTTTGTACTTACAAAGGAATAAGGGAAATAGTAAAGTGAATTGTTGATACATTGTTACTTCATAATGGTGTAAAAAATAATACGAGTTTGTACTTTTACAGAGACTGTAAAACTGCATTATTCATGCTTGCAGATATTCTCCTTTCTGAGATACTATATTTTGTGTTTTAGATAATCGAACATACCACTTTCAGGCAGAAGACGAGCAGGATTATGTAGCGTAAGTACTTTTAAAATGACAGTGCAGTGGTTTGAAATTAAAGCATTATTAACTACCCTGGTGGCTTGTCACTTCTCCTGTCTCTGGGCCTTCACACTTGGCTCTTCTCTCCATCTGTCCTGCCTGCCTGGAATATTCAGCCCCAGCTTCAGTACTGCTAGGATTGTTGATCCCTTGTCTCTGCCTGTAGCTTCTTCACACAGCTCTGTGTTCCTCTGGTCTATATCCATGCACAGCCATTTAAAGACCCTGAGCTCCTTGAGAAAGTCACTGAGCCTTGCTTACCTTATGATTGTGCTTCCTTGTATTTAGGTGCCTTGCTTGGTGTTTGGTCACAGTTTTAAGTCATTTGGGATGTTCACAAGTGCTGCCTAGATGCTTAGCTGTTCTTGTGAGAGAAGCAGAAGAGGCTGGCTCTAAGGGAGACACTGGCTGTGTCCTCTTGCTGGAGAAGCATGGTGCAGTCTGAGGGAACCATGTGCAGTGGAAGAGCTAGGGTTGGGTATCACATACCACAGGGACTGCAGCCTGAAGTCAGTTTCATTTCTTTCTTCCTCTGGTGGCTTGATGAGTTTAAACGACAGTTTATTGCATTCTCAGCTGTTTACCTTGGTGAGAAAGCCATCAGTTAAGCCATTTTGAAGTGCTTATGTTTTTATTTCTCACAAGTAATTTAGACCAAGTTTCATGAACTGCCAAAATTCGTTACCCATCAGTAATTCCTTAACTCCATGGAGCCCCAGAACTCTGTTCAGACCCATTTGCTTCACTCACTTCTCCTCCCACCCTTTTTTCTCTGAGTACTGTACTCTGCCTGATCTCAGACTCTGATAGGGACTCTAAACGAGAACTAGAAAAGGACCACAAGTAAGTCAAGGTGGGAGAGACAGCAGAGAAGCTAAGGAAGGCCAGCAAACTGCCAGGAGTTGTAGGAAACAGTGCGGACAGACAGACAGACAGACCACATGACATGGTATTGGCTCTCAGCTCAGGGACCAAAAAGAGACCCTTGTGCCGGGGCACCCAGACTTGGAGCACATACCTTAGATTCTTAGGGAACTACCTAGAGATAGATGGCTTTCTACAGAAAGGTAAGCCTAACCTGAACTAAAGAAGCTAGTCAATTGCCCTCTGTCTTGCCGGTGGAGGAAACCCATGGCAGCCTTGAGCTGGTGATTGGAGTAACTGGGAAGAAGAAAGGAAGATGCCAGGAAAGCTATCCCCCACCCCACTCCTGACTTAGAGAGGCCTAATTCTTACTGACATCACATTATGCTGAGTGTACCTTGTGCCTTGTTAATGCTCACCCTGGGCGAGCACACAGAGGTTCAGTGTCCATGTCAGTCTTAGGAAAACTACTTTGCATTTCAGCTACCTTGAAATATCACTTCCATTTTTCTAATTTCTCTTCTCCCTGGTCCTCAAAGTGCTAAGTGGGAGATAAATGAGAAGTCTGGGTAAAGCCAGGAAGGAACCCACTTGATCTCTTTCTCTTCTGTCTCAAGCACAAGCCTTCCATATGTTAGAATACACAGATGGCTCATCCAGGTCTGTGAGGTGCAGGTTTCCTGCCTGTGGGGTGTGGCATTCAAAGTAAAAGACACATTCCTTCAGTGTCTCCTGATGTTACTGGCTGGTTTGTGCTGTGAATCTCCTCGGACTCTGGTAGGGACGAGGAACTTCATTTCCATTCTTCCTTACCTCCAGCTTTACATAGCAACACTGACTTTCCTTCCCATGTGAAACTGTCTGTGAAATGAAAGGAATTCTCCTCACCAAGGATGGACCAGGTATCCACAGTTGCACATTTGAAGTCTGGAGACCTGGATCTAATCTCAGTGGCTCTGTTTCTTCAGACAGATAATTTGGCCTCAGTTTCTCATGCAGAGGCAGCTGAGTAATTAAGGATTATATGTCTCACAAAACTTTAAGAGTGAAAATAGAACGTATAACCATACTGACACATAGCAGTTTGTTTTTATCTTAGAAACTCAAAATGAGTTTTGTAGCTTGTATAATTTCTTACACTTCTTTGATCTACCTGTTACTTTAAAAGAATTTAAAAGTTAAAAGAAGAAATCTTGTAGTGGGATGGGGATGCAGCTTGTTTGGTAGATGCTTGCCTAGCATTCACAAAGCCCTGTGTTCGACCCCCAGCATGGTGTAAGGCAGGTCTACTGGTGCATGCCTGTAATCTCAGCACTTGGGAGGTGGAAGCAGGAGGATCAGAAGTTCAAAGTCATCCTTGGCTACCCAGTGAGTTTGAGATCGGCCTGGGGCACATAAAACTTTGTCGCAAAATCAAATAACTGTACACTCACAGTCACGATATTCTTGGCCCTTTTGAGGTGTACTATTCCATTCTGTTCTACCACATTTGAATTGTTTCTTTTGAGAATTAATTAATTGTCCATAGATACACATTCACTGCTCATTATGACAAACTTCTTTTTAAATAATGAGCCTCTGGAAAAGCCTTGAGCCCATGGCATAATGGCAGGTGTTCTGAAAATGTAGACTGTGCTGTTGTTAGCCATTCTGACTCAAGACCTTGGGTAAGTCATAGAAATTTTCTGACTTCTAGCCTGTCTTAGTCAGAGTTTCTATTCCTACACAAAACATCATGACCAAGAAGCAAGTTGGGGAGGAAAGGGTTTATTTAGCTTACACTTCCACATTGCTGTTCACCACCAAAGGAAGTCAGGACTGGAAATCAAAGCAGGTCAGGAGGCGGGAGCTGATGCAGAGGCCATGGAGGGCTGTATGTTACTTACTGGCCTGCTTTCCCTGGCTTGCTCAGCTTGCTTTCTTACAGAACCCAAGACTACCAGCCCAGGGCTGACACTACCCACCCTTTGATCACTAATTGAGAAATGCTTTACAGCTGGATCTCATGGAGGCATTTCCTCAAGGGATGCTCCTTATTCTGTGGTAACTCTAGCTTGTGTCAAGTTGACACACAAAACGAGCCAGTACATAGCCTTAAGGTATTTTAAGGTAGAGGCCTTTGGAGGATTCTGGTTTTAAAACTACGTGAATCAAGTACCTAAGAGATACTGGTACACATTAGATATCCAAGTGTCATAGTGCCTGACACAGTGACTGAAAGCAAAACTGAGCCTATACTCACTGTGAGAGCTAGTAAGGGACTGTGATGAAGTGCTGCCATTGACCCTGCTGAAACAAGGGTCACGAATGGTGCTAGAGAAATAACTCTGGGGTTAACAGTGCATACTGCTCTTCCAGAAGACTACAGTGCCATTCCCTGCTCACGGGTAGCTCAAAACTACCTGTAACTCCAGATCCAGGGGTTCTGACTTCTCTGACCTAGGGCACATGCACACACATGTATACACATACACACACAATTTAAAATAATTTTCAAAAGTTTTTTGAAAAAGCAATCTCTAGGGCTGGAGAGATGGCTCAGCGGTTAAGAGCTCTGACTGCTCTTCCAGAGGTACTGAGTTCAAGTCCCAGCAACCACATGGTGGCTCACAACATATATAATGATGGTGGCCCTCTTCTGGTGTGTCTGAAGAGAGGGACAATGTACTAACATATATTTAAAAAAAAAAAAAAAAAAAAAAAAAAAGCAATCTCTAGTTTCAAAGGTAAGACTAAAATAGAACAATAAATATAACACACAATAAAATTTTAGTGTATTGGATGTCCTGCTCATTTCTAGACTTGTTTCCCAAGTGTTCATTTTCTGTGTGGTCATAAAAATAAAATGCTGGAGTTGTTTCTCAATATAAACTGAAGGTGAGCACCACCTAGAGTCAAGTCGGTGCCTTGCAAATGCCTGGCTTGGCTTTTAGATCTCTTGCTGCTGCATTTACTACATAGGTTTTCTGGGTAGTACTTTGCTTCCTGTTCTGTCACTCTGTATTTCATTGAAACAACGGGCTCAGGCCAGAACCTCTGTTCAGCAAGTGGTAGCTGTCTGTTCTCAGGCCATGATTTTGTTTTGTTTTGTTTTGTTTTGTTTTGTTTTTGAAAAGCGAATTTGAGACTTTTCCTCTCATTAATGAAAATAATACAAGCTGATTTTATCTTTGGGAAATTACATGTACCCCTTCTATGAGTTTTTCCATAAATGGGGGAAAAATCACTCAAAAGATAAGCACATCTTGGTTAAAATTCCTTTTCAACTTTTTCCAATATATATATGCACAGTTGATACATATATTTAAATTTGATGTTATTTAAGACATTTTCACCTCTATTTCACAAGACTAGTCTCAACATTTCTCCTGTGCCATCAAACAAAATTCTTTGGTGGAGCCAGCTAGATGGCTCAGTGGCAAAGGCACCTGCCACCAAGCCTGACAACCTGTATTAGTCTTCTAGGACCTACAGGTTAGAAGGTACAAGTTGTCCTCTGACTTCCTCCACACATGTGCCGTGGCATGCATGACTACACACATAAAAACCACCCTAAATAAATAAATACATGCATACATACATACATACATACATACATAAATGTGTCATAAAAAATCATTTGAATCAGTATATTTTATGCTTGTTGGACTTTCAGGTTTTACATATAGCTTGGAAACAAAGGATTTGTTCAGTGAATACTGTGTCTCACTATAGTCATAACTCCTGCTGTGGTACTACTCTCACCATTACTGATAAAATACTCAACAGAAGCTATGTAGAAACCCTACTTCACTTCCTTGGTCAGAGGACGAGTCAGTTATAGCAGAAAAGCCATGATGACCAACAAGGATCTGTCTGTAGTTATAGGAACTGGTTGCATCTTACAGATCAGCAGGAAGAGAGAAAGGGAGGGAGAGGGGAAAGAGGGAAGGAAGAGAAGAGGTGTCACCTTCAAGGCTGGACCCCAATGACCCACTCGTGGCCAAGTCTAGTTCCCAATGCTTCCCCTGCCTCCCACAACAGCAGCACCATCTAGAAGCTAGTGCTCAAATGTGAGCCTGGAGAGGGTTTTCAGATTTAACACAGCTGCATTTTTATATGTCATGCTTCCAAGTTATACACCCCTTTCACAAGCATAAACTTTATGGCTGCTATTAATATACCCTGCGTCTGCACTGTTAAGTGCCCTTGCAGCCAGAGGCTGCCAGAAAGCAGATGCCTTCTATTGAATGCATTCCACCTTCTTATCAACCTTGTATACTTGTACCTTATATGAATCCTCGTCACTCAAGTGTCCTCTTCATCCTGCTCACACAGGAATGGAAGCACCTGTATATTCACACAGGGTATCAGTTACCATATCCTCTGTCATCCACTCCAATCATCTGTGCATGTCACCTACTCAGCCATCTGTGTGTGTGTCATCCACTCCAGCCATCTCTCACTTGTCCTGTATGTCGCTTCTCATTTTATTTCCATTATTTGTTTTTAATTTTTTTCTGGTCTAATGATTAAATGCAGGACCTCATGTGTACTCACACAACCCCAACCATCTCTTATCTTCCAATTTACCTTTCATTTTTCCTCACTTTATTGCCATTTGGGGGAGCACTTGAGAGAAGAAAAGAACTTTTGAAAGTTCCTATTGAAGGTATGTTTCCATGGAGGAAGACAGTGGTGGCCATGCCCTTATGAAGGCTACCTTCGTTTGGTGTCTTGACCACAGGTGGATATCAGTACTGACGAATAGCAAAGAAGAGGCCCTAACCATGGCCTTCCGTGGTGAGCAGAGCACGGGGGAGAACAGCCTGGAGGATCTAACCAAAGCCATCATCGAGGATGTACAGCGGCTCCCTGGGAATGACATCTGCTGTGACTGTGGCTCCTCAGGTATTTGTCCTGTGCACACTGGCTTGTTGAGCCTCTTCTTTGTGTAGTCTTCAGTGGGGTGGTTCCTTAGAGTTTGGAAGCCGACTTAGACGCACACACAGCGTGAGCTCTGAGCATGAAGATTCCCCTCACTGGGCTGCTCTTTCCTGCTCTGTTTTTCCTACTTGGGTAATTCCCAACCTGTTCTACCAAGATGGTCACTTAACACAGAGTGCCTCTCTCTGAGTGTGCACCATGATCACTAAGGGGATGAGAACAGAACATGGTGCTCATGAAGGAAGTGTAAGTGTGCCAGGCCCAGCTAGAGCTGTGTTAACCTAGTTCACTCTTGCTAGGTCTTTTGCTTTTCCTACCACTGACTGTCCTCACATCGTATGTATCCGTAAGGTACCAACGTCTTCCTTTTACAGATGGGGTTAAAAGTGATGTGCTTAAGATTGAAATACATACCTGGTGCTTCTGAAGATTGAACCAGAATGATGGGTTAGAGCTACTCATATTCTCAATGTATACAATGGCTGTAGGATTCAGTGCTTCTCAGGCCTGTAACCCTGTCTGTGACTGGGACAAGAAGGGAACCCTGCCTGGCACAAGGCCTGAGACTGTTCCATAGACTCGATAGGGAGAGGATTGAAGCATATTGTTATGAGGACAAAGAGTTTGACTTTGATTTTTAGTTAAGTGTTGAAGGGATCCAAGAGCCCCTGCACTGAAGAAGCCCAAGCCCCAGATTCCTACATCAACCCTTCCCTAGAACTGATTCTTACCAAGGTTGATTGCTGGGTGAGTCTCCTCTCTAGCTGGAAATCTGAATGACGTGTCTTGTTTCATCAAATCTTTTCCACAGAACCCACATGGCTTTCAACCAACTTGGGTATTTTGACGTGTATAGAATGTTCTGGAATCCATAGGGAAATGGGGGTTCATATTTCTCGCATTCAGTCTTTGGAACTGGACAAATTAGGAACTTCCGAACTCTTGGTAAGTCCTGTCCTGTGCTTTAGAAGAAAGGTTTATTGTCTCAGTATTTAATGCATTACTCTTGAGGGATATGTTTGTTTTTGATAGTTACAAATCATTATAAAATTTAATAGATTTGCCTGAACACTTACACTTTAACCTTTGTAATATATAATGATTACTGCTTATTTCTGTTTCCTTTTTAAGGAAAAAAAGTGAACTACAGTGGAACTAGCTCATCCCTATGAAAAGGGCTTCTTCCAAGCTGCTTCTTTCATTAGGAATTAGTTTTCGTACAATTCACTGCATTCGTGCAAATTACTTACTGGTTTACATTGTTAAAATTAATAACTGAAAGGCTTTCCCCAATTCAACCTTTGCTGCCTGGATATTTGTAAAAATAGATCTGACTTGTAAGCTAGTGTCACAAAATCAGTTAGCCTTAGCCTAACTTACGTCATCACTAAGGGAATAAACTGCTGGATGATTGAAAAACATGAAGGATATGAATACTTAAATGTGTTTTCTTTCTGCCTTTCTATCAAAGTTGAAACCTTTTCAGAGTTCCTCGTGATACACTGAAAATGGTAGTGAAAGTCCCAGTTGTCTTCCCATAATGCCTTTGGCCATGGGTCCTTGTCTTGAATAAATTTAGCCCTAGTGCACTGTGAGAGACTTTACAGTAAGAATGAAACTTGTTTAAGCAGCATTCAGATGAAAATGTCTCTCTTGAGGATATGAATGAACTGCAGTTGAGGAGAACAGTAGACTCAGCTCAGCAGCAGCCTTTTCTGCACAGGAGCACCAAACAGGCAAGGCAGGTAGTCACTCGGCTGCAGCTCCTGCCCTCTGAGCAGCCACTGGGTGACAGTGTCTTGTGTTGTATAAGCCTATTCATTTAGGAAGTACAAAACTGCTTCCCGTTTCACTCTGGGTTACAGAGAAAAGGCTCAGTCATAAAGAGTGCTGGACATGTTCTCCTTCAGCACAAGAAATGGTATCATGGCAGGTCCTTTACTTACGAATGTGAAACCCGAATCTCAATGCCAGAAATGAGAAAGTCCAAATATTAAACACTCACTGTACAATAAACCCAAGACTTTTTACCCAAAGGCCTGTTTGCATGAATGTGAGAAATACACAGATGACAAAAGGCTCTTCTGACAGACACAAAGATTAAACAGTCCTGAGTCCAGAAGCAAAATGTTTGGTGGATAGTTCTCTGCTGTACCCACAGCACTCTAATCTGTACCCAAGAAAGCAACAATCCTACTTTCTTCTCTGCCCACCGGAAGTAACATGATTCAATACAAAAAGGATGTGTACTAGTGCTTGAAAAGCTACTGTATGACTTTAGGCTCCATGTGGAGGTCTGTCTGTCTCATCTCAGAAACTGGGGGCGGGGGCAGCCGGGGGTTGCTCAGGTCCTATTCTGTTCAAGCATTCATCACATCTTTTGACTGGCTTGACATAATCCAACCCCACTAGATTCTGAACACCTCTGAGAAACAAGCATTGTTACCACTTCTAGCTCCCGGTTAGAGTTTAGTGCCTGGCATATGGCAGGTGCTTGGGAAATTTAACCAGAAAAAGGGATAGTTTGTATACTCAGAGTCAGGTGGAGGAAAATACAGATACAGAAATCTTCAAATAATACAAGTCTATTGAGCAGTGGTAGAGAGTTTACTGTGTTCTGTTTGTTCATATTACAGCTGGCCAAGAATGTAGGAAACAATAGTTTTAATGATATTATGGAAGCAAATTTACCCAGCCCTTCACCAAAGCCCACTCCTTCAAGTGATATGTAAGTATTTTGAATTTTGAGTATATACTTTGCTATTCTATCCTCCTCCCCTCCCCCACTCAAAAGCAGACAAACAAAACAAAACACAGCTAGTGACACAGTATCCCTCTCACCCTAACCCTGCCATTATAAAGAAAAGACTAGAAAGATATTTTGAAGCATGTGTCTGCTATAGGCAGGTTTCTGCTCAGCAGTACCTTCCTTTGGAAGCTACGGCTAAGTGCCAGCTTTGTGGAGCAGATCTTGGGAGCAGTCATGTCTGGCCACACTGTGCTATGGTAATAGATGTGCCATGGCAGTGGCAGAGAACTCTTTCATATACAGATGTCCAACAACCCTCTCAGCAAAGCCTGGGAGGGCTGATGTTCTGTCTAATGAGTTTTCAGTGGGAGTACAATAAGAAAATTAAAAGGCATCTTACCGAAATGTATTAATCTATTAACCCTGGACCAGACTCTTCCACTTCTGGAAACTAATGTCTATTTTGTGGTAGAAAAAAAAATAATAATGGGACAAAGGGAGTCTGTGACTGTACCAGACAATGGATCACTGTGCAGATGTGAAAACACTAAGTCCCATGTTGTGGTTTAAGTTATTTCCAAGACAGTTGATACATTCTGAAAAGCAAAGCACAATAGAAAACAGACTGCCTTCCAGGAAAGGTCAAGATGAGTAATGTGAGAAAGAAACATACCTGCTGGACCCAGACCCACTGTCAGGCTCAGAAACTGAGTTGTGGCTAAACTCTGTGATTAAACCCCCTCATTCCTGCACTGCCTACTCAGGAGCCAAACACACTTGCGTATACTTTTGCCTCACTAAGAAAGATTGTAGGTGTTTCAGTCCATAGTCAGCTGGGCCCATCCTATGGCTCAGACTGGTAAGGTGGAAGGAAGCAAGGCAGCACTAGGTGGTGGCGAGGGAACTGCTTACCTCACAGCAGTAGCAAGCGAGCAGGGAAGAAGTGACCCAGAACAAGCTCTACCCTTCAGAGACACACTGCAGGCACCCACTACCTCCAGCTAACCCCTACCTTCTTATATTGAATCCCACCATGAAGCCATCGGTGCATCCACCCATTAGTGGGGTGAGTACCATCATGGCCTGGTCAATATCATGCTACTGTCACTGACAAGAGACCAAACCTTCAATGCATGAGCCTAAGAGGGATGCTTCAGATCTAAAGCAGAACAACATAGATTGGAATTTATCTTTGCTTAAGGAACTTGACAGTAACCAGGAAACTGATAAAAGTTTGTAGTCTGGGTGCACACTATTAATCCCAACTCTCAGAAGGCAGAGGCAGGTGGATGTCTGAGTTCGAGGCCAGCCTTGTCTACAGGACAAGGTAAGGCTACGCAGAGAAAACAAACAACAAACAAAAAAGTGTGTAGTCTAGCATAGGAGCAGATGTGAGACTTCTCAATAAATACTTTCTGATAACACTGTCATTTTACTTTTGAGACACATAAATCAATTTATTTTAAAAATGGAACTTACACTTTAATAAGTAGAGAGGCACTAGGAACATAGCTCAGTGATAAAGTACTTGCCTAGCATGAGTAAAACCCTGGATTCCACCCCCCAGTACATGGGGGACAAAATTGGAGAGTTCTCATTGTTGAATCTTGTACCTTGTACATGGTACAGAGTCCACCTCAACCCCTAAGTGCTGTGAATAAATAGGAAGAAAGGCTAATTCTTAGTCACATTGTTGGGAAGGCTCTATGCAGGAAGAAAAGATACCAGTCTAAATATTTGGCCAGTGCTTCCATGGATACCAAATTTATACAAGTATTAAAATGTTTACAGGGCACATTCAGTCTGCGGTCATGAAGTTAAGTCTCCCAGAAGGCCTCTTGGCAGCAGTGGTCTTTTGTTGAATTGTGCATATGCTTAGAGTGTGCTCATTCCATGCTGAGGAAATAGCAAAGCAAGCTGCACTGTAAACCTCATCCTCAATGGCTCTGGTCTGGCAGGGAAGGCAGACATTGCCAAAGAGGTCAGGCGGTTGGCTACAGAGCCATGGTTGTGGGAAGTGTACCGCAGGAGTTGAGTTCCAAACACACAGACCAGAGAGGTAATAGCTAGCTGTAGCTCTGTTTCCAGGAGATACAACACCCTCTTCTGTCCTTCTCAGGAACCTGCAAGCAAATATATGATGCATGTAAACTGAGACGGGTGTATATGTAAATTAGAAATCAGTACATGAATCTTTAATGTGCCAGTGAGTAGATGTCTCCATTTTCAAATGATAAAAACCTGAAGTTCATAAAGTTTAAATACTTTTCGTAGTATCACAGAACCAGACTTTCTGTGTTTTTACTTCTTAGCTTGTATAAGTGGGAAAGTCATGACGGACAGAAGGTTTCTGGAGTGTCAGTCGGTGTCACCTGATCCTAGTTCTTTCTCTCTGGCTGCCATCTGGTTTTCTCTGAGCTGACTTCCATTCCAGTCTTCTTCTGTAGGTGACAGAGTGACCACTGCGCATTGAGGCTCTGTTCTTAGCTTGGAGCCGGGAGGTAGGCCCAGTCTCCCAGGACCACTTGAGTTTCCATGGTGAGGGTGATTAGACACCACGTGTCCACTCAGATTCAGGCCTTGTATTTCCAGCTCCTGCTCCTGAAGGAGCCTCCACAAGGAAGGCAACTTACCTCATTCTTGTAACACTTCTTGCCTGTGGGGTAGATTTAATAGCAGCCTTTCTTAGCCCCAGTTTTCTCACCTCAAAAGAGGTTAGAGCGAAAAAATAAAATCTTCTTCACAAAGTTCTAGAAGCTTAATTTGTCTCAACTTTTAAAATCTTCCCACATATGTTGAGAATTTGAAGTATTCATAGAATGTTCCTCTTATGTAGAAAAGAAATCACCCATGATCTCTGGGCACATTAATTTTATTATTATATATATTACCCACACATATTAGCCAATACGTAGTTTCTTGTTCTGTGTGTTGTACGTGATATAAAACTTCACTTGTTTAAAATGAAGCACATTTAATTAAGGAAAGGGAGAGTAAAAATGGTTTTCAGTTCTTGAATAGCCAAAATGCTCTGAACATTTTGTTTGTTTCAGGACTGTACGGAAAGAGTACATCACTGCAAAGTATGTCGACCACCGCTTCTCCAGGAAGACCTGTGCCTCTTCCTCAGCAAAGCTGAACGAATTGCTTGAGGCCATCAAGTCCCGGGACTTACTTGCACTAATCCAAGTCTATGCAGAGGGAGTGGAGTTAATGGAGCCACTGCTAGAACCCGGGCAGGTAATGACTCAGAGAAGCCAGAGAATTAAAAAGCAAAAAGTAAGCGTGTTGTGGTGGCATACTTCTGTGATCTCCGTACTTGGAAAAAGTGTCAGAGAGTCTGAAACAAACTGGAGGCCAGCCCCGGGCTGCACAGCAGAGACGGAGTTTAAATGAGGGATCTTACATTTCTGACTCAATTTAATGAGATGCATGTACATTAGCTGAGCATGTCTAAGAGAACTGGAGAGTCGACATGCTCTTGATAATTGGTTGGAGTTCCTTGGCAGTGAAGCTGCTAGAGGCATGATCACTGAGTTCATATCTATCCTTCCTCCTCAGGAGCTCGGGGAGACAGCCCTTCACCTTGCCGTCAGGACCGCAGACCAGACATCTCTCCATCTGGTTGATTTCCTTGTCCAAAACTGGTATGGCTTTGGTTTTCTCATCTGAATGAACTGAGTGTGATTTACAGCACAAACCAGAACTGTTTTAAGACCTCTACAGACTCAAGAGTTCTCTGTGGTTAGCTGGTTAAAAGACCTTTATTGGCTGTGATAGCTCACTGGCATCCCTTTATCGCTGCCTGCTTTATTGAGTGTCCATAGGTCTGTGTGTGATCTGCTAGGTGTCAGAAAAAAAAGCATAGAAAACACAGAGCTTAGAAACTGTGCTTTCAAGCATCTGAAGAACTTGTTATGACCTATACCTCACAGATAGAGAGGACCTGTGGTCACACAGTCTTTCTAATAGTGCTGCAATCTTTCAGTGGGAACCTGGATAAGCAGACATCTGCGGGGAATACAGTCCTGCACTATTGCAGCATGTACGGCAAGCCGGAGTGTCTGAAGCTGCTGCTTAGGAGCAAGCCCACCGTGGACATTGGTGAGTGTGGCCATTCCCAGACATTCCAGACGACCGAGACTGCACATACATTGACTTAATCACTGTATCTTACCTCTTGAAGTAGTATCCTAGATAATTGTGTTTATTCTACTGTTTCAGTTAACCAAAACGGAGAAACTGCCTTGGATATAGCAAAGAGACTCAAAGCTACCCAGTGTGAAGATCTGGTAAGCAAAACTAGGATAGGAGGCTTGTCAGACATCAGCGGCCATTAAATGTCATTCTGAGAGGATGAAATTGAGGAAAGATGGAGTATTTTGTTTAAACATTAGCTAAAGAAATACAGATAAAAATACAGATAAGTGCTAAAGTACATTTGAAAGAGTGCTGAGGCCACGTCTTTGCCTTCTGAGTGCGGGATTCTCTTAACCAGACTGCATCATGTCTGCTTTCTGTTGCTAACAGCATAATATACAGACTGGGCAAGTTGTAAAGAAATCAGGTGTGTGTTGACTCATGGTTCAGGGTAGAGGGGCTACATCTGTGATGGTCTTGTTCCTCTCACAGTTAATCCCACTGTGAGAGACATGGGCGTACCTGTGTTCCTGATCTTTGTCTCTCTACTAAAACCGCCAGTGTTCAGCCATTGTGACTCCTTCCTGCTAACCTCCTCTCATCCTCTTCACCTCCCAAAGGCCCTGATCCCAGTATTGTTTCTGAGTTTCCACCCTTTTAAGACCTCGTGATGAGGATTAGGTTTTCACTTAATGGACTGGGAATAGTGGGACATGCCTGTAATCCGAGCACTTAGGAGGCTTAGGCAGGAGGATCACAAGTTTAAAACAAAGCTGAGCTCCATGGGGAGGCATTGCAATAAGAAAAGTAACTCTGCAGTTCAGTGACTACAGGCCTAGCACACAGGGAGTTAGGGTAGAGAAAGAAAAGACATCCACTGAGTCTGAGTTTCTCCAGACCTGCAAGTTGTACTTTTTATAATTTTTGTTGCTTTGGTATTTTTTATTTGTTTCTTATTGCATCCTTGTGGGGTGGCAGTAGAGGGGGAGTTGCAGTGGAAAGGAGAAAGAAAAAATGAGAATGAGAAGGATAGGCTCAAACTGTAATTTTCCCTAGCACCAGGACTTGCACCGCCATCACTAACTGTACTGTGTGCGCTTGTTATCCCTTAAGATTTATTTAATTTTATTTTATGTATATGAGTGTTTTGCCTGATGATATACAAGTGATATATGTACCACTTGTGTGCTTGGGGCCTGTAAAGACCAGAAGAGGACATTAGATCACCTGGAACCAGAGTTATCGTGTGAGCCACCATGTGGGTTGTAAGAACCAAACCCCAGTCATCTGCAACAAGAACCATCTCTCCAGCACCTGGGTTTTGTGCCTTGGAGCCTTTGAGACCATTCATAAATAAAAAAGGAGAACAGATTGAGTCAAACTTTAGCCTTTCCTCTTAAACCTGGTGCCTCTTGATTGTATTTTCCAACCCATAACCTGCAGTTCTGAGGATCTTTTCAGTAGGGAAACTTCTGATTTTGGAAAAAATCGTGCAATCAGACTTAGAAGGGTTTTACTCTGCGTAGGTTTTCACAGTCCCTGAGCGGGTCATGTGGCCACCCAGCTTGTCTAGTCAGAACTGTGCCCACTGGGCTGTGTCGTTGATCCTTTGGGAAGGAGGAGGTGGAGTCTTGCTCAGTGCTTGTGCAGTGGTGGATATTTGAGCATTACTGTTAAGTGCTGTGCTTTTGCTGTTCATTCTAGCTTTTCCAGGCTAAATCTGGAAAGTTCAACCCGCATGTCCATGTAGAGTACGAGTGGAATCTTCGACAGGACGAGATGGATGAGAGCGATGACGATCTGGACGACAAAGTAAGTGCACAAGTGCACGCTCCAGAGTGACGTGCATTGGTCTGGGCCTTCTGACCTGATGAGGCAGTTTGGTCCCTGTTGGGCACCATGTAATAGGTGGACAATAGAACCAATGGGAAAGATCCAGAAAAGGACAGTCATTTGGAGGGAGTGGCCCATGCAGTTGTAGAGCTGGCCAGCCAGCAGGCTGGAGGTTCCTGCAGAAGGTGATAGAGCAGAGTTGAGGCTGAAGGGGGTCTGAAAGCCAAACTCCTTGCTCCTTGGGGACTCATGGTCACCTTTTCTTAAGCTCTTCAGCTGATCGGATGAGGCCCACTGACATTTTGGAGGGCAGCTCAAATGCTACTGATTTAAGTTGTAATCTCTTTTCAAATGAAAGCTGCATCTACCCTGATACTTAACTGCAACACCGTAGCCTGGTCATGTTGTAGAACTGAACATGTAAAACTACATATAAATCCTCAGAATTGTCACTTTTGAAGGATTTACTTACACGTAGTCTAAGTTGAGCTAAGTGTTTTCCATCATCTCTGATTGTCTCTTTTGAAAGTCACAGGGATGTGGTGATTGATCCCAGATAAAACTTAAACACAAGAGGACTTGGCATCTTTTCTGAAGCCTCCTAGCTGATAGAGACTATCTCTAGATTAGGCCCAGTTCTTGGTATCTCTTGTAGGAGGTGGTTAGCAACCTTTGAACGGCCGGGCGGTGGTGACGCACGCCTTTAATCCCAGCACTTGGGAGGCAGAGGCAGGCAGATTTCTGAGTTCGAGGCCAGCCTGGTCTACAGAGTGAGTTCCAGGACAGCCAGGGCTACACAGAGAAACCCTGTCTCGGAAAAAAAAAAAAAAAAACCTTTGAACATCTAGCCATATTTATCATCAAATGTGTGCCGGGTGGGATATAGAGAATTTTCAGACAGAGGTCCTAATGCTACTCTCCATTTCAAGAGGAGAGAACTCAAATGGTAACGTGATTGTCTAGTGACAGTTTGCAGAATTCCTGAGAGCTAGCCCTCAGCCTTGGTAAACCCTGACAGTCTCATCAAGGAAGCAGCCACCAAGATAGATTTCTGAGAATAGGTTGGGTATTGGCCAGAGGAAAGTACAGAGGAATAGAACGACTCACACTGTGAGTAGGAAGCATCTTCAGGGGGAAGGTGAAGGGGTCATGATCCTGCAGAGTCATGAGTAGTTTTTCAGGCTCAGCCTTTATCTTTATCCAAGCAGTAACAGAACTGAGTTTCCTACCAGCCCTTCTTGTAGCGTATAGAGTGAACTGAGGGGAAAGAAGAATCAGGGCCATTCACTGCAGTGAGAGCAGTGAGCACCTTGCGAGGACTAAGTTAGAGGGTCCGTCTGAGGCTTCTATGCAATGCATGGGATGCAGGTGGTGTATAACCACCAGGTAGAGTTGGATGGTCCTTGAGCCACCACGATGTGTAAAACACCGTGTGGGCAACGGGAAATGGTTTGCAACCCAAGAATGTGGGTGGGATTTAGAGCTCTAAGCCATTAGCATGTGGGTAGCACCTCAAAACCAGGTATGGAAGAAGGGTGAAGGTGAAAGGTTTGTACACGGAAAAGGACTTCATGTAATAAATCATAGGTTAATGGGGATGCTGTCCAAATAAGACAGATAGCTGCTTTGTAGGGAGCTGTTTGTTGAACAAAGACTAGTTGTTAACTGTGACTTTACCTGTTGGAATGTCCTACTGATCCCTAATTATCAAGCATTAGTGGGACTTACTGATGAGGATGTAGGAAGGGTAAAGTCTCCCTTCACTGTCAGTGCTGTGAAGTTGTGTTGATGGCCGACTACATACCGAGAACCATAGGAGCCAGATGACCTCCTGAACCCACTCTTCAGGGGTCTTCTGAACACCTCAAGGACAGCCCTTGAGTCTCATATCATCTGTTGTTTCCTGTACCAGCCAAGCCCAATCAAAAAGGAGCGCTCACCCAGACCACAGAGCTTCTGCCACTCCTCCAGCATCTCGCCACAGGACAAGCTGGCACTGCCAGGGTTCAGCACTCCACGGGACAAGCAGCGGCTCTCCTATGGAGCCTTCACCAATCAGATCTTCGTCTCTACGAGCACAGACTTGCCCACATCACCCACCAGTGAGGCTCCCCCTTTGCCACCTAGGAATGCCGGGAAAGGTACGAGCTTGAAGAGTGCTTGTGGATTTGACCTGTGGCTGCTAGTCTGCCAGTTAAGTAACAGGATATGGAAACTACTGTCAGGGACAGCTCAAAATTAGGACTGTCATTCCACAGGCACCAGAGTGGAAAAGGTGGTATTCTGGGTATTGTAGGTATGTTACCTCCCATTAACCTCCTGTGAGTTACATGGGTTTTTTGTTTTGTTTTGGTTTTTTTGTTTTGTTTTGTTTTGTTTTTTTTTTTTTTTTTTTTTTTTTTTTTTTTTTTTTTTTTTATGCTCATCCTTCAGAAAAGAAAACTAAAACTGAAGGGGCAAAGCCACTTTCTAGTTGAGACTCTGTCTGAGAGCCATGTGACGCCAGCACCTGTGCTGTCTGTAGCAGGAGTAAGCTCTTGGTTCTCTGCAAGGCTACTTTTCTCTCTACTGAGATGCCTCTGTGTTAAATATGTGACTGTCTACACTAAAGAGGTAGGAGTTGGTAGGAAGCTTGTCTTTTAAACATGAGGCCCCGGGTTTGGTCCCCAGCACCATGTAAAGTTGTACATCACGATTACACAATCGCTATTCTTCCATATAACCCAACCTTCGTGCTTCTTAGTCTAATTACTTCTATACTGCTATTCTGACTTCGGTATTCATTTCCCTCTATTTTATCCCTTTATATTGGTTACTTCCCTCTCAAAAGTATGAAATAAATACCTGCCATGCTGTTAGCCTCCTTCACAACCCTTCTGTCGTGTGGGGGCCTCCCTTTTCTCACAGGATTCCTACCCACATGAATTGTTATTACTGATTAATTTAAAAAGCAGCAACACTACCTCAGTCAGCGACAGGAAACCATAAAATGATCAGGGCTTCATTATCTTCTAGCAAGTTTGAGGACAACCTGCATTTCATGAGACCCTGACTCCAGAGTGGGATGGGGGTGTCATAGTAGTTGATAGTATTTGTGAAGCACTTTCCTCATGAGAGGTCACACACCACACTTTTCTCATTCCAAAGCCTCCAAATGAGGTGGGTAATGCAGGTTCTCACCTCTCCTGGGATCCTAAGCCAGGTCCTGTGTGAACAAAGCCCACAGTCCTATACTCTCAGATGAGGTGAGGATGGCCTAGGCTATTGTTACTCCCTGTGTTGTCAGATACCTCCACCAGCCCAGCATCAGGCCAGTGGAGATGGTTCCTGACCACAAACACTAGCCCTTTGTCCTCTCTCCAGAGTATGTCCAGCTCTGGAGGTCAGTGTAGAGGGTGACGTTAAGGCACAGAAATTCTAGGGCTATAGCTGAGAGGTGCTGAACACTGTGGCTGGCAGAGAATTCAAATGTGGGATTCTCCCAGTGTGCTCAGCCCAAGTTAGCACAGGTTTGCAATGCCTGTTGGTATACAATGACAGGCCTATTTGAATCACACTGGTGCTATTTTCTGGCCAATGTGAGCTTTATTCAAAACTGTTTTTTCACAGCTTATTCTCCATTGAAATCATGTTATAAATGGAGGCTGTGTTCTTAGAGAGACCTCAACTGACCTTGTAGATCATAAAATAATAGAGAACGTTACAATAAGGCGTTAGCATGAGCAGTTCTCATCAAAGACAACCGCTTATAGTGGTGGGTATAAGCCAAGTGTTTCTTACCGTTCTGCACAATCTACTTTTAAAGACAGACCATTAACATATCAAGCTACAAATCTCTACTGTGTGAGCCCTGTGCTGTTCTCCCTGCTGCAAAACCATGTTTGCCAGCAAATCATGCTTCTGACAACAGGACAGAGAGGAACCTCCAGACCTGATAAAGCAGTGGAAGAATGCATTTGACGGATTGATTTTCTGTGCCCTGGTTCTGTGGTAAAGTGTCTTGACAGGCAGAGCCTGCACCTGTTCAGAGAGCCTTCACTGACATCAGAACCTAGAGACGAACACACCCCACCCTTACCCCTTGGAGCCTCCCTGTGTAATTTTATCTCACAGGGATATAAAAAAAAAAAACATAAGAGTACACCATTGGCTTAGTGCCAGGCATCACTCGCCTGCATTGAATAAATTCTAGCTAGCTCCTTACTGAACACCCAGAAAACAAAGGCTACATTTATTCAGTGCTTCAGCTGCTAAAACAGGAGCTTAGAGATTTGGCCATAGCAACCGTGGTTAACTAAGGATAGACCACCTATCCCTCCCTTTTACAAATGAAGCCCATGCTTGAAAATAGAACTTGCTCTGCTGACTGAGTTCCCCCTGGCAGCCTTTCATGGGACATCAGATTCGGAGCATTGGACTGTCTGCTGCTGACACTGATAGGCAGTCTCTAATGACAGCTACCAGGCACTAAACCATAGCTGTCCTTAGCCAACTGGGCTCACATGCCCTTACATGTGGGAAACTTGCAATGTGAGTATGATTCTTAGAGGCCACTGTTAAACAGTCAGCTGATGCCCTGTGCCGCGGTCCTTGTGTTTTGTGCTCCCTGCTTTTTTATTTATTTATTTTTTCCAATCTATTCTGCTAACTGAAAGAACTATCTACTTGAGAACAAAGCTGTCTGGAATCAGTTATCCTTCAGATTGACATTGCTTTCCATGGCAAGGAAAGTCCTGGTCCTTGCTTATAACACAAGCTGCCTCCATAGACACAAATTTAGGGACCTCAGCACAATGACTTCCCGAGACAGAACGGACACCTCTGACAAAGTCCCCCACAAATAAGGGGAGTGCAAAAGTCAGCAAGAGGAAAAACTGCTCTGAGGCCAGCTCAGGAGGATTTCCAGAACCCTCCAGTGGCCTCCTCAAAGTTTACGGAAGTCTGCTCTAAATGACCAGCACCAGCACCTCCTGTACTTGAGCACTCCTAATGAGTCAGAAGGCAGCATCTCAGGCCCACATTCACCATCCTATGGCTCAGGCAGTCCCATGCCTGACTCCTCTGGAGAAAGGAGTCCAGAGAGAATCCCTGAAAGGTACACAGCTAAGCATGGATCTTTCTCATGATCGGCAGGCCCCTACCCAGTACTATTATACAGAAGAGCCTCAGGCTCACCAGGATTTACGTGGGTTTAGTCTTTACACTTGAATGCTATAATAGAACTTTGGTTTCTTTAAAGCTAAGAGAATACTGAAGGACTAGCACTGTCTGTATCCCATTATAAAGACAAAGAAACTGAGCCCTGGTAAAGTTAAGGAATTTTCTACAGATCACATGGTGCTGCAGCAGGAGAGCTGTATCAGGCTATGGCAAGTCACCTCAAGTCTTCCTTCCTTGTTGAGTGAGATCGTCTGTCTTTCTCTTATCTGCCTAACAAAGTGGTCCTCGGGATACACTGAGACAGTGTGGAGAGGGGCTCCTGTTAGGTCTGCTGGGCTGTGGCTGCAGCTGCTTCTGGAGTGGAGGAACATGGGGAGCCACATAGCTCCACGGCCCATCTCACAGAACAGGTACTTGTAGGTACATAGTGTTTGCTTGCTCGGTTGACCAACTTAGCTGGTTTACAATAACATTAAAGTTTAGAACCAGGACTGCCTGCCATTGTTCATCTTCATGCATTTTGCATGTCAGTGGCAAAAATGTATACCCACCATGGAGCCATTACTTCTCACAAGATTGAGAACTGAAGGAAACACTCAGCACGGCACATGGCACCACGTGATCCATCCGGGTTGGTTCTCTGTCTGGCTTTGGTACCTCTATGCCACTGCCTCTTTTAAGGACTCTCCAGGGAACTATGGACTAAAGTGAAGCTGCTCACTGGCTGGATGAACATGCACCACATCAAGACCTGATGCCTGCCTGCTTCTTAACTGGAAGAAACTTTGTAAAGAATAAGTCTAATCTCAAGGAACAGTACTTGGTATAAAGACCTAAGATTTTAAGCTCTTAGAAGCAGGAGAAGCTAGTGTGCTAGAATCCAGAAATATTTCTGCTCTAAATAGCACATGAATGCATGTGAATACTAACCCTGCATCTTGTGCATAATTGCTATGATGGAGACCTCCTACCTCATATAGACTCTAGTCTTAGTCTAGACCCCAGGATTCCTACTCCATAAGGGAAAATCTAGCCCTGTGTCTCTCCACCTATATTTAGTTGAGCCTGCTGAGTTACCAGAAGTAAGGATTTGGCGTTTGCCTTGCTGAGTCACGCTTTGAGCACGCACAGTGAAGTGACAAGCAAATGAGACTGCGCAGTTCCACTGAGTGTGCTCATTCAACAAATATTTTAGGAGCAGGGATACAGGGGAGAGTGAAGAAGGCCTTCTGTACTCACTGAAAGTTAAGAAAGCAAGCATAAAATGCACCATCAGATCAGTAGGGGGCAATACAGGAGGACAGCTAAATTTGCTGCTTTGAAGGACAGGTTTCCATTTCCTCTTGCCCTACTGAAAACTTCTCTAGGACAGGAGCTATGCATCCATTGTCTTCGCACAGTGCAAGATAGGGTTCATATGTCGAGTTATTAAGTGTATAAGCAACACAAAGAATAACTGAAAGCATGTCCCAAAGATACACAGCTGAAGTAAGGAGTGGGCACATATGAAACTAGACCACATATCATAGGGAAGTGCCAGTTCCCTTGCTGAAGAGCTCTGTAGGAAATGCTTATAGTAGTTCTACCCAATACAGCTGTGGAAGCACTTTAAACATGGCGTCTACTTCTCGGACAGGTCTGTAGTCTAAGAGACAAGTAGAAATGGGGACACTCCCCCCATCCCCCCAGCTTTCTGCTGTGGCTGCCATCAGGAAGGCTCCACTGGCTAAATGCTACAAGCCTGGGAAGTGCTCATACACTGGCGACTACCATTCCCTGGTGCTTGTATCTCCTGGGACAGCCCTTTGAGTGGCTTGGTATTTAGCAGCTCACGAGCTTTGCCTTTAAATCCCATTAGATGTGTGTTCATGTTTAGCTTTGCTTTATTTTGTTGCTGTGGCCCTTATCCAGTGTCCCACCGTACTTTTTATTATCTTAATAATTGTTAGAGTTTCGGTATTTTAAAAAAAACTTGCAAATAAATAAAAACATCACATACCAAAACTAACCAGATGCAAAATCTGTACAGCTCAGTGACCTTACAGTTAAAATAGGCATTCAGAATGGAAGTCGTGGTGTGTGCCACACTCCTTTTTAAACACCTGACATGAAGTCTCTTGGGCTGACCAAGAGAGTTGTCTTCAACAAGGGCCACTAACACAACAGGCTTTATGGTCAAGTCACCTGACCTCTAGGGTATGAAAAAAGACGCAGAGGAAATCCTGATTTCTCCTGCATGGGGACAGGTCAAAGCATGTACTATGTAATTGTTACAGTATAGAACCAACCCTAACTCCTTTGAATCCACTACTTTTATCAGTGTCAGAAAGGGACTGAAGGTCAGATGGAAATCCAAGGCTACTCTCTGTATGGAAATCAGCAAACAGAAAAACATGTCACCCTAGCAGCTCCTTCCTTTCAGAGTCCTTCTCTGTGTAATTACACAGTGCTTGGCTTTATTTACTGCTTGTCAGGGTGATTAACATACTATAAAAAAAACCATAGGATCAGTTACATAAGAACAGCCACATAAATTTAAGAGATCTGTTAAAGGACATGTTATTGTAATAAAAAATGATGGATTGTAGTTTTGAAAATTGCTAGAACAATAGATTTTGAGTGTTCTCACCACAGTAAGTATATGAGGTGAAAAATGTTAATTGGCTCATTGAAACATCCCATAATTCGTATGTGTTTCAGAATAGCATCATGTGCTCAATGAACATATACAGCATTGTTAATTAAAAACGTAAAGGGAAAACCATTAGGAAATGTTAGAACTTTTCTTCATATTATTGGAGTTACTTAGGTATAACTTCAGTTACTAAGCCTTCTGTAAGGCATGTTACAGACAAGCCTTTCAAAAAACTGTCAGGACAATTTTTCAAGCCATTTTCTGTGAACTTTGAAAGTTGTACTCTTTATTTGGTCTTTAGGTAGAAGACCTGGGTTTTCACCTTTACTGAAATCCAAATGTGCAAAACATTGAAAAATCATCCTGTGGGCTTGCACTATGAATTGTTCACATGAATGTGCATTGAATGTCGAGGCTATACCAGGCCCAGCACTGGGACATAGAGAAGTGATACCATCTCCTCTGTGAAAGCATACAGGAGAAGGAAGAAGAGCAGTTACTGTAGTACAAAACGGGATATTCTTGTCCCTGGAAACCTTGAAGTTCTAGACATTAGCAGCAGTCACTCCAGGGAAGAGAGATTCGTTATAGAAAGATTCTGGATAAAGTTACATATGAATCCTCCTTTAAAATGAGGGCAGCAAAACAAAAAAAAAAAAAGGTATTGAACCTCTCAAAAATTAATAGATAGTTTTTAAAGTAGGCAGGAAATGAAGAATGATCCCCCACTGTGCTCAAGGGAGTGAGTAAGAACTTAAGTCAGATTAGGGTGCACTGAATCCAGCTTCTTGCTCTCTCTGGCCAACTTTCTAGACTCTTGGATCTGGATTCTGCTTGGTCAGTACAGACTGGGTGACTCTCACATGCGATCATCCCTGAAGTCACACATATATAGTACACCTCTGTTCCAGATAGACCCCTGTTAGCGGTTTACTTCAGTATTGGGAGCCTCCTTCTGTGACCTTCTATAAGATGTGCTTCACCAGAGAACCCCTAGATGGCGATAAAGATGAAATTACAAGAGAAACTCACCATTGTCTATTGTCTATTCTGCATTTGTTTCCATGTCCTCCTATTGACCGTGGTTGTTTTCCTCGTGGGACAGATGCAGAAAATGCTGCCCTGGACCTCAGGAACTAGCAACGCTGACTGCTGGGGCAAGTGCCTCTGCTGTTTCTAAACCTACTTTGGCTAGATAGATCCATGCTCCCTCTTCTGTGGAGTCTGTCATGACAAGCCCCTTTCCCTGGATACATGATAGGACCTTACTAAACCCGTACCTCACGAGATTATATTGAAAGTCAAAAGGAATAGCCTGTTCAGACACAGTTGAAGAATGCAGCGCTCTGTGCAAGTGGAAGGCTGTAGTACAACCTCCTTATTGTGAAGATGCATCTAAAACTTTAGTAGCTAACAGTGTGAGGTACTAGGTATTGGTTTAAAGTAACCATAAAGCTGCTGTTCTGCACCACATCAGTAAAACAGAATCAAATCTGTAACTATGGTCATTATCCTAATGTACATTAGTATTCTATTGAGATGATCAGTGTCTACTGCCCTGTCAGGCTACCTTTGAGAATTAATGACTTAACCCTTGTTAGTACTAATCATTAATTAATAATTAAAACTATCTTAAGTTTACCCAGGAAGAATACCATCAGTAATTATGATTTTCTTTTGACACAGAGTATTAAAAGCTCATTTGGATCTTTTCCAGATCACCAAGTATCTCCTGTCTGAGTTAAACATTTCACATGGCAGTGTTCTTCGATTCCCCCTCCCTTGTTTCTGTTGCTTTGCTTTTTTTTCTACATGTGTATAGAAGCATTTGTTCGTGGACATGGTTGAAGCAGGCCCATGGGAGTCTTCTCTAGAGAAATGCCCATCCAGTTGCCCTGCATAATGGCTAACATGCGCCCTCACTTCAAGAATGTATATGGTTCTCCTGTAACTGATTCAAAACCAGCTTCATAGCTGTTGTTCAGGCTTCAAGTGTAACAGATGGTTTGGGATTTCCACAACAATTCATAATTAGAACAAAAAGAGATTTTGGAGTTGTTTTTCTAGGTCATCTTAGATCCTTTGTTTTTTAGGAAAACAAATGATTGATTGGTTAGGTTTTGGGGTTTTTGTTTGTTTTTTGGTTGGTTTTGGTGGGGGGGGGGTTAAGGAAAGCTTATTTTCTGACTAAAAGAAAAGCTGAAGTAGAATGCAAACCCTCTGCTCTCTGAATACTTGAACTGTGGGCCACTGGCTGCCAAGCCCACAGCACTCCGTTGTCCCCTCTCGATCTTGGTAGCAGTGTGATATAACTTCCTCCTAAGTAGATTTAGTAATCTTCAGTGAGTTACTGATTGAAAATGTGTGTGCTTTCTTTATGCCATTGCATCTGAGGGAGGGACTAGACCCCTGGGCCTTCTATATTGGGTAGCATTCAGTACGACTGTTTGGTTTTCCCTCTGCCTTGGTTTTTTAAATGAGTGCTCATCGCTTTTCTGGCTAAATGTGTGTAATTCTTGAAGTCCATGATCCCCTGCCTTGGCCTTCTAAGAGGTTGGGATTTCAGACTTATACCATCAGGCCTGGCTTGGCTGGTGTTTTGCTCCTTAAAAATTCTCATTTTTTTTTCCTTTGTTGTAATTTTTTAACCAAATCTTCCCCCCCATCTACTTATCACTTGAATTCTTATTATGTTTTTCTCTTTCTTAGTTCCCTGAGAACTTCATACAATGTATTTTGATCATATTCATTTCTCCCTGACTTCCTCCAGATCCATCTACCCTTCCATAACTATTCCACTTTGTGTCCTTTCTCCCCCACTCCCTTCCCCAGCAAGTACAATTTGTACATTTATTCCTGGATGTATGGCCTCCACTAGATGGTGGTCACAATCCACCAGGGAACACACCATTAAAGAAAAGTGACTCTCAGTCCCAGCAGTATCAGCTGCCGACAGCTCTTTAGCTAGGGGCTGATTTCGAGCCCCTCCCCTCTTCATGCTGTGATCTTATCTGAGCTTGCACAGGTCTTTAGGAGTGCTGCCTCAACTGCTGTGAATTCATTCATATGTGCAACCTCCCTGCTGTGTCCAGAAAGCAGTTTCCTTGTGCTCATCACTGCCTCTGGCTCTTCACACTTATCCTGCTCCCTCTGCCACAGGGGTGGCTCAGCCTCTGGAGGACAGGGTATGATATAGACATCCCCATCAGGGCCAAGCATTCCTCCAACAAGCAGTTTGAAATGCAGTTGTGCGTTGGTGGGCTGGTGGACTCCCATGTTATACCACATTTTGATGAGTGATTACATACTGGCTGTTCTGTGTCTGTGAGACTGGGATTAACCCTCCTGCCCCCATTCAATTTCCTTTCTAGGTCCACCTGGCCCACCTTCAACACTCCCTCTAGGCACCCAGACCTCTAGTGGCAGCTCCACCCTATCCAAGAAGAGGCCTCCTCCCCCACCACCAGGACACAAGAGAACCCTGTCTGACCCTCCCAGCCCACTACCTCATGGGCCCCCAAACAAAGGCGCAATTCCTTGGGGTAAGTTTTCCTAAAGTCAGGGTCAAAGCTGTCCAGAGGCCCGATAGTAGGGGGGACTCCACTGGGCACTGGACAGTTTGCACATTAGGAAAGCCATCCAAACTGCACACACACTGACTGTGGACTTAAACATGTCTTAATATGATTGTACCTGCCTTCTAAGGCCAGGAAACATATTGAAAAATGTCTAGGGCCACTCAGAACTATAGTAGTAAATAACGTGCCCTCTAATATTATCAGGGAGCTGGTTGTAGAACACCCCACACACAGGACACCAAAATCTGCAGGTGCCCCATCCGTCTTATACGGTGGCATAGGCATTTGAGTAACCCAAACACAAATACCTTTAAATTCTCTACAGAAGGCAGACCTAATGCAGTGTAAATATGATGCTTTTTTAAAATGGGTCTGTATTTGGCACATATATTTTCCCAAATATTTTTTACCCACATATATGGAGGGCAAAATATATTACTAATAGGAACTGAACATATCCTAAATCTCAGCTGAGAATAACAAGTGTTGGAATTATGAATCTCACAGAACCCAGAAAAGCAAAAGAATAGGTTTAGAGTGCTTATCTAACATGCACAAGTCCCCCTGGGTTCAATCCCAGTACCAGAAGAAGAAAATAAAAATAAAACCATGCACTCCTTCATGATAACCAGAACAGCTTCCTTATAAAACAGGAATCCTGTCCTAGACATCCTTCTTCACCCCTTTAATGCCTTCCTTCTGAGGTTCAGATGAGTACAGGCTCTTTATATCAAAGCGGGAGAGGGGGCTCTGCTCTTCACCTCCAAGCCTCCCCATGTACAATGTCCAAGACCCTCACTCCCTGGCATTCAGTTCTCTCCTTGAAGACCAAGCTCACTTGTTTGCCTCCCTGGCTCTTGTCCATTGTCTTCCAGAACACTACCAGACTTAAGTTCTTTGCATGTTTTGTCTACATTGGCTATAGTGAGAGTACCATGAGAAAAAGCATCCTTGCCTGCTGTTCTCACCTGGATGGAATCCTGCCTGGCCCAAACTGGATATTAAGAAATCTCTTGAGAATGAGCAGCCTTACCCAGAGATAGTTGAATAGTTGATTGACACTGACTGCAGGACCTAACTTGTCTACCAAAAAAACCCCAGAACACTGCTAACAGCAACAAAAGCAATGAAAGCCCACACTTTGCATCTCACTACTGCCCTGGGAGTGGTCTGTGGGTCACCAGCATCCAGTAGCCCAGCAAGGTCCTGGCCCACACAGACGGTCTCTGCCAAATGAGCATACTAGTCATCTTTTCCCACTACTGGATTCCATTGTGACTTCTTTCCTGCCTTTTTATAAATTGGGGTTAACACATGATGGGTAATTCAGCTTAATAGACTTAAAGGATTCCTCAAAGCCTGTCTGAATTGTTCTGATTTTTTTTTTTTTTTTAAGTTTTGAGTAAAAGCCAGAATATACACTTTAAGACTGTCCCACACAGTTTTGTCCCAAATGCCACAGGACATGCGTGTACACAGCGCAAGTATGCTCACAAACATTTATATTGTAGCCACTCATGCTTTGGCTCAGCAGCCTACCCACGACCCCTGCTGAGTCTGTGTCTGTTGCTTGAGCTTTCTCAAGTTCTTGTGCCCATGGAGCTCCTGGTCCAGTGAGGACCTCAGATACACAGAGTACAATTCTTTCAGTATCAAGTGCATATGTTGACTGAACTGTGGGAATGCTAGAACATGGAGTGTGAAACTACATACAATCAGCACAGGACGCACTGGAGATGGGTCTGCATAAATCAGAAGTAATCAAGGCAGAACAAGACATGCAGACACATCCAATCTTTAATACTGACAGCTCCTACATACTCCATTTCAAGGCTTTCAAGAGTCAGAAGATCTGCCCAAGACTTTGCCTAGGTAACATTCCCCAGAAGCCACAGGCTTTCTCTGTGGACTTCATCCCACTGGTGAATATTCATCCCAAGGTTCACTGAATTTTGATCCTTTGCTTGCTTCCTGTGTGCTTTACTGTGCTCCTTCTAGAAACAGAGACATCCCTCCAATCAATGCATTACAATTTCTGTTTTCCAGCTTGAATGTTACCTAACACCTAGCTTTTCATTTTATCTCCAATGGTGGTAAAGGTCAGGCCTTTTCCCAAAGAAACTCAGTTGTTACCACATTATAAAAGTTATTGCTTGGCCATAAGCTGGGAGCTTTCACAGACAGGGCCTCAGCCAGCCCTACATGACAAGAATCAAAGCTTATCCCCAGCAAATGTGGCATTGTTCCAAATGGCAGGACTTCGGTGAGAACTCAGACAACTGGAGTGCTGACTCAGGGCTTGTTTGTGGTTGGTAGGTGGACATATGGGAGATGGATGCATGGACAGACATGGGTTAGTGGCGTTGGCACACTGCAGGTACACAACTGGACTCATGACTATCACGGGAAATTTTCTCAGCTCCTGGCATGTGTATTCTGCTGTGTGATCGATGCTTGGTGTGTGACCTGTCCCCTGTCTGCTGTTGATGCTAGAGGCAAAGGCAAGCAGCAGACTGTTTAGTCATCAGCCAGATACAGAGGTCAGCCTCCGGAAAGTTTCTCTCTCCCTGGTGCCTCAGCTTCCCTAGCTTTCCTCTAGGTCTCCCTCTCCCCTCAGTTCTTGAAGATGGGCTCCCTGGGTTAGACATAGCTAAGAATGTTCTGAGTAGCCGACTCTCACTTGTGTGCCTTACCAAGTGCAGAAGGGTCCCAGTCCACACTCCCTCCTCTTCCACCCGCCAGTGGCCCTCAGTCATGACATGCTCTCACAATGTCACAATGACTTTCCCTCTACTTACCTATATTGATGCCGAGTTATCCTTCAAGGCCTGTTCTGGGACTTGTTTCAGAGACCCCACTCTGTTTGCCTCTGGCTGGGGGTTGTCCCAATCCTTTTGCCTGTCCCTCTCAGACCACCATCTCTTGTAGTTCCTAATGTAGTGGTTTCATACTCTCCACATGGTTTTTGGTTTTGTTTGTTTTATTTTTTTGAAACAAAGTAATTCTCTATACTTTAGGCTTACCTTGAACCCATAGCAATCCTGGCTTAAGCCTTTTGAGTACTGACATTGCAGGTGTGAGCAACCACGTGTGACTTTTAACAAGTATGTGTTCGTAGTTCAATGCCTCAGTTTCTCTAAAAATAAAATAAAGGCCAGTACTGTCCCTGTTTTATGCATGGAATTCTTACAAAGGTGATGTGAGAAAACGCATGAAGTGCAGGACCGGGGACTTAGAAAGCACTCAGCAAATGTCACCTGCTGTTTGTAACTCTAACTCTCTGTTTGCCTGCTGTTTGCTGGATGGCCAATATCCAGACTCCCACATGTGTGTCATGGAGCTTTATGTGGTTTTGGCTACTATAATTCATGCCACAAACTCCAACTCTTCAGACAGCAAAGCCTATCTTGGCAGTTCTAGAGGCTGCAAGTCTAACATCCGGCAGAGTCATGTCTTCTCCTAGGAAGCAAGAGAAATAATCTGTTCCTTACCTCTCTTTGTTTTTGAAGACTGCTGATATTACTTGACTTATTAAGGGTTCTTAACTGTGCAAGCATGCATGTGTATATATCTCTAGCCTGGAGTTTACCGAGTAGGCTAAACTGGATGGCCAACAAGCCCCCAGGGGAGCGGGGGGAGAGAGAGGTAGGGGTGTGTGTGTGTGTGTGTGTTTGTGTGTGTGTGTGTGTGTGTGTGTGTATCTATACCCCCAGCACTGTAGTTCCTAGTGTACCACCACACCCAGTTTTACTATGGGTTTTAGGGATCAAACTCAGATCCTTATTCTTGCCTGCCAAGCACTTTACAGGCTGAGATATGTTTCCAGCCTAGACTTGGTACCTTTACGTGGTCATTTTGTAATGCTCAAAGACTCACATCCATTCCACATCCAAAGTTCATTTGCCATATCACCTCATCTCACCCCCACCAAGTCTGAATCCTCTTATCTTGGCCCTTGCTCCCTTTATTTCTCAAAAGAATATGCTACAAAACCTTGTAGTCAGCAGTCTTATCAGGTCTGTGACTTGACTATAGCCTTGTTTTGGTTTGGGTTTTATTGTTGCTGCTGCAGTTTTCAGGAGAGGGATTCTTGGGCTTTGTTTGTTTGATTCTTTGTGGGGTTTGATTCTTTTTTTTAATTGGATATTTTATTTACATTTCAGATGTCATCCCCTTTGCCCATTTCCCCTCTCTAGAAAACCCCTATCCCATCTCCCCTTCTCCTTTTTGCTTTTATACAATTTTTTAAATGTTAATCAAAGGCTTTATAAGTTTGGTAATGCTCAATAACAGGATGCCCATACAGTCAGAAGTGTAACCCAATACTCAACCTAGATATATCAACTATCTTTGACTGGCGGAGACATGCGAACATCCGCCTTCATATTCCCCTCTCTCTCTCTCATCTCCTAGCTCCTCCTCTCCTTCTCTTCCTCCTTTCTTTCTCCTCCTCTTCCTTTCCGTACTCCTCCCACCTTAGCTCCTCCTACATATCACCCTTCCTGTTAAAACTTTTCTCTCAAAATACAATTAGAGCATAACTATACCAATTTGTGTCAGTAAGGTACGAGACAGACCTAATACACAGTCCATCGTTTTGTTGACTAATCAGAACCTCTCTCTGTCATCTTTCCTAAATAAAAGACTTAGTTCTGAACCTGGCTTTTTTCTTGGCTTTAGAATGAATGTCAGCTGAAAACCATCCTCTCAGATCTTTTCTCTCAAAGTAAATAGCCGGGATTAGCTATGAGACTATAAGTTTTCAACACTGTCAGAAATCCAGAATGACTGAGTTAACTGAAATTATGGGAAGTACAAAGCATAGCTTCTAAAACTTAGCCAATTTATAGAGACCGTTGAACACCTGGACAGTCCCTATACTACAAAACGTTGGAGTATCCGATCTTCAGCCTTCTGGCCCAGGATCATCTGACAGACCAAGTGATGCAGAATTATTAAGGGCTGATTACTCTGTCTTGGCAGATATAATCAGTCGACTATTCTGCAAATGTGTCCTGTTCTGGACAGTGATTTATCTGTAGATGAAAAGAGGCAATTTCTTGCCTAGTGGCTGTTTCACCACAACTGGAGTAACTCCAAAGATGCTCAATTTCTTCTTAGAATCCAAGACAGGGAGCTGTCAGGAGCAGACAGGTCTCTAATCAAAATGAACATTAGTACAGAAATGTTTGTAACATCAATTCTGTAGACTTCTGACATTTTGAAAACCAACTATCTATGTAAGGCAATCTGGCCTGTTGTCTGTTAACTCCTCTTAGATATTTCTAAACAAAATACAGAAAACACTCTAACAATAAACTCAGAGCCATGAATTTGCTATAGTCCCTTAACTCACAGGCTAACCATCTCAAATAAGTTAGAAAAGAAGGACTGGGTCTAAGCCTTGTATTCCTAAATGTGTTATATAGGCACAGTGCCTATGAGAGTAACAATATTAATCTCACTTTTATATCAATAAGAAGCTCATACCAATGAAAACCTTAAATTTGAAATCAAAGTAAATTTTGTACCATTTACAAATTATAACTTCATCTTAATAACAGTTATGCATATTTCTACCAATAGGTTATGGCTATGCAATAAATCCTAGCTAATCCTCCCTGTTCCAACAAAACCACTACTTTTCCCTAGGAAGACAGCCCAATATTAACCACCTCAGTCCCCAAGCCCAGGGAATAGGGGTGCCAACTCTTCATTAATTTCTTCAAGCTGATTATGGGTGTTGAGATATTAGAGGAGGGACAGGGGGAAGAGTAAATCCATAAGCCTCTGACGCTGTGTCTTCACTGCATCCAGATGGAATTCCAGGACATCAGAGGTTTGAGCAGGTCTGCTCAGCTCACTTGATGAGTAGATACACAGAGGCTGTGTATTCTGCAATATACAATTCTCAAAACAAATTTTAGTATCAAGATAATTTTTTGTTTGAATTCTGGAATCTAGTCTTTTGGCAGCCTGCCTCTGTCATGTCTAATCCATATGATTGTGGAAGTTTTTATGAGGGTGTGCTTCCACCATCCTCCCATTCCAGCCTCCCTGCTCTCAAATTCCCCAACACTAGGGAATCCAAACTTCCAGGCACCACTGATGCCTGGCAAGACCACCCTCAACTACCTATACAGGTGGAGCCATGAGTTCCTCCCTTTGTGTTCTTGGGCTGGAGATTTTAGAATGTCTACTCCAGCTTGTTTCTTAGGACCATTTACTTGAAAAAAAAAAAAATGTTTTCCAGCCTTTTACTTTAAGGTAGAGTCTGCCTTTGTCACTGAGGTGGGTTTCCTCTATGCAGCAAAATGCTGGGTCCTGTTTACATATCCAGTCAATTAGCCTATGTCTTTTAATTGGGGAATTGACTCCATTGATATTAAGAGATATTAAGGAACATTAAGGATGTTAAGAGATATTAAGGAATATTAAGTTGCTTCCTGTTATTTTTGTTATTAGAGGTGGAATTACCTTTGTGTGGCTATCTTTTTTTGGATTTGTTGGAAGAGGATTACTTTCTTGCTCTTTCTAGGGTGTAATTCCCCTCCTTGTATTAGAGCTTTCCTGCTATTATCCTTTGTAATGCTGGGTTTATGGAAAGATATTATGTAAATTTGGTTTTGTCATGAAATATCTTGGTTTCTCCATCTATGGTAATTGAGATTTTTGCTTGGTATAGTAGCCTGGGCTGGCATTTGTGTTCTCTTAGGGTCTATATGACATCTGTCCCGCATCTTCTAGCTTTTATAGTATCTGGTGAAAAGTCTGGTGTAATTCTGATAAGTCTGCCTTTATATGTTACTTGGCCTTTTTCCCTTCTTGAATTTAATATTCTTTCTTTGTTTTGTGCACTTGATGTTTTTATTATTATGTGATGGGAGTTATTTCTTTTCTGGTCTAGTCTATTTGGTGTTCTATAGGTTTCTTGTATGTTTATGGGCATCTCATTCTTTAGGGAAGTTTTCTTCTATAATTTTGTTGAAGGTATTCATTGGCCCTTTAAGTTGGGAATCTACACTCTTATCTATACCTATTATCCTTAGGTTTGGTCTCCTCATTGTGTCCTGGATTTCCTGGATGTTTTGTGTTAAGAACTTTTTGCATTTTGCGTTTTCTTTGACAGTTGTGTCAATATTTTCTATGGTATCTTCTGCACCTCTCTTCTATCTCTTGTATTCTGTTGGTGATGCTTGCATCTATGACTCCTGATTCATTTCCTAGGTTTTCTATCTCCAGGGTAGTCTCCCTTTGTGAGTTCTTTATTGTTTCTACTTCCACTTTTATGTCCTGGATGGTTTTATTCAATTCCTTCACCTGTTTGGTTGTGTTCTCTTGTAATTCTTTAAGGGATTTTTGTGCTTCCTCTTTAAGGGCTTCTACCTGTTTACCTGTGTTCTCTTCAAATTCTTTGAGAGTGTTATTTATGTCCTTCTTAAAGTCCTCTATCATCATCATTAGAAGTGATTTTAAATCTGAATCTTGCTTTCCTAGTGATATGGGGAATTCAGGACTTTCTTGTGTGGGAAAACTAGGTTCTAATGATGCCAAGTACCCTGGGTTGCTGATGCTTATATTCTTGCAGTTTCCTTTCACCATCTGGATCTCCTTAGTGCTACCTGCCCTTTCTCTGACTGGAGCCTGTCTTTCCCATTATCTTGGTTGTATCAGAACTGTATGGGGTGGGTGTTACTACTGGAGTTTGAGCTGGGACCCAAGATTCGCTCAGTGCTCAGGCTCAGACAGGGAGAAACCAGTACTCTGGGCCAGGAGTGACTTCCTGGGTCTTAGTGGATCCCAGTTACTTCCTGTTTGGGGCAGGCATTGCTGTCTCCTTACCTAAGATACTGCCCAGGTTACAGCTCCTGGGAGTCCTACTTCCTCTAGGTTCTGTGAGACTGGGGGCAGAGCTGCCTCCTGGGATCTGCTCAGTGCTCAGGCCCAGACTAGAAGGAACCAGTGCTCTGGGCCAGGAGTGATTTCCTGGGTCCTAGTGGGTCCCAGTTACTCCCTCTTTGGGGCAGATGTTGCTGTCTTTTTACCTAAGATACTGCCTGGGTTAGAGCTCCTAGGAGGCTCCTAGTCTTCAGTTTCATATGACCATCCTCTTCTGTGTCTGGCATAGATCTTTCAGGGTTTGATTCTTTATGGTTTGTTTTTGTTTGTTTCAGAATAGGGTTTCACTACATAACATAGGCTAGCCTGAACCTGGAAAATTCCAGTCACATCCTTCCAATGCTGGGATTATAGACATGTGCCACCACACACGGCTGCCTGTCACACTCTGAAGCTTTTACTGCTGAGTGTTTTGCCATCATGTTCTTTGACTCAGAACCTTAGATATTAACTCATTTACAGACAGCCGTTACTGATGGGACCTGCCTTCGCTGGTGTTTGTGATGGGCTCCGTGCAGCCTGCGAGTCTGACCAGACCCCCACAATAGCCTTTGAGGAGGGATAAGACAGTTTAAGGAGGAGAACAGAGCTTGAGTTTGGCGTTGAAAGACGAATGGAGTAGAGTGAATTCCTCTCAGAATCCTGAGCATCTGGTTATAACCCATAGCCAGAAATGGACCAAACATGTGATTGTGGGAATCTCTCAGGAAGGAGCAAAAGAAAAAGAATGCACCCATCCACATAGCCAGCTAGCCATTGGCACTCCTGCAGGGAGTATGAAGAGTATAATCTGTAGCACTCTTCACAGAGGACCAGGTTACCTTCCTGGCAGACACCCCGTCCAACTTAGGACTTTTCATTCACTAACGTAGCTGATTCTTGCCCACAGTCTCCAGGACAGAACACACTGTTTCCTGGGCTTTAAGGACTTCAGACTAAAGGTTAAGAAGTGTCCTAGTTCTCACAGCTGGTATGTGAGAAGCCAGTGTGGCTGAGAGCCTGCACTTCTCACCCTGTCCACAGGCTGCATTCTGTTGCATGGGATGGCTAGAAAAGGGCCGGAGAGTGAGTAACTGGCTAGCCCTGCTCACCACAGTTGTCTGTTTGCTTGAGAATCAGAGGCCTGGTAATGGCATTGTCCTTGCCAGAGGTAAGGACTGTCCAGCACAGCCCCACTCACTGCTGTGCCTCCTTGTCCCCTGTAGCAGCACTCTGCTCTGTTCAGCCTTGTCCAAGCAAAGAGAACCCTTCCAGGCTTTTCTCCTGCCAAAACTAGTGTCCCAGTGCCCAGAATAACCAGGGCATCACATGACTGAAGTCCTACTTGGTGGTGACTTCAGCCATCTGTCTCAGGAGACTTCTCGGGCAGGTTTGAGATGGGAAAACAAAGGGGTATAAGATCTGTGGGGAGCCCTGACCTTGAAATTGCATTTCATTGAACTTTGCCCCCTTTTCACTTACCTGCTTTAAAACAAACCTATGTATATTTAACACATACATTTAAGTGATACAGAAATCAGGACAGAACCTGTGTTAGTTGCCTCCAGGAGTCACCTCTGACCATTGAGACCTAAAGTTCATGTGCTTTGTGTCCCACAGTCAAAAGGTCTCTAAAAAAAATGGGTCAAGACTCCAAGTTGTTCCTTTCCTATAAGTCTTTTTAAATATAAAGCAGAATATAAAGTGAATTAATTATATTTAATATAATTTTTCCAGTCATTTGTGCTGACTGTTCATATTCATTCCATAAGATAGAATGACACCACCCCAGTTTACTGGCAAGGAAGTGAAGCACGGAGAAGTTAAATTACTTGCTTAAGATCACAAATTGATAACTTCAGAAGTGGCATTTGAACTCACTTCTGAATTTATGACCCGCATCCTACTTCACTGTTCCAAAAACTCCCTGAAGCATACATGCTGCTCATGGTTAGCTCAAAATTTCAGCCTGTGGCTTCTAAGCTGAGTGGTGAGTAAAGCGGAGAATTGGCCGCCTTCTCTCTAGTCGCCTGCCCAGCAGTTGAACGCAGCCTTCTTCCTGCCTCTGTCTGACATACTCAGAACTTTTTGAAGTGGCAAGTTCAAGTTGCATAGTGGGAGAGGAAAGGGTTAAGCCATCTGGGCCTTTTCACCTTCTCCTCTTTGCAGTACTATCTTTCAGAATCTTTCTAAACCTTATTTCTTTTACTTACACACTAGTCAGCCTTGCCTAGCCATGAGAATGACAGGATTCATGTCTACCCACTACAGATGGCTTCCCATCCAGGTCTGAGAAGTCACACTCGGAAAGCCTGCTGGCCCTGTCTTTCTGCAACAGGAGCCATCAGTTACTCTGTTCCAGACCCTGTGTGGGAGATAGGATTTCTAAGGCATGGAAAGAGTTGCTGTCCCCAGGGTATCGGCCTGTTGACTATGTCAACATATGTCAGCATAGTTCCCATCGCATTTCAATGGAAGGACGTGGAGAATAATTACTTTTATATCATGTTCCTACAGACCAGGACTGTGCTCACAGCCCATAGCCTTTCTTCTATTGCTCTCTATTGTAGTAGGCACAATTGTTACTCCCATTGTGTGGGTAAGGAGTTAGAGGTTCAACAGAAAGAGCAACAATCCAGATCAATCCAAGCTCAATCCAGATCACTGTTCACCTGAAATTCAAAACTGGACTTGTTTGACTCCCAAATCTCTACCCTTAATTTCCCCGAAGAGGGTAGGAGGATCAAGTCAGCAAGGAGGATGTTCTTTAGATATGCAAGAATTGACCAAGTGGGGGGGTGACCAAAGAGGGACATTAAATGAGAATTCTTGACAACCAGGCCTTAGGTGTGGGCATTGCCAGCATGCCCTGATGCTCATCTGTGCAGTAGCAGAGAAGAACCACAGTGGAGCCAGGGACCTTCTCTTGCTCCTGTCAAATTCTGTATAATTGAATTAAATAGTCATTTGTTGGAAGTGGTTTCACATAGAAAAAGAATTAGTGGGAACAACAGCTTATTCCCCAAACATTCTATTGTTGTGGCTCACAGAAAGGCTTGGTATTCAGGACTGTGGGCTCAGCGTGAAATACAGTGCTGCAGAAATGCTTGCCTTGAAGGAGATCCCCCTCGAAGGTTCTTGAGAATTGCCATGTGCTGCTGGAAATACATAAAAGGGGAAAGAGCATCTCATTACCAATAAGCAGTAGTCAGTTTACAAGTTGGTGGTACTGTCAAAACCAGTCTGGTTTGCTTCTTCCCGTCTCATTGGTCTAGCATTACAGAACATTCTGTCCAAGAGGTCCGGTTTCATCTCTACTAGTCTCTCCTGATGGGACAGTTTTGTTTGGACTGAAGGGAGAGTAGGTGGTTCAGAGTTTAGACTCTAGAAAGGGCCCCTGGCTGTGTATCTCAACTGACTCTTCACCCAATGTTTCCCCTTGGGCCTTTATTTTAATCTATATGTAGATTGGAGGAGGTGATTAGATTGTTTCTCATGAACATGATTACCTGCAGATACTTGACAAATACCATGCTTGTGATAAGTACTTCATAGATGTTGTCTTCTGTGTCTCTCAGGGTATCCTGAGAGGTCGTGCAGAACATACAGCTATGGTCAGGATTCTTGACTTCACCACAGCTATGGAACCTGCAGTGATTCATAAACTAAGTCTCTCATTTTCTTTTCTTTAAAAGAAGGCTAGAATGCCAGTCTCTCATGTTGCGCAGAATGGCAGCTGACAGGAGAGAACATTGGACATACGTTGTGCTGTGCCATGGGACTCATCATGAAGTAGGAAGTAGTTATTACTCTCTTGTCCTCTAATGTCTATAGGAACTCTGAGGCCCAGCTCTGCCGTACACTTCTCCGACTGTACAGTGGTCACAGAAAGCCTCGCTTACGTTCTAGCCAGTTCTGGCCATCTGCCCAGAAGGATAGATAGATCGCACATCTATCTATCCTTCTGGGCTCTGCTAGATTAGGTGCTGCCCTGGTGGAAATTCTTCTCCCTCTTCCACATGCCATGTCCTCGCTCACCAGCTAGAATTTTAGATGACTGTTTCTTCGTCTTCATAGCTCCCAGCCCAGCTCTGTCTTACTCCATAGTACTAAATCATTCCTTACGTAAATTCCCCCAGTCAGATCCTAAGCACTGCACCAGCAGCCACATAGTCTTAGCTTCTGTCCGTGCTCTGCACTCATGCCTTGCACGTGACATGTAGGTGGTTAACAGTTTTTACACTGAGTGGATATCCACTGTGCAGGTGCCTATGGCGTTGCTGTCAGCAACCCACCCACACATGGGCCTCAGTTGGGAGCTGAGTGTGTTACCTCTGCCTAGTAACTGCCTCTAGACCAGCAGTTCTAAACCTGTGAGTCCCTACCCCTCTGGCAAACCTCTATCTCAAAATAATGTTTACAGTAGAATTTATCACAGTAATAAAATTACAGTTATAAAGTAGCAGTGGAAATAATTTTATGATGGAGATCACCACAACCTGAGGAACTGTATTAAAGAGTCTCAGCATTACAAAGGTTGAGAAATACTGTTCTAGATGAAGTTGATGTTTATTGATTTTTCCTATCCTTCCAGACCAAGGACCAGATGTTTAGCCACTGGACATCAGCAAGTTCTTAGAAATAAGTCAGCATGATCTTAGAAACCTACCAGGAGGCAGGCTGCTCACCCTAGCGTCGTCCTTGGCTAGCAGTAAAAGACACTGGTTTTGTTTTAACACAGGAAATACATGCTATTCTGACTGAGATCTTCTGATGCTTTCTGGAACCTGCAGGATGCCAGTTTGTTGTCCAATGTCTCTAATGTTCATGTCTGAAGATATAACCTTTGACTTTCCTTGTAGGTAATGATGTGGGCCCATCATCTTCAAGTAAGACGGCAAACAAGTTTGAGGGGCTGTCTCAGCAAGCAAGGTGAGCCACTACCTCTGCCTTCCTCTCCTGTTGTGCTCAGAGTTGCTGTGGGCAGACTTACAGACTAGGGCTTTACCTGCCTTCCCAACACTACTCAGTGCAGTACCTGGCAGCACCAGTTAGGAAGGGAAATTGGACATTCTTGCTCAGTCCACGTGGTACCTCCCTGCTGGGCCCCAGTGGGCATCCTTGCCTAGAACAGACCTGTGTGCACAGCCATCTCCCTGATGGCCACAGAGTCATAGAATGATCTGGACACTGTCAGGATGAGTCTTTTTGTTTTGTTTTGTTTTGTTTTGTTTTGTTTTGTGAAACACAGTCTCACACTATAGCCTATGTTGGCCTAGACTTGTGGTACTCCTCCACTGTAGTCTTCAAAAACGGAGTTAGGGCTAGAGAGATGGCTCAGTGGTTAAGAGCACTGACTGCTCTTCCAGAGGTCCTAAGTTCAATTCCCAGCAACCACATGGTGGCTCACAACCATCTGTAATGGATCCGAGGCTCTCTTCTGGTGTGTCTGAAGACAGCAACAATAGTGTACTCACATACATGAAATAAATAAATCTTAAAAAACAAAAAGACAAAAAACACTGGGTTATAGACATAAGCCAACATAACCAGCTCGTTTTTTCTTTTCTCTTCTGTTTTCCTTTTCTTTGAGAAAAAAAAAAAAGGAGGGGGGAGGTCTTACAATGTAGCCCTGGCTGTCCTGGAACTTGCTATGTATACCAGGCTGACCTCAAATACACAGAGGTCCACCTACCTTTCTGCCTTCCTAATGCTTAGATTAAGTGTGTGCACTACCATACCTGGCCTATTTTTTACCTTTTAACTGAGCAAATTTTTTAAGTCTAAAGATTTTTTTTAACATAAGAATGAGACCTGCCGTGTGCGTGTGTGTGTGTGTGTGTGTGTGTGTGTGTGTGTGTGTAGGTGTGTAGAAGGGCTTGTTTGTTTTTAAACTAAAAGTAGTGTTTCTCTCTCCCCTCCATGCACTGAAGTAGGTACTTTGGGAACTTTCCTAAGGACAGGGCTTTTCACCTCTCTTCCCTCTAGAAATGCAGTCAGGTTGCAGAAAGCCGCCTCCACACCTGGCAAGAGAGAATCACCTGCGGGTGGGGAAGGCTAGCTTGGAGTCTATATCAAAGATTAAATAATAAATAAACAAACAAATAAATAAAACCCCACTTCTTTTAGAACTCTCTCTTTTAGCCTCTAACCCTGTGAGATCAGCCAAATTACCATAGTCCTATTTCAGACCGTTTAAATTGTCTAGCAGATGTCAAAGTGGTTGTCCATCCCTGCACTCACCTCCAGCCTGGCTTCATTCTTATTCTTTCTCCTGGAGCTGCAGTCGAACGGATCATCTGCAGAGAGTGCAGAGTAACTTGAGTAAAGTGTAAAGTGCTCACGAAGTGTTTGTAAACAGGATCCAGTTGCTGTGAACTAGACCTATTCCCACTCCAACCCACCCAAAGCACATCTTAGAGCACCAGATCTCACCCTTCCTAATGCTTCAACCTTTAATACAGCTCCTCATGTGTGGTGACCCCGACCATAAAATTAGTTTCATTGCTACTTCATAACTGTAATTTTGCTACCGTTATAAATTGTAATGTAAATATCTGTGTTTTCCGATGGTATCAGGCCACCCCTGTGTGGTGCTGGTACAGGGGCTTCCTGAAAGGCCTCTGATCCTCTAGACTTTGGCCTTACCTGTGTTCAGTGATGCCTGATCAGGCAGCTGTGCCTTCCCAAGAGGAAGCTAAGGCAAAACCTGGGGAAAACACAGTCAAGAATGGAAACTGGGCCCTCTCCTTTTTCACTGTTTCTCATGTCCTCTGAACATGGCAGCTTCCTCTGAATATGGCTATTCCCTGCCCCCAAGAGAGGGAGGTTGTATTGCCCAAGAGCTGGAGAGAGTAGGGAATCTAAGAGCCAGGCAGAAAGGGGAACTCCTGTCATATCCTCTTTCTTTGACTCCTTTTGTTTGGTAGTTAGGTCGATAGGAAAAAGGAAAGATTGGCCAACTCTTGGAACACCAGGGGACAGGGGAAGAGTCCTGAGGTCCATAAGGGATTCTCAGAGGTGCATGCCAGGTGCTCTGCTGTTTTTGCTCCTTGAATACAAGGTGTTCCTTGGGACCCCTGAGGAGCATTTCAGCCTCTTGTGAAGGGGAAGTAGTGGCTTCCAGCTAGCAGATGTCACATTTGATTATTCAAACAACTTGATGCAGACTTGGTCCAGGGACTTAGGTGTTACTTCCCCTACTTATTTGCATGTCCTCCAAAGAGAGGCCACTACAGGACAGGGCTGGACTGCCATCAAAGAAATGTACAGTCAGTCTGTTCTCTGGAAGAGGGGGGTGATGAGGGCTGCCTATGGAATGAAGGCGTGTCTTTATGAGATGAAGTACGTCTATGTGCTGTGCGGCATCAAGCTTCCCAGTGGGCAGAGCGCCCGGAGCTTTCACACATGGTCACCTACCTCCAGAAAGAGCTGGGAAATGAGGGCACAAGTACTTCTTCTCCATCTGGGCCAACCAATGTATAAAAAGTATACCATAATCCTTTGTTAAATTGTCTTTGATAAGATTAGAGACATTGTGTGTGTGTGTGTGTGTGTGTGTGTGTGTGTGTGTGTGTGTGTACGCGTATGCATGCGCACACGTGTGAGAGAGATAGAGGGAGAGAGGGAGGTGGGGAGGGAGGGAGGCAGAGAAAGATGAAAGGGGGCAGCATGCTCTGCTGGGCTTGGGGAATTCAGAAGACAAGTTTTGCAGAGTCAGTTCTCTCTTCTCCCTCTCCATGGGTTCTGGAGATTTGCTGATGATCCTACACCTGTGTGGCCACACCTTTCTCCTGTGAGCCACCTCTCCAGCCCTAGTGAAGAAGTCTGAGTCTTGGCTTGGTATCTCACACCTTTAGTCTTATCACTGAGAAGGCAGAGGCAGGTAGAGCTCTATATAGTGAGTTCCAGGACAACACAATAAGACTAAGACTCTGTCTCAAAAAAAAAAATCCTGAAGCTAATAATTTTGAAATGATTGTAATTAACCTGAATCATAGATCATTGTTAGAAAATGGCACTTTTAGATGCTAAACAACTATTATTTGTCAATCAGCACCAGTTCTGCTAAGACTGCCCTTGGCCCGAGAGTGCTTCCTAAACTACCTCAGAAAGGTAAGATTCCTCATCTTCATATTCACATGGTATTAAAGTGTCACTACCTCTCCTGGGGACAGAGTGCTGCCCCTTTGATTTGCTGATCTGTCCCAGGTGTCTAGAGTAGTATTGAGATGGTACCCAACAAATGTTTGTTAAATGAAGAAAGTAAAACCTGAATTTGTCAATAGAGCAAACACGGTAGTTTCCTTGAGAAAATAACCCTTCTCAGAAGACACACTGCCAGCCCTCAGGTACTGCTGTCCCTCTCAAGTGTTGTGAGACCTTGGGCAAAAGACTCTAACTTTACCCGCATGGAGCACTCATCTGTGTGCTGAGGTTGTGTAAGGACAGGGTGAGGTCATGCTTCAGATGGCCCCCTCACAAGGCAGTAGCACAGGCAGCCTTTCCTGGGATGGCATCTGTCATGCAGAGCAGGGACACCTGTGCCTGGGAAGCACAGGAAACCAGTGTTTACAATGCTGCTGCTTTGCCAAGCATACACTTGGCTCTCTGACCAAACCTTCTGAAAGCCTGACCATGCTTTTCATTTATAAAACGAAATTTCCAGCCTCTTACTACCACACAAATAAGTGCACAGAGAAAGCTCCGCTTGCCTTTAGACTCATGAAGCCCCATCTTAAGCGCCTGCTTAATTAGATCCTTGTGAATGCCTCTACCCAGCAGGCCTGTCTTAGATCTGGGTATATGCTCAGAGGAGCTCTGATGGCTCCAGGTTGTCGGTGCCTGTGCTCAGTGTCCACAGCAGAACTGGCCCCAGCTCAGTGCTTCAGGAGAAGGCAAACCTCAGACTAATGTAGGGACATCAAGATTCACCACTCTGCAGAGCTCTCTGTCAGGTGGCACATCTGCAGTGGGGCTGTGCTCCTGCCGCAGTGGCAGAGTCGCACAAAGCTACTGACTGTGGAATAGGAAGGCTAGCTCCTCTATTCACCCAGTCTGTCTGTCTTCTTCAGAGTGGTGGTGGTTTTCAGACTTTGTCCCAAGTGCGGCCAGCCACAGTCTTTGGTGGCTCCTGGGGCTTTTGCCCAGATTCTGCCCTGTCTCTTTGACACTCAATAATTCTTCCTACCTTGCTGCTTCCTTCCCCAAGATTCAAACCCAAAGGATGCTTAGTCCCCCTGTAGCTGCTGTCATTGTGCCTCTGTCTCTTTCACACTCTCCCCATCCTCCTGACCATGTGTGCGTCCAACAGAAAAAGCTCTCCCTGACATTCACTGACCTCCACTGCAGTATGCTCAGTGGCTGACCCTGTGTGTGCTCTGGCTCAGGACAGAGCCTACAGGAATAGTCATAGTGGCAGTCACAGACCATGACCTCACACGGTTCCCTGCTGTCTGATGCTCCTCACAAGTGTTACCCTCCCTTAACACTGTCCTTTAAAAAAAAGACCCAGTTTCTACAGGGTATGAGCCTGCCCCTGCCACCAGCTTGTGCCCCGCCAGCCTGTGTGTTGGTAGTCCGTGGTCAGGACTGCACTCCAGCTCCTGGCCCCTCCTGCATGACTGTCCTCCGAGTCTCCCATCAGCACACAGCCATGTTTACCAGATCCCCCATCCTGATCTGTGCTCCCCAGAATACCCCACTTTCTCTGTCAGTATTTTCCAATGTTTGAAATTTCTTTGTAACAAATTGCAAAAAAAAAAAAAAAGAAAGAAAGAAAAGAAAAGAAAAGAAAAACAAAAGGCAGACTGTGATGTAGCCTTCCACAGGTGCTCTTGAGACCCCACACTGAAGAGTGTTTCCCTGGTCTTTGTCTGAGTCCCTACTTAGAAATCCGTTATCACTCCACAGCAGGTCCCAAATGTCAAATGTGTGCAATCCTTAAAAAATGACTTAAAAAAATCAAAAAGCTTCTTTCATCTCAACTGTCTCATAAGTGGGTTTTTTAAACAAATTGTTTGAATAAAGAACAAAATAAGATATCTCTTAAGTCTCTTAAAAGTTTTCTGTTTATTTTTATATGAATCATTGCTAAAATAAAGTTTCTGAGGCTGGTAGCCTTCTGAAGAAAAGTGCCTTATTTAGGCTGACAGTTCCAGAAGTGTAAAGTCTAGGAGCTGCATTTGATGCAACAGCCTGCCTTGTTTCTGACCTGGGACATCACGTGGCTGAAGACAGGGAGTATATGTATGTCTGTGTGCTCTATTCTTATAAGGCCACCAGAATCCAGTCATGGGATTCCACCCTCATGACCTTGTCTCACCCATACTACGTCAGAGCCAAGACAGCATTGCGTATGTGCAGCTTGAGGAGACACTCAAGTCATGTAAACTACAGTGCCTGCAGCAGACCATCAATGAATGCTTCAGGGCTTGCTTGCATTCCGGATCTTGCTCTTTGCATCCCCGGTATTCCTCTCTCTCTCTTCTGGGTTTCTGTCAGCTGTCACCAGATGCAGTTTCAAGCTTTGGCATAGCATTTTCTGAGTCACCAACCGTCAGTCCACACGGAGAGGCCAAGGTCCATTCCTTCAGCCACAGCCCTGGTCCCACATGGCACACTGATGGTTTGGTCACACTTGGTTATTGTCAAAGCCGAGCCCCTTTGCTACAGTTTCTTGATATCTCTGTAACACTCTCAGAGCACAGTCCCATGTGGCCCACTTCCTCTGTTTCCCTCATCTCATCTTCAGAGCCATGTGCCACCATGGCTCCCAGTCCTGGATGATGCCTCCAGGAGAGGAACATAAACAGGCTAGCTTTATTTGTGTTGGTTTTAATTTTGTATATGTATGTATAGGAGTCTTTTGCCTTCATGTATATCTGTGCACTGTAAGTGTGCAGTGCCTGTGGAATCCTGAAGAGGGCATTGGATCTCTGGAACTGGAGTTACAGACTGTTGTAAGCTGCATGTGGGTGCTGGGAACTAAACTTGGATCCTCTGGAAGAGCAGCCAGTGCTCTTAACCAAGCTATCTCTCTAGCCCCTAGCTTTATCTTTTGAGCCATGCCACATTGGGCAGCCCATGAATAGGGTTGCGGCATGGACAAGCCATTAGCTGAAGCACTCTCAGGACTGCTGGATAGTAAATAGCACTGAGGCATCCCCTCTTTGTCCTTGGCCCTCTCTTCTGAGGATGCTTTTTCTAAACACATTCCAGTGTGAAGGCAGCACCTTGGTACGGCTCCTTGGTGTATCTTCATGAGCACACACTAAGTGCCCAGCTCCCATACCAAGAAAAGAACCTCAGTCATAAGACTACAGCTCTTACTGAGCTTCAGAGAATCCTACTTAGGAACAATAGCAATGTCACCCCTGTAGAATACTGATGCCAGTCATGTCCTCACTATGAATTCTTTTCATTGACTAATTCATGCCATCCTCATGATCATCCTTTCAGACAAGTTGTAGAGGTGAGGAAGTTGAAGTTCAGAGAGGTTGCATAATTTGATCAAAGTTATACACTGACAAGGTGTGTCAGTTATTGTTGTATTGCTCTTGAAGAAACACCGTGGTGACTCTTATAAAAGAAAGCAGTTAATTTAGGGGTTTGCTTACAGTTTTAGAGGGTTAATTCATCATCATCGTAGCAGGAAACATACAGGCATGGAGCTGGAATCGTAGCTGAGAGCTTTACGTGCTGGTCTGTAGGCAGCTGGCAGAAAGAAAGACTGAGCCTGGCCTGGGTTTTTGAAACCTCCTCCTCTTAACCCTTCCTAAACAGTTCTAGTAACAGTTCTCTAGGGGACAGAGTATTCAAATAAGAGCGAATGGGGGCCATTCTCATTCAAACCACCACCACACAGTGAGTGAATAAGCTAGAATGTCCTAAGAGTGTCACAAGTGGTACACTTCAAGTTCCTACAGTGTTACAGGGATAATTGTACAGAATGGCATTTTCCAGTGGAGTAGGGTGCAGCTATTAGAGAATAGGGGACATTGACCTAGAAACTTGTAAGCACATCAAGTGGCAAAGGCGGTTTTAGACAATGCATAATATAGCAGTGTGTGTGGTGTGACATGTTCATTAGTTTGTGTGTGTCACAGGGTGCCATGGTGGTGTATAGGCAACAGAGAAACCTCTTGCCAGTACTGAGTCAGATAAAATGGGGGAAATAAACACGACTGGAGAATTGAATGGCATGCCGCTTCGCCCCTTCACAAGTAACTTTGTACTTTTGTTGGCTTGTTTGTTTTTTGGTTTATCAACAGGGTTTCTCTGTATAGCTATACTTCTAATAAACTTAAATAACATGGCAAATGCTTTTGCTAAATAATATATTTTAAAAGTTATTCCTATGAACAAATACAGGAGATAACAGAGTATGATGGTGCATGCCTTTAATCCCAGCACTCGGGAGGTGGAGGCAGGTAAATTTTTGAGTTTGAGGCCAGCCTGGTCTACAGAGAGAATTCCAGGACAGCCAGGACTACACAGAGAAACCTTGTTCAGAAAAACAAGACAAATAAAAACAACAACAACAATCTAGGAGGGAACACTTAAAAATTTTTAAATGAGTAAATTTATTAGTAGACTGACATATAAGGAAGTCTCCTTTTCATAAATTATATTATGTGTTCTTTAATCTGGATTGATGTGGTCAGCACGCACTGGCTTAGTGAAGGCCCAGAGTTGTGAGCTGTACTGTAGATCTGTCTCAGTGTCCAACTTTATCCTGGCCTGGGCTAGACTTGAGCTTTGGGCTTGTTCCTCCCCAGTGCTCACTCAGGTCAGTACTCTGGATACTGTTTGCCCTTTGTTCCGTGACCGTGACACCTTCATCTGCTCTGTGCCGTGACTCCTCTCTTGTCATCACTTCCCACAGTGGCACTAAGGAAGACAGAGACCAGCCATCATCTTTCCCTCGACAGAGCCAACATACCACCTGAGACTTTTCAGAAATCATCACAGTTGACAGAGTTACCCCAAAAGCCACCACTCGGAGAGCTGCCCCCGAAGCCTATGGAACTGGCCCCCAAGCCCCAAGTTGGAGAGTTGCCACCTAAGCCTGGAGAGCTGCCCCCTAAGCCCCAACTGGGTGACCTGCCCCCCAAGCCACAGCTCTCAGACTTACCTCCCAAGCCACAGATGAAGGACCTTCCCCCCAAGCCACAGCTGGGGGACCTGCTGGCAAAGTCTCAGGCTGGTGATGTCTCAGCCAAGGTGCAGCCACCCTCAGAGGTCACACAGAGGTCACATACCGGGGATCTGTCTCCGAATGTGCAGTCCAGAGATGCTATCCAGAAGCAAGCATCTGAGGACTCCAACGACCTCACACCCACGCTGCCAGAGACACCCGTACCACTGCCGAGAAAAATCAATACGGTAGGTGGGAGCCAGTGTTAGGTTCTTCTCACAAGGCTCCTGCACTTCTCTTTTCATGGGGCTAGGAACCAGACCCAGAGCTGTATGTGTGCTCTGTACCCCAACACTAAGCAGTATCCTCAGACTGCAATTCCCAAGGATGGGAGGAGGCCATATGCTCCACCATAGGAAGAGAGCAGTGGCCCACACTCATTCTCACCTACTGAAGCATTGGTGGTGATTTGGAGCCTGATGGGTATAAAAATTGGACCCCAGCTGCCATGCTTTGAGACCTGGCTTCAATGCCTGATGTAACTGCCTAGCTAGCAATGTCCTTCATTCTCTGGGTCTGATTCCTCGAGCCCAAGAAGGGCCTATGTGATACTAGCCCAATGGCCAGGGAGTAGTGTGTTGCAGTCCCATAGTGTACACTCAGCAGCTGTGCCTCTGACTCAGGAGACTCGAGGGTTGAACTCAATCTTCTGTAGAATCAGTCTCTGTCCCTGAATTCTGAGTAGCTTCTGAGTGTGTTCCTCACTGTGTCTTCCCACTGGGACCAGAGGGAAAGCCCCAATGGAGTTTGGTAGCCCTCCTGTCATTCCTCTCTCTCACACAGTGTGTCCCACTCTATAATTTACCAATTTTATTTGTATGTAAAAGTGGTTTTTCAAGACCCCTACAATCTTTATGGGAATGTGATACTCCAAGATCTACATAGAACATTCAGGCAGTCCAGGTTAAGGGAGAGAACCAAAACTTTTAATCCTGTGTGTGCCGCTTCTGTTGGGTCATTTTCTTACACCAGTGCTGCACATCAGCACTAAAGGTAACGTGGCCATCCTCCCACGGACTTAAGCCCACTGTGGGCTTGCCAGCCTTCCAGCCTTCCTCAGCACTGTTGACGGCTACTCAAGTCTTTCTGTTGTGCACAGAACTCCAGCTCCTGCTGCCTGCATTGGTGACAGTATTCCACTTAAAACTCCCTGTAAGTGAACACATTGCAGGCCCCAGTCTCTCAGCGCCAAGATGAAAGTCTGCTGCCATGGTTCTACAGATCTTCGAAGCACATCAGCACACATTTCCCAACCCCTCCCCCAGGAGCTCAGGAAGGAACCAGAATCATTAGGAAAGCCAGAGGGAGCCAGGGACAGAGAGGAAAAGACACTTGGCCCAGAGCACGTAAAGAGAGAACTTGCTGTTCTTATTGCCAGTGATCGAAGTAACTGGGTGCTAAAAGTATTCCTTAGAAAATGTTGCCTCTGTTTCCATCTTCCTGTCTTCAGAGAACTGGAAATCCAGCCAAAAAGTCCTGGTCAGAATCACAAGTGTGTAGACCCAGGCTCTTCCCTGGGCTTCCCTGACGTGTCCTGACCTGTTTTGCATGAGACACTAAGAAATCTGTCAGTGCTGCACAGTCAGCATGCAGAAGCTGCACATTTTGCTTTACGTAGTTTCCAAACAACTTTTTTTTTATAGCTTTTACTGTCATTTCTCTGCAAGCTTATGCTGGAGCAGGGTGGACAGTGGGAAGACAGGTCTCTTCGCGCATTTCCAGAAAGCTGAGTTGTGGTCACTACTTGCATTGGTTGCTGTCTGCCGAAAGTTATCTGCTGATTTCAGCCAGAGGAGGGACTGCCATTCCTGAGAATATACAGTACCCAGGGGACGTGTCAGCCTTGTACACACACACACACACGCACGCATGCGCGCACGCGCACGCACACGCACGCACACACACACACACACACACACACACACACACACACACACACACACACACACAAGAAAGCCAGGCTGGGCTCACTACCTATGAAGAGTGCTGTTCTGTTTTGCCCTTGGTATCTGCTCTCCACTCAAACCTGTTCTTTTGTTATTGCAGGGGAAAAACAAAGTGAGGCGAGTGAAGACCATTTATGACTGCCAGGCAGACAATGACGATGAGCTCACATTTATTGAGGGGGAAGTGATCATTGTCACTGGAGAAGAGGACCAGGAGTGGTGGGTATGTACCTGGGTTTATCTGATTGACCCCTTCATTTCTTAGCCTCCACTCCTTTGGTGGCTGTGCAAATCCTGCCTGGCAGGTGTGTGACTCACCCCACAGCCATCCCATCTGCCCCTCTGTCACTGAGTTTATGCTACAAAGAGACAATCTTACCTTGAAATGGGCCACGAGCATTAACATTTATGTTACACTTTCCCCCATGATGTCATATGACAGCCTAGCTTTTTGTGTGTATTTTCTAGTTGTTCAGTTACAAAGCTCAAGCTCAAGAGCTTGGGTCACAGTGCATGGCCACAGAGCTAATTCCAGGGCAGGCCTGGCTCTAAACCAGAGCTGTTGCTCTCACCTCTGTTACTCTCTGAGCCAGGAGGCAAAGGCTATGGCCCCATGCAGGCTCAGCCCTTAAACCAGTCCAGTCTTCAGTTAAAGAGAGCACAGTGTTAGAATGTTGAATGACACGGTCACAATTGTGTCTACAAATACAGTCCTTGTTTCCATTTCTCAACATCAGCATGAATTTTTACCTCCTTCCAAGAGAGGCTCATATCTGTCTGCCAGGAAGTGACCTGCAGTTCCTGGTTGGGCTAGCAGAACCAGTGGCTGCCCAGAAACACACATTCACTTGCTTGCACATGAGCACACATGCACCTTCGGCTTTCTTCTTCTGGGCCTGCAAGAACTGTAGGCTTTGCTTTGACTGAAGTAGTTTTCTCAGCGGGGGTCTGGGTGGTTTTGCCACCCTAGGTCCTTGGACTCCACACTATCAGGACATGTTTTAATGATCAGGACCTGGGAAATAGACTATGGGCATACAACGAGTAAAAGTCACGTGTGCTACTGACACTGTACAGTCCTCAGGGAAGCTCCCCAGCAGGGTATGTCAGCAGTACTGAGGCCAAACAATCCAGAGGGCATGCTTTTCTTGGATCAGGATGAGCTGGGAATACTCAGAGGCCCTTCCTTGGCAGAGGCTCTTTTTTGGCAGAGGCAAATCTGCTCCCAGTGTACACTAAAAGGCCAGTTTAGGACAGTGAATTGGAGTCCAAAGTCCCCCAGTGGTGTCAGTTTTAGTCCTGGGGACTTGAATTAAGCTTATCCTGTCTGTAAAGCTGTTTCCCCTGGAGGGTGTGGTAGTATCTAGAGCTCATTCTTGTTCAGTCTGTTAAGGTTACTGCATTGATCCTGCAGTGACTCCAAATGAAACTTTTAGAAGAAAAAGGAACATTTTTATGACTTCAGAATGGTACCTCAGGGAAACTCTATGAGCCTTCAACCCACACTCGTCCCAGTAAAGAGCTTAAAATCCTAATACTCAGGAAACCTGAGCACAGAACCAACTGAGATTGGTAGGAGAGAGGTAGGCCAGGTCCTACAGTAATCATATTCCTGAGGAGACTGAGAACATGAAGGCATAGGCACAGCTCCTGAGTCCATACCGGGCTCTACTACAGGTATTTGAGGGAAGGAAACGGAAAGCTGGCCTGTCCGGCTTTCAGCTCAGCTCTCTAGTGCATCCTTCTGTGTATCCAGTAGGTGTTTACAGCCAGTGCATGTTCTCTTGCTGTGCTTTCTATGGAGAGCCCACAAGAGGATGCTTTTCAGTGCAGTTAACATCAATCTCATGGAGGTAATCAGGGAAGTTTTGCAAGTCACTGTGGCTTGCAGGTTATGCTGCAAATGGTAAAACTGCCATAGGCTACTCAGTCTCAGACCACGGATGACATCTGCGGTAGCCAGAAGGCACAGGACCTTGCTGTGTGCATAGTTGTCCTGTTTTAATCTTAATCACACAAGCCTGAATAGGGGCTTTTTTTTAACCAAGTTTTATAAGCAAGAGGTTTATCAAGGTTTGTCTGAGCTGATCCGGGGGATGGCTATGTGGACACCTGATGCCTGTGGAAGCCGTCCTCAGTAGTTCCATCTCCGCACAGCACCATGGGAAGTGCTGACCCTCTGAAGGCCGAGGACTTGTTCTTGGTGCCATTGCTTTGCCATGCTGTCTGTTAGTATCACTGTGTAGTAGTTCACCCCAGGCCTACATGCAGACACAGGGAGGGCCCTTATCCAGTACACCCATCACTGCCTGCCATCTCCCGTCTAACTACTTCTTTCTCCCTACAGATTGGGCATATCGAAGGACAGCCTGAAAGGAAGGGTGTCTTTCCAGTGTCCTTTGTTCACATCCTGTCTGACTAGCAAAAAGCAGAACCTTCTGTCCGTCCACACCCTTCATGCCAGACCGCTGCCTCCATGTAATCCTGTGTACAACATGTATATAGCTGCTGTTACAGACCAAGAACTCATGGAAGGGCCACTCAGGAGGGGAATATAGTATGTATTGTAAATATCCTGTGGTCTTCTGCCTTCACCAGTATTAGGGTAACCTCGGGACCTGGTGCGCCTTACTGGTTTGCCAAAGCCATCCTTGGCATCTAGCACTTACATATCTCTGTGCTGTTTTCTGAGCAAACAAAAAGCAGGAGTATAGGAACTGCTAGCTTTCCAGGTGAAGAGTCTGCAGCAGCTGTCGAAGGGTGCAGTGCTGACTCCTAGCAATGCAGTATTCTCAGTGGCGTTACTGAACATGCAACATTAGCAGAGGTGGCTTCTGCGCTCTGGGTGGAACGTTAAGTTAGCCCCTGGCTGGCCAGCCTGTAGTTATCTGTGTACACAGTTTACAGCTACAAAACCTACTTTGGTATTTATTACAGAAAAGTGTTCAGTTAATTGTGTTATTCCTTCAGCAAATACTCACTGACACAAAATCCTCTGCAGCATTTTCCAGCACATGCAGCCTCGTGCAAGTTTAGATGAGTGGATTTGTACATCTATGGCAAGTGGCCACCCCTGAGATATTACCTCATTATGCAGAAGTAACATATCCTTCATGACTATTTTGACAAAAGCTTAAAACCACATCTGATGAAGTCCACTTTGAGGAACCAAGGACTGCCAGAAACTATTTGCCTCTACGTTATGCATGCATCTAGACGCTTACCCGAATTCTGCCTTTTATAAAGGAACAAACAGTATGAAGAAGTGAACTGTACATTTTTAAACTTGATTGCCATTAAAACAGAAGTTACAAGATTGCAACAATACTTGTTTCTGGTCACTCATTTGGCCTTTTCCAGAGTGTTTGCACATCGTGTTGACCCAGCACCCCCAATGGTACTGACAAGCATTCGACATGACTTTCTTCATTTTGTTCTTGATTAAACCTTTACTATTCACAGTGGAAAACTGTAAAGTCGGTCTTTCTGTTTTCTCGTGCAGAATCCCGGTGCTGACACCACTTTTTTTTTTTTTTTTTTTTAATCCTTCCTCTTCTCTTCCTTAAACTCAAATGCTAGAGTAATTTTCTTACCCTCAACTTACCCAATGGACACGTGCCCTTCAGGTCAGTTATAACCAAGTTGTGGACGCTGCTATGAATTGCACTGTGATAAAGCTCTCTGCAAGCCATCTCTGTCTGTCTGTCGTCTGTCTGTTGTCTGGCTGTCTGGTTTGCTGTTGCTTGTGTTTTTCTTTATTACGATTCTTTTCCCATTCAGCACATTGCATTTCCATCTTTGGTTTCAGAGTGAGTTTGTGGAAAGGGTGCAGTAGCTGTTTGTGCTCCTGGGTCCAGGACTGCTGTGATTGTGAGGTGTGCTGTCACATTGGCTTCAGTTCATCTTGACCACAGCACAGAAGACAAATAGTCTTAAACAGATCATCTTGCCGATGAATTAAAAAAAAAAACACTGATTTCACAGAAGCAGAGTTTCCACGAAGCCTGTGGGAAGAACCCTGTTGTAGCCACAGTGCTTGGTAAATACTAACTCAGTTCTGCCTTGGTGGTGACAGTGAGAACTCTGAAATAAACCTTGCATGACAAACCTGCAAAATGCTCTATCAGCTTTTACTGGGAACTGATCTTGAGCAATTGCTTTCATAGTGTCTGAGCACCTGTGTGTCCCCACACCAAACCAAGAGCAAAAAGTGCCTGTCAGCATGCTGGTGTGTGGCCAGCAGCACCTGGCAGCCATAGTGGTTTCAGGAAAGGGGTGGTGACCCAGTGTGCCATTTCGTTCACACATTCTTAAGACCTGTTGAAGTTGCATTGTGGAGGTCTAGGCTGTCTTCTGATTTGAACATGAGCTGGTTTTTAAACAAACAAGCTCCATCTGTAAAATGACGAAGAGTTGTTAATCTCTTCTGCTGCAGGGACTCACACAAATGTATGTTCACACCTTTCTTTTGGTTTTTGTCTGTTTCCCATCAGGAATTTTGAGTTTTCTCTACTCCATTGTACTGTGGGACATAGGAAAACTAGGTAGACATTCCTTTGGCAATCTTGTTAAGTTTAAATCTCACCTTGTTCTGGAAGGGGGTAAGCCACTATCTACAGTTTTATACATGACATAATATTTTAAACATATGCAATCTTAAGAAAGATCAAATTCATTCCTTTGTCTCCCCAGAAGGGAAAAATTACGTCTGCAAACAGTGTGTCTTACTTTCCTGTTGGACAGCAATTGTTATTTATTTTTTTATTGCCTACTTGGACATGGTGTATAGGAGCCCAGTCATGCCTGCCACTAGTTAAATCCCACATTCGTCCCTGGGAGTTACCATGAAGCATCAGTCCACTTTTTATTTCACATGTATTTAATGTGACAGTCTCTCAGTACTGTATGTGTTAATTTCTACTTTTTTAATATTTAAAATTGCTTTTAAATAAACATATTCTCAGTTGTTCCCAAGCACCTGAAGTCAGGCCATTTTGTGAGTTGTCCACTACTTTCTGACTCAAACAAACAAGCTAAATGGTGTGTATTTGGGGCAGAGACCGGGAAGCATGAGACACTCTGTCACAGCTCATTCTAGATACATAACAGTGTGTGGCCTTCCAGGCTCGCCGGAGTCCCCTCTCACTCCCACCGTGTGTGAAGTTTTCATGGGGAGACAAACAACTGTTCATCCCAGATACGGCATTAAGGGCAGACCAGACAGTTCCTCCAAGTCTGTCTTGGTGAATCAATGTGTTTGATTGGGGCTACTTACAGGAGTTTCCATGAGAGGTTACTTATAGGGGCATGGGCAGCTTATAGGCAGCTACACCACGAAGAACTCGAACACCTTTTATCAGGGAGTGGAGGGGCCTTGTAAGCCCCTCACCCAACAATCCTAACTGCCTGTATATCCTTAGGGAGGAGCCTCATGAGTCTCTCCTCCATGATGAATGTAAAGGATCTCCTGTGGCCGTCCTTGCAGGTAGTCATGACTACTGAACATTCAAGATGACCGACATAGCATGCCCGGAGGAGATTATTTACATACCTTTAACTTTGTGCCTTTCCCCATGGCCAGGATCATATGTTAATGTGCTGAGTGCTGGCTGTCTTGCATGGCTGTCACTCCTGCTTCAGCCACAAAGCTGGGTAGACAAAACAAATGGACTCTGCAGTATCTACTATCCCCTCTCTGAGCCCGAGGGGCCTGGAAATGAGGCGCAGGGAAATGTCTGCCGGGTTGGAGATTCGTGGCTGGAAAAACAGAGTCAGGAGTTCACATGAGCAATTCTCGCTCTGAGGCTATTCTCAAGATTCCTACAGTCAAGAGGCTTCATGACACAGTTCTAATCAGAGATTGCTGGGAGCAGAAGAAAGCTTCATCAGGAAGATGTTGCAGTTTCCTTTCTTGAAAGCTAGTACATTTCCTGTCTGTTCCCAAAGCGAGACAAATACTGTACACGCAACGAAAACAGCATTGACAGGGAAGGCTGCGATTTCCTATCGGCATCTTTCCGTAAGAGGGGAACAGTAACCTGTGGAATCCAGGATTCAAAGATAGCCAAGCTTGTGACAAAATGCAGTCTCCCATTGGTTGCTTATGGTTTCAGTCCTACACAAACTTAACAGCTGACCTCTGGAGAGTGGCAGCCATATCTAAAGGAACGGTCTAGAAACTGGAGGGTCTCTGGGGTCACACCCTGGTTCTCTGAGTGCTCGGTACAAACAGCCCATGTTCCTTCTTCATATGTGTATAACCTTCTGTGAGGTAGGCTTTACTAGCACAGCTGGAGTGATCCCCCTCCAGGCCACACAGTGTGACAGGTAGCAGTTGCCAGCCTAAGTCCTGTGATCTCAATGACAGTGCCCCTCCCTTTTTGTCTTTCTCTTCTCTGAGCCTGTGCCTGCCCCACCCCCATTTGCAAGTCTTCCTAACTCTCAGAGGAGGCCCTGGGATGGTAACACAAACTAATGACATTTAATTTTTATTTTGCCCTCCTCACTGGGTTCTCATGTCTGGAATATATTTAATCTCCCACAGTTTTGTGTCATGGGGCTATTGAATGGGTTCACTTCTGTCATGAGTGTCATGTTAAGTGTGTGCCAGCATCCATGGGTGTCAGGCTGATACACTCAGCCTGGCTTCAGTGGCCAGTAGCCTAGATGAGGATGAAGTCAACTGAATACTAACATGAGCCTACTAAGCTGATTTAGACATTTCCTTTGTGGCTAGAGGATACCAGCCAGACCTATGGATGCATTGACAGCTCCATGTTTTCCCTGCAATGCTCACAGAGCAGGAAGAGTTCAGGTAAATGAATAAAAGTATATGAGTGTTACAAATGTGGGCTTAGCCACAGAGGACTGACAACAAGGAAGTGGCTGTTACAGATTCAACAGGCTTCAGGGCTAGAGGATAGTACCCCAAAGCAGCCAGGGCAGGCCTGCAATAAACACATAAGCCGGAAACAAAAGGATGACTCCAGAGTTGTCTTTGCTAGCTGGAGAATGAAGTGTTCACTCCTAGCCCTGCCTTCCTTGCAGTTAACAGTGCTGAGGCTGAGTTCTTGGTGCATTTACAGATGATGCTGGTTCACAGGTTAAGGGGTAACTTTAGTAAGAGTCAAGCTGTTCCTGGTGTTGGAGGCTAGATTTGAAACTAGCCTCCTAGTGTAAGCTTCTGAAAACAGGAGGTAAAGCACGGATAAATACAGCTGTTTCCATAAGTCTTAGCACTCAGCAAACCCTAGCCAGGTACTATGAAGGCTTTTTGCTTCTACTAGGGGAGATGCCTTTGTTGGGGTTCAGATGCAAACTTACAGTTCCAAGCAAATCAGAAAGCAATGCATAAATGTGTCACCTGCAACCAACTTGAAAATACACTATCTAGGCTCTGAGCTTCTGGGCTCCTCAACAGAGAACCAGGTTCCTGGACACTGTCCCTGGAAACTGAGCCACAGGAGGGAGCCAAGAATCAGGATTTTAAAGCCAGCCCTCAGGTGAGCCCCAGGTACCACCAATAGACATGGTTACTCCAGGACTACAGCTCCAGTCTTAACTCTAGGATTGTCACCAAAAGGGAGGGTGACCTGCAACCCTGCACAGGGTTGTCTGCACAGAGACCTTCTTTGATAGTATAAACACAGCTCATCACGGACTTGGCACTTATGAAACTGCAGCTGTCACTTGCACTGTAGTAAAGTACATGGAAAAGCACACAGACATTGGTGTTCCGCAGGCCCAGTTCCGTGTGTCCCGTGACCCAGCCACGGCCACATACCAGCAAATGTGTCAACAGACATTACTGAAAGACCAGCACAGGTTGCTTAAGCCCCAAGAGCCTCAAGTTTCCTTTGAGAAGTATGTGGTAGTTGGTACTCAGCTACAGTAGCTGAAAAGGTGTTTTCCAGAGCCACTCGATGGCTTCCTCTATTCCCTGTAGGCCAGGGAAAGCCCCCTGGGACTTCCTGTCACCTGCAATGCATCTTCTGGCCAGCCCCAGGGTGGCCATTTATGGGCCTGAGTGGACCTTTTTTCTTTTCTTTTTTGTGGGGGTAGGGGGCTATTATCACTTGGTCTCTGAAGGGTGGGAATCCGGACAATGGCACAGTTCCCACTTTGGCTTTTGTTTTAGGGTTTCTATGAGGAGAGGTTGTTTGGTTATGTTTTGTTTCATATTGATTGAGACAGGGCTGACCTGGAACTCACTATCTAAAACCAGGCTGGCCTCAGACTTCAGGTCATTGGCCTGCCTGTGCCACTCTGTGTCCTGAGTTCTGGGATTACAAGGCCTGAGAATAAAACCAGAAGTGGGAAGGATTCTCTTCACCTTCCTCAGTGACAAGTAAGAAATTACAGAATCTACTGAGTGCTGGACATGCAGTCAGTGATCACTTAGCAGTCCTCAAATGACAGCATGTGACATGGTCAGTAGCTAGAAGGGACTCTGCAGGACGTCCGAGAACATGCTAGACTCTGCTGCAAAGGTGCTTGCTGCGGGAGGCACCAGATGAGTGTGTCAACACAGCTCAGTCCTGATGCCGTCTCTACCTAAAGATGTTGACAGATCCTGTAGGGAAGGGTTTGTTTCAAGTCCTCAGCAGGGCTCACAAGCTTGACAGTGGCTATCATTGGGGTTCCCACAGATCCACTTGGATTAACTTGTTAGAATGGTCATGAGACCTAACTGGAGGAAAGCCATTCACCAGGTCTTTATAGAGGACATTTCACAGGAACAAGCTGGAGATACATGTAGCCTGAGAAGATAATAGAAAGCAGGCTTCCAAACCAGGTCTGCTCCCCACCCTCCAGCCACTGCTAGGTGCTCAGTTTCCTTCCTTGAAGCTCTATTCCTTTAGGGGTTTGTGGAGGCTTTGTTCCATGGACAGGATAGTTCCTAAGGCTCAGCTTAACCTTCAGTCCTCTGCCCTTCTGGCTGGCTGGGACTAAAAGTCAAAACCCCATCATCTTGCCTTGGTCTTTCCATAGACAGCCTTGGGGGCCAGCAACCACCAGCCAGTGAAAGGCATATAGCTGCCACCTCAGAAGCCTGTGGAACCCCACAGTCACTCCCATGGAAGGTCAATGTCAGGGAGCCCTGCTGCACTTGGCTCGGCACGCTTAAGCTGTGTAGTGCTGACTCCCACACAGAAGCGGGCAGCTGGACAATGGACCTCTTATGGAGCCCTAAGCTGCAGAACAAAGATGCAAAGGGCACATTGTGTGATAGTGCAAACTTAGTTCCTGCTCAGCTGGAACCACTTAAGCCCTAGCCGGGTATAGTGACATGGGCCTGTCATCCCAACTATCAGAGAAGCTCAGACAGGAAGGTCTTGAGTTCAAGGCCAGCCTGGGCAACACACACACACACTTGCACAAATACTTCAACCACTAGGACTCTACTTTCAGTCACATGTTCGTTCCTCTCCAATATTCATGGCTATGCCAGTCTAAGAAAAGATTAGCAGATATGCCTAGGCTATCTCTTCCCAACCTGTCCCTGTGACCTCAACTTTGCCTCTCTACCCAAAGCCTAGAAGGCCCACCCTTGTCTGTGCCACAGTAGAAGATGCCACTATCTATAGGATGTATTCAATAATGAGAATGAACAATCCAGACTAGACAGGGGTCCCACTGGATAAAGCACTTGTCACAGCAGCCTGACCACACAGGATCCATGTAAAAAGCTGGATGCAGAGAGGCATGTGTCTGCAGTCCCAGCACATCCCTACAGCGGGTGGGAGTGAAAACCTGGAGAACCAGAAACTCATAGCCCAGCTGGACTGATGCAGAAAGCTTTAAACAGGAGGTCCTGTTTCAAGATGTTTGGACTGATAGCTGAGGTCCTCTGGCCTCCACATGTGCTGTGGCACACACACATGCACACACATACACAAACATGCACATGTTTGAACAAAAGAAAAGAAGGATAGTCAGTCTATAACCACATGTTAACAATATGCCGAATCTCACAAATGGCTGCAAAGTCCAAGAAGCCAGACTCAAAAGAATTAGGTTTTAAGATGTTTAATGTATCGCTGGGCGGTGGTGGCGCACACCTTTAATCCCAGCACTTGGGAGGCAGAGGCAGGCGGATTTCTGAGTTCGAGGCTAACCTGGTCTACCAATTGAGTTCCAGGACAGCCAGGACTACACAGAAAAACCCTGTCTGGAAAAAAACAAAAACAAAAACAAAAACAAAAAAAAGGATGTTTAATGTATAAAAGTGGATGTTCTGTGCATTACATGCTTACTCGGGAGAATGAGGTATCTACCAGAAGGGTCAGGGCTTGGGGTACAAACACTAATCTATTTCTGTAGGTACCTGTCAAGCTTCTTGCCCTTTCTTGTCTAGCCTATGCTGTTCTCTATGGTATGCTGGTAACTGTCTAGCCTATGCTATTCTCTATGGTATGCTGGTAACTGTCTAGCTACCTCTTGCAGGTTGTATTTGTATATTTATGCATTTATATATTCAATTGATTTTATGTAAACATGTAATAATAAATAATTAAAAGAGGCTATGAATCTGAGAGGAAGCAGGGGAACATGGAAGAAGGAAGGAGAAAGAGGAAGAAAAAATGATGTAAATATAGCATATATGTCTGAAATTCTACAAAATCAATTTAATTTCAAAGTAATTTTTAAGCCAGGATTAATAGCCCCAGAACTTGGGTGACTGAGGCAGAAGGATTCCAAGTTCAAGGCCAAGAACAGCTCTATAGTATGACTCTATCTAAAAAGGCAAAACAGTGTTTAAAAGAAACCCTTATTTATGACAATGCCAGTTTCTGTGGCATCTCCATTACTACCATATATGTGACAAGCTACCAGGACGTGCCTCTGAACACTAGGCTAGGAGATTTGGAGACCAGAAAGAGGGCTGGAGGTGGTAGGGAAAGAGAGGGGAAAGGAGAGACTGTTGGAAGTAGGCTGTATGCATATATGAAAATGTCATAAGGAAACTTTTATTTTTGTACAATTAGCATATAGAAATATTGGTAAATAGCTAATCGAACATAAAAATAATGTCCCTTTGTCAAAAGTTGCCTTGTGCCAGCTTCAGCCGCTATGAGGTATACCTCAACAAATTATCTTTCTTAACTGTCTGGAACTAGCAAATGGCTCTGTGGTCAAGAGCACTTGTTGCTCTTGCAAGAGGGCCTGTGTTCAATTCCCAGCACACACGTGGTAGCTCACAACCATATAGAATTCCAGTTCCAGGGGTCCAATGACATGTTCTCACCGCTGAGGGTACCAGGCATGCACGTGTTACACAAACATACATGTAAGCAAAATATACACCCATTAAATAAAAATGAATGACAGTTGCTGAATTGTAAGACCACTGGAATGAGCTTGTTCTCTCTCTCTCTCTCTCTCTCTCTCTCTCTCTCTCTCTCTCTCTCTCTCTCTCTGTTTTTGTTTGTTTGTTTTTGTTCTTGGTTTTGGTGTGGTTGTTTGGTTTGGTTTGGTTTTTGTTTTTGGAACAGAGTTTCTCTATTTAGCTTTGGCTGTCTTGAAACTCACTCTGTAGCCAGCCCAAACTTGGGCTCGAAGCTACTCAAACTGGCCTCAAATCTGCCTGCCTCTACCTCCCAAGTGCTGGGATTAAAGACATGTGCCACCATGGCTCAGTGAGATGAGTCTGTTCTTACCCAGTTTCCGGCTACCATGTTGTTCATTTTAGACTACAGTGTTTGGCTCAGGCTGACCCCAAACTGTCTATGGAGGGAAGCATGACCTTGAGCTTCTGACTCTGGGATGAAAAATGTTGACCATACGTGTTTTATGCAGTGCTGAGGTTCAAATCCAAAGCTTGGTTACAGGAGGTGAGCATCTCTCAGCTGAATTATGCCTTCATCCCAGCCTATACTTTTTAATAATTTATAGCAGCTTCTCTGCAATATAATTAACAAACAGTTTATTCAAAGAGTACCTTTAAGTTGGTTTAATATTTTCACAGAGTTGGGAGCCATCACCACCATGGGGTCAAGAATGTTTTTTATCATCCAAGAAAGATACCTTGGTCCCATTGGCAGCCAGTCATTCCTGTTTTCTCCAGCCAAAGACAATTACACGTAGATGATCTTGTCAGGGAATTTCGTATCATACAGTACATACACTTCTGTGAGTGGCTCGCTTGGTATGTTCTATCTCCTAGGTTGATCCATGGTGTTCCAATCCTGTTTTTCTTTTTTAAACAGAGTCTTGCTATACATTTCAGGCTAACTTTACACTCAACTATCCTCCTGCTCCCGCCTCCCAGTGCTGGGATTACCCAAGCACACCAATTTCTCTTTTCATTGCCAAATACTCTTTCACCATGACTGTGGTTACGCTCCAGCGGGGGTTTTTGTTATTGTTGTTGTTTTGTTTGTTTGTTTGTTTGTTTGTTTGTTTGTTTCTGTGTTTGTTTTGCCAAGCCCTGTTTTGGGCTCTGATGAACTATGCAGCTGGGAATACTTGTGTGATGCTTTGCATGGGCTCTCTCCATTATTTGTGTTTGTCTCTTGTGCCTTGAGATGGAGCCGGTGGATCATGGGGAGGTTCTATGTGTGGCCTTCTGAGGCCCTGTCAGGATGTCTTTCAAAGCAGCCACCGTGATTTCTACTCCAGCAGCGATGCAGAAGGCTTCCCATTTCTTGGTGTCTTCACCCACACTGGGTTTCTATTTTTATAGCAGCCATCCTAAAAAGGGTACAGTGATCGCTCACGGTGGTTTTGATTTGCATTTCCCAGAAGACTTAGGATGCTGGGCATATTTGCAGATCTTTGAAGAAAGAGGTTTTCAGATCCTTTACCCATTTAAATTTTTCAGCTGTATTATTTGTTGCTTTTCTTCTGGCTTGGTGGGGAAGGGTGCTATGTTTTTCTTGTTTGATTGGGGGCTTTGGTTGGCTGGCTGGTTGGTTGGTTGGTTGGTTTTTTGGCTTTTTGAGATGGGGCTGTGTAACCTAGCCTGGCCTCAAAGTCATGAAGCTCCTCCTGCCTTAGCCTTCAAAGTTCTGAGACTACAAGCATGGCCAGCTTCTCTACTTCTGTATTCTAGACAAGTCCTTATCAGCTTGAAGATTGACAGATTATTTGTCTGCCATTTTGTAGACTGCATTTCTCTTGTTCTCTTCAGACCATTGATCCCCTGTTCGGAAAGATGAACTTTCTGAGCCATAAACTCCAAAGCCTGGAGAGGCTGGGCAGGTCATCTAGAACCTGTGCAGTGGTCCTTGGTTTCAGTACTGGGTTGAGTACTGTATCTAGGCTAACGTAAGATGTGAGCTCCAGAGTCCCATGAATGTTGAAATGGTTCTTTATCTGTAGCTGTCATGGAATGCCTGAGGTCAGGTAATTTATAAAGAAGAGGCATCTATCTGTTCCTAGAAGTCCAATTACATGAGGCCAGATCTGCTCAGCATGAGATGGGCCTGCTTCCTTCCTTATAACAGCACAGAGGGGGCCACATGTTGAGACACCCTGAAGTACTAGAGAGAGTTATTAAGAAGCCACTTTCTCAGTAACTCATTGATGCATTTATGAAGGTGGAGGCTCACCACCACCTCATCCCAAAGGTCCTGCCTTCAAACGTCACTAACATGACTTAGAGATTGGGCTTCTAGGCAAATGGCTGTCTCCTCTTCAAAGTTGAGCAGGCATGAGCAACTTACCCCGCTCCTCTAATCCCTGAGTTTTCTTGTTAAAGAAATAGAGCAGCCATATGTCAGACAGTAGTGGTACATGACTTTAATCCCAGTATAGGATTGGGAGGCAGAGGCCAGTGCATTTCTGAGTTCCAGGTCAGCCTGGTCTACAGAGTGAGTTCTGAGACAAGCCAGGGCTGTTACACAGAGAAACCCTGTCTCAAAAACAAACAAACAAACGTGATAGCCACCACTGGCCTCCCAGGATGGACATGGAACTTAGAGTGTTTTAGAATAACCTTTCTAAATTGGGTGGTAGGAGGGAGGAGAATTGCCAAAAGTCAAGGTAGTCTGGTTTATATAGTAACTTCCATGCCAGCCATAGCTACATAGCAAGACCTTAGAGAGGAAAAAAATGAAAGAAAACAATGGGGGCCTTTTTATATGATTTTAACTATGTACACATTTCATCTACACATGTGTGTGCACATGTACATGTCTACCCATGTGCATGTATGTGTTTGTGGGAGGGAGGGCAGAGGTTAACAAGTCTCTCTCCCTCTGTCTGTCTCTCTGTCTCTCTGTCTCTCTGTCTGTCTGTCTGTCTGTCTGTCTGTCTGTCTTTTTGAGACAAGATCTCACTATGCAGCTGTGGCTGGCCTCCAACTCACTGTGTGGCCCAGGTTGACCTTAAATACATGGAGATCAGCTTACCTCTGCCTTCTGAGTGCTGGGATTAAAGGCATGCACCATGCCCATTTTCCATTTGAGACAGTATCACTGAACCTGACATTCACTGATTGGCTAGACTAACTGCTCCGCAAGCTCTACGAAGTCCCCTGCCACCACCTGTAAGCACTAGGGTTTTGGCCACCAGTGACCATGCCTAGCCTTTTACCTGGGTGTTAGGGACTTGAGCTCAATTACTAACTAAGCCTTCTCCCCCAGCCCCTTTACCAACACTTTTTTAAAAAATTACTTTGATTTTTTTACAATCCAGTCGTTATCCCCCTCCCCATCCTCCCACCCATAGTTCCTCATCCCATTTCTCCTCCCCCCTGTCTTCAAGAGAATGCGCCCCCCCCCCCCCCACCAGGCCTCCCCACTTCCTGGGGCCTCAAGTCTCCGAGGGTTAGGCACACCTCCTCCCACTGAGGCCAGACCAGGCAGTCTTCTACTGTCTATGTGTCGGGGCCTCAGACCAGCTCCTGTATGCTGCCTAGTTCTTTACCAACACTTTTAAACTAAAATATAGACTTGCATCTTTTCTGGCATAAAGTTGAGGCCCAGTAAGAATCTGCTCTCGTGCCCAGGTACCCGTACCTGTACCAGCAGACCAGCACAGCCCCCGTAGTCCTATACCCTATTCATGCAGGACATGCTTGCTTCCTGCTAGCCCTTAGTGAGATAAACCTGAACCTGATCTCCCAAAACAATAACGAGGGACAATGAGGACATACCATATTTTTTTCATATATTATTAAGTTAGAGATAGTATTTTCCACCTATATGGAATGCCTATGAGATTTTCTGACCACTGGAACCGAAGGGAAGTCACATACTTGCCTTCCCTAGCCAGGGGAAATGGCCTTTTGACCCCAAGAAGGACTTCTTAGTCTCCCATGAAGTATCTCCCACCACTTTTTTAAGGGTTCCTAGACTAGATAGCCTATGCCCACAGGAACCTTGAGCCTGAGCCCACCATGCTGGTAACGCAGGGCCCTGCTGTTTCCTCAGTCAGGCTTCAGAGCAATCTGAGCAGAGGGGGCTTGGAGAAGGGAGAGGACTCCAGACCTAGAGTAGAGCAAAGGGTCTGGAGGCTCAGAACCTGACTTCCGGTAATAAGTTGGTTCATCTGCCACAGGCTTGGTCTCGTAAGAGTGAGTGAGCTGTGGATTTAAGAGTCAAAGCGAAACTGTTCAAGTTCCTCTTCTTTGGTCCTCAGGTCCCGGTGGTAAACCCCCTCCCTACTCTGAGTTAGTTTCAGAGTGGTGGTATCAAGGCAGAAGTACTGGTGTACCTAACAGCAGCTCATCGTCTCCGCTCAGAGAAACCTCGGGGCAGGCAGGATGTCCCTGCTCACACACCTCCAGCAGGGCAGACTTCCAGTGATGTCGTAGAGGAGTCGAGCACAGAGCCAAGCTGAGGCCATTCCTGCCCCTGCCAAACAATAAGTTCAACAGTTCACTTGAGTGTATTGATTCAGTACCTAACCCGGTATGGCCATCCAGGAGTTACACACACTGTACCGGTAAACAGAACCTCTGAGTCTCCAGAGGACTCTGGAGGACGCTTCTGAGTTAGTGAGAGTTCCTACCTCTTTCACCAGAAAGCCTCCCAGGGGCTTTCTGAGTCAAAATTGTTCTTTGTAAGGTGATATTCACACTTTTTTTTTTTTTTAACTTACTGGAAACAACATGTGCTTGTGAATGAAACGAGAGGAGTTGAGGCGGAAGTGGCTGGCGGAAATGGCTGGCAGAAGTGGCTGCCGGTGCCTGAGCTCTGGCCTCTCCAGATTCTCCTGGGCCCACAGTGTCAGGTCGCTCACAGCCCTCCCCAGCCTCTTCCCCACCATGTGGCATCTGTCGGCCATGCCTCTTCCCTACCCTCTTGGCCATGCCTCTTCCCTACCCTCTTAGCGTTCTATCAATGCTTCCTCGTCTCAGTCAGCGAACTCCTAATGGGTGTCAAGTTCTCTGGCCCATCAACAAGCTCAGGCCTGAACCAGCACAGGGTGAGACCTCAATCGAAATCTTCAAGTAGGTGGCGCCACTGAACCCTGCCCCCTCTCCTACCCTAACCATATAGAAGAGTCCCCAAGAAGCAGAAGCAGATTCTTCCTGATGGCCCAGCAGAGGGTTTTAAAACTCTCATCCAGTTGACATTGGGTGGCCTTGGTATACATAAACTGTAAGCCTAGCAGTGAGGAGGCTGAGGCAGGAGGATTTCCTAGACTTTGATAGTGAGTTTAAGGCTGACCTAGATTAGAGTATAAGTCTCTGTCTCAACAAAACATAAATTGAAAAAGTCTAATTCTATGTGTCACGCCCTGTAAGGAAGGAGGGAACATTGAGAAGGAGCATCTGAAGCAATCACAGAAAAAGGGCCCAGGTGTGAGGATCACCAACCCAGAATAGTGGGCTGAGGGAGAGTAGAGCCTGGCTCGGACCCTTCCTGAGGACCCACCAGATCCATGACCTTGAACAAGCCTTTCCATCTCCCAGATCAACTTTCTTCAAGCGCACAGATTGTACGCTCTTTCCGTGCCTTGGTACCACAGAGAGCACCTATGTGTGCCTGTGTGCTTTATGCAAGGTTAAGCTGCAGTTCTTCCAACACTGAAGAGTGAGCCCACCTTCCACCCTACCTTATAGAAGGAAGGGGAGAAGGGGCTCTCAATTTTTTGCCTGTCTGCTCATTTGAAGTGAATCAACGCAGCAACGTTGGGAGCTAGGAATCCTCCCTCTGAAGAACTCCCCCTCCCCCCAGTCAACTCACTGCTCTTCCTCGTGCCCCGAGGAAGAAAAGCTGTGGGCTGCTGTCTATGCCAGGCCGACCTGGAAACTCCAAGGTACAACTGAGGGACAGAGAAAGACCCAGGGGGCCAGGGAGACCCTGGCATGTGAACCCCCTGAAAAGAGTTGGACCCCAGATGCAGCCCTGCCTGTGCCTGCAAGTGTCTGGGTTCAGGGAGGCTGAGTTTCGTGGAGGTGCATACTGTGTGCCAGGCGGTGTCCTAACCTTCCTGAGTTCATCCCAGCAACTGCACAGTGCAGGTTGGGTTGTTGCTACTCTACAGACCAGACCCAGGGGCTCAGGGATGGTTTCCTATGTCCCCTAGAACAAAGTAAGCAGGTGCAATAGTTTAAGTCAACACATTTCTTATGACTTTGGAGGGTAGAAATCGAAAATCAAAGTGTTGGGGGCGAGGGTTCTTGGTGGTTTCAAAAATTCATTTAGTTTGTTTTTTCTATCTTCTCGAAGCTGCTTGCATTCCTTGGCTTGGGGATAATTTTTCTAACTTCAAGACATGACACTAACTTCTAGTATCACAGTCAGCTCTGCTCTTGATGTCACCGTGCCCCTTTATCACTGTTTGATAAGCTCTCCTGCCATTACAGTGTGGCCACGCCAAAACTCTCTTTCCCTAGGTCACACAGCTGGAAAATAGACATTCTTGGTCAGGGGTGGCTTATGTGCCTGGCCTCCCTCCAGAGTTGGGGATGCTAGTCTTCCTGTCCCAACATCAGCAGCTGTCACCCACAGCACTGGTGGCTTTGCCCATGGCAGTTCTCTCTCTCTCTCTCTCTCTCTCTCTCTCTGACACACACACACACACACACACACACACACACATATTCCCCATCCAGGGCAAGGGTCAGTCCAGCAGCTGCCTGCCTGTAGTCAGGACTGACAGAAGAGCAGGCTCTCAGGTAGCTTCTGGTGACAAGTAGGAACCACGGTGATGCTTTTCACCCCTCTGTGTCTCTAACCAGTTCTCAGTATCAGGCCACCTCTTCCTAATGCCCCAAGGCTCATCCTCCTAGACTGATGCCTCCTTTCTTTTAATGAGCATTTGCTGTGTAGTTACTACATCAGAGAGATGGGACAGAACCACACAGACCTTCCCTGTGATGCTGAGAGCCCATTGAGCAAAACAAATGCTTACACCAGATTGACAGCATGTTCCAGGAGGGGGCTCGTGCACAGTACTCAATCCTCTCGTACACGTAGGCGGTGCCAGGAATACCAACACTGACAAGCATGCCAAGTCTTGGAAATGTGCAATCTACCAGGACAATACAACATTGTGCTCTGCTAAATCCTTTTTCTTTTCTTTTTTTTTTTTTTTTTTTTTTTTTTTTTTTTTTTTTTTCAGACATAACATAGTCTAACTGAGTAATCCTGGCTGGCCTGAAACTCAATATACAGACCAGGTTGGCCTCAAATGACACTGAGATCTGCCTGCTTCTGCCTCCTGTGAACGGGGATTAAAGGTGTGGGCCACGATGCACTGCAAACTAAATTAAATAATAAGTAACAGTTAAAACACGTTAGCTCTTTGTAATGTCACATACATACAATCCTAGCTGCTCAAGAGGCTGACGCAGGAAGACTACAAGTTTTGAGCTAGCCTGGGGTACATTGTACACATGGGAACCCTTTTAAAGGGATTTGTCGGAGGTCAGATTTTACTCACTCTGGGTCTAACCTTTGTGAAAGTGAGTCATAGTTAACGAGTTTGAAGCTGTTCACCTCTGTGTCTTACCCAGCTGTCCCACACTTGGTCTGCAGACTTTCCAGCCTCCATGCCAACAGGGAAGACACCAGAGAAGGACACCCTGCAGAGGCACTGTTGCTGGGCCAAATAGCGCACAATAAAGCTGTCCACAGAAGACCGAGGAAGGCAGCTGTGCTGAGTTGGCTGGAGGGGATTCTTACCAGAAAACATAAGATTTATGGATACCAGGGAGTGACTGAATTCCCAACTTTGGGACATGGTCATCTTGGATGAGGGAGGGGCAACAGTTTATCAGAAGAGAGTGTAGAGCTTCCCCTACCCACTGATGTGGGGCGGACAGGAAAGGGAGGCAGGGGAGAAAGTTGGCCACAAATGTAGTAGAAGGTGCAATAAGCAAGGAGAGGAAGTTGGAGCCGGCCAGAGCAGAAAGAAACTTGCAGGTGGTAGACAGGATGAGCAGGACACCCATCTTTCTGTCCACATGCTGATACTCTCAGATCTTTAGTCAATGAAAGACTGAGATGGTTCCATGTTTCTCAGACCCAAGGTAGAGGCAGGAAGTGCTTACTTTTCCCTACCATGTCATCCCCACCCAGACGCTCAGGTTCTGTGCTCAGCTTTGCCTCTCCCTGCCCACTCTCTTAAGGACATTTTAGCCGGAATGGTTAGATCTGTGGTGTGGGCTACTCCCTCAGGTAGAGCCGTCATCCTGGGGTAGCCCAGGCTTCATGGGTCCTGTGCTGGGTGGGGCCAAGACCTCTTCTAGGAACTGAGGATTGCACAGAGACGAAGCACCTGTGATAGTAAGGTTGGTTATCAACTGACAGGATCTAGGCTCACCTAGGACAAGCCAGAAGCTGGGCAGGTGATTGATGATCTTGACGGATGACATCAGGTGATGTGGGAAGGCCGACTCTAGAAGATGCACTACTCCCTGGGCTTGGCCCTGGATTGCATTAAAAGGAGAGACTGAGCAGAGCGCTGGTCCTCATCTCTCTTTGCTTCTTGACTGTGGATGTCATGTGAGCAGCTGGTTTAAGGGCCTGCTACCACGCCTTCCACAGCATAAAGGCCAACATAAACCCTTCCTCCCTTAAGTTTCCTTTGTAGCAAGGAGAAAAGGAGCTGTACAATCCCTGTTTCCATGGTGCATCCAGTCCATAGGGGAAACAGAAAGTACCTCAGTACTACAATTTCTGATATTAAGCCCCAATCACGATGATGCAATGGTGGCTTCTGTTACTTGATGTTGCCAGAGGAATTTAGAAGGGTTTACTTATTTTTGTTTTCTCTCTTTGAACGTAAATTGAATTTTGCTAAATAAAAAATTCTTTTAAATATTTGTTTTGTTTTTGTTTTGCCACAATTACTTTTATTTTCTTCCTTCCTTCCTTCCTTCCTTCCTTCCTTCCTTCCTTCCTTCCTTCCTTCCTTCCTTCCTTGCATAGACAGGGTTTCTTTGTGTAGCCCTGACTATCTATCCTAGAACTTGCTCTCTAAGGCTGGCCTTGAACTCAGAGATCCATTTGCCTCTGTCTCCCCAGTGTTGGGATTAAAAGCATGCACCACCATGGTTAGCTCCACTGCTTTTCTCAAAAGCAGAGGCGAGGAAGGAGTGGCCTCAAAATTTTCCCAGTGTTACAGTTGGAAAGACTCCCTTTGTCCCTCCTGTCGCTCACGAGTACCTTTGATGCTGCAGGGTTTTATCTTTCCAGACTTGATGATGACAGTAATGATGTCTGTTCTCTCCCTGTGCCTGCTGTGACACTTTGTGGTGCCCACTGCAACGAGTCACCAGCCCTTCCTCTCTTCAGGCGGAGAGCCTTGTCCAAAGAGTCATCCATTCTGACTGTTCAGTGAAAACGTCAAGAACCTTTCGTGGTTATAGGACGTTCTCTTTCAAAGGGACTTCTTTTAATTATGAACAGAATGGAAAGTGTCACTGGATCTCCCTCCCAGGGATGTGGCAGGAGCTGCTCTGCAGACCACTGCTGCACAGAGGTGCAAAGGTGGGTGTGGCTTCCTGCCTGTCTGGGTCCCTGAGGATAATCAGAGCCACCACTGTGCTTGACCTAAGGACATCAGGCAGAACTAGGATTGCCTCCCACAAGAAGTTGGGAGCATAGCCTGGAGCTGGTCACTAAAGCAGAAAAGTTACTTTATATGCAAAACAAATGGCTATCCTCTTTGCCCACAGTTCACCTCCTGAAAGGATATTTTCATTCACTGTTGTGTTTTCATTCATTGTTGTGTTTGTTGTTTGGTTTGGGTTTTTAGAGATGGTCTCATTGTGTGACAATTCATGAAGTAGATAAGGTTAGCCTTAAACCTGTCCTCCTGCCTGTGTCTAGAGTTGGGATTACAGGTTGTGCCTTCCTGACACCTGGTTCATAAGTTTGTTTGTTTGCTTTTTTAAATTTTCCCAGTTGCTTTGGGCTAAAGGACAAAGGATTGCTTAGCCCATCTTGGCCAGAAATCCCACCCAAATCTGCTTCTGTTGACTCCCTACTGTTGTGATCCTGGGTAGTAAGTGATGTAGTTTGATCATGACCCCCAGGAATCAGGTTGAAAGTGTTAAGTCCCTCAGTGGGACTGTGTTGGTTGGCTCAGGTTAGGGGACTCTTCCATTGTTACAGTATTTTCAGTTTTAAAGAAACTGTCATGTATACCCAAACATGAGGCACATGGGCAAGCCCTGCCTTCCTTCTGGCTGGCAGCTCTCACCCACCCTCACAGATGGGTGAGGGTACTTGCCAAGGCTGCCAACTCTGAGGTAGGCACATCACTGTGTAAGCCGCAGGGCATAGTGTATATGCTGACCTTAGCAGTGAATATAAGTTACTTTGCCAGACACATTAAATTGCAGATTCCTGCTAGGCATGGTGGTGTGCCTATAATCCCAGCACTCAGAAGGAAGAGGCAAAAAGATAGGCAATTCAGTGCTAACCTAGGCAACATAGGAATACATTGTCTCCAAAGAGCCAAGGGGAATATGGCTCAGTGGTAACATTTGTGCCTGGCATGTGCAAGACCAAGGACTTAATACCCTGGACTGTGGAGACAAAGATTCCAGCACCCTCTCAGATCCAGAGGTCAAGAATATGGATGGGCAGACCCTGAGGATCTGTATCTTTAGCAAGCTCTCCCGTGTTTTGATGTAAGCACCTCTGGAATCATGTCATAATCAAATTTACTTTTCTTATCTTCATAGTGGGGATAATAACGAAACTCTTGGGTGATGGATGGGCATCTGAAGAGCTGACCAAAATTTATTTCTAAGTCATTCTGTGATTTTTAAATCATTCTGTTATTCCTCTTACGTATCATAGGCAAATGCTAGTGACATGCCCGGCTGCATCTCCATCTTGGGCTGCTGAGTAGGGTCACTAGAGACATTGGCTATGAAACCTACACGAAAGCAGAGAAGAGCTTACCTTGTGAAATACAATCCTGTGGAAAATGAATGTCGAGGGGGGGAAGGTGCTCACAGACAGCCAGGTGTGGGGGGGACCAGACGCTCTGGGGTTTATCTTGACACCACAAGGGAAGCACCACACAACAGAGTAAAGAATATGAGCAACATGAATGGGGATGGTGAAGACAGGCCTGAATGAGGGACAGCTTTCCAGAGGATGCATGTCAGGCCATGGGTGTGAGCGAACGAGATTGGAGGAGAGAAAATTCCACAGACCTTAAGTGCGGTGAACGGAAGTCACTGAGCTGGGATGTAGGGCACATTGCCTACCTAACATGCACAAAGTCCCGGTCAGCATCCCCGGCATCACATACACAGGATGGAAGCAGGAGGATGGGGAGTTCAAGGTCGTCCTTAGTTACATGCTGAGTTCAAGGCCAGCCTAGGTTATATAATTCCCTGTTTCAAAGAGAAAGTAAGAAAGCAAAGCAGGCAAGCAGACACAGAACCATAAATGTCTCAGAAGTTTCACTGAGGCGAGCAACAAACCCCAGGGTTGCAGCTGGGGATCTTGGAGAACTTCTGAAGCAGGGTTCCACCCACAGCCACTGACTCAGACTCTTGGGCTGTGACAGCATCCCAGATAAACTTGAATCAGAACACAGTAGTTCGTATGTATGTATGTATGTATGTATACATGTATGCATATATGTATGCATGTATGTATACATATCTCTGTATGTATGTATGTGTACATACAGAGATGTCTCTTGGTGTTGGCTCTAGGACCCTTGTGGGTACCCAAATTCAAGAATGCTTATTAATGGTATAGTACACAATACAACCTATGGACAGTTTCTGTATAACCAGAATCATGTTGAGATCACTCATATTATCTAGGTAATACAAGGACAAAGATGAAGAAAATCTAAGATTTTGGTATCATCAGACGTGGGCTGAAATTCTGACTCTAGGGGACTGAGGTGTTTCTCAGTGGCACACGGCCCTACGCTCTTCATATGAGGCCCAGAATTTATCTGCACGCACACACACACACACACACACACACGCTTGGAAGGCAGGGTGACAAGTGGAGGAAACCTGTTCCTTATCACATGGAATCATTTAATATCTCATAAGATCTCCCACATCACCTCAGGCGAGAATGAAGTCCATCCTCAAAAGTGAGCTTTTCTGAACAGCAAAAATTCTCCATTTGGGTAAATCCTCCATCCCTAACAAATTCACAGCAACTCCTTGAGCACAAACGTGCTTCTTCTCGCTTTCCTTAGGGAGTGAGGTCTCAGGGACACCGAAGGGACATACTCAGGACTTATAGTTCATTTGTTTGAGACAGAGTCTCACTAGGTAGAGCAGACTAACTTTGAACTCACCGATATCTGTGCGTTCCTGCCTCCAAGTGCTAGGATTAAAGGCATGTGCCACCGCACCAGGCCTGGTTTCTTCATTGCACTTTTTGATGGTTGGCATTTTCTGAAGTGCCAGCAACATACCCTGAAAAATGCCCTTTTCCCCACCTCATGTCTTCAGAGTTTAGTGAGGAGAGAGAGGGAGAGGAGCTGGTCATGTCTACTGCATCACAGCTCTTGACACGGACATTTCTAAAATCTCCTTGCAGTGGCTAGAATCTTGATGTGGCCCTCCAAATCCATATATTAAATCCATATATTAAATCCTAACTTCAAATGTCATGTAACACAAAGAGGTGGGACCTAGGGAGGTAAGTTGGGTATAGGGTAGAGCTCTCATTAAAGGAATTGGTACCCTTAAGAAAAAGGGTCAGATAGTGCCCTTTGCCGCTTTACCACATGAAGTCAGGTATCTGCCACCTGGAATAAGGCCCTCTCCTGAACCTGATATCCACCAGGATCTCAGACTCCAGTCGGGAACAAATGAGAAAGAAGCCCCCGGTATTTAGATTTGTGTCACTGTTTCTCATGGCTGTGAGCAAACACCGGACAAAGTCAACATGGGAGAGGAAAGAGTTTTGGCCATGGTTTTATAGATTTTGATTCATGGGCCTGACACAGGGTATCATGGTGCCAGTCAGAGAGAGGAGAAGATTCACCCAATGATACTTCCAGCCACCCACTTCTTAGCACTTTCAGCTATGGGGTGGTCCATCAAAGGAGTCACTGACCACACCTCAGTGGCCTCTCCATGGCTTCAGTTTCTGGAGCCAAGCCTGCCATGCAGTGCCTTTGTTGAACTACTGTATATCCACACCCTAGTGTGACACAGGCATCTGTCTGTAACCCTTGTCACTGAGCCCAGGTCACCAACATGCTCTACAAACTTCCGTTTGTTCTCCTTATAGATCCATTCTTTGAAAGACTTCATCAACCTTAGAGTGACAACAGCCACACTACCGTTACTAAGCATACTCCAGGTAAAATTTTCCTCTATCACCCCACAGTCCCCCACAATACCTTGCTGTAGGCCTCACCATCAGCCAATTTCACATGAAGAAACCTGAGGTAGAACATGACTAAATACTTCCCTCAAAGCCTTGCTAATAAAAATGCAAGTTAAAAAAGAAAATAAAATGGGTGTGGCAATACACACCTGTAAAAAAAAATAGGAGGATCAGAAGTTTGATGTTCTCCTTGGCTATCTCAGGAATTTAAGAACAGCCTGGGCTACAAAAACTCATGTTTCAAAAAAAAAAATTGATAGACAACATTTGACTTAAAAATCTCTCTTAAGTATTTGAATGTATTTCATACTGTATTTTCCTAAAAACACAAACTCAGTTACATAACAACAACGATATACATTTTCAGTTAATAAGTTTTGTTTTAGTTTCAATTGCTATAGAACTATTTGTAAAAGGCAGTGACTCCTCCCAAGGACTCCCACACTGGGATCCATTTCTGTAGTTGGCTTGCAGATACAATGGGATATTGGAATATAATGATGTTCATGTAACAGCTACAGAGCCCAGATTTGAAAGCTTTTCAAAGACATCCCATGTGCTCTTCATGTCTATCCATCCCTGGGATTTGATTAAAGAATTATTTTATTACCTCAAAGGAAACCCTTTACACATCACCCATTCCCTTTCCCACTTTCCACTCCCTAGTCCAGCAGTCCCAGAAAGCTTCCACAGGACACATTTTGTTTGGTTATCTGGTTGGGCTTTTCTTGAGACAGGGTCTCACTCTGTGGCTCTGACTGGCTTGGAACTCACTATGTAGACCAGGCTGTCAAACTCACGGAGATCTGCCTGCCTCTGCCTCCTGAGCATTGAGACTAAAAGCATGTGCCACAGTACCCCACAGATTTTGTGTTTTTGAGACAAAGCCTCACTCCATGGACCTGCTAGCTTCACACTTCTGAGTGCTGAACTTGGGGCAGCTCAGATTTCTTGTGATTTCCATGAGGACCACTGTTCCAGCGTTAGCTTCATGCTACAGCAGGGTACTCTACTTCACTGAGGATGTCTGGCCTGAGGAGCTGATGAGCCGGCTGCAGGCATCTTCCATATGCACTGCTGTGTCCCCACACAGCATCTGGCCAGGCTCCAGCTAGGTTAGCGGCTTCTGCATCATCTCTGGGATCTGAACGGCCAGTGGGGTGGGAAGCCAGGCAAACAGATAAGAGGCCTTCCTTGAGTTTGTTTTGGTCATGTTGGGATGCAGAATGTGTTTAATTGCAAACTGCTAACCCAGCAGGACAAAAGTAAGTGCCCGAGTCACCTGACTTTCACCTTCTGTCCATTTTTAGGCAGGGCAGCATCTGTTCCTGCAAATGCAATACACAAAGGAAATACAAGTTTTTGCTTGAAAGATGCCAAGAGATCCAAATTTTAATATTAAGATTAAAAAGATGGCATCACAGTTGGGAAATCATGTAAAATTCATTATCTCATGTAGTGAGTCCTTCCTATACCAGAAAGTGATATTATCATACCCATTTACAGATGGATGAATTACAGTCGAGGGCTACATGACTTGCTTGTGCCTGCATTGCTGGGCATGGAAGGCAGTGTTCCTTATAGGATGTTGGAGTTCACTATTTATTGTCAGGGTTGATATCTCAGGCCACCACAGACTTGCCAATGGTAGTAGCAGCAATGATGATAGCCCTCCAAGGCCCTGTACACGAACTACTGTCTGTTCCATTTCACATGGCTCAGACTGGGCAAGTCCTTGGGCTTCAGTGACACTACCTGGGTACTTGCCTGGCTCCTCTGGTATGTGATAGGCATGACCTCAAGCTGATGCCTTCTGTCCCCGCTTCAGCCTCTTCCTGCATAACTCTGGGCAGGCTGCTTCATGGACTGTGGTGAGAGCTAAGTGAGGTGGGCATGGCCTCTGGCACCTGGTTCACTCTGAACATCCAGACTGAGGCCCACCCGTTTCGCATGCTCTCTGCGGTGCCAGGTTTGAACCCTCTTCCTCTCGCTTCAAGTTTACAGCTGACCATTGATTCAACATTCAGATCACTCCTTACACTGTTAAGATGGCATCGGCTCCCCAGAGCCAAGGGCACTGATGCCCTGGCAGGCTTTGACACTGGCCCAGGGCCATGAAGTGCAGTGGGAAGGGAGGACTTGAACTCAGGCCCTTGGCCTCCCAGGCAATTCCCCCCCCCCCCCAACCCCACCCCCTCTGGCCTAAATACCTCCCGAAACTTGTAGAAAGGACTTCTCCCCTCCCTTCGGGTCTTCTGTGCCAAGTGGGCCACATACCCTTTCTTGCTTGTCCCAGTGCAAGCAAACTATCACCATCAGAGTGGCTTTATAAGGCCCTACAAGGTTCCCTCACAAGCAAAAAAAAAAAAAAAAAAAAATCCTTGAGAGCCCTCCTGGAGTCTACCTCTACCTCACGCCAAGCTCCCTGAACTGGCCCAGATTAAGGAAATCTGGACACACACGTGTGTTAAAGATGAGCTAGACCAAGGTAAGTCAGTTCCCAATATCAAATCAGGACGCCCAAATTCCCAGCACAGCTGAAGGGGTGATAAGAATGAAAGGAAGGAGGGGTGAAAGCCGTGGGTGTAACCCTTATGAATACCATGTTAGAGGTCAGGGAAAAGATATTTCACGGAACGCTAAATATTTCTGAAAAACCTGGCTGAAAATCAAGATAACGGTGACATGGACTTGAGGGCAGATAAGTAAAGGAGACGGGAAATGTCCCTTAATTATGTCCTAGCCAAGGGGAAGGACAGGGGTTCCCACGCCAACCGAAATGGGAATCACAACAAGGAGACGGTAATTGGGGAGTTTCCCCCTCCCTAAATTACAAGTCCTGGGACGACCCTGTGGGTAGCCCAGACCCCCTCCTCGCACCGCCTTTGCTTTATTGGTCCCCGCGGGCTTGCACCACTGGACCCCGTGGGTGTTTCTGCCTGGCTCCCGCGGTCCGGGAGCAGCCAGGCAGGTGGCGCCCGAGCCGTGCGCATCTCGACCCCTCGTCCCAGGTGAGGAGGGGTCGCGGGGGGCCCGGCGGGCGTCCTGGGGGTCCGGCCAACGCGCCCGGGACTCGCCCAAGGTCACCGGGCAAGCTGGGGCGGGGGCGGCGCGGGGCGGTCCCGGGCGCGGTGACGCGGGGCCCGTGCTGCGGCGGGGCCCGGGCGCGGGGGGCGGCGCGTCGCCGCGTCCTCCTTTTGTGCGGCGCCGGGCTGGGCTGCGAAGGTAAACAGCGCTTCCTCTTCCTCCTCGCCGCCTCTTCCTTTTATAGCGATTTCTGGCCGCGCCGGAGCCGGGCCGTTGCTGCTGCCGCCGCCGTTTGCTGCTGCTGCTGCTGCTTGTCGCCGCGGCGGGGCCGCTCGCGAACCTGCGGCGGGGACGCGCGAGCCGCCGACCCGGAAGCGGCGTGTGTGTGCACCGCAGGCTCCCGCTACCAGCTCGCCCGCTCGCCCGCCCGTCGGGCCGCCAGGTACGTTCAGGGCCGGTCGGGAACCCGCTGCGGCGTCGCCGCCCTGGTTCATCCCGCAGCAGGGAGGGAGCGAGTGCCTGGGGCGCCGTGCACCCCGAGGCTGGGGCGCGGGGTCCGAGTGGCCGTCCCCTGGGCACACCCCTCTTGCAGGCCAGGTGAGCGCTGCAGGGCCTGACCGGGGCGCCCGCGCTGCCCTCCGCTAACTTCATCTTTTGGGGGGTGGGGGTGTTCCAGGCCAGGCGGCTGAATTGAGGAACCAAAAGGGCGATTAGACTCGCACCAGCCTGACTTCCTCCTGCTCCGACCCCCGCTGGCGTTTAAACAGCACTTCCTCTTTGCCCGTTATGTTTTCATCATCATCGTCATCATCATCATTATCATTTTTTTTTTAAATTTTTAAATGGAAGTTTAGGGTTCAGAGGTGGAGGCATTGGCAGCCCGCAGGGCTTAACGGGTGGTGCACACACAGTAGGTCTGGAAGGAACCCGTGTGTCCTCTCAGTGTGGGTCTTGAGTCTCCGGTAGGAGGAAAGAGGAACCCTGACTTCCTTTGCAAGCAGAGCCCTAGGGGGTTGTCTCAGATCCCCACCCTGCCGCTAGAAATGGAGGGGTGGGGGAGGGCTTGAGTGTGAAGGTGGCGCAGCAGGGAGAGTCACGTGGATGTGCACCTCTGTCTAATTCCTGGTCCTGCCACTCACTAGCTTTGTGACCTTGGGCAAGTTGTCTACCTTCTCTGGGTCTTCGGCTCCTTGTGTCTGTAAAATGGGCTGCTTTGAGTTCCGGCCTGCAGTAAATGGGACTAAGATTCCTGGCCATGAGGTACAGGATGGGAATATCACCCCCCCCCCCCAATGCCTTCATCCCCTAAGACACGTGCCAGGAGCACAGGGAGGCTTCCTATAGATAGTTGTGAAATGAATTGGTGGCTGGTAAATTTTGAGAAGTGAGCCGGTTAGGCTTCCTCATTTTTGCCTTATTTGCCCTTAACTTCCATCCCATAATCACCAGAGCCATATTTTGTTACCTCAGCCTCCCAGAAATCCACGTATCCTTGGAGGAAATAGTGACTCCCTCTGAAGAGGCTTCCACTCTGATTTTGATTGAGACTCTCCCTATTCTTGGAGGTTTGTATTCAGTGTGGATAAAAAGGAAGCTTTTTTTTTTTTTTTTTTTTTTTTTTTTTTTTTTTTTTTGCTATGGCCAGATGACAGTGGAGGTGGCTGGCAGGGTTGCCAGCTGGAATGATTTCCCAGGCCCTGGGCTCCATGTAACTGGGAAGGAGGCTGGGGAGAGGGGGCTTTTCTCCTGTGGTAGAGTGTGCAGAACAGGTCAACTGGCTAGGATTTCTTGGGAGGCACTTTGTAATAAGTATGCTGTAGATTAGGGGTGTGTGTGTGTGTGTGTGTGTGTGTGTGTGGAGAGAGAGAGAGAGAGAGAGAGAGAGAGAGAGAGAGAGAGAGAGAGATTGATTGATTTGTGCACCTTGGGAAATTTTAAAGAAATGTTGCTTAGTTTAACAGCCATTCCTTCCACCTCCTTTCATGTCCGGAGCCTTGTGTGCATGTCTCTGAAAACCACGGAGGAGGCGGTGATATCCCACTTCAGGCAGGCTGAGAGCAGAGCGACTGCTACTTGGCTTTGTTTATTTCTTGACATTTTGAGACAGAAACTTATGATGTATCACAGGCTGGCCCAGAACTTGTGGTAAATATTCCAGCCTCTGCCACCTGAGTTCTGAGACCACAGGTGTGTGTCACTGTGTCCAGCTGACTTCCATTCATATATAGAGAGGCAAGCAAGCTCCTTCCACAAAGAGACACTGCTACACGTCTCTTGTTAATGCACATGGTGGCCACAGTCACCTGTGTGGCAAGAGAGAATCTTTCCATTTCACCCAGACTTGGAGTGAGGCCAGGACTTCCAAGGACTCTCAACCCGGGGAGAGGCTGGTGCAGGATCCTGGGCTAAGCCTTGGGGCTGCAAAACTAGCCTGGGGTTCTGGTGGTCCTCTGCATTCTGAATGCTTTTGTGTCTCCTTGACAACTGTGCCTGGCTTATACTGGAAAAGATGTACCTGTTTTCTGATGGAATGAATAAGAAAGTGATGGCTTCCTCTCTGGGCTTTGTGAATACATTCTGTCTACATCTCAAGGTCAACATCTGGCCTCTAAGTGACCTTGAAGTTGTTCTCTGGTGGTTCTTCCTGAAGTAAAGTCATGGCTCCCACTCCCTGGCAGGCCTTGCTTAAGAATCTCAAGACAGGTGCACACGAAGGGCTCCTGAGAAACAGTGATGCCAGGAGATTGTGGCCACATCTCTGCCCTTTGTTTGATAGGAGAGACAACCATTCTTGTGACTTTGGTGGTATGGGCACCTGGGTCTCTTTAAAGAGTCTGTCTGAGGCTGTGCTGTGTAGATTTAAAATGGTTGTGTGAAGGGTGTGGTGGTGCCTACCTGTAATGTATCACTGGAGATGCTGAGGCAGGAAGATGACTGGTTGAAGACCAGCCTGTGCTATGTGGTGAGCCACTGTCTGACATAGACAAACACCCGTAACATCAGTTCATCTGTGTGGTCAGCAGGTAGACTTAACGTCAGTATCACCTCAAAGACCCCTTTTCCTGCATGCAAACCGGTGAGATAGTTCAGCCCATGCCCATTGCTCAGGGTACCCATAAGAAAGTAGGATCCACATGTAAACCTATTTTTCTCTTGCTCACACATGTGCATCCAAGGTTCTGTGCAGTGTTCTTATCTGTAAAATGGGCAGGTGAGTCGTGTGCTTGAATCTGTATCAGTTCTGTGATGAAAGTCCTGAGAACAGGACAATTTTGGCAATAGTAGTGGCAGTCTTGCCTGTCAGAGCATAGACAGAATGATTGCAGGAGCCTCTCTCTGTTTTAACTGCAGTGAAACTTGCAGACACAAAACGGAAGGAAGCCAGGGACGGAGGACTACCAACTTCCCTAAGAGGGGGGTGTTTTTCTTAGGTTGCTGAAGAGAGCATGTGAACTCTTGTGTATCTGTAGCCCCAGGTACAGAGGCTTGTCAATGCCTGTTACCCCCACCTCTCTGGTTCTCTCTCAACCCATCCACCCTCTATGTGCTCGTGACACCCCTCCCTTATCTTCTGGAACCTGTGTATCTTCTTCCTGTTTTTAGCTGAGACTTCACTTCCCCCGTGTCTCAAGTGGACCCAGTTTAAATTGTTTTTAGTAGAACTTTAGAATTTAGGCTTCAGATAGACCTGGAGGCTAGATGGCCTTGGGTTAAAAGGTGACTTCCTAGTCAAGGATGCAGTTGAGGGACAATTACCTGTACCTCACTACCAGCCCACCCTCTGCCCCCCGCCCCCAATTCTTTTCTATTTCCAGAGGGTGTGGGTTTGGGGACCAGGTGGCCCACATTCACTGCTGATAGGCTGCGTTGCCTTGGGCAAAGTCCTTTGTCTCTCTTTGGACCCCCTTCATATGTCATGCTGGCCATCTGAAGGTGGCATTGGGATCAACAAAGAGGTTGATATAATAGTACTGCACATAGTAGGTGCTCAGTAAGTGTTTTTGCTTCTCCTCCGTGAGGCTTTTTGTGTCCTCACCTGATGTAACCGCCCTGTCCCTCGTACCTCCCCACTCCAGTTCTGCTTGGGAAGCAGCTCTGGACTGGCAGGGCATTCCTAGAAAGATCTGGAGCCTGCAAGCACGTGGAAGTCCAAGAGTGTTATTTTCATCCAATTGTTGACCGGCTGTTGTATGGGCTTCCACTGAATGGGAGCTGCTTCCATCAGAGCTTGTCGGGAAGACTGAACGGACGAGTCATCCGGCTCACATTCTGTCCCATTCATCTCTCCCCCGACTTGCCGAAGCCTTACTCGCAGCCATCTGCTCCATGAATGTCGTTCGCAAATATATAAATAATCGAAGTTGATGGAGTCTGCTGGAAGAAATGTGGCCGAGAGTGGCTTTTATAACAGCTAAGATGTTCTGAAACTATTGAAGAGTATGTTGCAGAGCTTATGTTTAAAAACTGGAATTGTGTTCAAGAAAGGCTCCCTTTCGTGGCAAGAGCGAATGTGGATGAAGGACCTGTGAGCACGGGGTGAGGACAGCTCGATTCAAGGGTCAAGGACCACTGCTGGGGTTTAAAGCTAGTTCGTGAGCACTGTCTGGACATCCTTGAGACTCAAAAGGGTTGTGAAGTATCCCATGCCTTGATGCCCTCTGGAGTATATACATTTCAGGTCTTCCATGGAAGGTTCCAGAAGTTTACTAAGACAAATCTCTTTAAAAAATTACGTATTAATTACATATGGTAATGGGTTTCATTATGAAATTTCCATATATACACACACACAGACACACACACACACAGACACACACACACAGACACACACACTTTCATGTCTTTTGTTCATTTTGGTGACTAGGTCAGTTTAGTTTGGGTTGTATCCTGGAGAATGGACGTGTCTCCCTCCTCCAACAAACTGCCTGTAATTTCAATCCATTCAGTGAGAGGTCGGTCTGTGTGAGCTTCTCCACTTTCACGGCAGGCTGCTGATGGACCACTCTTGTTCAGGTCATGACTACGTCATGCCCAGAAGTCAGTGTTCCCTAGCACTCTACCCGATCCACTTGCTCTTTTGTACCTTCTGCCCTCTTTTCTATGATGTTCCCTAAGGCTGGACTCTTTTAATTAGTGAGTGGCTACTGTGAGTCCTATTAATGCCCACAGTTTGAGAGGCCTCATCTGAGAGGAATAGTTCCCAGGCTTGAGTGTGGCCGAGTCACTTGGGTCTTAGCCCACAGCCTGAGTCAGGTGCTTGAGAAAGCTGGGTGGCCTGAGAGGTGTGTGAGCCACACATCCAGTAAGGCAGACTTGGTGTTCCTCCCACCTCAGTGTCTTGCTTCTTTCATCAGCCAGGACCAGGAAGACAGGCCATAGGGAATGCAAACCTGAATTGTGACCCTGTAGGTTCCCAAGGCAGCTAGTAGCAGAGGCAGGTGTATTGAAAATATATCGGTAAATGCCGAGGCCCAGGCTCGACCTCAGTCTAGTGCATTGCACTAGAGTGGGTGCCGAGGATGGAGAAGGAAGCCCTCCACTACCTGTCGGCAGGGATCTCCTCAGCTCAGGAGAAACCAGAGGGCTAGAGGTGATACAGGGGGTGTGGTGGAGAGAGTGTGAGAAGACTGAATGTCTCATGGAGTCTGATTGTGGCTAAGCCTGAGTAGAATTGTGAATTTCTTTTTGAATTTCTAGAGTTTCAACTCAACCCTGTCCTCTCATTTACACTGACAAGGCAGTGGGGACCCGGAGGCAGAAGACATTCTCAAGAGGCAGAATCAGGGCCGTGAGTCAAGCCTTCTGGCTGCAGAGCCCAGCTTCTCCTCTGGTTCACTGGGCCTGTCTGTCTGTAGCTCAAGCGAGTCTGGCAACTCTGCTTTAGAGATGGTGGGATGCTGGGATGCTGGGGTCCTAGATGTACCCCTGCCCCTGATGTTCTCAAGCAGGAGGCTACGCTAAATGAGAAGGAAGGCTCAAGATGGGCAAAGTAGAAGCTTTGAAATCATCCTGTGGTGTACGAGGGCCACTCGCTGGCCAGCTCTTCTCATCCTGTTTGATTAGGGTGGGAGAGGACATGGGGGAGGGAAGGCCCCGTATTTACTCATCTACTAGGAGTCTTATGCCGATGACCTTGTATGACCACTTTGAACTTCTAGAATTTGAACTGGACTGTGCAGCCTTGGGCAGATCACATCACCACACTGAAGCAGAATGATGCCTGAGAAAGCTGGACTGATGTCCCTGCTTCCTTGGGATACCTGTACCTAGGAAAGCATATTAGTGTAACACCCCCTCCCCTGTAGCTGCTCTAGCAATGCCCCCTTCTGGGGGACACACAGAAAGCCAGGTTCTTGTAGATCAGAGATGCCTGTGAATTAATGTTCTTCTATCGTTGGGGTGGCTTTATGGAACACTAGATGCTCTGCTGAGGAGGTCAGCATCTTTAGAAAGGGCCATCGGTAGGGTGAGAAACGGGCCTAAGGAGCCAGGATGTCTGCATTAGACCTGACTCCAGCTGAATTCTCTTCTTGCAAGTTGTATGACCTTGCTTGGCATCGCAGCGCCCATTTCCCAGCCTGTTGTAGCTCTTTGCAAAGTGCTTCCATGAGCTTGGCGTGGGGTTGCACATCCAGGTGCTGCTATCATTTGAGTCCCTGGTTTGTACAGTGCTCTCGGGGCTAGGACTCAGAGCCTGGGGACACTGGGCGGAGGGAGGTCTGTACTGCCTATGTCTTCCCCAGCTCCAGCTTTGTTTCAAAAGCAGAGTGAAGTAGGACATAGAGACAGAGTGGTGGAAATGAAACTTGGGTAGTCACATCCCACAGTGTCTGCCCTGCTTTCCTGAACCAGGCTCTTTTGTACTGTTCTGTAATATTGGGCACCAAAGCCCAGCTGGAATACACACAGATCTAAGAGACTTTCGAGGGAGTGACTCATCAGACAGCAATCCTGTGTGTTCTGCAATGTGTTTTCCAGCCATTCCGGAACACGTGTCCCTAGCTCACCTGTTTATGATGGAGGCCTGAGATCTATCCTGCCTTCAACAAAGTAATAAAGCCAGTAGCGGCTGTCCATGCTCCAGGCCTGTGATGCTGTCCTGTGGGGGAACAGGTGGTGTCTGGCAGCCACTCACACAAGTCCCTACCGAGCCTGAGGAGTACGGAACTGGAGGGAGAGTTTGGGTTTGTTTCTTCTGGCTAGCCAAAGCCCAGCCCAGGTATCTCCATTCAGGTGCCAGGGACCAGGAAGGCAGGGCAGAGGTTTGGTTCAAAAGGAAGGAAGAGTGGGGAGGGAGTACTGGCCTTTAAGCTCCCAGTGAAAGCTCTCTGGTAGTGTGTGTTCTGCCTTTTGAGTTTGGGTAGCCAGCCTATCTTCCAGTCCCTTGGTGAGGCAAATTGTATTTACTATCATATTGTAGTTGAGAAAATCGAGAGACAGCGTAGAGCCTAATAAGGGGACTAGGAGCTGACATGACATCATCACCTTTGATGCCCACATCTCTCTTACTTCTGTCCAGGGACCCGTGAATGTAATTCAGGAAGTATGAGGTGACCCCACCGGGATTGGAAGCTTTCCTGGGGGGGGGGGTTCTCCCTAGCATCCTGGGGAGTAGTTGGCCTGAGAGCACCCCACCCCTAGGTTGTCATATGATTGTGGGTGACCCACTAACCCTGGCTTCCTTATTGGAAGCTGGACTGGTCGATGTGCAGAAGGTTTTGGTAAAGGTGGAGAACTGACCATAGTAATAAGACTCCTGGAGTCGTGGTTGTGTGTGTGTGTGTGTGTGTGTGTGTGTGTGTGTGTATAGGTGTGAACCACTGGGGGTGTCATTCCACAAATACCTTTTTTTTTTTTTTTTTTTTTTTTTTTTTTTTTTTTTTTGAGACAGAGTCTTATACTGGCCTAGGGCTTACTAATTTGGCTAGTCTGGCTTGCTATTGATCCCCAGAGATCTTCCTGTCTCTGTCTCCCTAACATTTTGAAACTGCTATACCCGTTTCCTAAATGTGGGTTCCAGGGGTCAAAGGTTCTTTACCTGCTGAGCTAGCTCCCTTGCCCCTAAAGGTTCCTCTTGAAGATTTGTAGATTTGGTGGGATTTGTAACTAAAGTGTGGTCACATGACTGGCATTTCTCAGCCTGTGACAGTCACCCCTCAGGAGGTGAGAAGGACAGAGAAAGAGGGCTGCAAGGCTCATGGTTCTGGTGGGCGTGTGTGAATCCGAGTGGTGGATCATGGGGCTTGTACAAGTGTGTGTGTGTGTGTGTGTGTGTGTGTGTGTGTGTAAGCAAACCAGTGGTCGATGACATCAGATGTTTTCTTCTTTTTTTTTTCCCCCACTTTATGTTTTGAGACAGTCCCTCAGTGGACCTGGAGCTCACTAAATGTCTAGACTTGCTGGCCAGTGAGCTTCGAGGCTCTGTCTGTCTCTGCTTACCACTGCTGAGGTTACAGAAGTGGCGCTGGGGGTGGTGGTGGTGGGGTGTTCTGGACGTCCAAGCTCAGGTGCTCATGCTTATGTGTCAGGGAGTTTACTCTTCCCACACCCACTTAAAGATAGCTTCATATATCTCAGGATGGCTGCAAATTATGTAGTTGAAGATGACTTTAAGCCCCTGATCCTCCTGTCTCCATTCCCCAACTACTGGGGTTACAGGCATGTGCTGCTCTGCTCACTCTGTGGATAGTACTTTATAGGTGCTAGAGATTGGAACCCAGGGCATTGTGCATGGTAGGCAAGCACTCTACCAACTGATTTACACCCCTAAACCCAGAGTCCTAACTTTTTTTTTTTTTTTTTTTGGCAGTGTCTCACTATGTAGCCCTCCCCTGTCTGTTCTGGAACTGACTATGTAGAAAAAGTTGCCCTCAAGAGATCCACTTGCCTCTGTTTCCCAAGTGCTTGGATTAGAAGCATAGGCCACTAATCCAGGCACGGCATTCTTGTTTTTAAAGAGCACTCTCAAGAGGTGCTAAAGCCTGGTCCTCGATGTCCATTAGTGGTATGACAATTTGGACTAATCCATTACCCTTTACAGATGTCTCAGAGCCTGCATGGCTGGGATTGGTCAGTTGGCCTGAGATAGGAAAAACCCTAAAGGTCACCAGGTATCTTCCCCAGCCTTTATCAGGCTATTGCCCACACAGGACATAACTAAGGATGACTAAGTCCTGAGCCTTGGGCCAGACAGTGAAAGAGGAAGTGCTTCCCCTTGGGAGGGGATTGACCCTGGGGGCCTACTGTCCCTGTGTTGAGAGGTTAGTGTTCCTGCACAGTGTGACCCCATCCCTCTTGGTTGAACTAACTCTGATTCTCTTCCAGAGAATGCAATCATGGTCCAGAGAGTCTAAAGGAGTTTCCTAGTGTTATACAGGAGATTGAAAATCATGAGTGGGTTCCCAGGCCAGAACAGCTAAGCCCCACCGAGTATCATGCAGCCAGTGCATGACTATAGGAAAAACTAGTTCTCTTGACTAGACTGTCCTGGGGAGAAAGGGTATGAAGTTATTGGGTCTTATGGGTGACCAATGGCCTGAAGTACTGTTTTTCTGTTATCATTTGAGGACAGGCTGGTTTTCTAATAATCTCTGACAGTCCTCAATTAAGACCCAGAATACCAAAGAAGAGGAGACCTGACTGACGAGAGTCACATCTTCACCATGAATAGTGGAAGTCAGCCCAGCAGGCAAAACTTGACAGAGCCTGTGATCCCTCACCTAGCCCCTGCCCCAAAGGACGGAGCTCTGCACACAGAGATGAGTCCAGAGGCTGCATAGTGAGATCGACACTCAGACGTATGGATTGAGCTGTAGTAGACAGGACACACTTAAGGACAGCTCCTGGGAACCAAGGAAATGATTCAGTGAGGAAGAAATGATGCTGCTGAGTTTGAATCCCAGCACCTGTGTGAAAAACTGGGTGTGGCCTGATGCATACTATGGGCAGCAGGAGGATCACTGAGGCTTGCTGGCAACAAGGTTCAAGGTTCACTGAGGGACCCTGATTTGGAAATAAGGCGGGAAGAGAACAGTAAATAGTTGGTATCTTCTGGGCACATAGGCACATACACAGAGATAGATGCACACATAAACACACACAGACGGACACATGGACAGGCACACACACCAGCAGCAGTACCGAGTGTGAAAAAAAAAAAGAAGCAAATACAGATGAACATGTCACACAGCATAAGTATACATGTCTATATTATTTACAGTTTTTATTGTATTTGTTCATATTTCTTTATTTTGAGGTGTTGGGCATGGAATTCGGAGTCATAGGGATGTTATTTATGTAAATTACCTATAACTGCAGCCCAAATTCATTCATTCATTCATTTTTTTTTTTTCTTTATGATGTTGGGGATTGAGCTCAGGTCTGTCCTGGGTAAGCCATTGCTCTGTCACTGGCCTAAATCAACAGCCTCCCCCATCCCCCCGTTTTCTGTTGCAGGGTCTCATGTAGCCCAGGTTGGCCTCCAGCTCACTGTGCAGTGAGGATGACCTTAAAGTGGTGATCCCCCTGCCTGTGCTCCCTGAGGACGAGAATTATAAGCCATGTTCAACCTTGCTCGGTTTCTTGAGTGGTAGAACTCAGGGCTTCCGGTGTTTCAGGCCTGTAGTCGACCAGCTGAGCGGTACCACACTCCCTACCTCCTAAGGTTTCCAAATGAATAGAAAGAATTAAAAACAAAATTAATCTGAGTGCATTTGAATCTGGCTTAGGTGAGCAAGGTTTGTCCATTGCAACACACTGAGGACATAGGCCATGTGCACTGAGTTCTGCTGGTACCCATGGTGGGTTGTACAGGTTTGTTGTGACTGTCCTTTGTCACCCCAGGGCCGGAGTCTGATAGCCCTTCCGGAAGGTTTTAGGGGTTTTGGCTATCTGGTGCAGGACACAGGGGAAAAGGGGAGTGACCTCTCTGGACTGGACAAGGCTTGACTTCATGTTTTTGAATGAAAAAGTCTGTATCACACAGTGAGTTTGTGGTCATTCTGTCCCCTTCTTGGAGTTGATCTGAAAGCGCTGGCACAGGGGACACTTGCACTTGGTCCCCAAGGTCCCCCTCCAGTGGGACTATGTTTTGTTCCATCAGCTTCTCAGAGTTTCGGTTTGGAATGGGAGATGTGGGGAATCCATGTATATGCTCCTTGGTTGCCTTCTGATCTCCCCTCAAGGGCTGAATGTTCCCTGGCCTCTCTTCCTTCACAGTGGGGAGTGTGGCCTGAAAGCTTCTCTCCCATTGTAAGTTCATCTTTGTCTTTAAGACATTGAACACTTTCCTCAAAACAAGGAGCCTGATCTTTTGTATCCCCTTTCCCACCTTACATGGCTTTGAGGAAGGGCATCTGTGTGATTCCATCTTCTGGCATTTTCTCCAGTGTCTTGTGGAACTCCAGGCAGGAAGGAGAGCTGAAGAGCACCTAGGATCACCTGAGTTGATTGGTGGAGACAGACTTGGTTCTGTGAATAGTGTCATTGTATGAAGGCTCTGCTCCTCTTGCTGGTCTCAGGCTGTGTCATGGAATGACACTTCTGTATACTGTGGGGACTGATATCAGGAGCTAACCATTGTTACAACCTTTGGTCTGGCTGACTCATTGGGAATCTCTCCTAAGGACACAGATAATACAGGAAGAATGCTGTCTGGAGACATTAAGCTCAGCTGTTACCTTTACAACTTGAATAGAGGTGACCGAGTGTCTGACAGGGCCAGAGTCTTGTCACTTGTGGCCACAAGGTTGGGATGGACATGGGGCCTCTGGGAGTCAGGGCCACAGAAGATATGGAAAAGCTGTCAGTGTTCGGTAGGAAAAAGCCTGAGGGAAATATACAGAAATGGTGTCAGAAGGCCTGGCGGGGCTGAGAATCCAAATGAGTTTCTGGGTTTTGCATAGTCTCTGTCATGTGATTGCATCCTGTTCTCTTTTTCCCTTCCCCTTTTCTTCCATCCCCTGGCCTTTCCTTTTTTTTTCCCACAAATTCCAGCACTTTATCATTTCCGGGGTAAAGGAAGAAACCCAAGTTTAGATCACTTAAATAACTAAGACACAGCCAGCCGGTCAGTCAAAACTTACTGTATTTATTTGTTTATTTTTTACTTACTTTTATGTGATTGTGTGTCAGTGTGTGTGTGTGTATGTGTGTTGGGGGGGCGGTGTGCACACAGAAGGAGATGTCCAAGGACACCTCAAATGAGCTGATCGTCTCCTTCCACTCTGTATGTCCTGGGTTGTCAGACTTGGTGGCAAGCACCGTTACTCTCCGGCCCAGCAGCCAATTAATTAATGAAACTTAGCCTTGTTGAGGCCTGGTGACACTATGAGCAAACAGTTGGTCCATTTTGAATGATTGCCACCCTGGGCCAGCCTCCCCTAGGTCTACACAGACATTTCCATTTCACGGGAGACTTTTCTAGAATCACTTTGCTTCTTCCCAGTGAGCAGCTGGTAGGATTGATGGAATCTAGAGGTGCCCAGTTCAGTAACGGTCTTAAAATCATGTAGAAACTTGTTTTTGACAAAAATGAATGACAACTACGGATAAACAGTAGCAGAGGGTTTATTGTCTGTAAGTGCCACAGGGAAAGGAAGTTGGCTGTGTGGCGGGCAAGATTGGTGACCTCAGGCCTTCAGGTGCCTGTCCAGCACCAGGACTCTGCACTCTGGGATGCTCGGGACGTGTATACATGCCTTTCTGAGCTGGCCAGAAGGAGGAGACAGCTGAAGGTGTCCCCATAGGGGCCATTCTGTGCTGAGTGTGGAATTGCAAATTTCCAGACACTCCATGGTATTTAAAATGGCATCTTCTCAGACTTCTGTGTCTGTCATGCGGCCCACTTGTCATCTCCGCCTGTGTCTCAGAGGGAATCGGATTTAAAATGCCTCAGACATTTTAAATTTCCGTTTTCCAGTATTGAATATTGTCCATAGGGCCTTGTGTTTGCTGGGTGGGACATTTTGTTTCTTTAAAAGGAAGGGTACAGAGCAGCCAAGGTTCTAGGTGCCTAATTTATGTCTGGTGAACAAGTGTACACATTACATTTCTGCTTTGGGTAGACAATTCAAATTGGTATCCATTAAATATCTACCTCACCCTCCCCTGAACTCTTTCCTCTATCCCCTCTTTCTTTCCTCTTTCCTTCTATTCATTTTGAGTCTTACTATGTCTTCCAGGCTAGCCTGGAATTCGCCATGTATCTGACCTTGTACTCCCTCCTGAGTCTCCTCGGTGCTGGGGTCACAGTGTGGGATACCACACACACTTTTTTGTTGTTTTTTTTTTCCCCAAGTAGTATAGATAGGGCCATGCACATGCTAAGTGAGTGCTCTACCATTGAGCTACATCTCTGCCCATAGATGGATTGTTTCCGCATGTATGTGTTTTTGTGATAGAGCATCCATCCGTATTAGGACCCTGAGTAAGTATTTAGTTGTCACGTGTCCACAAAAATCCCCCGTTGGGCCTTGGATGGTTAGTATTGTCAACTTGATTACACTTGAAGTGACCTAGGAAACATGTCTCTGGGCGTGTCCTTGAGGCCACCTCCATAGACGAGGGAAGACCTCTTCTGGATGTGGATGGCACTGTGCTATGGGCCAAGAAAGCACCAGCATTCATGCCCTCACTTCCTGACTTTGAGCTGCCTGCTGCCCCCACCCTCCATAACTGCTCTGAGTCATCACACTGTGGGCCAGAATAAGCCCCTCCTTCATTAAATGGCTTTTCCCAGGTGTTTTGTCACACAGCAAGAAGAAAAGTAGTAGTTATACTCACTGCTTGCTGGTCTCTCCTGGCCTTCGTACCTCGGAGAGGAAGTGAGATGCCCGTTGCTTCCCTGGCTGTGTTGAAATGAGTGGGAGAATGCTTGCCTTCCCAGGACTCTCTGAGCTAAGTCAGGCAAGCTCCTCACTCTTCAAGGAAGAAGATGGAAGGTGGAAGGAAAACTCGCTTGGTGGTGCGTACAGCAGGCCCTCAGTAGCTTGCTGCATCCCTACGCAAACTGGAGAATTCCATGAGCTCAGCAAACCCCTGCTGGCTGCCCATCTGCTGTGAAGCATTGGCTTGGTCATGTGGAGCCTGTGAAGCAAAGGAGGCACCAAGATGAGCTTAATGGTTGAGTCTCTCCATCTCTGAGGGTGCTGGGCCCACCTGAGCCTCGGCTCTGCTGTGTGCCACGCACACACTATTATTTGCTGGCTTATTGGTTCTGAATGTTGTTTCTTGAGGGGACGAGGTGGAGTGTGTGTTCCTCAAGGGAGGCCCTTGACCATCGCCCCTTACCACCTCCAACCATATGCAAGGATGCTGTTGTCTTGCCCACCATGGGGTGTGGCTGCTGTGGCTATCACCGGGGAGTCTTTCTGTCTGTCCCTTCCAGTGTCCTCACCGCCATACAGGTCTCACACATGGGATGAGTCCTCTCTAGTGTGAATAATTGAGAGCTCGCTCTAGGAACAGACATCTATGAATAGATGTGACGGAAGAGTGCACTGTGCCAGGTTGGAGTTGAGATGAGTGTTGTCAGCGCTGAATTTAAAATGAGCTTCTTGGCCTGTGTTCTCAGTGGTGACCAAGCACTATGTCCCGAATCTTAAAAGCAGAAAGAAGGAAGCCAAAAGTCTAAAGGGGGCTTAAACGTAAGCATCCTGGAGCAGCTCATAGCCAGAGTTTGTGCTTAGCTTTTGGCTCCACTGTAGTAAACACCACTGAGGTCAGGCTCACAGGGGGCCACGAGGTTCACGAGGCCTCGAGGAAGCATTTTAGAAAATTGAAACTCAGATTGAAAGATTTGTTGGGAGCTGCGTGGCTGGTCTGTGCCAGAGTGGGGACTTACTTCCTCAGCCCTGGCTCTTGTCAAGATCCACACATGTGAATTACAGGCAGGGGTTGGGGGCGGAGATTTGAAGGTTGACGTCAAAGCCACAGTTTAGTGGGAAGAGCGTTTTAAGGAGGTAGAGACATTCTTCCCTTTTCTCTGAAGTCGTGTGGAATGCCTTGTACTCAAAATTAGCCTGTCCTTGTGGTGGCTGTCAACCCTCCCCTAACTCCTCCCTGTCCCTTGCCTGTTCGAGCATTTTCTCCTTTGTGTGACACTAGGTTTCCTCCAAAGATCCTAGAAGCTACGCGGAGCTGTATTGTTCAGGGGACTGAAAGTCAACATGGTGGCAGTAGACAAGTCTCCTTGCTGAATGAGGACTCTTCTGCCCTCTGAGAGCTGAGACTCAGAGAAATTCTACTCATTGGGGTGGACTCTGAATGGTGTTGTACTTAGGGCCTAGAAATTCTCAGGCTTCTAGGACAGTGCGAGACATTCAGAAGGAAGTAGATATTGTGGTGGAAGTCTCCATATTCCCTTCTTTTTTCTTAGATCTTAGGAGTGATATATGGCCTGGGGTCATGAGCGGGGTAAGTCCGTGCTGTGGGGCGAGCCTGCGCTCCATGTTCTGTTTGTTTCATGTTTATAAGCAAGTATGAAGTATGAGCTCTGTCCAAGCTGGGTTAGTGGCAAGAATTACAGTTATTAGGCAGAGGAGACAGGTGTTGCCCTCAGATGGTCCCAGACTCTGGCACATACTGCTGTGGTCACATATAAAGTGCTAAAATGGTAAACCGTTTAATAACAATGCGATGCACTTCACAGCCTTGTTGTTGCCACCCTCCTCAGACCCTATGTATTCCAGGTTGGCTTTACAAAAGTCACTATGTAGCTAAGGGTTGCCTCGAACTTCTGACTCTCTGAGACAACATATACCTGCAGTAATGCTTCAAGTTGACTATAAACTTGATAGGAATCGACATCACCTAGGAAACAAGCCTCTGGGCCGATCCGAAAGATTATCCTGTTTGGTTAGGTTAATTGAAGTGGGAAGCCCTACCCTAAGTGTAGGAGACATCATGCCCTAGGCTTGGGTCCTGGACAGCATAAAAAGAAGCAAGCTAGCAAGCACGAGCCATCCATCATTCATTGCTGTCTGCTCCCTGACTGCATATGCGTTTGTGACTTCCCTGCCTGCTGTGATGGACTGAACATTTAAGCCTTGAGCCACATTAAACAGTCCTTCAAGTTGTCTTTGCTGGGGTATTTTATCCTAGGATCAGTAACCAGCATTCTTGTTTTGTAGAGTGTTAAGGATCGGACCTGGGGGTTCGTGCAAGAACTCTGCCAGCCAAGCATCATCCCAGCTTGTGCACAACTGAAACATAAAGAAGCGCAGGAGCGTGGTAGATGGAGGCCATGTGGACGGTAGAGAAGAGAGAGGGGGTGGAGAGAGATGGGCTATGACCTGGCTACCTAGGAACTAGCCATTGTTTTGTTTTTGTTTTTTTAAACTTAAGCTGGTGGTGGGTGCAAGAGGTGCTATTCTTACACATGATTTTTGTATGTCTTAGATATTTTACAGTAAAAACATTGAACTAGAGCTGTGAACAGGAACATATCTGGAAACTGCCCATGAGGATATGTTTGTAGCCAGACATAGATGAACCTCTAGCCACGCTCAAGGTTTGCCAAGGTCACTCAGGAACTGTGGAACCAAACTGCCTGAAGGGTTTGGGGAGATCATAAAGAAAAGGATAGTTTGAACTGACTCTGAAGGTCAATGCTGAGAACTGCAGTTCATAGAGATGGCATTTGATGTGATGTGGTGTGAGCAGAGGATGGCATTTGATGGTGGATCTTGTCAGAGACGTTGTAGCAGTTCTCCCATAGTTTCTTGACTAGAAGCCAGATTGCCTTTGATGAACAGGGAGCTGCTTCAGTATGGAATTGAATCCCAGACAATTGCCAGAAAGTCCCTTAAAGTGTTTGGAGGCCCCAGCAGAGCTGGCCCAGTGGTGGTGGCCAGGCTGAGAAAAATGGTCTTGTACAGAAATGAGGCACCATGGCTCGCTGAGCATCTTGGGGTGGCTATTGTCTGTCGTGAGAGGCCATCTGGGACACTGCTGCCTGGCCTGGGGCTGGGAGGCAGCAGCAGAGCCAAGCCCTGAGTTTAGTGGCTTGGGGAGAAATGTATATTCAAGATGGTTTTCTTTGAATGCATCCCAGAGCCAGGGAAAGCCCCCGGGAGCAGGATGAAAGCCGTGATGGGGAATTTCATCAGTGCTTAATCAAAGGCATTGATTGTTTTCTGGGCCTTCTGCTTGGCCTCTCATTGTTGTCTTTATTTGTGGAAACTTGTTCATTATGGTTTCATTAAGGCTGGCCCTGGGAGCCACCCCTCTGAAGCTCCCTTTGATGTCTGGGAAGCCATCCCTGTCCTTGGGGAATCCTTTAGCCTCCTGGCTTCTGGACTTTCTGACCATTCATTCCAATGTAGGCCACATTCACATGTTTCAGAATAATGGTGCTTGCTCCATGCTGTCCTAGAGTGGAATAAGAAAGAACGTATGGCGTGGGAGGTAGTCTCTGTAAAGGACCCTTGCTGGTACCTAGGACAGGGGTCCTTTCAGGAGACTAAGATCCCTGGACACGAGGTAGCCTCAGCTTCTGGACTCTTCCGTTGACTTCATCTTTGGGGCTTTAAGATTCATGTTAAGCATGAGTTCTTCCTCCCTAGACCGATCTATAGGAGTTTGAAATGCTGCCTTGGCATGCTGGGGGACCACCTGGTGGCAGGCGGGCAGGAGAACGAAGCCACATTGGCTGCATCATCCTTCTGGCCCAGAATATAGAAACTTTGTACACATCTCCTGCCAGGGAGCAATTAATTTGCAGGAAGTGATGGTTTGCATTTACCCTGGCAACACAGCACCAAGTTCACTTCTGGGCCTGAGCCTCTTGCAAGTTACGCTGTCAGGATTGAAAATTCACAGCGCCTCCTGATTTTATTAGCTAGTTCTGCCTCACTTCATCTGCTTTCTCTTAAACACTTTTTTTTTTTTTGTGGGTCTGTGTTTATCAACCCTGAATAAACACACATCTCAAACTTTAATTAGGAAGCCTGCAGCAGCCAAAAAGAAAGTTGGCACGGTTTCTCTTTTTGGGTGACTCTTGACAGCAGGGGAGACAAGAGCCCCACCCGTGGTGGGAATTCCAGGGAGACTGGAGTGAAGGATGTGCCCTCTGCCTTCTCTACAGGCCGCGTGCCTGTGTCAGCTGAAGCCACATCTTGAGTAATTAATTCATTTGGCAGGTTCCGGACTCTGTCCATTTGTTCAGTAGTATTATTTTTTTTTTTTCGAGACAGGGTTTCTCTGTGTAGTCCTGGCTATCCTGGAACTCATTTTGTAGACCAGGCTGGCTTTGAACTGCCTGCCTTTGCTTTCTTGAGTGCAGGGATCAAAGGTGTGTGTCACCATCACTACCCGCCAAGCTTAATTTTTTTTTTACTATGGTATGTATATATGTATAGTATGTGTGTGTGTGGGGGGGCGCACATGCCATATAATGTACACGAAAGACAGGGGACACGTTTTTGGAGTCATTTCTTTTCCTCTACCAACACCTTGGTTCTGGGATGGAACTCAAGTGGCAGGATTGTATGAGTGCCTTTACCTGCTGAACATCTCCGTGGCCCAGTTTACCATACAAACAGACATTGCCTGTCAATCACTCTGATCTCTGTGCTTCCCTGGTTGTCTTCTCCTTCCCCTTCATCTCCCCTACACAGATAATACATCTTGAACCATTTATTTCATGGTGTGTCTGTGTGAGTTGTGTCTGCATGCTCATGCCTGTGGAGGTGGGTGAACAACTGATGGGAGTTGGCTCTCTCTACCATGTGGGTTCCAGCTACAAACTCATGATTCTTCTGCCTCAGTTTCCCAATGCTACGATAACAGGCATGCCACCAAACCCAGCACCATTTTTTTTTTAATTTGCAGAATATCATTAAAAAGTACTCCAGAGGAGGGTTAAGAGTGCATTTATGTCTCCAACAGTAAATTGATCATAGAAAGGGGGACTGCTTTGATCCCTGGGGGCAAGGGACCCTCAGTGCTGGGTAGGAGAGTTGATCTGGAGTCTGATATTAGCACCTCAGCCATTTTGCTAACAGAAACATCTTGGGCAAGTCATCTAAGCTGAGACACATTTCCTGTTCTGTAAGCTCAGCGAGAGAGGAAGCAAAAGCCCCAGGGCTCTACCTTCAGAGTCTGTTCTTTCCTGCTCGGTTTCTGATTCTCATGATTCCCCCATGTTACTGCATTAGGCCCTGGGAACACAGTAGGTCCAGATGAGCGAGTGTTCCACTCAGGTCAGGATGCTTCCGTGGAAAGGTGGAGGGCAATGCTAGGGATCTTCTAGCCTGGGGAGGCCTGGAGGGCACTGGGTCTGGAGCAGAGGGGAGGAATTATTAGGGAGGACTTCAAACAAATAGTGTCGGTGACATCAAGGCTGTGTCATCTATTCCCAGCTTTACAAAATCATAGCAAAGTGCACCAGAGATGGAGGCAAAAGGAGCTGTAGTGTTTGTATAAACAGGAAGATGTGGTGCTGTCGTAGTGCAGGTATGAGAGCTGTGGCAGCACCTAATGCATGCTGCATCTCATTTTCCTGAGGACCAGCCGATGCCAGAACCACCGTCTGCCCCAGAGCCTCAAGTACACTGGGTTTTGGGATACCCTCTACCTCAGGACCCTCTCCCTCCAATCTTTGGCACACAGAATGCCCAGGACTTGGCATTTGTAACCTACCCAGTCATCAACCTTTCCTACGAGGGTCTTCTATATAGCCACCTAGCCTTGTCCTTGGGACTGCGGTTCTAGGACTGCTGACTGGCTAGGCAGTAACTCACTGGGATGTGAGTGCAGAGAAGTGGGGTAAGGACCTCTAACCCTCCAAAGCAATCAGCATCCCTGCAAAGGAAACCTCCTCTTAGCCCTTCTGCCACCACTAAAAGGTTGGAGGTTGGGGATGGTGCCCAGTTCTCTGAAACCCTAGTCTCCAGCACGAGAGCCTGATGAGAACGAAGGAAAGGATGAATGACTGCATGAACCGTATGTAGCTAAGTTCTCCAGAAAGGAGCTTCTCTGGAGGTCAGGGAGAGGCTCTTTCTCGAAGTGACCTTTCCATACCACATGAGGTGTTTTGAAATAAGCCAGTACTTCAAATTGTGCTTCATGCTTGGTCTCTGTGGTGAGTGATGGAGAAATACTTCCTCTGTCAACACTGGGCTCTGGGCGGTGTAGACACGAAGAGGCCTTGCCCTTACTCGCTTTTCCCTGTCCGCAGTGACCTGGGGCTCATGGGTCTGTGTGTATTGACTGTAAGTTTGGAGGATTGGGGCATCACTTGGATGCTTCCTGTATTTGGGGGCATAGAGTGTCTGTGTGTGAGTCTTGCTGCTTCCCAGCAGGCAGCTGAGGTCAACCAGAACATGTTTTCCCCAGCAGCCTCTGGGCTATGAGACCCTGAGCAGAACCACCTGGAGGTGATGGCAAGAGTCCATGGAGGTGGTTCTGTCCTATGTGGACACATGGTAGCCTGGCTGAAGTCACCTTCTCCCTTTGCTATATCTCTCTTGCTCGTTTTTCAAGTGTGTTTCCTCAGCTGGCCTCTGGGTTTGGGGGAATTCCTCATTTTCTACACAGCAAACTCACATACAGAGTTGTCCATCCAGTGGTTCTGGTTGGCTTCTGCTGTCTGCTGTTGTGATACTGATAGGGCAGGAAGGCATGTGGGCCAGAGTGGAGCTTATTTGGGGTGATAGGGTTGTTCCCAGGACTGCTGACCCAGACAGGGACCCTCCAAGGGTCTGTCACCTGAGTCAGGTGTGGCAAGGACAAGGGAGCAACTGGGCAGGTGGATAGATAATGAGAAGGGTCTTCTTGCAGGAAGCCTGTGAACCAGAGAGGGAGTGGCAGTCAGGAAGGGAAGGCAGGAGCCAGGAATGATCACTTCCATGTCAGGGGCTGCAGACTCTTCTCTCAGTAAAGACACACTCTGGTTTGGGGCTCTGCTGGATACCTGGATTCTGTTATGATTACACTGCCCATGTGGTACCCAAGTATGTGTGGACAATCTGCATTGGAGTGAGTGTGGCTACTTCTCATGCTGAGTCTGATTTGGTCTGTGAGCTTTAACTAACCCTTGTTCACCCTCACACCATGCCGGAGTGGCTTTATTCCCTTGACAGTATGTACGTCTGCTGGAACTCAGGCTAGACACTGAACATACTCAATGGAAAGGGCTGGGGTATGAGAGGCTTCATTTGGTTTGATGTTAAGTTTGGTCCATTTCTCTGATGTTTTCTCAGTAATCCTCTTGTGTGTGAGTTTTGTCTTCAAGTTGCCTACCTTGCAGACATAAAATGGCTGCAGCAGTTCCAGGCCTCAGATCCATTCCTTTTCCTCATTCTCCTTGGACTGGCTTCGGTCAGGTATACACCTGAGCCTGGTGAATGAGAATTCTTCATGCTGACTGACTTTGGCCTGTACTCTCTCTTCCTTAAACTGCTCATCAGCAGATTGGGACCACACAGCTTGTGGGGGTGGGGACAGGGGCTAAGGGAGGTAACGCCAGTCTCTTGTGATCCTGAATGTGGCATCCTGCCGGTGGGAGAGGGTGGAACAAGATTGCTCCAGAGAGCACAGAACAGTGATGTAGTCGGGTTCACAAATTCTAGAAAAATGCTAACTCTGTAGTGATGTGAACGTTAGGTTAGAGGGAGGCACCCACACTTTGGAAGTTCATTCACTTAACTACAGTGGGGGCCCTGCAGTCAGCAGAACCTGTGGCCCATTGATGGTGTAAAGGAGGGGACACTGAAGATTCCTCATTGTTGTCTTTGTGCTGCTCAACACCTGGAGCCGGCTGCAGGCAGTAGGGGAGAGAGATGCTGTGTTCTCAGAGGGTGGAGTGAGTTAAGGGGCCTGTTTACCAGTATGAGCACACTGCAGCCATGCCCACCCAGAGCACATTCAATTCCATCTTTCATGACAGGCAGGTCCTCCTGGCAAGTCATTCCCCTTTCCCCAGTCTTCCCTAGACTTAGAAACCTAAGTGAAAAGGTCATCCTTGGGTCATTCAGCCCCAGGGTAGCCTCGCTCCACCCTTGGCCTCCTGGGTGGTGGGATCCACTCTAGTTTGCTGTACCTGAGCTCTGTCTGTGGCTTTGCTTTTGGTATTATGGCAGCTTTATTGTGGTGAATGTTAGACAAAATAGTGGCTCCTAGTTGTCCTTGTCTTCATCCTCAAAACCAGAGACTTTGGTTACTTCCATGGCCACAGGGGTTTCACAGATGTGACTGAGTGAGGGATCTTTCTGTGGGAAGCTGATCCTATTATCCCGTGGTCCTTGGTAATCACGAAAGTCCTAAGAAGACATCGAGGAGTCAGGGTCATAGAACATGTGCAGATGTAGCCAAGGTCAGGGAGGATAGAGCCGAGGATGCTACGGCTTTAGGAGCTGTATTCTGCCGGAAGCTAGAAAAGGCAAGGGGATGGTTATTCCCAGTATCCAGCCTCTAGAGTCTGTGGTTTGTTGACACTTGGATTTCAGCTATGTGAAATAAAAATCTGCAATAATTGCCTACAGCAGCTTTAGGAAGGTGTATTTTGCATAGTAGAGCCTGCTCATTCTAAGATACTTTGTCACCTCATGATTGACGCGTCAGACTCAGTACACTATTTGAGAGCATTCTCCTCAGCCCATTGCGATTTATGCCCGTTTGTGCCCAGTTCCTCTCCCATCTTCTCCCTCGGCCCAAGGTAACCAGGCAACCAGCACTCGAGCTTTCTGTCAACCCACCATGTGTGCATTTCATATACATTATATGATAGTGGGTGGTCTTTATTTTGACATAGAGCCTCAGGCAGTCTAGGCTGGCCATGAAATTTGCCTTTAACTGAGGATGGTTCTGATCCTAATCTTCCTGCCTTTGTCTGCTAAGCACCTGGATTCCAAGTGTGAACCACCATGCCCAGCTGTTTGGCTTCCTTTTAATTGAGTGTGTGTTGAGGGGTCCCCCACATTTTTATCTGTATCTTATTGGTGAGACATGCCTGTGGTGTGGAAGTCGCTACCCTGCAGAGCATAGGATAGTCCTCAGTCTTTTCACGCATGCTGTGCGTGTGTGGGGAGTAAAGGAACAGAGGCTATTCAGACTCCTTGCTGTGTCTAGAACCTCCATGACCTTGTAAAATGCTCTTTGGTTGACTGGTGAGATAGTAAGAAGACATAGTGACCCAGAGTGTGGCAACTTGCAGGGTCTGGGAGATGCTAGTTTTACAACACCCCCCCCCCCCCCACAGCTGCCCACGATGAGCCGTTTGCCCCTAAGGCAGAGAGTGTGAAACCACATGAGGCCCAAGACATGTAAGATTACTGTCATCTCCAGTAAACAGATGCCATGTTTCAGAGCCCCATGAGAAGCAGTCCGGAGAGAAGACACGCAGGGAACTTCTGTGTGCCTTACAGTTCTAAATGAGTGTTTGTATTTGAGTTTAAATACATAGAAATGAAGATATGGTCATTCTAGGTGTTAGAAGGAAAGAGAGACTGAGGCCTCTTCCTTTGGATGTGATGTCTGAGGTGGCAGTCACTGCTTGGCATTTAAGCTTTGTCTTCTGTAAACGGGCAAGTTTGGGGCTAAGGATGTGGTTCAGTCAAATGCTTGTCTAGCATGCATAAGGTGCTGGGTCCCGTCTCACACACTGGGTAAACCGGGTGTGGTGGTGTGCACCTGGCAACACCATCACTTAGAGATGGAGGTGGGAGGGTCAGAAGTACAAGGTCGTCCCTTAGCAATGACAGAATTTGAAGCCAGACTTGGGTACATGAAGCCCAGGGATAGTTGTGCCATGTACTGAGGGTCTTTGGAATTAACCATCCAGTGTCAAGAGTTTTATTCATAGGCTCTTTTTTTTTGAACTTTTTATTCACTCTTTGTGAATTTCACATGATAAACTCAATCCCACTCATGTCTCATCCCTTTGTATCTGTCCTCCACGCTTACAACCCTCCCCTCAAAATAAAATAGAATAAAAAATGTCTTGTCATGGAAGCTGCAGTGTGTCCTGTGGGTCACACATCTATCTGTACTTGCAAATGCCCATTGCACTGAGTCACTGGTCTGGTTTGAGGCCTCTGGCTTCTGCTACACTGTCTATACTGGATGCTCACATACACTCCTCTCAGATATCCTGTTGTTGCCCAGTGTCATGGAGATCCTGCAGCTTTGCATCTGCAGGACAGGTATGCACTCCGGCAGATCATAGATGGGGTAAATGTTGGGGTGGACCAACTCAAAGCCCTGGGTGTGGGCCTGGGAGGTAGCTGAGTTGGTCATCCTGCCAGCTCTCCTGTGCCTGCATCACCAGGGCAGGTTCTCCAGAACTATTCCAGTCAACTCATCCGATGCTGCAGCCACCAAAGGGCAGGGCCTGCTCCCTTACGCTTATGTCCTCTGGGCTGCTTACCCCCCTCTCACCCTAGGGGCAGCAGCTCTATTGGCTGCCCAGGAGAGGCGCAGGGCCCACTCTCCCAAGAACTACATCTTAGGCCCTTTCTTTAGGGCTCCAACTGAAATGGAAACACTGCACTGATTTGTTTTCTTATTATAATAGTAAAACCCTTTTTGTTGTTGTTTTTGCTTTAATGTACATAACACAGGTTATTGAACCCAGGGCCTTTGAGTGAGGTAGGTGTTGGAAAGCTCTGGAGGCCCTGAGGCACTTGGAGGGAGAGAGTGGGTTTGGAATGCCCTTACAAAGTGGACTTCAGCTGTGGGAGAAGCTAGGCCTTTAACCCAAGAAGAGAGATGTGGAACCTGAGTGGATCACCTTTGTCCTCAAAGGGCTTGTGTCATAAATGAGAATCTTGAAAACCCTGTTCCTTCCAGGTGACACATGACCTGCCTGGAGGCAGAAGGACCTCCCAAGCTGGGAGAAGGTTTGCTTTGTGGGCCTGAGCTACAGGGCTGAGCAAGAGTTCTCCATGATGGCTTTTCAGGACTCTGAGCCACAGTCTGTAAGCAGCACCAGCCACTAGGATTTACATCCTGAGACAGGTGACCAAAGGAACACAGAGACAAAGATAAGAGTCAGGTCCACAATGAAAGATGGATGTTCAGGACCCCACCTTCCTTGCAAGCCACAAGTCAGACCTGACGTGGGGCCAGGACAGGAAGTGAGGAAGAGGTGGCAGCAGCAGCCTGTCACCCACTGAACACTGAGCCAGTTGCTTGCTGGATTGCAGATGACACTCTCTGAACTTCAGCTGCCTAAGTCGCTATTAAAGAGAATTGTGTGCCTGGCAATGACCTGATTGGGCGGGGTTGCCCCAGTGGCCCCCGTTGCTGAGGTTGGTTTCTTTCTGTCTCTTAAGTGGTCCCTATCTTCCATGTGGCAAGAGGCTACAGCGCCTTGGACACAAACTCAGTCTCCTAGTGGATAAAAGGTACCTCCCTCTCGGCAGTTAGTCAAACGATAGGGAAAGTACTTATTGGCTAGCTAGAATCTTAGGTCTGTTCTTGAGCCATCTGTTGGTTCTGGAAGGATCCATGCCATCCCTGGAACACATGGAGGGATAATTAGGGTGTCCTATAGGAAACACTGGGTGCATTTCCAGAGGGGCATGGAGCTGTCAGGCAAGACAGCAGCTGTGCATGGCAAAGCATGGCAGGGCCTGGCAGGGCATGGCTCTCTTTCCTGGCCACTGAGTTTCTGTTACATTGGTGATTTGTACTTGACAGTGAGTAGCTGAAGGGAGGGAAGGAATGAGGGAGGGAAGGAGGGGAGAAAGGAGGTGTGGCTGGTTTCATGGCCTGCCCTTGGAGTTAATACTACACAAATCCACCATCCTTTCTCTTTCTCCTTTCTTTCTTTTTTTCACCTTTCCTGAGGCCTCTTTTGCCCTCTTCCTGCTGGTTCCCTCATTGGTGCCATGGAGTGCCAACCAGGAAGGTTGACACTTGTCCCTGTAGTGGACTTCAGTTCTCTTGTGTACATGCCCATGCTGCATGCATTACCTGCTGCATGGCAGCTGAAAGAGAGAGAGCATGGAGCTGGGGAAGGAGAATGTGAGAGAGGGAGGAGGAGGAGGAAGAAGAGGAGGAAGAAGAGGAGGAAGAGGAAGAGGAGAGAAAAGGGAGGGAGAAGCCAAAGTGTTGCCCCAGCCTGTGGTCCTTCCCTGCTGGATGCTGGGAAGTGTGAGGGCATGTGGGTAAGTGGTGAGGGCTCCGCAGGCAGTGTTTCCTTCCCAGCTGGTCTGGAAGCAGGCCAGTGTTGGTGAGCAGCTGAGGGCAGCGCTTCCTGCTAGTTAGAGAGCATCACGTGGCTGGGAAGAAAATGCCTTTTCCCTTCACTATATCACACCACGAACCCTGAAGGACTTCCAAGGGGCTCCTGCAGAATGGACCTTCTGTAGGTGGTTTGGGGAGGTCCTTGAGGACGTCAGGAGGTGACTGCCCTGGTAGTGGGCCGTTTCTTCAGGCTCTCAGTGGGTATTTGCCTTGTTCAGGATCTTCCCCTCCCAGATGATGGCGGGCCACCTTAGCCAGTTTGTTTTGTTTACATCTGTTTATTTTGTGTGTCCCCCAGTTTTATAGGCTTTGGAAAGTAAACAGATATTTGACATTACTTATGAAAGTCCTGAATGGAGAATGAAAATGGTTACTTATCATTAGTTCTGGGCACTGGGGGGTATGAGGTACCTCTGGTCATATGGTGGCTCATCAGTGCCAGTGGAGGGACTGAGCACCCAAGAGAAAAGCTAGGACAGTGCCAAGGGTCAACTTGCCTGGGGTATGGAACTGGGAGCGATGAGAAGGCTAAGGCAAGGGAGAAAACAGGCCTTTGTTTGGCCAGACTCCAGAGCAGAAAAGCAGGCAAGGAGGGCAGTTTTACTTAGTGAGCCCCGGATGAGAGGCACCATCTCAGTTACCGTATCTGAAAATAGCAACGGAACACTTGAGGAGTGAACAGTTTGTAAGTTTTAAATGACAAGGTGTTCTGAGTCATGTGATGAATGTTCTCAGCATCCCCCTGTGCCCTGCCCAGGGTGCACATCATCCCTGCATCCAGTGTTTCCAGGCTACCTGCATGTGCTATGTGCCCCGAGGAAGCCACGACACACAGAAAGATGGGGAGATCGCATTCATGTGACTTTATTACCCTACATCGTTAGGGTCTGTTATTAGTTTATCATTCCCAGTCCTTAGCTGTGCCTGCTTTCTAGATTAGACTTTGTCCTGAGTCTGTATGTAGAAGAAGAAAAGGGTGTATATAGCATTCCATGCCATCTGGGGTTTTAGTTATCCTTTAAGGTTGAGGGGAAGGGGCCTCATTGTATTTACCAGCTGTTAGTACTTGCTCCCACTGGCTATGGTCTAAGCCCTGTCCCTTTGAATGACATCACTTAATCATCTCTATCAAATCTTGAGTGATAGATATTACTATCATCATTTCATGGCAGGGGAAACTGAGCCCAGAGAGGTTAGGAAGCTTTTTCTATGTAACCCAGCTACCTAAGTGGTTACCCTGGGTTGTGGAGTTCTGCATCTATGTCAAAACCTCCACATGTGGTGCTTGAGGACATTTTGAATATGAGTAGATTGTAATAAATTAGACTCCTAGAATATGTAATGAGGTTTTTATACTGACTGGCTGTAGGAGGGAGATAAACAAGCATTGGGAGAGAGAGGGGTCAGTGGGTAGCAGCCTGGGGTATAGGTGAGAGTCTCCTGAGAGTTCCTGTTCCTGCTCTGCATGTCCTTTCATGTATCATGCATCTTTGTGTGAGTCATACCATCCTGGAGCGGGCTTCCTTCTCACAGAAGCAAGGGTAGCACCACATTACTGACTTACTGCGATTTTCTGAGTGGCAGGGCATGGACCTACCTTGCATGCTTAGAGCTCCGTGGGAAAGAAACCCTTTCCCTACTAGCTCAGCACAGGTTTCTGAGGCCTGAGGAGGTGGGAGAGAGGGAAGCAGACTGCCCTAAGGCAGCCATCTGACTGTTATCCCTGATGTCACAGTGGGAAAGGGATTAACCATTAACAAGAGGGCTTCTGAATAGTGCTTCTCTTCATTGGAGCTCTTTCCCAGTTTGGTTGCTCAGCAGAATGGCTGCTGTGGCATTGGCTTTCAGAGGGAGAGGCTCCAGCTGTGTGGCACCATCACCCAGGAATCCCTGATTCCCAAGTCTGTGGTGCAGTGTTTCAAAAATGCTCCCTCGGTGATTAGGGCCAGCTGCTGTTTTCTCCTGAGACCCACCAGCCATTTCTACAAAGGCACTGTATTCAGTACTGGCCCAAGAGAGATTCCTAGTATGCCACTGCTCCTGAGGGCCACTACCCTGCCCAGCATGGAGTGGGGTCAGGGTAGCATCCTCTGCGGGCGTGTGAGCCTGTTCAGTAAGCACTGTCCCCTCCCCTCTTTTATGGCCCACTAATGAGCAGCTTACTTCTGGATAACACTGCCCCCTGTCCCATCTGGAGTCCTGCTCAGTTTTATTCAGTAGGATATGTTTATGGTTTCATTAAAGATGTATGTGCCTGCTGTGCGCAGATTGTCCATATTTAACTTTCACACGGTGGTGAGTTTAGGCATAGTCATGTTTGTTATGTACACAGTGGTGATGACCAGGTGTCTTCTGATGAAACTCAGAGGCATCGAGATGAAGGCTAGGGATAAAACAAAACAAAACAAGGTGTGGTGAGCTCCAGAAGTCAGCCCTGGCCTTGACTCATTGGAATTTTGATCCAGCTGATACTCAAATGATGGCTTTTTGTAGTATGACTTTTTTTTTTTCATTTTTCATGAATTTTGTCCAGCTACATGTTGAGAAGTCCTATTTTTAGAAGTTCTTCTATGGACCAGCCAGTTTCTGAATATTGTTCAGTTCACTTAAAAGAATGACAGACGAAGAAACAAGTTTGTTTGAGACAGTGAGTGCCGTCAGGATCTACGTAATCCCAGACTGGACCCAGGTGTGCCTGACTCCGGAGCTCCTCGCCATGTACACTGATTGGATGTTCTTGTGCACACACCATGAGTATCATGGGATAGAATTTAAATTTCTGTTCTTTGACTGGGTAGTATTTCAGTGGCTGTAACCACACAGGCAGGTCAGCTGAAGACAGTCTTCATTATGGTATAAAGTTCTGCTAGGTACCACTGTCCGAAGGAGCCACGTACCAGATCAGAGGCAGGTCTGTGAATGGGAGAGTGTTTAGAGATACTGAAAGGCCTGAGCAGGCTGTGGGATCCTGTTGCCATTCGCTGTAGAAGTGACCTGTCATCCTGATTGGGACTTGCACTGCCAAAGCTGGGAAAGTCTATAACACCTTGGTCTCTTGGTTCACTACACATAGTTCGCTTTTGCTGTCACTGCTTAATGTCCTAAGAGCTAAGAAGGCTTGTGTCCTAGGGCACAAGAAGGGATGTGCTCACTACCTACTCTAGGCCCAGTGCAGTGCATGACCACACCTTGGGTGTTCACCCATCTGGAGGGCATGGAGACCCCAAACCTGGGAGATTCACCAGGTGGAAAGGCTTGGAAGTGAAGAGAGAGAGAGAGAGAGAGAGTAACTGAACCAGAAAACATGTCAGCTGGACCTAGCCCTCAGAGCCCTTCATCCATAGACCAGGTCCACACAGGAGTATTCTCTATCTTTCATGTTAGCAGTGATTTATCTTTAAAGGCATCCTGTCTTTATACCAAGAAGATATTTGATAGGTGGTTCTCCATTAATTCAGAAACACCATTGCTGTTTGTTCATTGGCTAGGGGTATCAGCCCTTGTCCACACCATAGTTTATCTCACAGGATTAGGGTGTGACTGTGATGGTTCTGGGATTTTCTGTGTCTATATAGCATGTACTAATAGAATTCCATTCTTATCTGCCTCCTCCGCACCTCCACAGTTTGTTCATTAAATCAAAAGAAGGTTGAATTGAGACTTTTTAAACAAGACCTTGTATAAGATCTGAGGGATGTAGCTTGTGGGTGGAGCGCTTGGATAGCATGCATGGACCATGGGGTCAATTCCCAGTACCACAAACAAAACAAAACCTCATTGAAGTACAGTTACTATTGACATTATTAGGCTAAACAAATGGTTGAGTTAAGGCTTCCAAATACTTATTTTTAACATTTGCTAACATGTTAAGTATCTCCTGTTTAGTTGCTGTTTCCCTCTTAGGACCACTCATCTTCCAGGGTTAAAGACAGATCAGTCACTATGCTGAAGCATCATTAGAAACAATTGTATATGCCTGTGTAATAGATCTTGAAACTATGGGAAATGTATTTATTTTGTTTTGAAACAAGGTCTCACTATGTAGTGCTAGCTGGCCTGGATCTTGCTTATGTAGACCATGTTGGCTTCAAACTCACAAAGCTCTGCCTGCCTCTGCCTTGACCTCCTACATGAGAGGAGGCCCTGGACCACCATGCCTGACTCAGGCAAAAGTATGAATGTAAGCTTGCATTCTCTAAGTGCCTGGAAGAATGGGGAGACATCATTTAGGAACCCCGTTGCTGTGTTTTGTCTTTGAACAAGGTCTGTCTAGTGTCCTGGCACCATCTGAGAGATGCATGCTGGGGCTTTTTTCTTTCTTTCTTTCTTTCTTTCTTTCTTTCTTTCTTTCTTTCTTTCTCTTTCTTTCTCCCTTTCTCCCTTTCTCCCTTTCTCCCTTTCTCTCTCTCTCTCTCTCTCTCTCTCTCTCTCTCTCTCTCTTTCTTTCTTTTGACTTACAAATGAGGCAGTTGTCTAAAATGTCTTCAGTGGACAAGATTACGGGAGTCAGAGGGTATCAAATGTGAAGAGACTTCAGGTGTGTGTGTGTGTGTGTTTGTGTTCACATGTGGGCATATGTGCACAAGAATAGAAATTGATATGAAATGTCTTCCTCAATAGCTCTCCACCTTATTTTTTTGAGACCGTCTTTCATTGAACTTGGACTGACCGGCCAGCATTCCTCCGAGGTCCTCCTCTGTCCCCTCCACCGCAGCACAGGTATTACAGATGCACAGTGCTATGCTCAGCTGTTTATGTGTATGTACTAGAGCTCTAACTCAGACCCTCATGCTTCCATGGCAACCCCTTTTCTGACTGAGCCATCTCCCCAGCCTCTGATGAAGCTTTTCTATCCAGAACTTCAAGCAGCCGAGACAAATTTGAATCCCTTGTGTGAGCTTCTCCCCAGGCTGCCCATACTTGCAATTTAGTGTCAGAATGGAAAATGAAACATGAGTTAGAATTCTGATATTCAGATAATCCACATGCCCAGCTATAGAACATACTGATATTATCAACACTAAGATTAGTACTTCTGTGACTACTCGGACTAGATGTGTGCCCTCAGGGTGCTTTTGACCTAATTAAAAGTGTCAGGATGGCTACTAGTGGCTAATAGAGAATGACAGTAAGATTAGGGGTGAAGTGTTTGACAAGGACTGAGACAACCTTTAAATGTGACCACTGTCTACGACTATTCTCTTCATGTCTTTGAGGACAAGTGTTCCAACTGCCACGTGAGATCCTATCTGCCTGTGTTCTCATTTGAGCCGTAGTCACCGTGTGGTGCTGTAGCCAATGTGTAGACTTCCCTGGGCATGAGACCCTTGAAGCCATGGCCTCATGTCATCCTAGGAAGTGACTGTCAGACACTCCATTCTTACTGAGAGATCATGCCATTGTTTTATATGGCCCTTTATGTTTGGGTGCAGTTTTCAAGTCTTGTTAATTTAAGACATAGAGTGATGACTTTGAGGTAGAGCAGGAACAAGGAAGGGAAGTGATGCAGAGCTCAGATGACCTGTAGTAAGGTCCCCTCTGCTTGGCACATAGGGTGGGAGTAACTCAGCCTCGCAGGGCAGCCAGGCATGGAGATGTTCTGTTCATAGTGAAACCTCCTCCAGTCTCAGAAATGGCTCCCTGGTTTTTGTTTGTTTGGCTGAAAGCCATTCAGGCCTCCAGAGGCTACAAGGAGAGGTTAGAATGAGAGACAGTTTGCAGTTAATGGTGATGTTTCCAGGTAACTCAGAGTTACCTGGAAGTGCACTGTGTGCTCTGTGTGAAGTGCACACCTCTTGAATGGATGGATGCCTGTACATCCATGGCTTTGAGATTTTCTTCCCCCAAAAATTTTGAGCATAACTGATTTTCCCGAGTTGCTCTTTTTGTGTCTTTTAGCCTCCCAAAAGGCTCTTTTATTGTGTGTTCTTGCTACTTTATTACTGCATCTTCTTAATCCTGTGGAGTGTGCTTCAGCCTCATTTAGAAAAAAACGATGGTGAATTCCAAGTGAAAGTAAATCTGAAGACTTCGTTCTAGGTAGTGAATGTTTATTGCGCAGTTACTATTTATTAGCCGTGTTCATGGGGAAAGTCTTACCAGCTGAAAGAAGTGACCGGGGTTTGCTGGGTGTGCAGGGACTTTTTTTACAGGGCTCTTGGAATGGAACAGGATTATGGGTGTAAGTTTATAATTTTATTATCCGGAATACAAATGAATCATGGTCACCAAAAAAATCTCAAGTGATAAACAAGCCAGTAAAGTTCCAAGATGAATTCTCGGAGGGGAAGGAGTAATTATTTGAATTATATTTGCCTGTTTAATTAACATTTATTGTCTTCTGGGTAACAGGCACTGCTGGGTACTTTTACATCTGCTATTTTATTTAATTACAAAGAGTTCTTCACTTGCAGATAAGATTTCCCAAGGGCTTCCCTGGGCTAATGAGTTAGCCTGCCTGGTGTTTCTCAGGCCCAGCTGCTCGTGGGGATCACCTAGGGAGCTGCAGGGCCATCTGGTGCTAGGGCTTCCTCCTCTGGGATCCTATTCACCTGTGCAGGGTTGGCACCCAGCAAGAGCATGTCAAAACTCTGGACCCGCTAGTGAAGTTATGTCCCTCACAGAAGAGAATACCACCCTAAACTTCTCAGCAGTAAGCAACTGTTGTGAAGTTCGGCAGCTGAGTTTGTGGTGCCATGTGGAATACACCCGACACCTGTTTTGGTTTTTTTTTTTTTTTTCCTTCCTTTGTCTGTTTCCCATTGAGTGGGGTGTGGGGAGTGTCAGGATAATTATGGAATGAAGCAGGCTGGCAAAAACGTTTCCTGAAGTGCCTCAGCTCCAGGATTTCCCGGGTTAATTTGTAGTCTGACTTTCCTCTGCTGTGTTGATCAGAGACACCCTGTAGGTGACTCGACTACTGAAAGGCTGTGTCCGTGTGTGGTGGAGTTGCACGTGTGTAGGGGTCAGAGAATGATTTGTAGGTGTCAGTTCTCTTCCCCCCACCATGGATGGAACTCAGGTCGTCAGGCTTGGTGGCAAGCATCTTAACCAGTTGACCCTTCTCATTGGCTGTCTTTCTTATGAGAGAGAGAGAGACAGAGACAGACAGACAGATAGACAGACAGACAGACAGACAGACAGACAGACAGAACCAGCATGCACCTAGGTCAGGACAACTCTGTTGGGTCAGGTCTCCTACCTTCTGTGTGTAGGCTTTAGGCTTGTGTGGCAAATGCTTTCATCTCTTGGATTGTCATGTGCCCTTACTTTGATTTTTAAAAATATTTATTTATTTATTTATTTATTTATTGGGAGCATGTACTTGCTCCGATGCACGTGTGGAGACATGTGTGTGCAGGTCAGAGGACAACCTGTGGGAGCCAGTTCTCTCTCTCCTTCTACCATGTGAGTCTTGGAGATCAAACTCAAATCATCATGTTTGTCAGCAGGCATCCTGTTCAGCCATCTTGACCCCACCATCCCCTTGTTTTTTTGAGAGAGTCTTCCACTGGCTCAGGCCCTGTAGCTTATCAAGTGAGCCAGGCTGGATGGGGTAGTGGGATTCAGGGCTGATGGGGCCATTCCAGACACGGGCTATGCGAGCTCCACTGGTAAGCGACCCCCTAATGTCTAGTTTCATCCCTCTTGTGCTTGGCCTAGGGTTGAGTCTGACTTACATGGGCTGTTAGCTCTGCTTGTATACTCTCCTGCCTCTGGACAGCTGGGACTTGTCTCGTAGCTGTCATTGTGGATAGAATCCCCTTGGGGGAGCTCTGCTTGGGCCCTCATCACTTTTATCTGGCTGAGCTAATGGAATACCCTTGCCTGTCCACACCTGTTCTTGTACCTTCTGGCCATTTTAACTGCACTTGCTCTTGATGTGAGAGCCCTGGGTGCCTGGAAGGCTCAGTGTGTGGCCTCTGAAGCCCTGTTCTGGCACTGTGAGTGCTTAGGGGCTTTCTCTTTATCTTCACTGTAGCAAAGGCTGCTGGATCTCAAAGAGGGCAGGAGATTTGGCCCAAGTTAAGTGGCCCTGGAGCCTGTGGTGAGTCTGCGTATAGCCCAGTTTCTCTCTGCAGGAAACTTGGGGGTGAGAGATAGTTAGTCACCTGTCTTCAGATACCACCTTCCTGCTGCCATAGGCACTGTGTCCAGGGTTTGCATCTAAGTTGTGCAGACTTTCGTGAGAGTTCCTATGCCTTTTCTCAGTTCTAGGACTTTGTGCAAGGCCTTAAAAAGTTTCCCAAGTAAAGAACTTGTCCCCGTGTTCGTGTTCTAGAAATTCTTGTCAAGAATCAGAACAAGAGGGATGGGAGAAGTGGCAGTTGTGTGTCTAAGTGTGTAATATGTATATACATGTATAATTTGCTTATGGTATACATGTACATATGTATGATATATATGTATCTATGACATGGGTGAGTATATGTGGGATATATATATATATATATGCATGCATGTGTGGTATATTCATAGTGTGTATCTGCTGTGTAATACACATATACATGGTATACAAGTTGTGTGTGTGATGCATATATAAAGCATGATGCATGTACGTGATATGTGTATGCATGATATGCATGTGTGTGTGCGTGTGTGCTTTCACATTGTGATGTTATATATATTTAAGTGGAATATGTGTGATGTGTTTCATTGTATGTGTGGTGTGTGCCATATGTGTACACATGTGGCTTATAGGAGTATGCCATATGTTTCATTTGTACATGTATGTGGTATGTTATAGGCACATGAATATGTACATGTGTATGGCATGTGAAGTGTTATGTATATGCTGTGCTTGTATGTGTGCAGCATACATGTAGTGTGGTATATAGGTATATGTAGAATACGTGGTGTGGGTTATACTTGTGTATATCGTCTGTATGTCTGTGATATGGTATATGTGCATGTGTGCATACACATTTGAAGATATGGCTGTGAGCATGGCTTAGCTTTTCAGTTGAGTCTTCTCTTTCTTTAAGTCATTTGTAATGAGTTTAAAAGAGAATGTTAAAGCATGTAACAAGAACAAGGGAAAGCCACTTGTTCCTGTGAACAGAAGCAGAGCTGGCAGAGCACAGGGGTTGACAGCAGCAGACAGTGGCCTCCTGAGACAATGAGGCCTGGCCCCACACCTTTTGTGAATAAAATGAAGCGGGTTAAGTGGCTTCCGGTATCTTCAGAACTCAATGAAAAGCTAAGTGAAAACTCCCAGGCAGCTGAAGATTTGATCATAGACAAGGGCACTCACGCTGCTCCACTCCATCTGACAGCCAGTGTGTCTAGACGCACCTCTGCCTCCATTTCAAGCTGAATGCTGGCCACATGTTAAGAGGGATGTTGTTGAACCCTGCCTGGCTTTCTGAAACTCTCTTTGATGCATAAGCTTCTGCTCTGAGAGATTCGTTTCCAAGAGTGAGAACTCTGAGGGCACTGTGCTTGTTTGCTTTCTTCTCTGTACAGAACAGAAACCCCAAACAGGAAATGGTTCAGGGACAGAATGACTGAGATCAGTTCATAGTCAAGTTGAACTGAACATTTTTTTTTTCTGGGACCAGGGTTTCTGTAGTCACCCAGAATTCCAGGACCCTCTATCTTAGAACTTGAAATCTCAGAGGGACAGCATGGCCCCACCCTACCCTCTACTTCTGAGACTATGGAGTCCAGCCAGAATGGTCCTTAGTTACAGATGTTTGGGGCTTTGCCTTTTCTGTGCAATTGTCAGCAAATTACTTCTCAGAGTTAGCTCCTTCTTCCCCATCCCTATCTCTCCTGCCCTCCCCCTTTCCCTCCCCATCTTCCTCCTCCCTACCTCCTCCTCCTTTTGTAATGGTGCTTGCAGTAAGCACTCTTAACCATTGAATGACCTCTCCAGTCCAAATATGAAATATCTGTGTGATACTTGTTTTTGTAATGGCTAGTCATTAATTTGTTTTGTGATGGCTAGTGTTATTTTCAGTACTAAGTGAGAGAAGTATTTGAGAAACATTGTTGCTATGTGTGTTTAACCTGTGACCCAGGGGCTGTATGCTGCAAGGGTTGTTTTGAATGTAGGCCAACACAACAACATTGTAAACTTATCTTAAAATGTTTTACAAAGTCTTATTTCATTTACTTTTCTTTCTGAGACAGGGTTCTCACTCTAGTTCTTGATGGTCTGGAACTCACTGTGTAGATCTATCTGGCTGTCCTTGAACTCACAGAGATCCACTTGCCTCTGCCCTTTGAGCACTGAGATTAAAGGAGTGTACCTGCATGAGTTTCTGTGTATCACGTATGTGCAGGTACCTGTTGAGACCATAAGAGAGTGTCTGATCCCCTAGAACTGGATTGACAGTTGTAAATTGTCTTGTGTGGGTGATGGGAACTGAACCCTGGTCTTCTGCAAGAGCAGTAAGCACTCTTAACCATTGAACGACTTTTCCAGTCCAAACATGAGAAATCTGTGTGGTTTGTTCTTGTAACTTGATTGCATAAGTTTGTTTGTTGTTTTTTCTTCTTGTTTAGTTTTTTTTTTTTTTTTTTGAGACAGGGCCCAAAACCAACCAAACAAAAACAAACCCCCCAAATTATGGCTTTCCTGGAACTTACTAGGGAAACCAGATTGGATCTGAACTCACAAGAAATCCTCCTGCCTCTGCCTCCCAAGTACTGGGATCAAAGGTGTGAACCACTATGCCCAGCACTTACATAGTTCTTGAGCATAGTCTTTGTAGATGACATCTCCATGGTATCATGGGGTTGGGATCAAAAGTTGGGATGCTTTGTCATGGTCTGTGTAGGTGGCACTTACAAGTCTTCTTCTCAGACCATGTTACTATTATCAAAAAGGAAGAAGTAATAGTCAAGGCCAGGATTTCTAGTGACTTCCAGCATGCTACTGTAACTCACTAATCATTGCTGTCACTGTTCTTATAGGAGAAGACACCGAGGCCCGGAATCTGAGTAATCCTTTCAAGGCTACCACATTGGTAAGTAACAGAGCTGGCATGGGACCCAAGCCACCTGGCTCTAGACCCTGCACTCTCACTCTGCGGAAACAACAGAGTGGGCGGCAGTGACGCAGACGTGACTTTCACTTTGGTAGAAGCGTCCTCACCCCGTGGAAGTGACAGCACATGATGCATCATCTCCTTCAGCCTATGAACGTTGAGAATCTGTAGGCTGTCAAGTCAGATTAGTAATTTAAATAACTAATTTTGGAGGCGAGGTGATACTTCTATACTGTCAGAGGTAATGGTAGCAGTAAAGATTTCTGGGACATAGACTGTGTGCAGCCATTACCCAAGTCAGCTCTCATAGTAGCCCTACAAAGCTCAAGTTCACGGGAAGGAAGGAAGGACCTTGTCTGAGTCATTCTGTTATTGAAGGCAGAGTCAGTATTCACACCTGGCTTGTAAACCAGTGCTGTTAACCAGTGTAATTTTTGTCACCCTCTGAGGGCATGTGGGAAAACCATTCTCCCCAGGCTCAAGTGCCCCCTGGCTGGCAGGGCACGTACATTTTCTGTCTTCATTTCCTGTGCCTCTTGGTTTCCTCACCACATTCCACGTGGCTGGCCAGCTTTGTGGTGAGGCTTCAGCGTTGTATGGAGCCCTCAGTGTAGTGGCCATGGCAGCCTCTGCTCAGGCGTGCTTTAATGTTTTTTTTAATGGAGTTATGTGTGCCGTTTAAACACAAATTTTATTCTTTACAGCTGAATAAATGTTTAATATCATACCCAAGTTAACTGCCCCAAGTCAGGAGACTCAGTATTCCCACCACGGCAGGAAGCTCCCTAGAATTGCCTGATTAATCAGCCCTGTGCTGATCTTTATCATGTCTGTGTTTTCAACTTACCCAGATACAAGCATAATTGTTCAACAAAACAAAGTGAAGGCAAAAACACCTTAAGTAGCACAGATGGTCATGTCATTTCACCCAGCAGACCACTGTCTTGGAATGGGTATGGATGGGAGGCCTGGATCTGCTATTCTTTCCGTTAGTCTTTGTTCTCGGTGGTGCCTTTTAAACTTTGAGCATCTCATGCCATCAATCCTATATTTATACATTGTAATTATCACACAGCATGCCCTCTGCATCCAAGCCATCTCTTCCATATGGTGCTTAGCTTAAGATATTCAGTCCAGTACTGAAAGAAAGACGATGTTGTATGATAGTCGGCCAGTCTTAAGTGTGAGGCCATATGGGATTTTCAAACCACTTTGGAGTTTTCAGTTTTTATATTACATTCTGCTAAACCGAGATTGGGTGGATGCTAAACCGAGGGTGAGATGCATTTTATAGAAAGCTTGCATTTATTATTGAGTGGGAAGGGGACAGTATCATGCGAACAACTTTTGGAGCCTGTTCTCTTTGTCCTCCTTTATGTGGGTTTTAGGGATTGAGCTCGGGTCACAAGGCTGGTGTGGAAAGTACCATTATTTACTAAGCTCTGTGGATAGCCTGTAAGCTACAGTTTTAATGCCAGTAGGACTGAAGCATGGATGAGTGGCTTCAGTGACCTGGAAGGTTTTGCTGAGACGATACACCAAGCTGATTTGCACAAATACTTCCCAGTGCAAATGTGGAGTTGACGGAAGGAAATAAGAGCACGGGGGAGTCTGTAACAAAACATTCTTGAGTCAAACGGAAATTCGGAGACACATGTGAGCCAGTGGTTATGCGTGAGCAAAAGCTGTGACACATAGTGACTTTTATAGGCAAAGATTCCAGTGACTGGGGTTCTACTTCTATGGTGAGTCGGGAAATAAGGTCTGATAGAAGGTAGACTTGAGAATCCACGAGTCTTAAAGGAAATGGTTATTTCTTTACGAAAATGGGGCTAGAAAATGTCACTATCTGGAAGTTTACGATGAGTTGAAAGAGTTTATCTACAAGAAATAAGAACTTGGTACTGTACTACACACACACACACACACACACACACACTTGCTTAATCACTATTTTTGTTACTCATGATATGATGTCTTTCAACCTGAACAGTTAACGTGAGACTTGGTTTAACACGTACCACAAACACAAACTCAGTCCTACAGGATATTTCATCAGTGGATTCCTGACAGGATTCACAGACAAAGGAAAAGACCACCTCTCCAGAAGTCACAGCTGGACACTATAGACTACTCAGGGCCAACCATTCCAAGCTGCTGGTAAATTTAACCATTCAGTAAAACTATATACTTATGAAAAGTATATTTAAAATTATTGAGGACTAGACATGTCAAAAAGTAAAGCAAGGGGAAAAAAGATCTGTAAGCCAGCCAAAATGAAATGAAATGAGAGAGAGTCATTTTATTTAAAACTGAGCAGAAGGGTTTAAGGAATGACTCTCTCTAGAGAACAAGTGAACTGTCGTGCAATATTGACCCTTACTAAGTGTTTGCCAGACACCGTTCCGAGTTCTTGGCTCAACTCATTTAAACCTCAGAACAAGTTGTGAGGGGGCATCATTATGGCCATCTGTATTTTTATTTGTTTATTTTACATTTCTAATTAAAATATAATGACATAATTTCCTGTCTTCAGCTCTTCCGATATCCTCCCCAATCTCAACTTGATACCCTCTTTTTGTTTATTATTGTTATAAACATATAGACAAATACATAAATATAACCCGCTGAGTCCATTTTCCTTTTCTTATGTATGTGGTTTCAGGGCTGACCACTTGTATTGGGTAACAAATCAGAGGCTTAAACCTGTGAGGGGCTAATTCTCCCTCTCAGCAGACTTGTTAGTGCCCTGTAGTTCTCTGTCTAGGGGTTGAGTCATCACAAGATTTTTTCCCCCTTCCATGTTAACGTTTCTGTTGATATTGTTGTTGTTCGGGTCTTATTCATCAGCCCTTTCTAAGCATCACATAGCAGACTTCTGCTACTCTGACTTTCAAGCGTTACATCTCCTCAGCCCCTCTTCTGCTATGTCGCATGAGCCAACGCTGCAGATGTGTCTATTGGAGTTGGGCTCGCCACAACCCATTGACCTTTGTATTGTGTCCAGTCTCTATTTTATAGATGAAAAAAAAAAAAAAACCCTAATGCAGTTAAATTCTATTATTCATGGTTGTACACTTGTACCAGTAAGGACAGAGCTGGGATTTGACCCCAGCAAGAATAAGAATAATCACCAAGTGGTAAAGGGATCTAAACATGAAAGAATAGCAAAGACACATAGAGAGCAGAACCATTTGCCACATACTGGGACTAAAAGAGAAACCATGCTAGGAAACGTGAGAATTGAATATCTTGAGATCCCCTGTAATCTTTGCAATCTAAGAATGTGTGAGAGGGAGAGCATTATGGGTAAACCATGCAGGGAAGGGTGGCAGAGCCTCACTTTGCCCTGTAGTATATATTGATGTGCTGATAAATGTTTCTAGCAGTCTCCCTCGGGAAAGAAAAAAATAAGCTGATTTGTAGCATTTGGTGATTTTTTTTTTTAATGATTTATTTTTATTTTTAAATTTTACTTTTTATGTCTATGGGTGTTTTGCCTATATGGCTGTCTGTGCATCATGTAGCACCCATGGAGGCCAGAAGAGGGTGTCAAATCCTCTGGAACTGGGGGTTACCGATGGTCGTTAGCCAACCATGTGGGTGCTGGCAAATCGAACCCGGGTCCTCTGAAAGAACAGCCAGTGTTCTTTACCAGTGAGCACTCACTAGCCCTGTATTTGGTGCTTTCTGTGGTGTAAATATTTCCGTAATGACCAGTTTCAGGCTAGCAATACAGTGTCTCTAAACTTGGACTTGAGAAGCTGTGAACATGGGCAGGTCTCTTGAAACAGCATGAGCTGGCTTTGGCACGTCATTGGCCCACATGTTCGTGCTATTTTAAGCTCTGATTCTGGGTTGTGCACCTAGGAGCGGAATTTCCAGGAAGTAGTAATGTCACGGGTGATTCACAGGGGCAAGAAGAGACAATGGGACAGGAGCAGAGCTCTGCCCTTCTTTCTTCCCCTGTACTTAAAAACGTAACAGGAAAGCAGCCTTTTGTGAATGCGGGCGGAGGCATGGCGTAGTCCTCACAGGTTGACACCACATGCATTTAGCTAAACACTAGGGTTAAGTCCTCATTCTCCTAGGGTTTATGGCCTCCTCAGCCATGGGTATTCGATGGGATTCACAGTATCAGATATGAAGCCCATCTTTTGCGTGAGTCTAGTCATACGGCAGTGGGGTGCCCCATAACAATTGTGCCATTATTGCACATCTTGCCTGGCAGGTTCATATTATAATTAGTAGGGTTCACAGCCGAGCAAGGCGGCTGATGCCTTCTTTACTAGTGACTTGTACAGCATCTTTCATCATCACAAAAGCTAGAGAGTGGGGAGCTTGCTCTCAGTTCCAGCTTGATTCTTCTCTGTCCTGCAACCAAGGCGTGTGGCGTCTTCAGGAATAAGGTCTTCCAATCTAGTTTCAGTAAGCCATCAAAAGGAGCTGCAAGAGCCTGTATTCTTTGGGGCTTTGCTAACCAACAAAGTATAAGGTAGTCAGGAGCGAGTTTTGAGTTGTAAGAAAAGTAATATTCAGACAAGTAGACATTCATATATGTGGAAAAGAGAGGAAAATGAATGTTTTTCTATAGCTGTCGTCATACACAACATGGATACTTCCTTGGCTCTGCTTAGAGTGTAGCTGGAGATCAGCTGTGTGCTTTTATCAGACTCCATGTCCTTTTACACGCATTGGAAGTTTTTAAATTATTATTGTTTATAGACAGTCTTGTTTTATATCCCAGGCTAATTTATAACTTGTTGTGTATCCCGGAACAGTTCAGAACCAGTGATCCTCCTATGTCAGACACGTTATTAAACCACCGTGTTTGCCTCACATATTGGTGTTTGGTGAAGAAACAATTGTACCTAAAAGACTACTTGGGACCAGGCGAGGAGGTGCATGCTGATAATCCAAATACTTGTCTATAGACAGATTGAGAGTGGAAGACTAGGCTGGACTCCTTAAAGGACAAGACAAAACTGCTTAGGGAGCCTTGCACATGAGAACCCTTCCCAGTTTTAGAGGGAGTAAGCAAGTTTTCAGTGGGAATCCAGCACTAAGTGCTAGACACTTCTCTGTACCATCTGGTCTAGCCAGTACTTATGCCACTGTAGGTCTCCTGACTGCCTGGATTCTCAAGGGGTCTGTAAATAGGTGATAAATATCTGTGAATCCCAATCTCAAGATGTGTGTGTGTGTGTGTGTGTGTGAGAGAGAGAGAGAGAGAGAGAGAGAGAGAGAGAGAGACAGACAGACAGACAGACAGACAGAGACAGACAGAGAGACCGACTTGTGTCAAGTCCTGGCATGCAGTAGATGCAGTTTGGTGACATTATTTAGAAGGGTTTTATAAACAGGCACTGCTTAGCCATCCAAGGGGTTCAGAAGGGTATCTCAAGCTTCCCTGCCACCTGCCACTAATCCCTGGCACCCTCCACCCCCTGGGTTACTTGGAGCTATTCTGTCATTATTAATTGTTTCAACTTGAAGTCTATTTGCTCTGGAAAGTCAGAACTCTTGTTTCTGGAACAAATGAATCCCTGATGTGTTTAGCAAGCAACAAAGGTGAGAATTTGTCCCCACTGTGTCATCCTTTTTTAGACTTATTTGATCCTCCCACCGCCTGTCCAGGATGTATCATCAAAGGCCCCAGAGACACTGGCTTCTGTTCACTGACAAAGAACATTTATGGCCTTTCTTAGTGAAATAGATGTTCCCAGAGGAGCTTTCATTGTTGCTGCTGTTGCTGCGGTTGGCCACATGTCGAACTCATGAGCTGTTATATAGAGCCAGAGGTTTCTCCTCTCGGCGCTCCCTTGGTTACAGTTTGGAAATAACTTCCCGAAGTGGGTTATATATCTTAGAAGGCCTTTATGACACTGTGGTTTGGTGAACAGTAACCCAAATAGGTGAGGAGACGGGGACGGCTACTTCAGCTTACAGTGGAGATGCCATTAAGAGTATCACATCCTCTGTCACATGTTTCTGGTGATGGTTCGTTTAGCTACGTGGTTTTTCTGTTCTGGGGGCTCTGGGTTCCGCTGAGCTTTTGGCAGATCATCGCCTACTGGGCAAGCTGGGATATGGGGTTTCAGTTTACTGGAAGATGGGTGTGAATTGACGGTGATATCTGACTCTCTCAGACAATCATTCTGTCTTCATTGCCTGAGTGGAGATGGAGAGCGGGTTTAAATACCGTTGCCCTGGGAGATCCTTTTCTGATGCCCCTTTCAGGCTTGTGTTGCTGACCCCAGTGTAATCTTACTGGCTTTGCACAGCTGTAGGAAAGAGAAGGTGGCCACCTCCGTGTCAGACTGTGAGCCTAGAAAGGTGATGTGGGTCTGCCTGCTTTTCATGCTCACAGGAACTCAGACCTCTCTGGTTGGGATTCTTTCCATTTCCAACCAACTCCAGCTTGAGCTGGCTTCTGTAGAAAGGGGATTGGATTGTTTTTTTTTACTTGAGAAGCTTAAAGATAGAATTTAAGGCACAAAGACTCCGAAGTCTAAAGGCTTGCCAAGTCTGGACACAGTTTTTCATCTCTGGATGAGACCCATTTCTTTTCCAGATTGGGGCATCATTTAGCAGTTAGTGGTTCTAACAGGTTTAGAAAGGTCACCTTCCTAATAATCTAGCTGGAAGTCACAGAATTGATTTTACTGTCCCTCTGGCTAACATGCACATGCCCAAAACAGTCCCTGTTGCTAAGTGTACTCTGTAATTTGATTCGTCAGTATAGGACAATAGCCTGCCCACTTGAGAAGATAGGCTGGTCTCTGAATGCCTCCTGGGGCACAGGAGCTGAGAGTAACGCTAGGGGCTCATTCCCTGAGGCAGTCTGGGAACTGTTTTGAGGATGGGTAGGCAAGAGCAGAGGAAGTCCAAGAAGATGGGTTTTTAGTTAGTGTTTACTGGATGACTGAATGAAGGGAGGAACTGGCAGAGGAGAGCGGGAGTGAGGGCTGGTTGTGCTTGCCGGATACTGCTTTGAAGTCTAGCCATTAAATTAACTGAAATATTTAACAAGAGACATGAGAAAGGCAGACACGTGATAGCTGTTTCTAGGTGTATGCAGGGCATTGACAGGGCAGGAGTAACATTTGGTTCCCTGCTCTGTGTCCTAGGTGCTGGATAGATACTTTGTTCTCACCCCACTTTAATTTTCATTAGAAATAGCAACTTTTGCTGACTACAGAAAATCAAAAATAGACCGGCCGGGTGGCTTAGTGGTTAAAGGTGCTTAGTGCCAAGCCTGATGACCTGAGTTCAATCCCTGGGGATACACATATAGAAGGAGAGAACCAAGTTCTGCAACTTGTTGTCTGACCTGTACATGTATGTGCGCATGCGCGCGCACACACACACAACACACAACACACACACATACACACACACGCTCTCACACGTGCGCACACATACACAGAAAGTCTTATTAGCTTTACTATCTAGAACTAATTGTAATTAATATCTGGATATGCCTTTATGCCTTTCAGTTTTTTTCCTAAGTTACATTGCCTTTGGAAATTTAGGTGTTTCTATGCCTGTTTTTTTGAGAGTCTTTGATTGTGTAGGCTTTGGACTCTCCGAAGTCCTCCTGTCTTAGCCTCTTGAGTGCTGGGATTCCAGGTGTACACCACTGTACCCAGGTCTTATTTACTTCTGGTAATTTGTGTTGTCTGAGAAAGAGACTGTGTCTCAGAGAATTGCAGAGGCGTGGGCACTGGTGGGGTCAGAGTTCACGGACAAGAAAGTTCACGGACAAGAGTTCTTTGGACAGGTTCACGGACCCCCTTTGATTTCTAGGTCTTTGGCTTGGCTGCTGTCTGCCTGGCAGGCCGCACCGTGTTCATCACGGTTTCTTCAGGATCTAATCCTAGAATTTTGATCTCATTGCCTTCTGTATTGTCCATTCTTTCAGGTACTTGGTCGAATACTCAGGAATGATTTCATTGGTGCTTTGAAGGGGGGCGGGGGAGTGAATGAGGGAAGCCCTCATCTCCCTCAGTTTTCAGTTTACCTGAGTTTCATATTCTTTCTGGTTGTTAGCCAACCCTCTAGGAATGCCGGCCTGTGATGTTGACAGCCACACTAACTAGCCCGGGACGCCTGCTCTGTAGGCAGACAGCAAGCATATCTGGAAAGCTGTGGGCTGCTGCTCCTAACAGGAATGGGTGTGTATGGTGGGATGGGAAGCTTGAGGCATGCCTTCCCTCTTTCCACTTTCCTGGAGCTGTGAAGCCCACCATTGTGCACATCTGATGACTCTGGCTTCTGAGTCTCATAGCAGAGCCATGGTCAGCAACAAGGTCAAGTGCAGAAAGGGATGGAAATGCACACTCTGTGGGTATGGCCTCTCCTGTTCCTTGACATGGCTTATTCAATCACCCCCAGGGAGACTGGTATAATTAATTACCTCACTGTGAAGAACAGGGAGCCAGGGCCTTGGTTGTACTTATAGCTTGATCCCAGGCCTGTGTGCTCCTACACCTGGAGCTTCTTTTAATGCCCTAGTTAAAGCCTGGGCCTTAAATGCTTCTTTCTAAAACTTGGGGTGGTTTGATTCTTTTCATTCATTTACTGGGGAAAAAATATACTTGCTTGAGGGTCTCTGTACAGAAAAGCTGTTAAGCCCAAGTTCCAGGGTGACCAAGACCTGTTTCTGAGAGAACCTGAATCTGAGTTAAATCAACGGAAATGCGCTTGCATTTCTGCCCATCCTTTTAGTGAGTCATTCAGGGTGGATATCAGGTGGGGTGTGCTGAGCTGTGACTGACAGAACTCCCAGTTCAAATGGGGTAATAATAATCGCAGTGAAGTGACTGACAGGAGCAGGAAGTGAAAGGGCTCCAGGCACACTTCCATCAGGGCCCTAGCTTGCTTTCTTGGCGATGCTTTGGGCTCTGCACATCTATCTCCTGGCTTCATTCTCAGCTTCCTGTCCTTTATAGCAGCTTGGGATGAAAGAGGTACCATCTTTCTGCAGAGGCCTTGAACAGAATTTCCACTCTTCTCTCTGGCTGGATCCTCTCAGTACCTTCATCTACTTCTCAGACCAAACACGGTGGCAGAGGAGAGGGGCAGCATTGTCTTAGACTGCTCAGGACCCACCTTCAGAATTGAGGACACGTGTGTGTGGCTCCTGGTGGGGGATGTATGGGAAAGATGTGACCAAGAGGCAGTGACAGTCTCTAAGTGGTTTCTGTGGGAGGATGGAAACAAAAGATGGGCCAGGGAGGCTCCGCCTCTTCTCATGGCAAATTCTCCTAGCAAGTCCACATTGGTGGCTTGCTTTGTTTGTTCGAAAGCTTCATATTTTGCTCATTTTCACAGTGACTCGCATCCTTTTTCTTTCCAGTGGGCAGTTATTTCCATTTTACAGATGAGGAAACCAGCGTAGGGAGCTTAGTTGCTGGCCTTCAGGCACTAGCAAGCCAGCCAGATGTGTCTGGACTGTGGATTCCGCGGTATTTCCCTTTGGGATAGTTTGCAGAGAAAATAGAATCTTAATAGAGGCCCTAAAAGGGGGTTTCTAATGATTCTTCGAGTAAGCAGGACCTTGGGCGCAGTTACCACTTTTCATTTCCGCTTTTATTAGGAGAATCCTGCATTTTTTTTTCTTTTTTCTTTTTTTTTCTTTTCTTTTCTTTTCTTTTCTTTTTTTTGGTTAGGCAACTGTGGATGGGAGGAGACCCCATTTCCCAGGTTCCAGAAGTAACAGATAATTGAGTGAGCGCCCAAGAAAAGCAGAGCCATTGTGGATTCACAGTGATTCAGAAGACATCGCCTCAGATGCTTTTACAAAAATGGGTTTTCTCTTCTTTTTAGCTTCTCTGCCTGAGGCTGCCATTTGTTTTCTTAAGCGATAGAGTAACCATTATGTAATCTATACAATGCCTCCTTCCCTCGGGCCCAAGTTAACTGTGCCTCCAACAATGCAGAATGTCTTTTCATGTAGGCAAAGAGTTTACATAAAGCTAGTGGGAGTCCTAAATTAAACTGCCACAGCAAAGGCAAACAAGCTGGGGTTTCTGGTTTTCTCCAGATGCTGCAGAGACAACACCCCACCGCTCAGGAAGCTGATTTGTTGGAGTCATTTTGTGCTGGTGCAGGATACAAGCATGCCGTGCTGTGCAGAGCATGCATGCCCCGACTTAGTGGCCAGGTGAAAGGGCACCTGCTTCTTCAGAGGCCCCTTACCTCTCTTCTACCCCAGGAAACACATTTATCTCAAGAGAAATAAAACAAAAGTGGAGACCCAAATGTTAGGTGGTGACTTGTGACTACCTGACAAATAAGATTTTGTAAATGTCCTAGTTGGATTTCTCTTTTGATGAACCAAAAGCAAGTTGGGGGAGGAAAGGGTTTGTTTGGCTGGCTTACTGCTTTTAATCTGTAAGCAAGGGAAGCCAAGGCAGGAACAGGTAGGAACTGAAGGATCTCACTTACTGGCTTACTTTACCTGGCTTGCTCAGGTACCTTTCTTAATACAGCCCAGACCCTCCTGCCCACAGATGGTAGGGTTCTTTGTGGACTGGGCCTTCCTACGTTGACTAACAATTAAGGGAATACTTCACAGACATACCTATAGTCCAGTGGTTCTCAACCTTCCTGATGCTGAGACCCTTTAATAATAGTTCCTCAGGTTGTAGTGATTCCCAACTGTAAAATTATTTTTTGTTGTTACTTCATAACTATAATTTTGCTGCTGTTATGAATCATAATGTAAATATATGATAAATATGCGACCCCTGTGAAAAGCTCATGAGACCCCCAGAGAGGTCACGATCATAGGTTGAGAACCTCTGGCATAGGCCAGTCTGAAAGAGGCAATTTCTCAGCCAAGATTCCTTCTTGCCAAGTACGTTGGAGTTTGTGCTAAGTTGACAAAAACTCCAATAGTAACTTAGGTGTTGTCCTTTTTTTTTTTTTTTTAAATGAGTCCTTGTGTCTGTTTTCCCACTTCCATATTATTACTGAATGGTGCTTTACCTACCTGTGTTTCCCTTACATTCTCTGCTTACTGTTCTGGGTCATGGACAAACAGAGGTTCAAAGAGCAGTTCTCATCTGTCTAATTTTGGAATTCTCATGACCCTGAACATGGCAGAATGGTTCAGCGGGACCTAGAAAAGGTGTGAAGTAAAACAGGGCATGAGAAATGCCTGTGGTTAGGCTTATGGTTTTCATTTTATCCTTCCACAAGGTTGCCAGATTTGTTGACCCTAGAGACCGACCTTGATGGCTGTCATTAGGTGTCATTTAGGTTGACTCCCCACAACAGAACCTGGCTTTCCTCTGTTATAATCGCAGCTCCTAGAGACTAAGGGTTGATGGCACCTAGGAGACACCAAGTTGTATGTGTGTATATGTATGTGCATAGAAATCTTGCTGCCTCTGTGACCTTGGTTTCCAGACTTGTCTGCAGACTAGAATCACCCATAGAGTAAGATAACATACTAGTAGTTTTAATTTACAGACTTTGGGAGTAAGTGCCCTCTCTCTCTCTCTCTCTCTCTCTCTCTCTCTCTCTGTGTGTGTGTGTGTGTGTGTGTGTGTGTGTCTACACCCTTGGGTGTTATCCCTCTTCAGATGTTGTCCTCCTTTTAAGGCAGTGTTTCTTATTCGCCAATTAAGCTAGGCTGGCAGGTTGAGCCATAGAGCTGTCTCTGTCTCTTTGTTGCTGAGATTACATACCACACCAGATTTCTTTTTAATGTCGGTGCTGAGGATCGAACTCTGGTGCTTATGCTTATATGGCCAGCACTTTACTAACTGGGCCATCTCCCCAGCCAGAGTCAGTAGTTTTTAAGCTCTTCAGCTGATTCAGTTGCAGACAGGTTCTGCAACAGTGCTGTGTGATGACTATAGCATGATTATGGTCTCGGGATTATTCTCTATGGAATGGGGATTGTGACAGTGACAGTGGTAATGGCCATTGTCATTTGCTGGCTGACATCTCTAGGCCAGGCCATCTGCTGAACTTTTACAGATGTTCCCACTAGTCCTCCCTGTGTTCTCTGTGGGAGGCTGGAGAAGAAAGGAGGGCCCATACCTTCAGAATGATGTCTGAGGACTTGACTGATTGGCAGGTAAAGGCCACAGAGGAGGCTGCTGTGCTTGTCTCCTTCACCCCTGAGAGACCACTGCGGTCATCTCGAGTCTGAGGTTTCTGTTGTTGTTACCACAGCATAACGTGTCCACATCCTGGTGGATGCAGCCATCCTTTTAATAACCACAGTGGATTGAGGAGTCAATATTCAAGACCATATTTTGCAAAGTTGTGCATTGAGGGTGAGTTTATTTTGACTTGTGGCTTGGGAGGAGAAAAGAGCACAGTAAACCAGGCTATTAATCTTAGTCTGGTTGATGTGTCCATGAAAACCACTGTGTGTGTCTCAAGAAACCAGATTAAATCAATTAATAAAACCCTGGCTTGTGTATTTGCAGTACTTCTCTCAGTGTGTGTCTTGGTGCTCTGTAGACCTCATACCATCGCTAGCGTGTTTGATGGCTCCCAGAAGGATGGGGAGGCATAAATAGGTCTGTGGGTTACCGTCAAGTGAAGAAAGGAGCCGTCTTTATCCAGTGTGCATAGAGTTCTGACTGGAGCCTTGATGTAAGAGTGCTGAGGGGTGGGAGAGCGCTAGGGAAGGTGCTCCTGGGAGAGCAGGAGACCTGGGCAAAGGCACAGCAGCAGGAAATGACATTGACAGCTCTGCAACTTAGAATGACATCAGGAACGGCAGCATTCCCCCACCACCACGGAGACTGGAAAAGTCTATCAAATGGGCGTTTCTTCTTGTGTTTTTTTGTCAAGCAACAAACACATCTCCTCACTTTTTTTTTTTAACTTCAGTGTCGGAAGACATTTGTGTGATGATGGACTAGATAAAGATGATTTTATGTCCCCCCCCCCCATTTGTCCTGAGAAATCATACCAGATACCAAACCAAGGGTTGCACAGTGCTTATTAGTAATTATTGAACACACACATGCTGGTCGGGGGTGGCGCACGCCTTTAATCCCAGCACTTGGGAGGCAGAGGCAGGCGGATTTCTGAGTTCGAGGCCAGCCTGGTCTTCAGAGTGAGTTCCAGGACAGCCAGAGCTACACAGAGAAACCCTGTCTCGAAAAACCAAACCAAACAAAAACAAAAACACACACACACACACACACACACCCCAAAAAACAAAAAACAACCAGGACTCTTGTTCATGCCTCAGGGAGTCAGAGTGAGCTTTGACCATGAACTCAGTTGTTCTCTGGCAGTGTAGACATGATCATCTGTGATCTACATAGCCTAGATCCCAGGTCTGATGGGGTGGGGGGTTTGGATTGCACTCCTCATAACCAGTAGACAAGTTTTTTGACACCTTGGATCCTTAGTTTTTTTTTTTTTTTAATGTAAATTATTAAAGATGATTTTCAAAGTTCTTGCCTTCAAATATTAGGCAGTTCATTGGAATCCCAGTAGGCTGCAGTGGTTAGTTTTGTCAGCTTGATACATTCTAAAATCACCTGGTAAAAGAGTCTCAGTGAAGCCTTGTCTAGATTGTTTAGGTCAAGTTGGCTTGTAGGCATGTATATAGATGATTATCTTGACTTCATTAACTAAGGAGGGAAAACCCAAATCCACCCACTGTGAGCAGCAACATTCCTTAGGCAGGGTCCTCCACTCCCTAGGCAGGGGATCCTGAATTTTGTTAGAGTAGAAAAAGCAAGCTTAGCACAGGCAGGCATGCATTAACTTACCTGCTCTGGCCTGTGGATATAATGTGACCATTCCTCTCAAGTTCTGCTGCTTTGACTTCCCTGCTCCATGGAGGGTAACCTGGAACTGTGAACTGAAATAAACCCTTTTACCCCTAAGTTTGTTTTGTCAGTGCATTTAATCACAGCAACAGGAAAAGAAACTAAGACATTGGCACACACAGAACAAGTGACCTGTTAAACACGAAAATGTTAAGCATGGAAATCAATACAACAGCCTTTTCTCTGAATTCATGCAGTATCTCTGACTTGAAAAAGTAACTCTGAGAAGCTAAGTTCATTCACACTTTTAACTCATGTATGAGTTATCCTGTTATGCTGTTTAAAGTTATGAATTTCACATATCAGTGTCTATAGCTAATGGCTATTCAACACATTCCTCCGTGGTGCTTAAATGAACTCTTGGTGGTAGGGCTGGAGTGACATTAACTCCCAACTGAGGTAAGTCAGCACTGTTGGCCACATAGGCCCCTGACTAGCTGGCTTGGAGCTGTGTGCCAGGTACACGCTTGTGTCTGGGATTCTACCAGAGTCAGTGCTGGCTCAGGAGTACCTGGTTAGCAGGTATTTCCTTCCCTGACTTCTTGAAGTTGAGGGAACAATACCCACTTTTTAAATTTATGGGGTGTCTTATTTTTATCATTTATCAGTTGCAAGGCACTGTACCGGAGTAAGATAGTGTATCTTTCATCCCTGGAAGGGAAGGCTACTTCATGTAACTCTGGGTGCACCCCTAGCAGTACGTAACCCGGGCTGGAATGTGTTGGCTATTTGTTTAAAGAAATATCTGCATCCCATCGGTGAGCTTCTGTCTGTGGCACTCTAATCAATTGCAACTGCAGCAGTAGGTCACAAAGCATGTAGGGACTCAGAACAGTAGCATGTGACAGCCCCAAGTGCATGTTTGTGCATAGAGTCATTGAAGCTTCCATTAACTGAGGCAATTAATGGGGGGAGATGGTGTGCACCTGGGAATGGTTTAATAGATATTAACTTGTAATTAAAACTTTCAGGTAAATTGACTTTTCTTCAGTGGTGTCATATCACCTACTTTTCTTTCTTCCCCTGTGATCCTGTTGCCATTAATAGATTACCAGCCACAAGTCTTCTCTGTGCTGCCGGCTCTCTTCAATGCTGCGTGCTTCCTTCAGCTCTTTCCGTATCCCTTGGCTGTGTCTGTCTGTCCTGCTTACAGCCCTCCCATTCCAGTTGCCATCCTTTGAACAATAGACCTTTCGAGACATTTAAGGACTTATCCCTACTCCCACCCTGTTATCACAGAATTTTAACTTCTCTGGTTCTTCCTACTACAATTTCCCCAGAGATCAGGATAGATATTGTGTATAGAAATAGCATCCTATGATATACATGATTTTGTATTTTACTCTTTTCCCATAATAGTCATCCGTTTTGTTTTTGTTTTGAGTTAGGGTCTTAGGTAGTTGAGGTTGGCCTTGAACTCAGTTTAGTATAGCTAGGGATGACCTTGAACTTCTGATACTCCCGTCCCTCCCTCTTGAGTGCTAGGATTAGATTAGCATTCATCACCATGCCCAGTTTATGTGGTATTAGGGATTGAAAACAAGGCTTCATAAATGCTAGGCAAGCACTTTAGTAATGAAACTATTTTCCCACCTCCCAATAACCATAAAGCTTTATTAAAAATTGAAAGATTTTTAAAAAAGTTATTTTATGTGTGTGAGTGTTTTGCCTACATGTGTGTATATATACTGCATATGTGCTGTAGAGGTCAGGAGGAGGTGGTGGATCCCTTGGAACTGAAGCTATAGACAGTTGAGATCCTCTTCTGTGGGCGACGAGAACATAATGGGCCTCTCTGCAAGAGCAGTGAGTTGCCCTTAACCACTGAGCTGTCTCTCCAGCCCCAAAACTCAGACATTTTAACTCAGCAAATGAACTCCTACTATGTGTCAGGCGTTGTTTTAGGGGACAAACCAGAACAAAACAAGCATTATAGGTCTAGGTCTATCTAGTTCTTGGAGAAAGACAGAGGATACTCTGTGTGCTTTCTCAGGAGGCATCAACATGTGGAGAAAACAGTATGTCTGAAAAATGACAAAGTATCTTCTCCTGTTACTGTGGACTTAGTAACCGTATATGATCTGCGCTGTCAGCGCACTATAGTGCATTTGGAATGTCAGGACTATGAATGTACAGAGAGAATGAGTGAGTCACTGAGGACAAACCCTTTACTCAGAGATGAGCAAACAGATTCATGGAAAAGAAATGGCTTGCTCAAGAGCCGGTAGTGAAGGTAGTTTTCATTCGTTCTATGGCTTGGCTTTTGTGCCATTTCCCTCAGGAATTTATTTTTATTTCTGTACATAATGAGCACTTTATACCAGCACCACCTGAGTCATGTGGTCAGTACATCCCCCAAATAACGAAACAAAAAGGAAAGAAAGGCCATTTTTGACTGAGTTCTTCCGTTTGCCAAGTCCTGTGCTGTGTCTCTGGCAGCAAGTGCCTGCACGTCCCCTCTCTTTTCAGGTGAGCGAAACATTCAGGCCTGGTCGAGCCCAGATTGACTTGGAGCCTGTGTCTGTCGACAGCCTTCCAAGTCTGAACACGAACATAGGAACGTCGGAAACTGTCGTTATTTTTTTAGTTACATTTCACTTTTGAAAAAAATACGTGGCCTAGAAGGAAGGGTTTGTGCTGGAGCACAGGCTGAAGACACAGTCAGGGAGCAGAGGTGAACGGACACTGCCGCTCAACTTGCAGCGGCTCCTTTTTATTCAGTATGAGGCCCCAGCCCGTGAGCTAGTACTGTCCGCCTGCAGCGTGGATTGGTCCTCCTCTGAGGGAGGAAGCACCATCGCAGACATTTAAGCTCTCTTGGATTTTCACTGTGTCTAACTGCTGTTCTTTTAGCAAAGGCTGAAGACAGAATGTTGACACCCCCGTTTGTTCCTGTTATTTTGCCCAATAATCAAAACAGCACAGTGATTATTATTAGGGTGAAGGTTAGGTTAGAAATGAAACCTGGACACTGAGAGCTTTGGCCAATTGTAGCCGAAAGAAAGGGAGAAAGTGAGGAAGGTGGGCCTTCCTGCAGATAGATGAACTCTGTTGCTGAGTTTCTTCATCTCCGGCTGAGCAGTAGAATCCTATGACGGTGCTGGAAGGTTTGAATGTGCAGTGGGCGTCAGCCATTCTGTGTACAGCAGCAGGATCGGCGGCAGTGGTCCTGTAACTGTGTGCCAAACCACAGGATTCTGCCCCCCCCCCCCCGCCTTTGTGTAAGCATGATATTTCTGTAAAATGCATTTAAAAAAAAATGTTTTAAAATGTCATTGATAAATAGGTGGCTTTGGCTACAGCTAGGGATTTTCTTTGTTTCCAGGGAAAATTATGTTTTAATTCTTTTTATAGATAGTGTGTGTGCTTTGAGTGTGTGTGTGTGTGTGTGTGTCTGTGTGTTATGTGTAACATAAGTACAACATAGTGTGTGTGGAGGTCAGAAGACAACTTTTGAGGAGTCGGTTCTTGCTTTCCACCTTGTGAGTCCCAGGATTGAACTCAGGCCAAGCTTGTTATTCTTTCCCTCCGAGGCATCTCACCAGTCCAGGGCTTATGACACTGAGTGTGTGCTACAGAGGTGGGTGGATATGACAGCAGAGATTAGGGTTTGGGGTGACAGTGGAATGAGGCTGGGAAATGAATGGCCCACCCAGGCACCTTCCTTTCCCATTGCTCTGGTGCTGTCCCAGATCTCATGTCATCTTGTCCCTTCTTAAAGGTGACCACCCAAAGCCTGTGTCCTTGCTTGTGGAGGGCTCACGATTGCCAGGGCTAAAAGGCCCAGTGAGCAGTCCTTTGTGCTGCAGGATCCCACCCTGGGTTGAAAGACATGTTTGCGGCAAAGGGGTGTACATCCTGAGCGTGCCTCTTGAATTTTCCGGCAGCCACTACATCTGCAGTTAGAGCAGTGGGCTTTGGACTTCAAACTGCGCCGAGTGAGCAGCTCCCAGGCCAGCCCACCCCTCCTGGGAAAAGCTTTGCCTTGGGATAGGCTTAGAGGGGGGGAAAGAACAGTGTGCACAGAAGATCTTTTCCTTTTTTTTCCAATTAAAATCTTGGCACAAAAAACGTGCTTGCCATTCCGGTCGCCAGTCTCAGTGGCAGATTCCCATGCTGAACTCAGAGTTGTCGTCCCTCAAATTTCAGCTTTTCCAGCTACAGTTTGCTGCTTTGGCTGGTGGGGCTGCTAATAAGTCCAGGTGGTGACTGGGCGGTGGGAGCACAGCTGTGTGCAAATACAGCACTGAAGCAATGCAAACACGGGGAGAAGTGGGAAGCCCGTCAGGAGGCGGGTGCAGTGAGAAGGCCTTTTGCTTTCTGTGACATTGAAGGAAGCCCTCTTTTACCTTACCTCAGACTCAACTGGTTACATATTTCATGCTGTGTCTATGGTGAACTGTTAAATAGCCTCTAACAGTGATGTAACTATAGTATGTTCATGGGTGGGGGTGGGGAGCTAAGCTAGGCTATGAGGTAGAGCAGAGCAGATCAGTATTCAGATATGAGCCATTCTTACAAAAATATACTATCTTTATATAGATACATAATAACATTTGGAAGGGGATCCATATGTTGTGGGTGGTTGGATCATGAGTATTTATATATTTTTCTTTTTGCTCATATGTATTTTCAATTTTTTGCTTCAGTCAACATATTACTCACAGAGTGAAAAAAAACCACTGGTATAGAGGCCCACAGCATCTCAGTTACTGCCCGGCCCTCCGTTTAATCACGCCTTATATGTGTGTGGAGTCGTCTAGCAGTTGGGTATTGTAGCGGGGAGTGCAGTGCTCATGGTAGAGGCAGTGTGGCAGAGCTCGAGTCCTCCTCTTCCTCCTCCTCCTTCTCCTCTTCCTCCTTTTCTTCTTCCTCCTCCTCTTTTCTTCTTCTTTTTAAGCTAAGAAGCGTTAAAAATGACAGTTTATGAAAGTTAAGTGCTCTGAAGGTGAATGAAGGAAAGTAGGTGTTCATCTTTAGGAAGGAATCTGGCAAGAATCTTTGAGCTAAGACACGGGAAGAGAAAGTGGATGTGCAGTTCTGAGATGTCACAGCTGATGCAGGACAGTGGGGCCCCCTTTTCTGATGTAGTTCACTAAGAGGGCTGGAAAAAGAGCCTTCAACACCTCCTCTGTGGAAAATGTGTTCTGTTTGGAAACATGACTGGGACTCATATACTAGGACTCATATACAGAGCTTTTAACTTACGGGGAGCTTGGCTACAGCGGCTTCAGGGAACTGGTTAATGTTTTGTTAAGTAGCAGGAAGGTCTTGGGTTTGATATGGTGGGTCCGTCTTTGGTTCTTTTGAAATGGCAGTTCTGATGTCTTCTTTCAGTGTGCAATGAGCTTCCAGCCATATCCCAGGCCTCACTGTCTGCTCTCATCAAATATTCATTGGCTCCTTGGCCACAGAGGAACTGTGAAATCTTTGCTTGGAAGCCCTGACCGTGGAGGGGATGCTTGGAAGGAGCCTCTGGCTTTGAAGATTCCCTGTTTGCTTATCCTGGGAAGAGAAAGGGGGAAATTATAGAGCAGGCTTTGAATGTGACGTGGCTGCATCCAGCATTGGGGGTGGCTTTGGCTCTGAGTTAGCCAGTGCTTCACAAGGGTACAGTGGAGGACAGTGAGCCCAGGCCTTGACTGTCAGACAGGTGGCAAGGCGAGCAAAGCTGTTCTCCTCATGGTTACGCATCCTGAGTGTGCATGTCACGTGAGGTTGTAGGGCAACTAACTGGGTAATGCAGCTTAAAGACCACAAACGTGTTTAGATCCTTTGACCCAGCAGTTATAATCCAGGGAAGTTATGTGGTCACAATTCATTCTCAAAAAGCGGAACAACAAAAGCTGAGGTGGCTGCCATGGCAGTAACAGTTGATAAGGACAACTCTTTGGGGTCAGACAGTGTCTTCCTATACAGTATTTCTGAGCATTCCATGCCTTCCTAGAAAGTAGGTAGATTCTTATGCCCATTGGCCAGGTAGGAAATGGGAGGTTGGAGCTATTGAATGAATGGCCCTCCTTCACTGGTACACTCCAGCTCTGCACTTTTGGTATGTGCTTCCTTGCCCCATGGGCTTGCCTGGAAATGCAGGGTGCAGTGGCAGGAATCAGGAAGTTGTCAGGAAGGAAGGGAGGCTGTTAGACATTGTTGGAGACACTGACACTGCAGGAGGTTGAATTTGTGTATGTCCTGGAGCAGGTATTGAACCTGGCCAGGCTGTACAATCCAGAGTTTTGGAGTGGCTTTGGCTCTGCTTTTGCCCTGTGCTTCCCAACGATGCACATGGGGCAAATGAATGAAGGAAAGAGTAACGTGAAGGGGTGAGGACATTAACGGCAGCTTCTGTAGGGAATTAGACATCAGGAATTCCCCCCCCCCCCCAGAGTTGTGCAGCATCTACATGTAATTCAGTTGCACAAGATTCTTCTTCCTAGGGAGGATTTATAGTCTGCTGGCCCCATTTACCTAAAGGCTCTTTCTCCTGGGCTTAGCTCTGCCCTTGCAAAAATCCCCATTGTGAGCAGGTCTAGGGTCAATTGGCATGTTGGATAGGGCGAGCAATGGAAGGGAACTGAGCTATTGCAGTGTGGTGAACTAGTCTGTAGCTGTTAAATGCTAGGTGCATCTGTGGGGAAAGGAGAAAGGTTGGGAAACAGTCATGCTCATCTCAAGATAGCAGTTAAAGCAGTGTGTGCCTACATGGGTGGTCGGAGGAGAGGCATGAAAACCAGGTAAAGATAACTGGGGCCTGATGGTGACACCATCCACATAGTGTCCTCAGCTAACACATTGGTCAGTGTCCCTGCAGCTCCTGTTTTCTTTGACCCTAGTTTCAATCAGTCATAAACTCAGGGAAACACATGGCTACATATCTTAATTTTAGCATTTATTCTTTCCTTGGCTTGGGAATAATATCTGCAGGACCTTGAACATGCCAGCCAAGTGTTCTATGACTAAGCCACCCCCCAGCTTCAGACTGTTGTCAACTTGGACCCTCCAGAGCCTCTCAGCTGGCCTCCTGGCCTCTGTTGTCTCCCACGGTGGGTCCATTTGGACATCGTGTTCCAAGTGGTCTTGATAGGAAATATATCAGGTTCTGTTTCTCCCTTGGTAACAAGTATCTTTTTTTCCCTGTTACTGTGTAAGATTTGCGGTGGCTTTGGCTTCTCATTGTCCTTTTTTTCTATCCCAGTTGTCTCAGAATTCTCTTGCTCTCTGGTTGAACCCTTTTGTTATTGTTTCTTCAATTCCTCAGGACCATCTCCAAAGGTGCAGGTTTTTGCAAAAATTTTCAGAGCTGTTCCAAGCAGAGATAGCTCCTTCTTACGACATACCTTACAACATTCTCTGTTACAATGATCAAGCTCTTGCTCTCTCATAGAAACCTCCAAAGACCTCAAAGATGGACCACGTGTTCTCTGCCTCAGACCCTCCCATAATTCCTGGGATATAATAGAGGGGATAGTACAAAATTGATTGAACAGAACAGTTTATCTTAACATTATGAAGATTTATTCATTTTCACTTACGCGTGTGTGTACATACACATATGTGAAACCATGTGTATACATATGCCTGTGAAGGCCTGAGGGTAACACACACACACACACACACACACACACACACACACACACATTCTCTGTAAGAATAGTTAAGTGTTCTTAGCTGTTGAGCATCTCTCTCTGGCTCTATCATCCTCGTGCTTTGAAATCTGAGAACTTAAGAGTGTAGCATACACGGAGAAGCAGACAGATCTTAGAGCTGACAGATTGCGTTCGAATCCTGGAACTGTCACATACTGAACCCCGCATTCCTCATTTACAAAGCGGACATGAAAACAGTACCAGATGGGACGGCTATGAAAAGCAAAGGAGGAAATGCAAGTCAAAGGCTGAGTGCAATGCTTGGCACGGCGTAAGCAATGTGAGGATTCCAGAGATCTGAGGTAGCTGCCGTGACTGCATCTCTGACTGGCCATTCCTCTTTCGTAAACGTCTTCTTGGTGTCCTTCTGCTGGCTTTTGTAATCTAAAACTCTTAAACCTTTGGCCTCAGCTGAATGAAATGTGATCATGGTTAGGCAGATGGGCAGAGAAGGGGCTGTGGAAGAATAAATTTAGCCTTTCTTGTAGGGGGCTCGTTTTCCCGAGCCATCTTTCTGCACGTGGGCAATGGTAGAGCTTGCTTGTGTTTCTCAATATGTCCAGAAATGGGTCCTGGTTTGATGAGGGGGAAGCTGCTCTGAAAGGAGCATTCTGTGCTCTCTACAGAACTTGTCCTGTTGTTCTTAGTAGTCACCAGCCAACTCTTTGAGGAGTTTAAGCACCGCAGGCCAATGTCCACTTTTGATTCCCACAGATAGCATTAAGGCCAGTGGATGAAGATTGCAGTGTGCAATCTGAGGTTCCTCAGACAAGGTGCTGACAGTTGCCAAGATGTGCTCCTTATGGTTGGAGGTGCTCCAGCTAAACTGGATGTTCATGGGAGAGATTTCTGCAGTTGTTGTGTGGTTGCTTTGAACTGGTGTCTGAGGGACCAGTCAGATACATGGTGTTATATTTATGGGCCAATGAATGCCAGTATGTGTCACGTAAATAAACCAAGCCTTATTGGATGGTGAGGATAGTTCTGTCATTCAGTTTGATTAAAAAAAAAAAAAAGATGAAAACCCAATATAGTGTTTTGAATGCAAAGCCTCCTGAAATATAAAGATCTGAGAGGTAGGATTCTTGCCCTTAATGTATGCCACCCCACCCCCAGGCTCTCCTGACTGTATTGCATGCCAAATTGTCTTCATGAAATTGAAGAGGCAGAGACAGGCTGACCAAGACAAAGGCTTCCTACGGTAGAAGACACCAGATTAATTGGCTACATTCATCAAGGCCAGTGGTTCTCTATTAAGATGGCTGATGGGGAGTAAAAGGTATGCTTGTGATTAAGGTTTCAAACTGTCTCTAAGTTCATGAGTCGGAAATCATATGCATCCTCCTAGGGAGAAAAAAAGAAAGTCCATACTTTCATGGGATTTTCAGTTGGGGTTTTAACCCCAAAATGCTCAAAACCCTTTACTTCCATGTAATATAGTCATAGGGGACTGTTAATCATTTATATTTCAGCGCTAATGCTTTGAGTTTTACAGCAGGAGTCGAATGAGCTAGTAGATGAGACCTTTGTGTGTGTGTACAGAAGGAAAGGGAACATTTATTTTCCAAGAGTGACAGTGGGATTAGAGAAGTAATTAAGTGGCGTAGCCCCACATCACATCAGAATTGCAGTCCACTCAACGTTTCTGCGTTGAGTCGACCCCAGGAACAAGAGTCTGATTTATCTAAAAGACTGTGCGTGGCAAGCCACGTTATCAAGTGGAGTCTCATTTCTGTTCCCAGACTGATCATTTAACACCTCCCAAGGGCGTCTCCGCGATAGCATCGCAGGCGATAAAGGTGCCTAGGCCCTGGGGAGCCTGCCTAGCGCCAGAGCCGTCTCTGGAAGCACGAGAGAGGCTCAGTACCAGGCCCGAGGGGAAAGGCTTGCTGCCAGGAGCCAGGCCTCTCCAGGTGCCGGATGCTGGAATGCGGCGTCTTCTTTGGGTTTAGCTCAGAGCCTTGGTCTCTTTCTGAGCTTGTTGACCTGTAGTTGTTCACCGCCACAGTAAGACCCTCGCTACCTCCCGGACGCGAAAGTGCTGCCCCTTTAAGGGAGGGCGTGGTCGCGTGCGGCGTGGCCGCGCCCCCTGGCTTTCCTTGGGGCGCGCCAGACCACCTGTCTCGGCCCGCGCCCCGCCCCTTTCCCGAAGGGTGGGAGAAGAGGGCGGAGAGGACGGTCGAGACTTTACCTTGCGCAGCGGTCGCGCGGCGCATGCGCACGGCCGGACAGGTCCGCGGCGCCCTCACTTCCTGGCACTCCCCCTCCCCCCTTCGCCGTTACCCTGTACATCCGGGTCTCTTGCCCTCCCCACTCCAAGCCGCCGTCGCCGCCGTCGCCTGGCTCTTCGCGGCTCCGCCAGAGGGGCAGGTGCGGAGGGGCTCCCGGTCCGGCCGCCGCCGCCCGCTCCGGGCCCGGGGCTCCCCCTAGCGCCGTGACGAGCCGCCGGCGGCTGAGAGAAGCGCGGCCGAGTGCCCAAGCTCGCGGCGGGTGAGTGACCGGCCGGTCGTCTCCTCACGCCCCTTGCGCCGCGGCGGGCCGCGCGGCCGCCCTGCGCGCTCCCGGCCCTTCCTGGGCCCGGCCTCCGCCCATTCATTCTCGGCGTCCGCTCTTCCGCTCGGGCCGCGGCGCGTGCGGGAGCCGGCGCCCCGGTGCCCGGCGCTTTCGGCTCCCCTGCTTCCTTGCCTGCCTTCCTGCCCCTGTGCTCCCCTGCGCCCCGGCTCCTAGGCTCCTCCGTGCCCCGGGGCCCCTGCTCTCCGGGCCAGCTCTCCCGGGGCCCTCACCCTTTTCCTCGGACCAGGCTACGCTTTGCCGGGACACCCTGCGCCCATGGAGGGTTTGTGTGTCTTTGCTCCCATCGCTGTGTCTTTCACCTAGGAGGCCAGACCTTTCAACTTTTAATTCCCCGCGTTTTAAAGTCCAGATGCTCAGTCTTAGGGTGTGGTCTTAGTGTGCTTCCAACACACACAGCTTTTTACTATAATTACCCAAATCTATGTCTGTCAGAGTCTCGTGAGAATGGCCATCGGGGTGTGTGTGTAACCTCGTGGCTTCTTTGGGCCACACCGCCTCCCTCGTGTTTGGTACATTAATTTTTCTCTTGAGCATAAAATTAGTCAAAAAGTGTTCTTTTCCGTGATTTCATGCCTGCTTTGAAACATCACCTGTTTGTACCGTTAGTGGGACTTTTTCTTGTCTCTGACAAAACTTACAGACACTCCTGTATCCCCTTCCGTTCCAAATGCTGCTGGAATGCCTGAACCCTTGTAGAACCACAAAATGCCATTCTGTTTAAAGCAAAGTGTTCCGATTCATTGACACTTTCTCACTTCTGAAGTGTGTTGAGTTTGACACCTTTGAACCCTGCTGCTGAGAAATGTGTGTCAATTTTGAGTTCTTTGAGTCTTGCAGTTTGGCATACTGATGTTCCATATGAGTGCCTTCCTATAACCGAAGGAACTCTTGTCACTTGTGTGTCTGGCACCTCATTGCACATAATTTTAGATTAGTATATCCAAAGAAAAAACACACAGATCGTTTTAATTCTTTAATTGTGCTTAATAATGGAAACAGACACTTAGCGCTGAGAATGACCGTAGTTGGAGCGTATTTGATAGTCTATTGTAAAGTTTAACTGAAACTGCCTAATCGGCATCTATAAAATGAACTAACAGCACTTTCTGCACTGTGACTTTTGTGGTCCGTTATGGTGAACTCCAGTTCATTTCAAAGCAGACACGACACACAGCACTGCAGCCATGCCTCCCTGTAATGGCCACAGCAGCATTTTCTAATACTTTTCTCTTTCGGAGCAACTAGGTTTTTTTGTTCTTCTTGGGTTTGAAGGGTCTTCCCCCCCCCGGGCCCCCCCCCCCCCACTTTAGGTTTTGAAAAGCCACTTGACAGATTTCACTTTAAAAAAAATTAATTGATGTGTGTTTGTGTGTGAAAGTGCAGGAGTCTGTGTGTGATTCTGTTTTCTTCTTCCACCATGGGATTCAGGGATTGAACTAAAGGAGTTCAATGAGCCATCTCACCCTGCCCCAGCAATAAGATTTCTCATTCTTTTTTTTTTTTTTTTTTCCCCAGAGTGGTTTTGCTAGATGATTTAGGAAATCCCTTATAACGTCAGTAGTGATGAGGCTCCCTTGGAAGAAAGCCTTGCTTTGTAAAATGCTGCTGGTTCTGTAGTGTTACATGTAACTGAGCAGGGTATACTTTTTTTCTTTACTAAGAAAGAGACCATTTGATCAAGGGGAGTCAAGTTAATAAGTTGCTTTTGGTTGTCCAAGCAAAGGTGAAGGCAGTTGATTTCTTACATAGTATAGGTGATGTTTAATGGAGTTTAAAAATTCATTTCTCTGAGCTTTCTGAAAATAGTTTAAAAATAATGGGTGTGGAATGGTGCCATGTTCAAGATTGTTTGACTTGCATTTGAAGTAACCATTTATCTTTACTTAGTAAACAGTAATTGATGGAGAAGTGCAGAGTGATGGTTTTTCATATTACTCCTTGTCTCCTTAGGGAAAAGCATGGATTATCACTCTTACTAAGTATTGATGCTCCAGTTGTTAGAGTCAGTAATTTTCTCTTTCCCTGTTTAAGGAAAGCAAAAGACTATATTATTTGAAAACACTTCTGTTGGTGTCTATAATTCTGTCTTTTATTTTTGGTTATCCTTTTGTAGCACAGCATAGCAGTTTCTGCTGGTGTATAGTATATCAATTATTAATATTTTGGGTCTCCTAGATTATAACAGCACTTTGGAACTATTGTAAATATGTGGCAAAAGTTTTAGAGGAAGGTTTTTTGCTCTGAGCTGCAGATTCTCAAGTATACTGAATATTTTGAATTTGCTATGTTGGGTTATTAAGTTATTTTGAGATCTTTAGGGGACAAAGAAGAATAGATATACCATTTGTGTTATGTTCTAATTTATAGACTGGATTTGTTTTTTGGTGTTTGATACATCTATCTTGCCAGCATTTGTGAACAGTAGTCAATTTAGAGCATTTTCTAAGAGTTAGCATAAAGTGTTTTGGTTATGGGAGCTCTGCTATATCTGTTTACTAAAGTAGATTAATTTATTCAAAGATTTTTCACATAGCAAAGATGGCATAATTTAATAGTGCAGTGGTAACTCAGTTTTGGACTAGTCTTGCTGATATATCACCAGTAGTTATAACACTTGTAATATGTTTCTTTAGGCCAAGGCAGTACTTTAAAACATGGTTTAATTTTACAACAGTCTTGTTAGATAAATACTTATACTGCTGTCTGATAGAAGAGGAGTCAGGTGCTAGGCTGCAGTGTTGAGCAGCTGCCTTATACCCACTAAATTAACTCTATGACAACCCTGGAAAACATAGGTTAACTTCTAATTTATTCTTGATCAACATTAGGAAACTAAGGCTCAAAGAGCTTTGGCTATATTTGTTCAGATGGCTTCTAGGTGGTGTACATTTTTGACTCATGGTCTTCAGATAAATTTTTATTTCAAGGTATTAGTTTGATGTCTTATTTTGCATTAAATATTTAGAGGGTATTCTTCGGGTAAGAAATCTCAACTTTTCAGCCATTACAGACAGAGACGTTCACTTGTTCTGTCTTCTCCTTGTAGTGTATACATTCTTGCTCACCAGTAACAACTTCCTCCCCTTTCCACCCAAGCAAGTAAATAGAATGCAAATTAGTGCCATTTGTGTAAAATTCTTCAAACAAGGAAATCATTCTTAAGGTTTTCATACTCTCTATATAAATACCCATACGAACATAACACATACAGAATATATGTACTTAACTTCTTAATATCTTCACATCTGAATAATACAATCATGGGTGAGAATGACTGGTTTGTAAAAATACACTCTTGGGGTCTTTTGTTTAGTTAGATCGTTTTTTGTAACTGTTTTGATCAGGTACATACTTCTCGGGAAGGATTCAGTAATATGTATTGTGTGGAATACTGAAGCTGACCATTTGCGTTCTTTTCTATTCTGCAGTAATTTCTATTTAGTGTACTTTGCCTAGTGCATCATGTGGCATATGGTAAATCTTGGACTGATAACAGTGTGTGGGACACTTCTTCCAGTCATCAGTTGGCATGCTTTCAGACGATTCAGATGATACTGAGTTGTAGGTCAGAATAAGCATTTTTGGATATCATTTGCTAAGGAAAAGAATTATGACATTCTTTGTTATTATTTGGATTACTTGTGCCACCTCTTTTCTTGGTAAGGGTAATAGAGAATTGAATACACTCATATAAGTGAATCTGAGATTTAACTAGGTCTTGAGCAGTCATCTGCCACTCTTTCTCCTTTCCCTGATCAGGATTAAAACCATAGCCTTACACAAGCTTCTGCATATACTCTACTACTGACCTATGTGCTTTAGTCCCTTGAAGTACACATCTGTATTTTTTTTAACTTATAGACTCTTTTCATTGTAAAATTGTAGTGCTTATAAGTGGTTTAAAAACAGCATATATGGACATAAAACATGACATTTAATTTCTAGTTTGAAATAGGATAATCCTGAGATTATAAAATGGGAGTACCAAATCATACCTGTAATCCTAGCACTTGAAAGATAGAGAGAGGTAGGATTACAAGTTCAAGGACAGCCTTGGTTACATGAGACTATCTCTCAACAAACTTCTAAAACAGTAAAATGGAAATACCAGTCTTCCTTATAATCCTCTGACATTATTGTAATTTTTTTCTTTCTTTTTTAATGACAGGGCCTCATAGTTTAGGTTGGTCTTGAATTTGAAATCTCATCTCAGCCTTCATAGTTTTGGTATTACAGGTGTGTGCCCCCACACATGATTGTCAGTGTGTTTTATATATCTTTACACAACAGAAGAAGTTGTATATATAAATTCTTTTCTTGAACATATGGCATAACTCTTGGTATGTGACTGGCCATTAATTTACCCAAGTAGTTATTGAGTACAAATTGGAGCAACAGTGAAAAAAATCAATTGTGGTCCCTTTTCATAGAAGATAGAAAAAGTAGAAAATGTGAGTGTTCTGCTTTTCTTTGTATTCCCCTGATAAAACATTGACCAAAACTAGCTTGGAGTAGAGAAGAATTTATTTGGCTTACAAGTTATTGTCCTTTGGTAGCCAGAGCAGGGACTTAAGAGTTAGAGAAGAACTTTGCTATGACTTGCTTAGCTTTCCTTCTTATAGAACTCAGGACCACCTACCCCTGGATAGCACTACCACTACTCACAGTGGGCTTCCATCCCCACCCCCTGCCCCATAATAGTTAATCAGGAAAATGCCCCACAGACATGCCCACAAGCCAGTTTGTTTAGTAGAAGCAGTTCCTCTGTTGAGGTCCCTTTTCCCCAGCTGACCCTAGTTTTTGTCAACTTCAGCACAGTGACTTAAGGGTTAATTCACTATGTGGGTTTCCAGTCTTAGAGAATCAGAGTGAACTGACCTGCTGTGTGTTACTACCTTCCAAGGTAGGAACTGGGAAATGGGCCAGGCAGATAAATAGTGAGTGCATGGGAATATGGCAAGAGATGATATTAGAATCTTAATATTTGTTCTATGTGGCAGTAATGTGCAAGGTTAAAGGAGAACTGGGAAAGATGCTGAGGAGTGAGTGTTAGGCCACCTGCAAAAGTCATAGTAACACAGTTTTGACTAAATGCAAGGGGGTGGGGGAGACCACTATAAAGCACTTTATTGGGTGAGTGAAATTCTCAGATTGTCTTTTCAAAAGAATGAGTGTGGCATAGTGTTAGGGAATTTGTATTCAAGGCAATAGGCTTTAGAGTCCATCTCCAATTTGGAAATTAGGAAAAGAAGGGTTTTGGTTTTTATTTTTCTTTGTTGTTTTTATTTTTAATTTAATTTTCAAGTTTTTGAGGCAGGGCTCTGGAGTCCAGTTTGGCCTTTATTTAGTATGTGGCCCATACTTGGTTCGTTTTGGTTATGTCTGCCTGGCCTTGGGATTACAGGATCATATTGGGCCTTTTGTGTTCGCTTTTAGGAAACAGATAGAACATGAAGTAAGATTGGCTATAGGGAGACAAACTAAATTGAAGTAATTATTAGTGATTTGTGATAATGACCTGTTATGTTCAGCTTATAAGACTTCTGACTTTATAGCAGTGGGCTCAGTAGAGTCTGATAGTTTGCTTTCACAGGTAGAGGAGAGGATAAAGTCATTCCCTTCTTGCCAGGGGTGCCACTTCCCACTTAATGCTGAGATTCTGCTTCCTTCTGAGATTCTGAGATCCAAGTCACCACTTTCCATTGACTTATACCATTGTAAATCATTGAGTATGAGCTTGAGCCACCCTAAAATCATCACACCAGGTTAGAAAGTCAGAAAGCCTCTATGAGACAGGCATTCAATACCCACAGGAGTCCAGAAGCAAGTTAATAGCTGCTTTTCAAAACAGATAGACCTGTTAACTGTATAAAGTAGGCAGAGTCTAAGTAGAGGCTGTTTCCCATTGCTTGTAGCTCAGTCAGTAAAATCCAAAGTTACAGAAACTGGTAGGGCAAATGATTATAAGGATTCTCTCTCCTCCCCTCAACCCCTCTCACACACACACCCCCATTGGGACATGTTTTAGCACACTGGGAATGTTTTAGCCCACTCCTAGTGACATACCTCTTTAAACTTCTCAATCCTTCCCAGTTTCACCAGTGGGGACCAAGTATCCAAGCATATGAGTCTAGAAGACCATTCTCACTCAAACTATCATAAAGTACAAGTATATGACAAATTCCTTTTCTTATATAAGAGGTAGAGATGACCAGCAAGTTGAATTAATCCAAAGAACCCCACCCATAGGCATTTGATTTCTTCACTCACTGGAAACCCATCCCAAATAATGTTTAGCTGAATCTGAATATCTCTTGCCTTCATGGAACCAAATAGGGTGATACTCAGGTTGCCTGCATCCAAGAGAATTGTAGCATTTGGAATCCAACTGGGTATGTCTGGATTTAGGTGCTTCTGAGGGTTAGGGAGACTTCATCAATCATATTCCTAGTCACATCTCTCCTTAAAGTTGCAAACAGAGATTCAAGTAGTGTGCATAGTAGTGGTGGGGGTAAATGTGTAAATAGTCAAGACTGTCCACTGCAGGATTCCCTCTCCATTATCCAAAGGAGTTTTTAATGTTTTTGGTTGACTTGAATAAATGACAGCACGATGGTCGTTCAGTACAGTACTTAGGATGTCCATTGGCTCTGTAAGCCCAGCTCTAACCTGAGCCACTAGGCTTGACCTATTTTCATTGTGTATCCACCTCTCCATCAGTGTAGATGAAAGAAAATAGCCAAGCTATCATTTGTATCACATTTCCACTGCACTTATTTTTGTGCAGTTATAAAACATTGATTCAGTTAACAGGTAGGACAGTGTTATGGGTTGGGGGATGGAGAAGTGTTTGATCATCTCCCTATCAACTACTAGGGTCACTCTTGGATTTGGGGTGCTGTTTTACTCCCCAGAACTCAGTCCCCACACAGAATCTTTGTCCTTTCTCTTAGAAAGTCATGGCTCTTGGCAATATTGTAGTCTCAAGGCCAAAACCCAATATTAAAAGTCATCAGTCTGACATTAAACCTTTTTCAAGCTTCTAAATTTCCCATTCACATTTTTATGAATGCCCGAAGAAGCCACAAAATTCTTGTGTCATCCTCTGTAGTAAGTAGTGGTGACTAGATTATCAGCAGTGATGATAGTACATGAGCTTTACTGTGTAGGGTAAAAAGTGCTAGGTAATACTTGGAAACATTGGGCTAATACTTTAATCAAGTTTTGCCGTTAGGAAACGCAGACCTTTCACAGGGAGCTTGTTTTATTCTGGAGGGATACATTGTCAAATGTACAAAGGACTGAAAGCAGGCCTTTCTTATGGAAGGGGACAGGATTTTTATTTTTCATAGCTGGAAAGATGTAAAGGACAGCTGGTACCTCCTCAAAATAAGGAAAAAGTTATCTACAGAGTGTAATTTTCTTTGTGTGTGTGTATGTGCATGTAAATTGTCTTGGTAAATCTGCTTTTAAAAGAGGTTCCTACATATAAGAACAGTATCCCTTGTGATTGGATCATTTTCTTTTGAGGTTTATTTTTACTTTATTGTGTAAGTTTTGCCTCATCTCTATTTTGCCTTTATTTGTATTTGTACCACATTCTTGCCTCATCTATGTGGAGGCCAGAAGAGGGCACCAGATCTCTTAGAATTGAAGTTCCAGGTAGTTGTGAGTTGTCATATGGATCCTGGAACCAATCCTGGGTCTTCAGAAAGAGTAGCAAGTGCCTTTAACAACTGAGCCATCTAGTCAGCCCTGATTATTCATTTTCTTGATATATAGCAGCCTGTAAGGATGACCTTGATAGAGGTTTAATTAATTTTCTCTGGGGTAGATGCATAGGTAAATAATATTTACTGAAACCTTTGATAGCTTGCAATCTGAAGATTATTCATTACATATGGTCTTTCAGGGGCGTTAAAGTGAATGTGTGAAACTTCTATAGTACACAAGATTTGAGACTCTTGCTTTTATTACATGAAATTGCAGTAGCTCTCAGTTTGAATCCCTTTGAGTGATAATATAGATTTGTGGCTAGAAGAACACATAACACAAGTAGCTAAAGGAAGTTTATTCTTGGAATTTTTCTTTGATTTTTTTTTTTTTTTTAATTTTTTAAAACAGACTAGGACTATTCTAGTTTTATCTAGATAGTTTATTTTCTATCTTCTTAATAAGTTCACTATTCTTTTCAGTTATTTTTTTTGTAAAGTTTGTGCAGTCTCTGTGTGTGCGTGTGCGCGCGTGCGTGCGTGTGTGTGTGTGTGTGTGTGTGTGTGTGTGTGTTAAGATAGAGGCTCTGTAGCCCAGGCTGACCTGAAACTCAGTGTGTAGCTTAGGCTGGTCTCAGACTTTACAGTCATCCTTTTCAGTTCCCCAAAGTACTGGGATATGTCTGGTTCTGAACACATTAACTTTAGTCAATGAAGATTATTAATTACCTTCAAAATTTGTGTTGTCTTACATAGTTAATGTCTTACAGCATATCATACATTGTTTCCAAAAGTAAAATAGTCAATTTCATCTACTTCATTCATTTAAATCCAAGTGTACATGAATTTAGATACTTGGAATTGTCAAACAGTCTAGTTGTAGGGTTAAATGGTTGTCCTCTCTGCCTCGGGCCGCTGGGGCGGCGGAACATGCGAGTTTTGACTGTGTTTACCCCACGCAGGTGCTGTGAGGGTGTTGGACTATGGGAAGCCTCGGGACACAACAGCTCTGGGGGTGAGGGAGGCCATTCTGAGGCGCGGGACCAGCTGGAGATGGCTTAGGGGTCCCTGGGCCTGCAGGGAGTCTGAGGCCATCTGGTTCTCAGGCTCTTGGATACCCAGGTGCCGATGAGAGCCTCAGAAGAGCTGAGAACAGTGTAGGGGCCCATGTGCTGACTGGATCTGACACGGGGTGGGGTGGGTGGGAAGAGCTCCGGCTGTGTCCTGTGGGGAGGAGTCCTTGGCTTGTTCTGCGGGCAGCTGGCTTGGCTTGGTATGGGAGACTAGATGGCTGCTCTGTAGACGCAGGCCTCTATGGCTCCCCACGGTGGATCCCGATGAAAAGAGACAGTCCGACCCATAGTTTTAAAGCATTTATTGTCATGGTGGAAAGTGGATGAGTAAAACTGTACCCTGTTTCCTCAGGGCTGGGCTGAGGTTAAATACTTTTTGCAGGGAGGAGTGTCTGGGTAGGGAAGCTTAGTTGGCTAAGCCCTTCAGGACTTTAGGTGCCTCATTAAAATGGTGATCTGTCTTGAGCCTGTGTTACCATAGGTGCGGTCCTCTACCAGTGGAGGAGCTTGAGTTGTTGCCCTTATATGTGACTGATGGCCACCAATCTATGTGGGGCTGTAGTTTCTTGTCAGGAGCTTAGTATCTGGGAACCAGGCAAAACACCTGACATCCCTCAGGGTCACTCAGTTTTCCAATCTTAGTTCAACTAGGAACCAGGCTGCCATTCATGGTCCTACATCTAGTTATGTCAGAGCTGTTTGTAAGTTGCTAGTGGGACATGTAGATACCTCAAAATCAAGGATTAAAGCATTTTGGTAATCATTTCCTTGATAATTAGGACTTCCATATTAAAATGTGGATTATTTAATTTTTTTCTTTTGTATTTATAGAGTAGTATGTAGAAACAAGTACATATAACCTGGGGTTGGCATCCTTTGAAGTAGATGTGCCTGTTCCACTGTGGTATGAGTGGTGTTAGCAGCTGGCCAGTGTTGTCTTTGGTATGTAGTATGGACTCTTAGGGGTCTGTTAGCATGGTAGGTATGCATTTATAAGAATTGTAGTGGATGACCAGCATCTGTTTGTAAAAAAAGAAAAAAAAAAGCTTTAAAATTGTTTTGTTTTATTTATCCAAACTCAGCAATGATTATAAAATATTATATTTAATTTAATTACTTTTTAAAAAGCAGTTTCATTGAAGTATACTTTGTACATGAACTATTTGCTTTTCAGTTGAGTTTTAATAGCTTTTTATATTCTGGACCCAAGCCCTTTATCAATTACATTATTTCTTAAGTATTTTCTCTCAGTTTGTGGCTTTTAATTTTTTTAAATGATATCTTTTGAGGTATTTGGTAGTTAGAATGAGAATGACCCCTGTGTGCCCTTAGGTTTGAATTCACAGTTTCCAGTTGGTGGAACAGTTTCAAAAGGATTAGGAGGTTTGAGGTTTCAAAAGATTCTTTCCAGTGTGTCACTGCCTCTTAGTTGTGGATCCAGATGTGGGCTCTCAGCTGTTCATGCTGCCGTGCTTTTTTTTTTTTTTTTAAGCATTGTGGCCTCTTAACAGTGAAACCGTGAGTCAAATTAAATGCTTTCTTTTATAAGTTGCCCTGGTCTTAGTGTTTTGTCAGAGCAACAGAAATGGTAGTGTTTATGCAATTAATAGTTAATGAGGTAGGAAGACATTTTGCTTAGTGTAGCCACTGATAAGATGCCGTTAGATCACCAATGTAAAAACATAAATAGAAGCAGGGTGACCATTTAGGAAGAGGAAAGGACCAGAGAGTACAGGGAGGCGGACAAAAGGGTGTGGGGGCAGTGAACATGATTGAAATATATGTGTACATGTAGGGAAATGTTCCCATATAACCCATTTATTATGTAATTAACATATGCTAGTAAAACATTTTCACGAGAATTGTAAACATTACAAAATAAAAAAGATTAGTGCTTTTTGGCTACATACGAGAAGTAGAAAAGGAGGATCAGGAGTTTGTGGCAAGCCTCAGGTATATATCAAGTTCAAGGCCAGCCTGGGTGACTAAGACCCTGTCTCTATAAAGCAAACAAATACTTTTAGTGCCAGGTCTAAGAAATATATGCTTGGCAGTAGGCTCTAAGATTCACTCCAATGTTTTCTTTGAAAAGTTTTATGATTTTTAAGTTCTTGCTATTTGGGACAACTTAATAGTGTGAAGTAAGTTTCTGGTTAATCTTTTCACGTGTGGATATCCAGTTGCATCAGTATCTAGTTTGTCATCTTGTGATAATCAGCTGGTTGCAGATGAATGTGCTCATTTCTGGACTTTGAAGTTTGTTTTCATTGATCTCGATCTTTGCTAGTACCATATGACTACTGTTGTTTTTCGTGTGTGTGTGTGTGTGTGTGTGTGTGTGTGTGTATGTGTGTGTGTGTGTTGTTCAAGCTAGAGGTTGCTATTGAATATCTATCACTGGCCACCTTACCTTTGAGAATCTTTAATGTCTTGGAGCTTGCCAGATGACTCAAATTTATTTGACCATCAAATTTTAGGGATCTAACTGCTTCTATCTTTCTAGGGTTGGGATTATGGGTGAGTATTGCAAAGGTTAACTATATGTGGGTGTTGGCTCTGAACTCAGGTCCTCATCCTTTTCCTGATAATGATAGTTTTTTTCTACCATATTTTAATAGTCAGATAACAATAGCCTCCTTCTCTTGTCTACCTTCTTTTTTCAGAACTGAGGATTGAATCTAGGATCTCACACTGCTAGCAACCACTCTACCGCTAAGTTGTGTTCCTAGCTCCCTTTTGTTCTGCTTTTGTTTTTACTTTTTATTTTGAAAGAGATGCCTAGACTGTTCTTGAACTCATGATCCTCCTGTTTTAGACCCATGAATAGCTGGAATTACAAACTTGGCACCATGCCAGGCAATAACTCTTTTTGTCAAACTATGTGATCATGTTTATTAAAACAATTAAAAATACTAAAACCACCATGGTAATAGTCATTGGGTGAACATCTTTCCAATCATCTGTACAGATGAACTCATGACATGTGAATACACACATTCTTCACATTCCATACAAGGCATATTTGCCCACACTTGATCTTCCTGGGTTTTGACTTTTTCTTTTTTGTGAATACACTTACTGACTGCTTTAAAAAGAGAGCTGGTTGTTTTTTTTAGACACATTTGTAATTCTTTGAGATATTTACTTATGAGATTAATTACTGGGTGTGTCTTTCGCTGGTAGTAAAAGTTAGAAATTACTTATTTTACCTTTGGGAAGATGATTTTAAAACAAATGTTCAAATGTATATTGTAGAAATAACATGAAGAACATCCTGTGTGAAGGTTGAACAAAACTAATCCCCAAGTCCAATTTCAAACATAGGTTTTTAACAATCTCTTCTGAGTTTTAGTACTGTATAATTTTTTTAAAGTATTTGGTGACAAGAAATATAGATAGAGCCAAAAAGTCTATAAATGTGTAGGGGGAGAGAGTTCTGTTTGTTATCATGAGAACAGCTCCTTCAGCATGCTCCGCTTACCATGTGAATAAAGGAATGGCAGCCTTTGCTGTTTTGCATTTTGTGAGTTAATCCCATAGCCCTGATATAGCCTAAGATAAGGTCAGAAACAGAGGGACTTTGCATAGCCAGGGAAGGTCAAATCCTGCTATCAGAAACTCCCCTGCTGGTTAAATTTTTTTTTACATAGTATTTAGTATCATAAATGTGTGATTTAGAAATCATATTTGATGATGTGACCATTATAAAAGGCTGCAGAATGTACTTACTATTATAAAAAGTAATTTAATCTCATAAATGGAAGCTTTTAGAGGTTGTGAGAACTGAAGAATGACAGGACTAGGCAGGTTATAACATTGATTTGATAGTAATTTTAATTTTGAAGAGATGTATTTAAATTAGGATATATTTAATTAGGAAACTTGTGTAATAAAACTATATAAGTGAAATATTTTTGTACTTATTTAATTTTTGTTGCAGTTCAAACCCACCCAAAGTCTTACCCACAATGGACAAGACTTCTACCACTGAGTTATATACCCAGCTTTGTATGTCGCTTTAAAGTTGAAACTAAGTTTTTCCCATGACAAATTTGTACAAAGTGAAGTCTAGCTACTTATGTGGGATTACCTACCTTTCTCTCTACCCCGCCCCTTTTCTTTTTTTGGTGGCAGGGTCTGTGTGTCATGAAACTCACTATGTAGATCAGGCTGGCTTCAAACTCAGAAAAATCCACTGCCCTCTTGAGTGAGTGCTGAGGTTAAAAGTGTGGGCTGCCACATCTGGTCTGAGATTACAGATTTTTATTGTTTTTTTTTTTTTTTTTTTTAATTGAAAATTTAGAAAACATAAAACATGTTACATAAGAAGATATGAAAGTGAAACTCTGTTCTGGATTTAGCCAACAAATGCCCCTTATTCAGGTGAATTGTAAAAACAACTTGCAAGCCTTGGCTTAGTTGGTTTAGTGGCAGCTGTGTTATGCATGAGGCCTGAGTTTAGCACACTAAACATGTGAACAGCTAAATATCTTGGAGGAGAGCATCTGTAGCCCTAGTGCTGGTGAGGCAGAGACAGGCAGGTCTCAGGAGCTCATTGGCCAGCTAGTCTACCTGATTTAATGAGCTCCAGAGTCACTGAGAGATTTTGTCTCAAGAAATAAAGTGTAGACATGTCAAGATGGCTCAGTGGCTAAAGGTTCTTGGCTTCCAAATTCTGACCACCTGAATTCAATCTCCAGAACCCAGATCCAGATAATGAAAAGCGAGAACTGACTCTCCAAGATGTCCTCCACCTTCACACACACTCTGTGGAGTGAGTGCACACGTGTGCAATAAATAAAGTGTAGTAACATACAAAAAAGATTTAAAAATGAAGTGAGGTACCAAATACATATGTATACACATCCATATAATTTTTAAAGAGAACCAGAAATGGATTTTAGGACTTCTGATACCTGCCCTACCTGTTGATGGGAAATATATTCAGAATGTTGGAGAGTAGGAGTACCTTTAAAGAATAAAAAGTAATTTTATTAATGTACATGAGAAAGCATATAAATTAAATTAGGAGATTAAATAGACCAAGATGGAGAGTCTTTCATTAATAGCTTCTGGATTAGTTGGGATTATGGAATAAAAGGAACAGTTTTATTATAGAGGGAACACTTTGTTAAAGTGATGATGATGATGACAACGACGATGACAATGATGATGATAAACCAACACTGGCTGGCAGATCTTTGAGATCCAGGCCAGACTGGTCTATATAGCAAGTTCCAGGGCCTGCCAGGGCAGCATAGTGAAACCATGTCTCAAAAGAAGAAAACAGACAGAAAAACTTATCAGCTGTTCTTAGGTTCTTACATTGTTAAAATATGTGTCTGTTTTCTCTGTTCCTGGGAAGTCTTAAACTTATTTTCGATATTTTAAAAAGTAATTGCTGTTTTGGGGGGCGGGTCCCCCCACAATGTTCTGGTTATTTAATTTTCAAATAGTTGCAGGTCATGAGGAGTGGGCGTGTTTGTTACAGTTCTTACTTAAAAATGTACCGTCAATCTGTCTCTCCTCAAAGGTCTTCTCTCTAATAATGCTTTCAGAACTTGTGAATATTTGTTTCCTAAAAACTTGGACTCAGATGTTTAACATAGGAATGGGCAGGCACTCTAAAATGTCTGTTAATGTTTGTCTGAATAGTAGCTATTGATTATCATTAATTATGTAATTCACATTTTAATACATTTCAGGTTTTAGTACAAAGAAGATAAGTAAATAATCCATTGGTTAACATTGGCAGTTATTTCCTAATTAGCTGTTGACTGTATACAATTGACTGTGGGCTTTAAAATACTTTGTCTGAAAAAAGATTAGAAAGTGGTTGGTTAACTTAAAATAAATGGATAATTTATAATATTGTATAAATATTGGTGGATTGAGGGTGAGAGAGTTGCTCAGCAGTTGTGAATACAGGTGTCTCTTCCAGAGGACCCAGGTTTCGTTCCCAGCACCCACATAGCTCACAACAGTCACTAACTTTGTTTGGTTCCGGAGGATCCAGTGTCTTCTACTAGCTTCTCTTTGCACCAGGCACACACTTGGTGTAAAAATGTATGTGTAGGCAAAACACTTGTACATATACAATACAATAATTTTTGAAAAATTTAAAAGTGATGGATTGTTAATCATTGATCATTTCTTTGTCGATTTAGCATAATTACCACTTTCCTCCATATTTAGGATTTCTCTACTTATTATACATATTTTTGAGATACAGTCTCATTGTGTAGTATAATTGGCTTTGAACTGAGTCATCCTGCCTCAGCCTTCTTCCAGTTAGTATTACAGGCTTGTACTCCTGCCCTGAGATAGTACATAGCTATATTTGAATGTGTCTCCTTTAATTTACAAGTTTAGGCTTAAATAGTCAAAAGACGAAATTAGGATGCTTACTTCTTAGCAAGTAAAAACAAAAGAGGGCAAATAGAAGGCTCAAGCATGTACAGCAGATGAGATAGTTACAGTTGGAGAAGTTGGCGGAATTAATGTTTTTCAGTGGTACTAAGAAACCTCCATTGGTTTTTTTGTTTTTTTGTTACCCTAGATTAGCAAAGCCTTTTTCTTAATGAATTAAGTTTCAGCATATGCCCCTTTGTTACAATCAGATGAATGGTGTTTAAAATGCCTGTTTTAGGGGGGGATATTTTTCTTTTCCATCTTAGGGGATATACCAATACAAAACTTTTTTTTTTTAAAGTTGTTTTACTAAAATTTAAGCATATGAAAATGTCTTTGGAAGTTGTTAGTGCTTATGGTAGTTTTTAACACAAGGCAAACTCAGTTTTCTATGACACTTTTTAGACACGATTAAATTACTTCTCATCTGTCTCCCCATACAGTTTACCACAGAGCTCTAGTGTGGCATTTTATTTAATTACAGTGTTTTGTAGCAATCTGTTTACATGTCATTTCATAGACCGTTGAACATCTTCAGGGCAGTCTTTCTTTTATTCAGTAATTTTTGACTCTGCTTTGCATGGTGTATTGTAGGGCCCGTATTGACTTTGTTGAATTTTGAGCACTTTATGTTTTAGATTATGTGATAAGGCATTTTATTGTGTTGCTGTTTTAATATATTTACCTTTCTGAGTCCGTTTTGTTTGTTCTCACTCTGACTTGCCTATAGACTGATCTTACAATGCCTCTAAAATATCTGTAGAGACATGGCATTTTAAACCGTTTTTTAAAACATTACTTCGATTGCTATCAAGACATGAAGTAATAAATTATGTATTTCTACAAAGTGATTGTGGCAATTGAGCTATTTTGGCAGTCTGGGAAAAGTAGCACCTATAAAGTCATTGTGGACACTTGAACTATTTTAGTTAAGGTTTTTTTTATTTATTACATTAATTTATAATAGAAATTACATGTTTGTCCAAAATTTTTAGCTATCTGATTCATATATGTTAATATCTCATTTTTTTCTACACAAATCTTCGTTGCATTAAGCATAGATAAGCCACATTTCTTCAAGTCTCTTCTATCATGCTTGCTTGTCACTGATTCAGCATATACATACACATACTGGAGTCTGCAGTGTATCAGACATTGTGCTTTAGGAAATGCAGTAACAATAAATGGATTCTGATTTCAACATCATTCATCAGAAAGAACGAAACATTTTCATGAGTGATGTAATGGTGGCTCCTCAGCCTATACTTGGAATATGTTCTTGACCTTAGTGCTATCTTGTTTTCTAAATTTGTTATAACTGTAGTCTGTTCTGTTAATCTAGTTGTCTTAGTCAAAGTTCTATTGCTCTGAAGAGACACCATGACCACGGCAACTCTTACTAAGGAAAACATTTAATTGGAGCTTGATTGCAGTTCAGAGGCTTAGTTCATTGTGATCGTGGTATGAAGCACAACAGCATGCAAGCTGACATGGTGCTGGAGAGAGTTGAGAGTTCTACATTTGGATCTGCAGTCAGTAGGAAGAGAGAGAGATGGGAGGGGGAAAATACATTAAAAAACAAAAATTGGGCCTGGGTTGAGCACTTGAAACCCCATAGCCCATCCCAGGTGACACACTTTCTCTAACAAGGCCATACTTTCTAATCCCTATCAAGTAATGCCACTCTAATGATGCAAGTCTGAGCCTATGGGGGCCATTCCTATTCAAACCACCAAACTAGTATTGACAGATTATTATGAACTTATTAATATATGTATATATTACATTAATATATATATATATACACACACACACATATATATATATATACACACAGACACGTGTGTGTGTGTGTGTGTGTGTGTGTGTGTGTATGTGTGTGTGTATAATTTCAACAGTAACTCTTTTAGGGTAAAAATTTTTTGGAGGGAGCATTTTTGACTTGTGCTCCAGCATCTGCAAAAAAGTAAATGTTTAATCAGTATTGCTAATCATAGCACCAATTCATTGAAGCCTTTGTTTTGTTTTTGCTAAATGCTAAAAGTACATTTTTACCAAATCTCATTAATCTTTGCGTAGTGCTATAGAAGAACTATGAATTCTAATTTCTATATCAGAGAATCTATGTTTCAGAACTGTGTGATCCTGTGTTGCAGGTAGCAGTTGTCAGAACTAAAATTTAGGTTGTGTTAGGTCTAGGCTTGGGCTCATGGGTGTAGGGCTTGCCTGGCATTTTTGAGGCCTAGAGTTTTAGCCTCAGCACTGCAAAGAATTCAGACTGGGATCTAGTTGGTTTCAAAGTTTAGGTCAAGTATTTTCCACCTTTATGTTGATATTGTTCAATATAAGTTCAATATAATTGAATAGGGTACAAAAAATTGAAGATAAAAGGCTCTTTCTGTCATTTGAGGCCTGTGGATTCCTGTTAGCGGCAGAACTTCTGAAGGCAACTATAGGTTGTGGTATAAAGCCAGTTTTGCTTGAATAAGAGGTTTCTGAAGCTCAATGTACCACACAACTTTTCCCAACTAAACAAGTGAAAACCTGGGACCTGTAGCTTGGGCTCATGGAAACAGTGGCATGGATGGTGCCCAGTTCTCCTTTCTATTGCCATGGGACACAGTCCATGTGATGTGCACCCTGTAAGAATTTAAATGAATAGAGAGTAAACCCATTAAAGTAGATTCGTGCTCTTTTGAAAAACAAATTTAGATAATTTTCATGAATTTGTCTTCCTTCAATAATGTGACTGTTGTGCTTTGAATGTAAAATGTCTTCCACAGACTGAACACTGGTCCCAGGCTAGTGGTGTTCTTTAAAGAGATTATGGAATTTTAGGAGGTGGAGCCAGACTGGTGAAGGTGGGTCACTGCAGGGTTGAGGATTGAGGGTTATCAACCAAGGCTTTTGTCACTCAAGTTCTGGCTACCATGAACATCAGTGCCAAAGACAAGTCACTTCTGCTACCATGCACTTCCTACCATTCAGAGTTTCACTGTTTAAAACAGTGACAGTAAAAAGTTCCTGCGTTTAGTTGCTTTCTGTCAGGTGTCTTGTCATGATGAGGAGTCAATGTGTTCTCACTTAGTACTTGGGGTTTGCCTACTCAAGTAAAGAACACTGACAAGAAAAATAACAGATGCAAGAATAACTGTACAGCTGGGTGAGACTGCTTGGGAATTGCAGAGATTGCAGAGCAAGGCCTACTGAAAATGGAAGTAGCTTTAAGTGGAACTTTTAAGGGCAAAAATGTTTTAGAAGGAAGGTGCTGCTTTCCATGAGGAAGAGACAAATTTCCAGACTTGCAGTAGCTTCAGCTGTTAGAGATGGTCATATCAGTCTCTAGAATGAGGTCTTCTAGAACCAGAGGTTCTTTTTTTGTTTGTTTGTTTGTTTGTTTGTTTGTTTGTTTTGAGACATGGTTTATTTTATTTTAGGCTTTTGGTTGAATTAGATGACCTTATTGTTGCAAAATTTATTTTACTTAATATATTTTGTTTTACCATAAAGTGACTGTATCTTTCATTTGAGGTAATTTATAGGTTTTTTTTTTTTTTTTTTTTTTTTTTACTTTGTTAATTGGGTAAAGATAGTTAAGCCATGATCTTTTGTCATGAATTAAAAACAAAGAAACTAGCATTTGGAATTATTTCAGAACAAATGCAGTTTTGCATGCTATACATATTTGAGTAGCTGTTTGATTTGTTCCTAAATTGGCCCTTAGGAAAATATTGGGTTTTTTTGTATATGGAGTTGAAGTGTTTTTACTTTGCAAATGCCTTTTATTACTCATTATGTCTTCAAACTTGAATCATGTGTTTAGATTTTGTAAGAGCACTTGAACACATCAGGTCAGTAATATGAACTGCACTACTCTACCTGATCTAAACACTGAGTTTTTCAAAATTTGAATTTACAGAGCTTCAAAGCAGCTTAATTTGTTTTGTGAGAATGTATCTTAGATCTGCTTGTCCTGATTGAAGTACCTCCTCCAGAAACCATTGTATGGTCTTTGGTTTATTGATGTGTCTTCTAAAACATTACTGAGTTGAGATTATCAAAAAAGTCCCCACTGTCAAGTATACACACACCTGTAATGCCAGAGCCAGGGAGGCAGAGATAGGAGGATCCCTGGGGATTGTTCAGGTTGAAAATAAAATCTTACTTTGTAAAGATTTTAGAGATAATGGGATAACATTTAGCAAATTTCATGAAGTCTTTATGTATATGAAAGTCTTGGATGTAGCACTATAGGATAAAATTGAAGATCCGTTTTTGGAAGAAATTTTCATGACACCAAAACACTGTAAAACTGGTATTGAGTTGCATTTTTTAAAAATGGTAAAATAATTAGGAGAAAATAAGGTCATTACCAATAGCTTTAGTCATAGGGTCATGGGTATGATTTTTTGTATTTCTACTTTTATTATGTGTTTAGTATGTATTAATTTTCAATATAAAGGAAACTAAAATTGTAAAAAACTAGACCATTAAAGCACAGTTATTTTTTCAACTGTATTAACAATTTACACCATCTTGTATACAAATAGGAAGTTTTTCAGGCTAATGGAAATTTTTATCTAATTTTTGGTTCTCCGAGAGTGCTGGGAATTTAGATCTGCACCACCACACTGGGATTATGCAGTAGTGGAGATTAAACTCAGGGCCTTGCTCGTGTGTCAAGTGTGTTGGGTAGTTTATGTCAACAGCTAGGTCATTGAAGAAGAGAGAATCTTAGTTGAGAAAAACCCTTCATAAAATTGGCCTGTAGTCAAGCCTGAGGATTGTTTTCTTAATTTGTGATTGCTGGGGGAGGGTCCAGCCCATTTTGGGTGGGACCACTCCTGGGTTAGTAGCCCTGGGTTCTATAAGGAAGCATGCTGAGCAGGCATGAGGAGCAAGCCTGTGAGCAGCAACTCTCCATGGCCTTTTTATCAGTTCCTGTCTCAAGGTTCCTGCCTTATTTGAGTTTCTGTCCTGACTTCCTCGATTGATGAACTACAGTGTGGAAGTCAAGTCAAATAAACCCTTTCTTCCCCAACTTGCAATTGGTCATGGTGTTTCATTGCAGTAATAAAATCCCTAAGGCTCCAGGAAAGCATTCTTGGAGCTGAGATTAGCTACATGCCAAGCTGATTCAATGATCATGTGTGAGTGTGTGTGCCTGTGCCTGTGTGTGTGTTCTTCACTTAAAGTTCTTTATATATTCTATATATTGATTTCCTGTGTAATATATAGTTGGCAAAATATTTCTTCCATTTTGTATGTTATTCTCTTTTTGAAACATGGTCTCATTCTGTAGCCTATGCTCCTGGAACTCATTGTACTTTACAGGCTGACCTCAAACTCATGGCAATCTTCCAGCCTCAACCTCCCATTACTTCCACACCCAGCAAATATTTTGATACTGTCAATTTAAAAATACTAAAATACACTTGAGACTTAAAATTGATGATACTTGCCCTAATAAATACTCATTGGTTCCAAGGCCACTCCTGAAGATACCAAAATCTATAAATGCTCAAGTCCCTTGCATAAAATTGCATAGCATTTGGAAGTCATTTATATAATATAGTTTAAATAATGTATAAATTATGTATAATACCTATTACAATATAAATGCTACATAGTTATACCTTATCATTGGAATAACCACAAGAAAAGCTGCATACATTTAAAACATAAACAGTTTTTGTCACCTGTGAATAGTTTCATCCCAGATTGTTAGGCTGCACAGTTGGTTGAATATGTATACAGAACCTGTGGTTATATTTTATATACCTTGATATTTTATGTATATATTTTTCTAGCAAGGAGAGTGCTCTTAATATAACCTTCCCTTTATGATAAGGCCACTATATAGTAATAATCATGGCATAAAATTCATTGAATGTCAAGATTTTTATTCAGGAATTTGAGCTCTGGTATATCTTGAACATGGTTATTTTTAATAGTATAATAATACTAATATGGTGAAATAATGTCTATCTTATTCTGTTTTTAATAATAAGTAAGACCAGTTGTGACCATGTTCAATAAAACTTTAATCACACATTCTTTGAGATTATATTTGCTGTTTTATAAGTAACGAAAACTTATGTGCAAGTGTTCCCTTTACAAACAGTGAAACACTCAAGAAAATATTAATTTAAAAAATTAAAACTCAACTCTAGCCTACTTATTCCAGAACCCATGCACTAAATCATGCTGTAGTACTTCTAGTTTATTATTAGGGAGTGTGTGTGTTTACTGTTTTGTCTACCTGTTCTAAGTTATTATACGTTTTCCTCCTGATTATGAATATTAAAGAACTATTTAAACATTGGTATATTCTTTTAGTTAAATCTATTTTTGATTGTAGGAGTCCATGGGGTTCAAAAGGGCGTAGGAGCCCCTGAAGGTGGTGGACTTACAGGTGGTTATGGGCTGCCATGTGCTTTCTGGAGCCAAGCCCAAGTCTTCTGCAGGAGCAGTAAAGCACTCTTAACCACTCTCCCTAGCACCTACTTTAGCTTTAAATAACTGGTAACAGCTTTCTATCATAAATTTCTTATCGCCCTTTAAATTTTAATATATTACTCTAGTAGTCAATAAGACAATGTTTTTGAGATTTGGTTCCAAAAAGTAAGCTATAATCTATTCACAGTATACTGGCTGCAAAGGGGCTTAGTTTTCTGTGAGATTATTCTAATACTACCTATTAAAGAAATCTTTCATTGTATTATACAATCATAATACCTTCCTCCTCTAGAATATTCTTGAACTTCTATTTCCTTTTCCAACTTTTCTAATACCTATCCATTCTTCAAAGTTCACCTTAGTAGAAAATCTCTCTACTACCTCCTAATTCCTACGCCTTACATCTAGCTATAAATATACACTCTTAAGTTTGTCAGAGCACTATTAAGAACAATTTCTCAGAATACATTTTTATCTTATATTTTAACTTTCATACTAAATTATGTTCTGATTCTAGGGAGCACAGTCTTCATCATTGTGGTCTCTGTTTTGGTTTAAGCACATTATGATTTTTTTAATGGCTATATATTAATAGAATCTTTTGTAATTTATTCCTTTCACCAACATTACAACCTATATGAATCCTCATCTATTCTGTTTTGCATAATTTTTTATACGTTAGTATCTTAATTATTTTTCTATTGCTGTGTTGAAATACTATGACTAAGTCAACTTATAAAAGAAGACATTTAATTTTGGGCTCAAAGTTCCAGAAGGTAGTACAGTCCATGACTATCATGGTGGGGAGCAAGGTGTCAGTCAGACATGGCTTTGGAGCCATATCTAAGAATTTACATCTGATCCACAAGCATGAAGGAGAGCAGGAAGGAAAGAGAATGGTGTGGGCTTTTAAAGCCTCAAAACCTACCCTCAGTGACACACCTTCAACAAGGACACATCTCTTATTCCAAGTAGTTTTACCAGCTAGGGCCATTCTCATTCAAACCACTACAGTTAGTTTGATTCTTCTCTCTGAAGAAGGAAGTATAGGATATTTTATAGTATTTATTGTCAGACTTTTGAACCTCATCAGTGGCCCATTAATCAATCCAAGTGCTCCTTTTTGTTTCTAGGATGATTTTTGAAAGATATTTCCTTGCTTGTCAACGGAATCATGAACAAACTGAGTTCAGTTAGGTCTTATCTTGTACCTACCTAGGTTTTGTAGCTAGTTATTGAGTACTATGTAGTTACACTACAGTGACCAAATGCCCACAGGTCACAACTTTTTTATCTCTTGCCTTTTGCTGGAGGCTAAGAAATGATTTTTAATACTTTACTTGATCTGTAGATACTAAGTAGTACTTGAATTACTCAACTTGAGTATTGCCTAGTATTATTTATGACTTGATGTTTTGTTCCAAAGGTAAATATAATTGCTGGTGTTTTATCAGGTATCGGTTTATTAAGAGCTTGACAGTATGACATCAAATTTCCTCATGGTTTTTATGCATGCCATTCTGGTTTGTCTCTGTGGTTTATTAAAGTGGCTGGCCAAGAAGCCACTTATTTCTGGGTAGCTGCAATAGTCGTTAGGGAAAGTAGCTTGTTTTTGCAAGAAAAAGAAATTAAAAAGCTGTTCATTCCATTAGTATTAATAACATTGATCCAAGAAGCTTTCTTGTGGATAACCACAGTGATGTTAGACTTTGATCATGAGTAGCTCACTTATGCAGTTGGAAATGAATGAGATAGAATTAATACTGTAATACATTTTAGATAGTGGGAAGTTCTAAGACAGGTTTTAAATCAGTGGATTAATAACTAAAGATAATTTGCAGAACATTTTGTTTGCGTTACTATTGGATAAAACATACAAATGTGTGCTTGCCCTAGTTAGCACTTCTACTTAAAGTGGTCACAGCTCTGTATTTGCTGATTTTTGTGACTTATATAGAACCTCAAGAGTTTGTAGATTTAATACAACTAGTGGGATGAGGCCTTTAGAGTAGGACGTGGAGTGCAGACAAAGAAGTGGAAAGAACCCAAGACTTTAACTGGAGAACCTGAAAAAGCAGAGTTGTCACATGAGATGGAGGTTGCTTCAAGCAGATCAATTTTGAGTAGTAAAAATGAAGAGTTTAGTTTGGGACATGGAAAGTGTGACTATCCCTTGGAGAAACTGAGTAGGTGGTAATAGTGTGAGTACCAAGTTAGGGAGACCCAATGTGAAAACTTGAGCTATCTAGCTGTTCAGTAAAATTATGAGACAGAATGAGATCCTGAAAGGAACAAAGAACCTAAGACTGTCTGGCATGACAATTTCAGGAGCTGGAAGGAAGAGGAGATCAAGAAAGGAGATTAAGGACTGTCCAGTGATGCAGGGTGGTTTAGAACGCAAATCACCTGGTTTGACCTCAGAAACAGCACAAGACAGACAGGCTTTTGTGCAGGATCTTTTTGGGGTTCTGTTACTAAGAAATAGTTGGAAGATGGGGAAAAGTAAAATGAGAAGGAATGACTGTTGAAAGGTGCATTATTGAGCAGGTTATTTGCATGAGCAACTGACTTATTCTTGAAGAAGTCTTTGAAAACAAAAGAAAACTATGCCTTCAGATAGGAGCCAAGGAGAGTAATTATCTTCCAGTTCTCTCCTGTTGGTCAGAAGTTGTCTATGATGTTAACACTTTTACTTTCTAAAAGTTTTCTCTCTCTCTGGGTTTGCTGTAAAAGTTCTAAAAAAGTTTTTCTGTCTTTCTGGGTTCAGATTTTTCTGAGTATTTCTTGAACAAAATACTGAAGAGTCAATGAGCCACAGAAAATGCAGTTGAGATTCCATTGGAGTGAGATGTCCTGTGTTACCCACTCCTTGTGCCATCTCTTAGATGGTAGTCACAATCACAATAGGTGGCTAGCAGAAGTCAGTAGAAAACGGCTCATTCCCATGTTCTTGGTCTTCCTTTTTTTTTTTTTTTGGTTTTGTTTTGGTTTTGGTTTTTGGTTTTTGGTTTTTGGTTTTTGGTTTTTGGTTTTTTGAGGCAGGGTTTCTCTGTGTAGCCCTTGGCTGTCCTGGAACTCACTCTGTAGACCAGGCTGGCCTCGAACTCAGAAATCCGCCTGCCTCTGCCTCCCAAGTGCTGGGATTAAAGGCGTGCGCCACCACCGCCCGGCTTGGTCTTCCTTTCTTTTAGCTAGCACTGCAATAGGCTTACTCCTGGCCTCCTCCAAGGGTCAAGATGCTTTAGTTGATTTATCCTTTTTGTGGCATAATTTCAGTAGCTGCTGGCTTAGTTAGCACTCGATAAGATTCTCTTCTCATTACTAGGCCATTGGTATTTGCCATCTTGTTTGCACTATGAAGTGGTATTCATAGGGCTTTATGGTTGTTAGGGTTAGTGTCTTTCCCATTCTTTCCCTCTTCTACCCATGGTAAGTTTAACGCACTGTTCCAAAGTAAGGAGTTGAAAATAGCCAGACAACTTAGAGTTCTGTAGAGCTCTCCTTCTCTCTTTTCCACCTCTGACCCTTCCTCCTCCTCCTCCTCCTCCTCCTCCTCCTCCTCCTCCTCCTCCTCCTCCTCCTCCTCTCCTCCTCCTCCTCCTCCTTCTCTCTTCCTCCTCCTCTTCCTCTCTTCCTCCTCCTCTTCCTCCTCTTCCTCCTCTTCCTCCTCTTCCTCCTCCTCCTCCTCCTCCTCTTCCTCCTCTTCCTCCTCTTCCTCTTCTTCCTCTTCTTCTTCTTCAAAGTAAGCAAGCAAAAAACTGATCTGGAAGACTTGGATGAATGGACTTTCTTTGCTATTTTTGCTTCCATCTGTTGACTCATTAAAAAAAAATCAGAGATACATTTTAGCATGTAGGGGACAGTTTTAAGCATAAGATCATTTGTAATCTGGGAACACAGTGCACATGTCCTCAAGATGCTACCCTGTAATATTACATAGAAATTGTGTTTTTTAAAAATCCAGCACTCCTGAGTTATAAAAACAAACTATCAAGGAAAGAAATTTTCACATAAAAGTCAGAAGTTACGTTAGTTAGATAATTTTATACATGACCTAAATGGTTACAGTGGTTATCTTACATGTGGTCTTAGTTGCAAAATTATAATACAGTCATTTTGAAATGGTAAAACCCATTGAAAAGCACATTGTGGCTTACTTTGGTTTTGCCAACTCTGCCAGTAGCAAATGATGGGCTGTTTCCATGGAATGTGTGTTTTAACACCTAGAATAAGACTGGCATTGAAGACTTTCTCACTGAGTGAGCTTCAACTGTGGTAAGAAGTACAAATAGGTTCCTTTGGCCCATGTGATAAGGATACAGAAGAATTTCCAATTGGTCTCTCTTGGTTACCTTTTTCATACTCTGTGATGAGAATTAGTTATGTTCTTGATATATTGAATGTCTTGAATGCTACATCCTTGCTGTTTGATTATTTATTTATGTTCTTATAGTGCTAATATGATATTTTACTTATAGTAAGTAGGCCCTTCATATACAGTGATTGGATTCATCCAAGGAAATACACGTTACAACATTTCATGAATGTATGGTTTGGTGTGTATATGTAATATATGTGCTTTTTTGTGTAGGTGGTTGTGTGTGTATGTGTAGAGATCAAAACTGAGTACTTTTCTTCAACCACTCTTTACTTGAGAGAGTGGGGGGGAGGAAGGGGGGTAGAGGTAGGTAGGTATCAGTCTTTAACTGAACCTGAAGCAATTTGAGTAGGCTGCCAGGCCAGTGAACTTGGAGGAATCTCTGTGTTCCATTCTCCTCTGACTTTGGGATGATAAGTCATATACCACTATGCTTGGCTCTGTATGTGGTTCTGAGGAACTTGGGTACTTACAGTTGAAATTAGTTGTAATGACTTATTTGAAAGTATAATGATCTTTTAGACTCTTCTTCCCTTTCTTTTCTTTAAACAGATAGAAGGAAAAGGACAGAATCACCAGCACTGGCTGAAGGTAAATATGTCTTTGGGGGAAATGAATGTTGAGACATAAGTGAAAAATAAAATAAATATAAACCTACATTAAGAAAATATCATTTAGTAAAAAGTTTTTTTAATATATTGAAATCAATATAAAACTTAACTAAAAGTAGATTTAGATAATATGTAATTTCTGTCTTAGAATAGGGAGTAATGGGGGACAAATAAATTAATTAGAACTTTTACTGACAGCCCTTCAAATAGGAGAGGTATATGTTTTCTTTTGGATTCCTTTCTCTGTTTCTCTGTAACCAGTAGAATTGATCAATAGAAGTTCAAGATATAACTTTAATATTTATAATAAGTGAGAGGGGGAGAATATGGTACCTATCCATTGGAAATTAGAGAGAAAGATACTTTTATACATTATCTTAAATAAGAATTCTATCTTGTTGTTAGTTTTAGTTTTTTAAGAAAAATGTCTGAAAGTTTCAGTGAGATGACACAGGAGGGGAAAGTACTTGCCATGAGTCTGAAAGCCAAGGTGAGTCCAGAACCTAAATGGGAGAAGCAAATGACTAGTTCTTACAAGGTGTCCTCTGACCGCCAGGTGCACACTCAAACATACATATGTACATGTACCATACATATTAAATAGCAAAAAGTAAGTAAAAATGTTTAAAAATCTTAGAAGTAATGGATACAGTTGTTTAAATTGCCATTAAGGGTCTTGAGTATATAAATATTTGTAATCCTTTGAGTATTTATTTTGCCAATATTTTACTTTCAGAAATTTATAGACATTTTAAAATCTTAGTTTTATAAATGTGCTTTGTGGTTTTCCAGTTAAAACTTTGTTGTAAAAAATCTTATTTTTAAAAATTTAAGGTATTTTAAAGTATCTAATATTTAAATGTTTAAATACTTAAAAATATTTAAGATACATATTTTATCTTAAAATTCTGTCCTCTTCTAAGTTACAAAAGAAAACATATTTCAAAACCAGTAATTTTATTAGAGTAGATATGACAGTCCTCATGAGGACCCCTCAGTATTGTCATATTTCCCTGATCCTGTGTCACCAGTTATCATGCTAAGGACATCTTTGGTAATCTGTAGGAACCTGTGACCTCTGACCCACAGTAATGGTTCTAAATGACTCATGATGTGAGGAACCCAGTTAAATTGAAATACTGTTACAGATATCCAGATTTATGTATGGTAGGCTCATCTATCCTTTGAGAGCAGAGTATAAGCTTTAGAACAGTGGTTTTCAACCTGTGGGTTGCAACCCTTTTTCACATGGTTGCCTAAATGAAAAGCACAGGTATTTACAGTCTCATACATAACAGTAGTAAAATTATAGTTATGAAGTAACAATGAAAATAATTTTATGGTTGGGGTCACCACAACATGAAGAACTGTATTAAAGGGTTGCAGGCAGCACTAGGAAGGTTGAGAACCACTGCTTTAGAATAACTGCTAACTACTGTAAAAATATTTGTAATTTTATTTAGTAACAAGTTCATGGAAACTACTTTTGCTGTAACTTGTTGACTATAATCTTGATTAAAAGACTTGTTCATTTTTCATGTAGAAGTTGGTAAAATGTTTCCTGTTCAATTTCATAGACTTTGCACTCTCTGTGGACTCCAGAACAATGAAAAACCACATCCTCCTTCCTTTCTCATCCTCCTTCAGTGAGTGTAGTTTTCTGGTCCTACATAACTGATTTTAAAAGAAAAGAGATGCCTGGTATGGTTGTAAAGACTGTAAATCCAGCATTCTGGAGGCCGAGACAGGAGAGGAGCATTGTAAGTTTGTGGCTAGCCTGAGTTACAGATAGAGAAATCTTATCTCCAGTGAAGAAGGTGTATATGTCCAATCCTTTGAAATATCCTAATAGTAGAGATTAGAAGTTTGTGAAAAGGCTTTGAAGACAATTCTGTTTGCTGGTCAGTAACAACAGAAACAATATGTTTTGGGAAAGAGCATTTGATAGGCATTTGCAGGTTCAGGGAATGGAGATCTTTGGCGGTTTGGTTGATTGTAAAAACACCACCAACATTGGTTTTGAAGGGGCCAGTTGTATTATGGTGATACTGAGTTCTTTCTGTAAGTGTGATCTGGCCTCAGTACTCCATCTTAAAAATATTCTTACAAGCTACAGTTCAAAGTTTCTTAAAGGAAACACTACTGTTCCACCAGTTGCTGGTTTGACCTAAATCACTGAATTTCTTTAGTTTTTAGGTTCCTTTCACAAGATTCAGGAGTTGAGTTTTTCCCAACATTTCACACACCCTTTATTTGGCATGCTTCTGTCCTCTTTCATTTATGTTCTTTTCTCTTTTATCCCTCCCAGCAACTTTGGCCATATGGTAGGAATATTAAAGTATGTCTAACTTACATGCTCTATAAGATATATTAAGATATATGTGTGTGTGTGTGTGTGTTGGGGGTTATTACAACTTTAAAAGTTGTAATACTCAGTGACACACTTTGTTCAATTTATTACATATGCATAATACATTTGGTCTTACAATGGTTTAAAGCCATTTAAAATTCTACACTATTAAAGTACTTTCTTAATGTTTGTCTATAAATTTGCCTTTAAAAAAATAAAAGTACCAGTGTTTACATTGTTGCTTTAAATGCCTTGTAATTTGAGGCTTACCTGGACTATATACTGAATCCTGTCTCAAATAAAATACAATTCAACCAGGGTTTTTTTTTTAAACTCTTTAAATGAAGTAAGATAGTATTTTTAAAACTGATATAATGAAAAAGCCAATGTATTCAGTTGTAATTAGCACCTACTTGACAATGTAACCTTGTAATGCTGGCCAGAGTCCTATTAGCATTGTAAAAGATAATGATTCTTAAATATAGAAGAAGATTATTTAAGTACTGTCTTAGATAGGGTTTTCATTGCTGTGAAGAGGCACCTTGACTAGGGCAACTATTATAAAGGACAATGTCTACTTGGGGCTGGCTTACAGGTTCAGAGGGTCAGTTCATTATCATCAAGGCAGGAAACATGGCAGCCTCCAGGCAGGCATGGTGCTAGAGGAGCTGAGAGTTCTACATCTTGTTCCAAAGGCAAACAGAAGACTACTGTCTTTCAGGCAGCTTCGAGGAGGGTCTCAAAGCCCATCCCTACAGTGACACATTCCTCCAACAAGGCTACACCTACTCCAACAACACCTTACCTCCTAATAGTGCCATTCCCTGGGCCAAACATTCAAACCACCACCACAAGAATATATTTTAAAAATTACCAAGCAGAGAAAAATATATGGAGTTTTGTTTTTGTATTTTGATTATGAGCCTGAAGGAGATATAAAAATATGTAAAGTTTTTGTTTTTGTATTTTGTTTGATTATGAGCCTGGAGATATGTTTAGGAGAATGATTTTTTAAGCTCTTAAGTGTAAAAATAGAGGAAACAATTTTCCTGTGCCAGCTTACTTCATTATACCAGACCCAGTAAAGACTACTGAGTACTATTTAAAGACTTTTTATTTTTATTTATTCCTCTAATAATCATTCTTGCAAAACATCTTTATGTTGAAGTTTTTTTCTTGGTTTTTAAATTTTAGTACTAGAAATTTCAGAAATCAGAGATTTTTCTCAGTTTTATCCATTACACCATTATTTAGTAGATAAAGTACCTGTATCCTCTGTAGGACACTTTGGATAAAACAATTAACAACTAATACCCCATGGGAAGGCCCACTTCCATTGTTTCTTTAGTCATCAGTATTAAAGAAACTCCTTATGGTAAGTGTCTCCTAAACATACAAGCTTTGCTCTTTAGAAGCCAACCCTTATAATTACTAGTTAGGAGAAATAAGTTGTAACTGTGTGAGTATAGTGTAATAATTTAATGGGGGTAATAATCTTTCAACTTTCTTTTCACATAATTGAAGAAACCTCTCTATTAAATAGTTAGAAGACATTTTTAAGATTTGGTTATTGGTGGCCACTGAGAATTAGAACAAATGAAGAAAAATTAACACATGAGTGATTTCAGCTTAGTATACAGATTTCATATTCTTGAGGCCAGGATTTATGTCATATTGTATATCCAATGACTAGTTGAAATTTCTTTTTTTCCCCCCTAAAAATTGGCAGAAATCTAAAATTTAAGTTCTACAGACAATATTTAAATAGTAGCTGGATAGCTATTTGGATGTTATAGGGAAATTCAAACTATGATAAAAATGGCTATGATTGAGCCTCTCATTTTAGCGTGGATGGTCCCTTCTTTGGTTTCAGATTTTTATGATTATTGGTAACCAAATGTAAAAACCATTTGATGTGTCTTAATCCTTACAGAGATATTAACTTAAGAACCTTTGATCCACATAGAAAGGACACCTGATTTAGTAGAATACTTTATCTCTCAATAGAAATCATGAGGAGAAGAAGAACATGGAAACGCAATTTAAAGGTCACTGCTTCAGCCCTAGTGAGGTCAGCACTGGACTTTTATTCCTACTTGGGAAATTCTGGCATATTTCTGAGCTCCTCCCTCTTTTATTCCTAAGAAGTCTAAGGGCATGGCATGGAATGTTGGTATGGAGCGGACAGTGATGTCTCTGTCCCTTATTCTCCATGCAAAAACTAAAAACAATGTTACTATTGATAATGTTGGTGTTACCTATTTTAGCCCTTGCTGTAATATTTATAAACTGAGTACAAAGAAAAGGTGACAAGGTAATTGAGCTGTTACTATAAACAACACACGAGCAAAGTTAAGAAATGTTAGGGACTAAATGAAGAAGCAGTTCCCTATTATGTAGGCATAAAAACTAGTATTACAGAAGTCCTTGTTTAGAATTCTTAAAACTCAGTTAGGAAAAAAAAAATAGTGGCAGACCAGTTAGCACTGAGTTAAGAGAACAGATCAGCCTGAGAAATTTTTAGAACAGAATATGATACAGAGAATTTCTAATACAAAAGTATTAGAAAAACTGGAACAACCAAAGACAGACAGGATGAAACAGTGAAAAGGAAAGAAAGCCAAGATAGACCTGTAATTCCAGCTATTCGGGAAGCTAAGGCAGGAGAATCAAAAGTTCAAGACTAACCTGGACAAATTAGTGAGACCCTTTCCCCCAAAATAACAAGAACACTGGTGAGAAAAGTCTGGTAAAGTTTTTGCCTAGCATACCCAAAGCTGTAGGTTCAGTCTTCTGAATTAACTCCACCTACATAAAAAGGAAAATTAAAGACAGTCTGCTGCCATCACCCCATTCCTACTATTCAGCAACTGCTAACCTGTCCTGCCTGGATACTTCTGTTTTCCTCCTGCCTTCTCTTTACCTTCCAGAACCTTTCTTCCACTGACATAACTAGCAGAAACTGGGCTGTGGGGAAATTTCATATACAGGTTGTGTAAACACAAAAAGATTCCACGTATTTTAATTTTTTGTTGTGTATTTTCAGTTATTTCTCAGCTTAAAGAAAAAATTAAAACTCAATTCTCTCTGGGCAGTCTTTACCAGCCTTACTGAGACTGGATGAGATACTCCTCTTTGTTCATGGTTTCCTTTGCTCATTTCACACTGTCAATCTAGTATCTCCACTTGTCTCAGAATTCCTCAATTCTAGATTTTTATTAACTACTAGCAGTACCAGATAATATATAATACATAACAACACATACAAAACTATTTGGAAAAAAAGAACTATATGGGCCTTTATGTAATGCTAAAGCAAATAAAATAAGTCATTTATGATTTGTTGAACACCTATTAGGAGTAAGGGAGGGTGTCTGAATTCTAATCCAAGCTTTTTGGTTAGGCACATTGGATTGACACCCTTGTGCTCTGTAGTGACTGACCACATTTTTAAATGCTTTTAACTTATTTGTACATTATAGTAATCTAAAAGTAAAAGAATTCTTTGAATATATACCAGTAGTTGAGGAACTAGAACATTATTGGAACGTTGGAGCTGCTCAGTGTTATAATAATGTCTTTTAATGTCATCACATGGAGTTTCCTGGTTTAATTCCCATACTCTGTGTTGTTTTTCATTTAAGGAATTTGTAGCTAGCGTTAGTTTATTTGTACTAGATTGTAATTCTTTGGGTACGTATAGCACATGAACTTTGTATTGAACACCAAACTCTTTCTCAGAGTAGCCATGCCTGTTTACACTTCCTTCAGCAGCACAGCACTCCCATTGTTTCTTCCCCTTACATCTGTATAGTACAACTTTGGAATATATACTAGAATAAAATCATTTTAAAAGGCTGTGTTTCCAGATTAATCATTATCAAAACTATTGGCATACATTTATTTTGGAACATGACATACAAAGAAGTCATAATTCAAAGCAAAATGCTACTTCAAAAAACATTAAGGATGACATTTTGATACTTAAATAAGACTGCTGTTAATATTGAATATTCATGATATGAATAGTAATGAATTGACTACATTTTGAGTTCTTGAAATTAAATATAATTATGTAATTATTGCTGTTATGAATTTTAAAAAGTGTTAAGTTTAAGAAAGTGAATTTCGGCCTGGAGAGATGGCCCAGAGGTTGAGAGCATTGAATGCTCTTCCAGAGGTCCTGAATTCAGTTCCCAGCAACCACATGGTGGGCCCTCTTCTGGCATGCAGGCATAAATTCAGGCAGAACACTGGATGGATGGATGGATGGATAGATAGATAGATAGATAGATAGATAGATAGATAGATAGATAGATAGATATGTATATATGTATGTGTGTATGTATGCTTAAAAAAGGAAGTGAGTTTTTAATACTGTAGTTGTTTAATGATAATATTTTTTAAGAGGAATATTGAGCATTTCTCTCACAGGATTCTGAATACTCTTGTATTGCTTACCTGCATGTTCTCTGTTAGCTGTGATAGCTGAAGGCCATTCTAGTTAAACTTGGATGCTATGAAAGTCTGACATAGTACCATGGTTGTGGTTTACTTCTACTTCCATGCACTGATCTCTTATATTTCTTATACATGACTTCATAGCTTTGTAAGTAAAGTTTTTAGTTAAGGTTCTTCACTTTAAAGTTGGACGTTGAAATAAAAATTGAAAGTGTATCCACTAGATGTCACTATAGGAAAGATGTCACACATGTATGCTGTAGCTGAAGGTGTAGCAAGGGTGCAGTTTTATAAGTAAACTCACTTTACATGAGCCACACATTGTATGACACACAGAATAAAGTCAGCTTTCTCAATTTTAATTATTTTATCATACTAAAATTAAAATATTTTGATCTTGGCATGTGCCTTTAATTAATCATCTGCTATAGTGAACGTTTAGTACTTGGTTGTGAGCTGTTAAAAGACTGGTTTGTCTTAAGAGATTGTCAAGGGAAAAAAGGATAGAAGTAGGGTGACCACTTAGAGTCATTGAAATAATCTGTTAAACTAGTGACAAAAAGTATATTGATAATGTCAGTATATTAGCTGCTTTTGACCGTGATAATGTGGAATTTGAAAACTGGCAACTTAGCAGTCACTTGGTGGCTTTGCCACAATAGTTAAGTAATATGGACTTGGCACAGTGTTTGGTGGATTAGGTTTAACAGAATGGAAATTGGTGAGGAAGCAAGGCTGATGAGCACAGAAAACTGCTTTTAATGAATTTTCCTGCAAAGAAGAAACAAGGGAGTCATGTGGGAGCTAGAGAAGGAAAGAGAATAATAATACACTTTTGTTTTATTTTAAGATAGGAGAAATAAATACATGGATCCTAATGGTACATAGATCCTAATGGGAGAATGTACAAAAAGAAAAACCATAACTAGGAGGGAAATTTGGGAATGTATTATACTAAATGAAAGCATGGGGTTGGAGTGATGACTTGGAGGTTAAGAGCACTGGCTGCTCTTCCAGAGGTCCTGAGTGCACTTCCCAGCAACCACATGGTGGCTCACAACCATCTGTAATGGGATCTGATGCCCTCCCTCTTCTGGCACATGGGGTGTACATGCAGATAGAGCACTCATTTATTTACATTCAGTAAATAAGTCTTTTTTTAAAATGAAATCATGAGTATAAACCTAGGCAGACACTTTGGAAGTTGAAATATGAGAATTGCCTTTTAAATTTTCTGTAACTCAAGAAGTGAGTTACAGTGGCCTTGACAGGGAAAGCTTTATTGTAATGGTAGACGTTAAGAGGCAGATAGGAATGGATTAGAAGATTGGGAATTGAAAAAGTGGAGAAGACTGATGGCAGACAGTATTATTTATACTTACCAACCGAGTTGTAAAGATAGGAAACATGGTGCAGTAGTGGAGCAGACAGGAGGTTCTGAGCTGTGCAGAGCCAGTGTTTGGAAGGAGAGTCGGCGTAAGAATAGGTGCAAAGAGAAGACCCTGAGGTTGCTAGTAAAGCAAGTGGACATGGACAGCTTTGCCTTATTTTAGAAATTCTCACCATAAAGCATAGCTATACTTGGAAAGAAGAGCTAGAAAATTGAGCTAAGGACACTTATTCCAATATTAAGATTTGTGAAGTCACAAAGTGTGGTTTATATTCTGGTGTTGGTGCATAGGTATGAATACTTACGAGCGTACATGGGGAATTAGGGAGACATTGAATGTCTTCCATTATCTCCCCTTTTTAGTTTTGACAGTCTCTCACATGAATCATCTGTAGCTTACCCTGTAAGGCCAGCAAACTTCTGGGGTCCACTGGCTCCATCTCTTCAATAATGGGTTACAGACTGGAAACGTTTGCATTTTGCATGTGAAAGATGGAATAAGGTCATTTCCTGCATGGGAGAATGGTGGGAAGTCTGAGGAGATTTTTTTTTTAATGTATGGAGTTAGCCCTTGGTGTAGCTATTCAGAGCATGTTTTGGTATTTATGGTCATGTATTTGAAAGCTGCAGCTGTCAACCAGGAGTACTTGTGCCTTCTGAGAAACACTTGTCACTATTTGGAGACACCCTTAGCTGTCAGTGAGTATGAACATTTGGGCAGCAGTTGTGCTAGGTTAGTCATTCTCTCCCTGAGATTATTTTGCCCTAAGGGGACATTTATGGGACATTTTTTGATTACTGCATTGTGGTTTTATGATCATGTGCAGGTTTACTGGTTTCTAGTGGGTTGAGGCTCAGGATGCTGTTAAATATGCATTTAACATTAACTGTTAAATTAGCATCAAACATTAACTGTTTGAGGTAGACCTCAGTAAAAAAAAAAGAATTACCCAGCTAAGTGCTGCCAAGATTGAGCAATACCAGATAAGCAGTCATTTTCAAAGTAAACATTTATATTGGGGTAAAAGACAAGAAATTCTACATCATCACACTGGAATGAGTGGGTCAAGACCAGGTATATTGCAGTGGTGAGGAGTGTAGGCCCACTTTATGGTGTGATCACTGGAAACCAGCAGATTTATAGAGTGGGACATGGGAAAACAAATAGCTACTACCAACATCTTCCCTGCAGGTGGCGTGGTGTACATATCCCTTCTTTCTCCCTCCTGTACTATGATGGTGGTATGCCAGGAAGACTGCTTTTAAAATGCCATTTGGCAACTTCTTGACACAAAAGGGCTAAAAGTGGGCCTTATTCTACTTAGACCTTTGAAATCCATTGATAAGTTGGGTTCTGAGCAGTCCTGACAGTATTCTTTGAGGTCACTGTGTATTCTAGCTTCTAGATTTGATCCTGGTTTCCTGACACCACCTTTCACCTTCACAGAGCCATGGCAAATCCTTACGTAAGATTTATGCCAGTTTTTTTTTTTTTTTTTTTTTTCCGTTGCATTTTGTTTGAAAGCTTACTAAGTTGGAACAGTAGCTGGTTCTGAGTTGATGATAAAGTTTTGGTGAATCTTAGAGGAGAAAAACATATTGTGATTTGTATAGTAATTTTCTTAAATGGTTAATTAATTGATAACCTTCTTCAGTCTAATAGTTAAGAGTGATTTAAATACTGTCTTTGTATTTCTAATAGGTTTGATTCAAATTGAAGGACAAAACCTTCATTAACAAAAATAATGGTCTGGATATTTACATTATTTGAAAAACAGTGCTATTAATTCAAGTTTAGAATTTGTACCTCAGAAGTCTTTTAAAAGAACATTTAACATAGCTTTTAATCAAGTGTAAATATTAGAACTTATATGTAAAAATATCTTTTCCCCATCTTGCTTATATAACTTTTTAAATATGTGAAACCAGGGGGACAGGAGCTATAAACTCAGCTGAGTGAACCTTTGTTGTTCCAAGTTACCATGTGAGAACCATGTGACCCTGCACCTGTTGGCATCTATGTGCAAGCCAGCCTTGCTGAACCCCAGGCCTCTACGTCAGCCTTTTACTGGAACTAAATGATGTTGCCATTTTTATTTTTAGGTTTGCTGGCATGGGTAATCTCATTAAGGTGCTAACCAGGGACATAGACCACAATGCAGCACATTTTTTCTTGGACTTTGAAAGTAAGTCTCCTTAGCCCTTCACAGCTGGTGCATAATGGTAAAGGTGGAAGATTAATTATACTCACACCACAGTGAAGGCCAGCCAGAATATTTGTTACTTAAACATGGGGAATCAAACAAAGGTTGCATGATTTTTTTCCCTTAATTGTAGGCAAACATCACCATCATATGTATAATTCTTTAGTTTCTCATTTGCTAAAATCATGTTGAGTCTGTAGCCAGTGGTGTCCTTTCATTAGTCCATGAAGCAAGTAGCCTTATGATGAATATTCTAATAGTATGCTTTAGTGACTATGCCAAGTCTGTTCACTTATCATCCTATATTAATTTGCTTTAAGAAATAAAATCTGTGCTGCATATCTAAAATGAACACTTTAAATAGCTTCCACAAATTTTACAAATCAGATTTGGTGAGAAATACCTGCTATTTTCATTGGCATAAAGGAAGTAATTTTTACATTTTAAAATGAGATGTGAAGGTGAGCTTTGGCCAAACCTTAATATTTGGCTCTTTAATAAATTATTGTTTCACTGCTATACTTAGAAAGTTTCATAAGAAGTAATTCTTGATCGGAATTTTTTTTTTCAGAATACTAGCACTATTGGAATACTTAAAGAATTTTTCATTATAAGGCCATTAATGAAACTTGTCTTGGGAGAATTTTGAGAAGAATTAGAGCAACAGTTGTGCCATTATGTACAGGAAAAATCATATTTCACCTCTAGGTCCTACACATCAACACCTTGAGAACCCGGTTTGCTGTCTGCCAGAGCACAGTCTGGGTAACCTGAAGGATGAATTCATGGCCTAATGAACATTTTCCCTGTTACTATTTTTTCTTTAAGTCAATTTCAGATGTTCTTTTTATAAAGGGATATTTTCTCTTTCTCATTCTTGTCTTGACAGGTACCTTAACATGGGGAATCTTCTTAAAGTTTTGACATGCACAGACCTTGAGCAGGGGCCAAATTTTTTCCTTGATTTTGAAAGTGAGAAGATGATTTTATATCTATTTCTCTTTGCCTGCAGTAGACTGCGTTTGTCTTGCACTAATGAATGTTTCCACTTTGCCATCTTTTTAACTGCTTTGCATGACTGAGCTATGAATTGTTTGATTAAAACTTCTGGTGCCTTCTAGAATTGAATCATTTTATAAAGTAAATTATAGTAAAGAAGTGTTTCTTTGAATTTCTAAGAGATTGTGTCTCTTAATTGGCAATTATTTTTATTTAAACCCTATAATAATGAAGACACTTATGAAAAAATAAGAAAAAAACCCACTATCTCTATTATTTGCTAGTATAAGCAGTATTTGAGGGAAAATTATTACAACTGAGAAAAAAATGGATCAGGTTTTGTTTATTCCTTATGCATATATAAAGTATTTTAAATTTGGATCAGTTCATGAAGGCTATTCAGAGCTCAGTAATTTGGGCATACTATTAAAAGGTAAGTGTGAACCTAAATTATGTAATTTTTATAGATAACTTTAAGAAATTAAAATGATTTTGTGCATATCAGCAGTTAATTTTATTCTGACTCTGAGTAAAAAGAAAAATAACAGGTTCACAGACCTTTAAGTAATTTGCCTTGTATCTGTTCTGTGTTGCATGACTTATTGTATTGTGGTCTGAGAGCAGCAGGTAAGTGCATCTGAGCTCTGTGCATGCTCTGCTTTGGCTTTTGGCTGTCAATATTGCTTCAGCTTGTCTGATTGTTAAATTGAGAAAAATGATTTTAAATTGATGTTATAGTGTGAATGTTGCTATTTTAACGGACAATTAGAAAATTGTTAGGAAAGGGTGAAGAGATATTTGTAAATCATGGGCTTTGTTATATTTGAACAGATTTTTAAGTACTTAAATTTTAGACTTTCTGATTTTGAAACGCAAATAACTTGAAAAGAAAGTCGTTTTGTTTTTCACCTTCAATTTAGTTTTTATATAGTTCATTCTATTTTATGACCCATTTCTACAATTTATCCTTTAAGCCAGGGTAATGTTTGATACATACATATATACATATATACATACATACAAACATGCATGCATATTTTCATTTTGTAGAATACTTTGTAGTCTCTAATAGGTTCCTACTTTTAGTACATTTGTACAAAAATCTGTTACAGTCTGGGTGCTATGTGTAGGCTAATAAAGGAGGAAAGCCAAAAACAAGACCATTAAAATTGTTGAGATTTTAGGGAAAGTGCACCAGATGAACATTAGTTTTCTTGACCCTTCTGAACAATTGGACAGTGCTGTTCTAAGTGCATGTTCAGCATGGATTTTAATCAGCTTGAGGATGTTGAGCAGACTGCTGACTTAAAGAATGTTCTTTCAGATGAGGCAACTTACATTAAAGCTGTATTAGTTTATTTGCTCTGTTTGAAACTTGGTCCTCTATATTTTTCCGCTCTTCTGTCTTCTTTTTCCTTTGTCCCAAATGTCTTACATTTGCAGAATCTTGGCTTTGATATAGTCAAGATCTTGTTCAAGACTTGGCACTTGATCTTTTTATAAAGCTAGTATTCTGTTTTGTTAAAGTATGAACCATAATTTAAATGTAGAACTTGAAAAGATTACTAGATCCTGGCTTGCAGGGCTGGGGTGGGGGCATTTGCATCATTAGCTTCACATTTTAAATACCTAATATAATGGAGGAAAAGGTTTTAAGTCACAACAACAAAAATAATCAATAGTGTAAAATGATGTGTGAACCTTTAAAAGTAAACTTCTAGAAAGTGCTAGTATTTTAAAATGTGTGTTTTGTCTTCATATCTATGCACACATGTATGTGGTGCTGGTATATACCAGCAGAGGGCATCAGCTCCCCCTGGAACTGGAGTTTGCAGATGGCACTGAGCTGCCATGTGGTTGCTGGGAATTGAACCTGGGTCCTCTGGAAGAGCAGTAAGTGCTCTTAACCACTGAGTCAGTTCTTCAGCTTAAAACATTTTAAATGATACTTGTTGCTTTTATCATCCAATATAGAAGTTTTACTTTGCTGCTTGCTAGTATACCATAAAAGAGGCCTCAGTGAAGATACACTGTGTACTAGGCTACGATTTGCTCCTAACTTAAAATTCAGATGCTGAGGTACATTTTCTTTGGATTCTGATACTTGTGGGATCTTAATTTTATCTTACAGTTTTTTTAAACATATTTTTTCCTCTTTTTAAAGAAATACTCAGTTTTGAATTTGGGAACTTTATTATTAAGCTACTGTAATGACCATTAGATAACTCCTTTTTAACTGGTAACTATTATGTACCAGATCTGCCAATTCTTTTTTGCTATTTTAATACAGCCACATTATTTGATTTATAGGTCACCAAAGTAATTTAGATATATTATTCCAGTCAACCTTATTGGTTAGGCCCAGCTTCACATACCTTCAGAGTTGGGCTACACAAACATAATTTTGTATATAATCTCCAACGACAGTGAGAAGAAGCAGCAACATGCACAGTGGTGTTAAGACAGATGCCATTCTGTGTTTAGCTTTTGGGCATCCGAATGTATCAAATTATATAATCTCATGCATTTTAAACATAATTTGTGATACTTAGAAATTTATTATATAAATGAAAACTGTATCGAAGTCATTATTCCCCTTAACCCATACCCCCTTTACAGGTTTATACTTGAGTCCATGTATACTTAGAGCTAGCTTCTTGTATATCAGCCAGTAGCTGCTATGGAGACCTCAGCCTGTCTAGTAGAATAGAGACAAGTGAAGATTCGCAATCTAATTTACATATTTATATTTAGGATGTAGATCAGAAGGTCAGAGTTCAGTATGATGATACTAGAATTGGGTGTTGAGTGAATTGCAGTAATTACAGCTCAGTTTGGAAGATAACTGGAAAGAAGCAGCACCATGCACAGTGGTTTTAAAACAGATACTATTCTGTGCTCAGCAAAACATATTCTTTAAATACAGGAATTTCTCTTAAGTTCTATTAAGATAATAAGTTCAGAACTATTCCATAATATGACAGCATATATTAATATACCAAAATGGCAGCATAGTATAGCTTCTTCTAAGTCTTAGAGTTACCTACTGTTAAGGTTGTTAATTAATAGCTCATTCTAGTAAGTTTTTAGCAACTATTATGTCAGTGGCTCACAAAATTCTGGTTCATAGAACAGAAGAGCGACTTGGTTTTGTGCCACTTCTTAGCCTATAAGCTTACTATTTGTTAAACTTGATTTATGTATATCAGAGCAAATCAAAACAAAGTTTTTATAAAAGTGGTTATATAAAAATATAAGTGAGAAATAGATTCTTCTTTTTCTGCTTGTCTAGAGTGCCTTCCCATTAAGTCATACATTTCTTCTTCTCAATTCTTTTGTGTTGCCTGTCTTCCCTCTTTTAAAAAAAAAAAATTGGTACTTACTTTTAAGGCTAATGTTATTTTTTTCTAGTTAATCTTTTATATTTTCAGTACCTTTTGCCTTATTTTAGGAAAAGTCTGTTATGCTAGGTGCTGAGCTTATCCACCGTGCCAGTGGAGTACAGTATGCATTTTGGTTCCTGACCTGATAGAACTTAGGTAGATAGCTTCTAAGTATTTACAGAGTAAATGATTGTAAGGGTGGAGCTGTAAGCTCATATATCATAATTGTAATTTTTATGTTGACCCTTTTATTTCTACCTTCATATTAAAAAAAAAAAAAAAACCCACTGTCTTCTATTTTAGTCATTACTTTCAGTGATTCTTTGCTGCAGTTTTGTAGGGAATTCTTCTACCTGGTAGGAAATTGGTATGAAATGACTAAAATATTTAATTTTGCCTTCCAACAGTAAGAGCAATTTGAACATGTCTTAGTTTCTATTTAATAGAGTATACATTTAAGCCTGTGAGTAAAGAATCTTTCCCTCAATAGATACATTGCTTACATTCAAATGAGTACCATTTTGTTATCATGCTATGTGATGTGCTTTCCTTGGAAAAGTAAAGCTATGAAAAATCAAAGTGACAAGTCTTGGTTGCATTACATAGAAAATGCCTTTTTTTTAAATGCTTTATTTTACAATCTTTTTCTTCCTCCCTAGTATTTCACCCTTTGCATGATTTGCTTTCAGTAAAGCAATGCTTACTTGTCTGCTCTTTCTGTCTGTCTTCATTTCTACAGCAGTCTTCAGCAGCTTTCAAAATTATAAATGTGACTTTCCTGTGACAGTCTAAAAGATGTTTGATCAGTGTGGTGCTGGGTGTTTTTCCCTCTTAGGGAAACTTGAATCTTCTCCTTTATTTTAAATTTCTTGGTACTCATTAAACCTTTACTAGTTATTAACTACTTACAAGGTCTATTTCAATCTCCTGGATAATGTTTTGTTTGTATGTTAAACTCAGTGTCACATTTTTATGTTACTAGCCTAGTTACCACACCAAAAATACATATTTTAGTCTTGAAATGATACAAATGCCTTTGATATGTAATAGATAAAATACTGTCCTTTGTCATGAAATCTCACCTCATAACTTCAAACTATGTGTCTATTGATGTTGTGTCTGTAGTTCCACAATCCATATGAGAAAGAACTGAACTTTCATTTTTGCATGTACAAAGTATTTCTCTATGCTGCATCTGGTGTAAGTATAAAAGTGTTGGGTGTGCTTTTTTTTTTTTAAGTGGTGTGCCTAATTATTGCTTTGAAAATATGGTCTGGCTAAATATGGAAACAGTACTGCTTTAAAATGACAGCCTGATATTTATAAGACATATTTATTTATGTCATATTTAACCATATATTTATCTAGACATTTATCTATAATTCTGTATTTGCTCTTAGTAGAACGTTTGTAACTTTGAATACCATCTTTTAATATTTCTATTGGCTTCTCTTTTAATTACTACATTTTTATTTTTAAAGAGTAATTAAGGGAAGAAATAGATATTTCTATTTCATTTATATTTCATTTTTAAAGTTGGCTTTCCACACTAATGTTTTTCTACTGTACCTGTAGATCTGTCTTATGCATATTAAATTTAAACTTGGGTACTATAATCGTTCATTTTAAACGTGTTGTGTATTATTGACTAGTTGGCAGATAATAGGGGAAATTGAATCATTACCCCAAACATAAAATAAAGATAGAATTTAAGATGTTTTTACATTTAGTCTCATGTGTGAGGTAAAATTTTCTTTTTTAATTTTCTAAGTAAAGGGACAGATAGGAATAAAGCCAAGCAAGCAAGATAAACAGTGAGGCTGGCCAGATACATTCTGAATTAATCTTTTAAATTTGGACTGGGTCTCTTTCCCCTAAAAATAGTGTGTTATTATGGAGGAATCCTGCCACCATAGTTCTTCCTTAAGACATTATTTTACATACTCTATACCTTATTTGTAGTGTTGCGTGTGCTCTAGTTGGAAAGGCTTATGAAAAACTCTTTGCTTGAACAGTCCACTTTTTTTGGTCTCAGAATAGAAAGGAGTATATTTAAAAAATGAACCCTTAGAGGAAACAAATGACCATGCTATTAAAAATGGGATTTCGGTTACCTTTTGTCTGGCAGAGAAAAAGCCAGATTTTGTCACCTTTCAACATGTTTTCTGTTTAGTAGCATCACTGATGGTAAAGATGCCCGTACCCCAATATTTATAACTGTAATTACTCCTTTGTTTTCTTCCTCCTTGATCCTAGATAAGTAAAAAGTCAGTTTTTGCTTTGTCATTTCAAAATTTCGGCAGTGATCATGTAGCTTAAAACGTCCCCCCTTCAGCTGCTTAGAAGTTCTGTAGTGGACTTGTAGCTTGAACTCCTGCACAGGAACCTTGGCCCTCATACTGACCAATAGAGAAATTCAGTAATACTGCCATAGGTTTGGTCTTAAGCATATTCTTCTCTCTCATAACCTCATTATGATTCCAGTTGTTCAGACAATTTAAAATGGCCCCTAGCAAACCTCAGTTGTTCAAAATAAAATGGACTGTATAGGAAAATAAAGGAAAATGAAGTAGCTTTAAACTGTAGATGAGCAAGATACTTTAATAGGTAGTCTTCATTTCTATTTCATTAAAATAAAATAGTGATGCTTCATTTGTTAGTGACAGTGAGGCGTGCAGTACAAAAATGTGATTATTAAGCATATCAGACACTGATACGCTTTTTTGTAATCCCAGCATTCAGACTGAGACAGAGATTTACAAGGGCAGCCTGGGGTACATAATATATTAAAGGCTAGTCTGTGCTGTGTAGTGAGACTATCTAAAAAAACCAAAACTATAAGTAGTAGTACCAGTCTAAATTTTAATTAGAAATCTCAGACTGGTTCAATATACCACCATAATTTGTAAATTAAATTAAATGTTATATAATAATACTTTTCTCTTACTTCTTTATAGTTTGTATAAATTTGAAATTAGTTTAAATGTGTCTTCTAAAAAGTATAAAATTTATATTGAATAAAATCTAACTCATCCTTAGAAATTGGTTTGTTAATTGTTTTTAGGTAATACATGTATTAAAATATTCATGCTGCTGTAAATTTTCTTGTGCTTTCATGCTGTTTAGATGCCCAGCCTACAGAGTCTGAGAAGGAAATATATAATCAGGTGAATGTAGTATTAAAAGATGCAGAAGGCATCTTGGAGGACTTGCAGTCATACAGAGGAGCTGGCCACGAAATACGAGAGGTAAAGTTTATAATTTATATAGGCACTTAATCAGTAAAGGCCAATTGGCTACTTGTCACCTTGGCTTAATTTCTATTGTTTTCTGGATTTGTTATATTTGCAAGACCACTTGTCATTATTTCAAAAGCGGTTACAGTGCTACGCGGACAGAGAGTTATTACAAAGGGGAAGTGCTATCTACTCGTATGTGATCCAGTAACATCTGTTTGTTATAGTCTCACATGAAAATTAGGTTTTATTTTGGGAACTACTTACTTATGCTTTCTTCTTGTGGAAAGAGAATATTACTTTCTGGCTATACTCCTCAGCACAGTCCCACCTCCCGCTCTGTTTTTCAATTCCTAAGCTTCCTAGGAGAATGTTTCTCTTAATTACATCTTTATTTGCCTTTCTTTCCTCTGAATGTACTTACTCCATTCTGAGGCAGTGCTCAAACTCTCTTGCTTCTAGACCTGAATTTCTCATCACATTTCCTGAAGGCAATGCCTATGCTTTGTTCATGTTACTTTTCGGTATCAAGTAGTACAGAGGTCATCAAAGACAAGTCTTTTGGGCTCCCAATCAATTATCCTCAGACATCTGGAGTAGTAGCACCTCAGAGTAAAGTACAGAAAGAGGAGGATGCTGTGGTTACTTGGTAGCTCTTTAGTGTAAGGGAAGAGGGACACTGAAATGACTTGTAGTTTTTTTCTGTTTGTGACCGTCCTTGTCTTGCAGAGCGATCTCATATTTGCTTTGGTGTGGAGTACCCTTCTTTTCTTTTCTTCACATGTCAGAAACCTACTTCTTTTACTCTGTGTTCCTAGTTCTTTACACATATGTCTTTTATGGTACTCATGAACCTCAAAAAAAAAAATAATGACTTGGTGTTTATGTCTATACCACTCACCCGCCAAGCTCAAGTGTTAAACCCGGGCTCTTACATATTCAATGCCTAGCAAGGTGTAAATTGTTGAGGAAATAAATACTGGAGCTGTGGCCTAAACTTACTGCTATCATTCTAAATCTTAACATTTTTGTGAGTGATAGACTGTGACTATTACTATGAAGTCAAGATAGTCTATACCACTCACCCGCCAAGCTCAAGTGTTAAACCCGGGCTCTTACATATTCAATGCCTAGCAAGGTGTAAATTGTTGAGGAAATAAATACTGGAGCTGTGGCCTAAACTTACTGCTATCATTCTAAATCTTAACATTTTTGTGAGTGATAGACTGTGACTATTACTATGAAGTCAAGATAGTGGAAACATTTAAATATAATTTGAAAACTCAAACATGGAAGCAAAACAAAATAGCTTCACTATTCAGTAAATTGTTCTTTCCTTATAAGTCACAAGAATTCACAGATTATTTTAAAATGAATTTGATGTTATCTTCATGTTGATTAAATATAGATGAAATCTTATCACTTTGTCATAGTTACTTTTTTCAGTTACTTCTTATTGTAAGTGAAGAAAAAATCTCATTCACTACAAAGACACTTGTGTATTTTTCTCTCTATAGGTAGAACTCTTAGGATTGAAAAAAGTTTTAAAATTTTTTATTAGAAGGGTTGCTCTGTGTTTGTGTGGGAAAGGCTTGGTCCCTATGTATACTTCATTGACTTCTTGCTTAGATCGAGTTAATTTCTGGAAGAGAGTGTGATGGTAGGAAAGTTTATATAGTTATTTCAGAAAGGCCGTATGGGGCTGTAATACCAGAAACTCTGAATACCATGGCCAAAGATTGGAGTTCTCCACATGTCCTAGGTTTGCAACAGAGTTGATTTCCCAGAATTATAGCTATATTGAATTCACATTATTCCACAATTTTTGATGTGGAAAAGTAAACAAATGCTTTAAAGTGTGTGTGTATGTTTAAAGGCTTGTGTAGGGAAGCAAAAATATAACCATATAACACTAAAGAACATAAAAGCATAAGGGGGATGCCAGGCAGTGGTAGCACACGCCTCTAATCCCAGCACTTGGGAGGCAGAGGCAGGTGGATTTCTGAGTTTGAGGCCAGCCTGGTCTACAGAGTGAGTTCCAGGACAGCCAGGGCTACACAGAGAAACCAACACAGAGAAACCAACAACAACAAAAAAAAGTATGAGGGGGAAAATAAGAGACTGGCCTTATTAGACTTTGAGACTTACTGTGACTTACTGTGCCATCACTAACTGCTTGGTAAAGGACTTAAGGACAAATAAGTTATGTGTGGTGGCTCATACCAATAATCTGAGCACTTGTGAGGCTAAGGCAAGAGGATGCTGTGAGTTTTGAGGACAGCCTGAGCTATTGAGTTAGACTTTATCTTCATTTAAAACAAATCAACACAACAAAACAAATACCAAAAGAAAATTAAAGACAGAGAAATATGTAAGCAAAATAGTAATAAAATATGTGAACTGAAAAACTAGGAGCATGTTATCTGTGGGTTGGACAGATGCAGACAGTGTTGACGTCTTAAGAAATATATGGATTCTTGGGTGTAATTAGGTTTCTGAATAGTAGGAAAGAAGTTCACATGAAAGGACAGTGCTGAGTACATGCTAGGTTACAAAGAACTGATAGCTATTGGAACTGTACTAGGTGGCCTATGAAAAACAGACAACAGAAAATTGTTTCGGGAATAAACTTGTGTATCACTATGAAGAAGTTTCTTTTGTGAAGAGGAGCTATTCAGTCAGTGCAAATTGACACTGTAAAATGGTCATCAGGAGGTCTCTTCATAATAGAGGTCACTGTATCAAAAAACAAAAACTCTAAAATTATTTATACTTTTAAATGAGATGCGTGTATCTGTATGTTCCAAGTAAGAAAAAATGTAAAGAATAATGGCTCCTTAACTCACCATAATAAAATGGAAGCAACTAGTAACATTTCTGTGGTAATAAAATTATAAAACTCCATATAAACTGTAGCATAGTACAGGCATGTAATAACACAAACTGTTTCCTGATAGCTAGCTTGTTAATGGACTTGAGTATGTATTAAATAACATTTTTAAAATGTGCCTTTAAATGGGAATAAATATGGTTTGAGAGATGGCTCAGCAGTTAAGAGCACTGGTTGTTCTTCCAAGGAGGCCTGAGTTGTGGATCGATTCGATTCCCAGCACACACATGGTGGCTCACTTCCATTTGTAACTCTAGTTTTAGGGGATCCAATACCTTCTTCTGGCCTTCAGGCACCAGCCATGCATGTGGTTCACAGACATATATGCAGACAAAACATACGTATAAGTAAATCAGTATGTTAAACATATAACCTTAAAAGGAGTAATTATGAGTAACCTCTAGTTAGGATGAAGAGCCTCTAGTTAGGACGAAGAGCCTCCAATAATGTTGAATTCTGCCCTAAATTTTAACAGAATTGAAAATAAGTTTTGTAATACTTATTTCAAGGTAATGTTGTCATGGACATTACTAACTGCCATCTTGTATGTTGAGCTGTTAGGAATACTGGCCCAAAGCCTTACCAACATTAATGAATCTAAAGTGACATGTGAAGGAAGCAGACACTTAGAGAGATCCATAGAATATTAACCATGAAGGAACATATCTTCAGTTCCATAAGGAAAAAGCAGGTCCTAGGAAGTAGTTTACTCACTGCAGACAGTAGGCAGCATCTACAGGCACATTTGTGTATTATGGAGATGCATTCGTGCTTAGACCTTCATAAGAGAAGTTGGGAAATTTAAGAGGAAATCAGTGAAAGTGTAATTTTAACCGTTCGCTTGTTTCCTGAATAATAAACAAATTTATATTGCTTGTTATAAGATGATCTGAGTCTGGATTTCCCCCTAGATATATTATCATGTTATCAAAAATTGTTTATATGAAGTTTGGATTATTTATTACATGTTGTGATCATTGATATTAATTACAGTATTTCTAACGTGAGTAATGCTGGCTTTAGGCTCCTGCTCTATCAAAGAATTATTAAAAATTATAAAACCACTCAAAATTTGAAAATATCAGCTAGATGTGGTAGCACATACCTGTATTTCAGAACTTGGTAGGCTAAGACAGAAGGATTATGAGTTTGAGAACAGTCTGGGCTACATAGTAAGACCGTGGTTTTGAAAATGCTTAAGAAGTGTATATAGTGAATTACTTATACAGCCCATTTATTTATTTATTTGCACCTAATTCACAAAAATTTAAAATTGAGTATAATTTCATTTTGCCTTGTTGAGTTTTGTTTTTGTGTGGATAGATTCAATTCTAGTGCCTTGGGGGAATTAAACATGTCATGCCTAGTGACCCCTTACAAGCAGCTCCTGCCATAGCTACAGAGTTTTGTCTCTCAGATAGTAACTTTGGGTTATTTAAAATATTAGAGAAAGCAACACAAGTTGTTAGAGGAAAACCTACACTGAGTTTGATAAAGGATTAAGAAAGCATCTGTAGGCAAAAGGGAAGTAAAAGTAAGAAAACTCTTTCACCTGGGAATAACTCCATACTCAGAAGAGACAGCATAGTGGCTTACAGGACTAGCACTGACCGAGGTCTGTATATTCATGAGCCCCATCTTGGTCTTGATTTCTTCCCTTCAGATTGAAGCTGGGTTTTTTGTTTTGTTTTTTATTTTTGTGTGTGTGTTTTTTTTTTCTATCTTCTCACTCAGGAAAGCCTGAAAGAAACTTGGAATCCACTAAAGCATCTTAGTTCAAAACATTGAGTATTTGCAATATTTCTAAATTGCATTTTTCAGATTGATTCGGGTTCCTGTTGGTCAGGTCTTTTAGAGCTGGTGTGAACCATGCAAACTGAATTACAGCTTCTTGACCCTTTCTCAGAGTTGGTATTTCTATGTATTATTTTATTTTGTTTCTTACCGCAGACATCCCAAGAGTGTCTCTACAATAAAAGAAACAGTATAGAACATTGTCTTTTTGTGAATCTAAATGACACCAAGTTGTAATATAGCTAACAATGTTGATTTCATTATTATATTATCTATTGGTGTGTGTGTGTGGGGGGGGGGAATCTTGTGGAGTTAAGAAAGTCCAAACTTGGAATTTCTGTGTCTGTCATTCTGTACTTTAAATATTCCAACCTCCTTTATTTGCTAATAAAACTTTTGCCTTACTGTGTATTAAAAAAAAAAAATAAAGGCTGTTGTAACTTTATAAATCTTAACTTTTTGTTTCTTGGATTTTTTAAGGCAATCCAGCATCCAGCCGATGAGAAGTTGCAAGAGAAGGCATGGGGTGCAGTTGTGCCACTAGTAGGCAAATTAAAGAAATTTTACGAATTTTCTCAGAGACTAGGTAAGCTTAAAACTTTGTGATTTTTACTTTCCTGGTAAGAAACACGCTTATTAGGTCAAGAATTATTTGGATGATTTTGTTTACTGAAGTTGGCTGTGTATCTAATTGTGCAGGTACAACAGACTGTGTGTGTGTGTGTGTGTGTATGAGCACATGATGTTGTACTCATAATTTTCTCAGGCTTTTGAACTGTTTAGACTGTTTTCCTCAGCAAGTTGTGATTTGAAGAAGAGGATCTGATTTCTTTGGATCTCGGTCTAAGAAACTACATTAGCCGGATGACAGACTGTTTTGAGTTCCGACCCCTCCTATTGGTGTAGAACCCAGGGCCTTGTGTTTGGTAGGCAAGTGCTTGCTGTTGAGCAACAGCCTAATCCTTAAGACAGATGCTCAATAGAATCAGACAAGAATTGGATAAGTATTTTTTATAATAAATATCCTTTTTAACAACTGTGGGTGTGTTTGGTGTGGTATGGGTGTGATGTGACATGTTTGGAGGTTGTTAGAGTGTCTTTTAATGATTTCTTCTGCATCTTTGAGACAGAGTTGCTTACTAAACCAGAAGTTTACCCTTTAGACTGGTGTTACAGGCATAGGTTGCCATGCTTGACTTTTCTGTGGGGTCTGGATATCTGAACTCAGGTCCTCACTTTTGTACACCAAGTGTTTGTTTATTTTCCTTCCTTCCTTCCTTCCTTCCTTCCTTCCTTCCTTCCTTCCTTCCTTCCTTCCTTCCTTCCTTCCTTCCTTCTCTAATGTACATTGGTGTTCTGTCTGCTTATATGTGTGTGCGAGGGTACCACATCCCCTGGAACTGGAGTTACAAACAGTTGTGGACTGCCATGTGGGTGCTGGGAATGGAAACCTGGTCCTGGTCCTTTGGACGACAACCAATACTCGCTGGAAAGCCAGCTCTCCAGCCCCCAAACATTTCTTACTATAAGTTATAGCTGTAGGTTATCTTTGCATGAACAAATAATTGAAGAGTGAAGCATGAAAATTTGTTCTTGTTCAGTTATTTGGATTTTAGTGAAGTGTCTCTGGTCTGTAGCTTTACATCCTCTGTAATCTCTGTCAGCCTAGGTCTTCTCATCCTGATTACTTTGACTACTGTATACACTCCTTTTTACCCTGTTAATACTTAGCATCCTTTGACATTAAAATGCTGAGATTTTATTGAAGCTGGCTTGGTCCCTTAGTGTGTATCATTGAACAATGGAAAAAAAAAAAAAAAACCAAGTGGGTGGTTTACAATGTTTTCTGATGTTCTAGATGGATGCTGTTCTACTCCAGCGGTGAATATAGTAACAATCCATAGCAAAAGCTTGATGTTCTTGCTATTGTAGCAGGCCTTGAGCCTTTCAAAAGAGATCTCTTAGGGGCTTCTATAAAGTCATGAATAAAGTAAACCTTTGAGACCTAACGGATTACACTGCCTCGCAAGTCAGTAACCTGGATAATAGTATTTCTAGTTCCCTTGCTAACAGGATGCATTTCTTTGACTCAGTGTTGTTGAATGAGTGGCTGATAGTCTAATGGCTATACAAATTTGATATCTCAAATATGTATTAGGTCTTTAAAATCAGTAATAATACATGCTAGGCTTTTGAGGCATAACAGCCTAGCTGTTACTAGCTGAACAGTCTTGATCATATTCAGAGTTTCAGTATTCTATCTAGACTTGCAGTCTGTTCAGTTTTCTGCTTGTATCTCTTAAACCTCTCCTACTTCTCTACCTACCCCTCTATTGTGGAGCCAGAGATGAGAATAAATACCAGACAGCTTGAGGAATACCAACAACTATCAAGTTGTACAGATCCTACAAAGTGGTGCAGTACAATGAGAGAGCTCCTGATCTTAACTGAAGACATACATGTCATGTACAGAAAAGAGACCCTGATGCCTTGCTTGTTTGCATCCTGTTAGAGTTATAATGCTACTGTTGCCAGACTAATTGGAAGATACGAGTTTTGTTGACAGTCTTGTTGTCCAGAGAAATTTTCTGTGTTTCTGTTTGTGTGAGGCCTAAGAGCCTTCCTGTTGAGGCAGCTACCTGTGTTGATAGTAATCATAATACTTTTTCTCACCAAGGTCTACCTTCTGTCCCAGGGCTTATGTTCATTGTGTTGGTTGCTTTCATTGGGTTCTTTTTGTTCTTTGGTTTGTTTTGAGGTTTGGGGTTTTGATGGTGGTGGTTAGTGAGAGAGAGAGAGAGAGAGAGAGAGAGAGAGAGAGAGAGAGAGAGAGAGGAGAGAGAGATTGTGTGTGTGTGTGTGTGTGTGTGTGTGTGTCTGTGTCTGTTTCTGTGTCTGTGTTTTTTCCCTTTGGTTTTCAAGACAGGATTTCTCTTTGTAGCTCTGGCTGTCCCGAAACTTACTCTGTAGACAAAGCTGACCTTGAAGTAAGAGATCTGTTTGCCTCTGACTCCCAAGTGCTGGGATTGATTAAAGACATGCACCAACACTACCAGATTGCTGCTTTTTTTTTTTTGGAAGTAGTGAACTGTTTGTTTGCTTTTAATTCAGACAGGATCTCTGATAGCCTAGGTTGGTCTTGAGCTGACTGTCTGAAGATGACCTTGAACCTTTTTTTCTTTCTTTAACATTTATTTATTTAGGGTCTGCAGAGATGACTCAGTAGTTAAGTGCACTTGTTGCTCTTGCAGAGGACCTGGATTTGATTCCTAGCACCCGTATGTTGGCTCAAAACCATCTCTGGTTTTCCAGAGAATCTATCCTCTGTGGGCACCATGCATGCATGTAGTGCACATACATACATAAATCGAGGCAGATACATACATGTTTTATCTGTGTCACAGTACAGGTGTGGAAGTCAAATTGGTTTTTTTTTTTTTTTTCTTTTTCCCACCATGGGGTCCTGTAGATCTCCTGCTCTCCCAACTTTGACCTTGATTGTTTTTTTTTTAAAGACATATTTTTACTATGTGGTCCTAGCTGGCCCTAATTCATTATGTAGACCACCAGGCTGGCCTTAACTTACAGATCTACCTGCCTTTCCCTCCACAGGGTTGGGTACTCCCTCCTCCCCCACTGTGACTTTTGAACTATTGATATTTCTCTTTGAACTTTCTGGTTGCTAAGGTAAGCATACCAGGTTTATGTGGGGATTGAACCAAGGACCTCAAGCCTGCTAGACAAGCACTGTCTCAGCTGAGTTACACCCCCAGCATGCTGCATTGCCCAAAAGCGTTTATGAAGATTTAAAAGCAAAAGCATTCACAATAATAATAAAGCATGCACAGAGTTTTCCTACATGCTGACTGTGTTGTGTCTGCCCCTTCCCCCAAGTCATGTCCTTTGAGTTTTCTTATGACAGTTGTCCCTAAAGGAAAACTCCTTCCAGGGGCTTCTTCTCTTCTGGTTAACTCGTTGTTTCCTCTTCTTGTTCTAGCTCAAGAACTTTGTAAGTTGGGTAATGTCATAGTCAAATTGCCATGTTAAAACCCTATCTCACCTGCAGTGTAAAGGCTGGAATGTGAGGTTATATGTGCCTTATAAGGTATAAGAGTGCATGAGAAGATGAAGTAAGGAGAGAACAATTTCAGTTTGGGGGCAGGAATTAATTTTTCTCTGTATTCATTCAATACATATGTTAATGTCCTTAGAAAATAAAATTTGAAGGTCTTTAGAACAGAAGAAAATTATGCAAAGTCTGACAGGATGTTAAAGAAAAAATAGCATTTGCCTACATTTGATCAAGTTTTAGGCTTAATTTCAGCATATGGGATGCTTAGGATGCCAGAGCTACCAGACAAGGGAGACAGAGGACAGTTTACCCTGTGCCTTTGATGTTTAGATTCATGCTCTGCATCATTCCAGACCTGAGTTATGATAGAATTAGCTCTTTTAAAGTTTTCATTAAACTAAGTATTACTGCAGTAGATAGTTTGAGTGTGTGCAGTATTAGCAGTGGTAAGGTGTCAGTTTGTCTTGGTTACAGAGAAAGAGTGTACATCTGAATGTTGGTTGGGAGTTGAACTCCCTGACAACTTTTTTGTCTTCTTTTCATTAGAAGCAGCTTTAAGAGGCCTTCTGGGAGCCCTGACTAGTACGCCATACTCCCCCACCCAGCATCTAGAGCGAGAGCAGGCTCTTGCTAAACAGTTTGCAGAGATTCTTCACTTCACACTCCGATTTGATGAACTCAAGGTAGAGTCTGCTGACAGACTTTTTATGAAAATCATGGTTTTTTCACTGAATAGTAGGAGGAGGAACCTTTTAAAATCTGTATTTAAACGATTTCAACCCAACTGAAAAGCTAGATTTAAAATGGCAGCTCTTTGAAGTGGCAACCAGCCAAGTACACAGGAGTCGGTGTTCACTGTAGTCCATTGAGTTTGTAAGCAGAAAGGAATTCTGAGTTGCTTCTTTGGGTTTTTTTTCTTTCTGTTTGTTCAATTTATTTCAACTTTTTTTATATAAAACATTTTTTCTTTCCCTTCCTTGATACTTTTTTTCCCTGTTGATCTTGTCATCTGGCTTTCTATTATATTTACACCTATAAATCACATGTTACAATATGGGGCAAGTCTTAAGTAATACTTTTTTCTTTCAAGACAGGGTTTCTCTGTCTTCAAACAGCCTTGGCTGTCCTAGAACTTGCTCTGTTGGCCTTAAACTCATAGAGATCCACCTTCCTCTGCCTCCTGAGTGCTAGAATTAAAGGCATGCACCTCCACCACCTGGAATGTGTGCTGTTTTGTTTTGTTTTTTTAATTGAAGTCCTTAGTTCAAATTATGAGACTTGATTTTTCAGGATCTTGTGTACCTTTTCTAGAAAATGGAAGAGTTAAAGTTCTGTGTTACTTCATGTAGTATTATAGACAACTATTAATTACTATTAATATTTGGGCACAAAAGTACAAAAATATAAAGTACATACAGATTCTTTTATTCAAAGCAAGTACCCTTATATTTGTTTTTTGTTTGGTTTTATAATATCAATGTTTTCGATAAACAAGCCCTTAAGGTATTACCTAAAGTTATTGAAAAGGAGGGATGCATAATGCCCACAATTGGAAAACAGTCTATGGTTTTATGGTTAGGATGAGTGCTGTTGTGTGTAGTAGTACACACCTTTAGTCCCAGCATCCCAGCACTTGGAGAAGGCAGAGGCCAAAAGGTCTCTGTGAGGAAAAAATGCACTGAAGAGTTCAAAAGTACTACAGGCTTTTGTGAGTATACCGAGTAATTGTTAAAGTTACATGAGAATGCTAGGTTACCAGCTCACAGTAAATTAGATTTTCACCTAGCCTACATTAGCATTCGATACATAGCAGTCATCTTTCATATATTACAGCATTCTTTCATACATGTCCTCCCTCTTTAGATGACAAATCCTGCCATACAAAATGACTTCAGCTACTATAGAAGAACATTGAGTCGTATGAGAATTAATAACGTCCCGGTAAGCTTTTGCTATGAATTAGGTTTAGTGGTGGTAATAATTTGATTTTAATTCTTCCCTTTGTTCATTCATTTACTCTCCCACTTATTAGATGAGTTGTTTTTTGTTTGGTTTGTTTTTTGAGACAAGGTCTCTACATTGCAATGGATGTCCTAGAACTTATGATGTAGTTCCAGGCTAGCTTGGAACTCACTGAAATCCACCAGCCTCTGGCTCCAGTGTATTCAAAAGTTAAAGCTTGTAATTATCAGTAACCATATTGTGGAAGGAGAGCTCAAACGATAGCAAGACATATAACATATATTTTTTTTTCTCTTGCCGTTAATTTCCACAACCACTTTAACAAAATTGCATTTTGTCTTTATATCAGTGATACTTTAAATCTATTTGTATATTATTATTTTGACTGAACAGAAAATTTTGCATGAAGGTTATGGTTACTGTGGTGAATCCTGAAGAAAATTGACCTCGAATGAGAAAATTAACTGCCAGTGGCAAGAGGCCACTTGCCTTATGCTGATGAGAACGTCATTTCAGGCCGTGCTCTAGCATCACAGCTTCTTTCCTAGGTCCTTAGGGCTGCCAATCTCTTCTGTCCTCCCAAAGTGTTTAATGCTTTTTTCTGCTTTCATGGAATTACAGATGAAGATACTCTTTGTGTTTAGGGGACCTGTATTATGGTAATTGGTGTCAAAATAGGAGAAATCACAACACAACTCTATGCTCATGTTAGTTTCATATAGATGTACTGGAGCTGTGTAAGGGGTGCTAAAGGGTCAGAGAGAATTTTTAAGTTCTAAAGGCACCATTTTCTTAGTATTTATTGATACATTTTCTTACATATTTATTGATACTTATTATGTATTTATTGATTATTACTGAAAAATCTCTATGAAATGGTTGTTTTAGAATGGGGGCACCAGGTTGGAGGTAAAGGGTTTCTCTGTTCTTTACAACAGTTTGGGTTTATACAGACCACCTAGTGTGAAACTGATTATATTTTCTGTTTTATTTCTTTGTTTTTCAAATTTTTACCTGGTAAATAAAAACAACACTCAGTCTTTTGCCCTCTTTGCCATCTCTATCTCTACACAAGCGGCCCAGGACTTTAGAGATCATCAAACTGTCTTACACTCTCAAGAGTTATGTACAAAGTCAGAAGTTCTCAGTGAGATTGTGCATATTCAGACTCTTGCCCATCTTGCCTTGTATCTTCTCCTTTTTCTGTTAACCTCAGAGCCCATTTTCCTCTCTCTTTCAGTTAATTTGTAGCACAGAACTTTTTTCTGACCTTTTGGATCTGTCTGCCTCCTGTTATGGGTTTGTTTCCTTTCCTTTTCTTTTCCTTTTTTTTTTTTTTCCTTTTTAAGCATTTACTTGATACTCCTTTTAGTACTCTAAATGTATCCCTGTTTGTAAGGAAAATGCTAAACTTAGAGTAGGATTTAAGGCTCTCAACAGTCTCACTTCTAATTTTCACAAGTTGCTGTCTGCTATTGCACTGAATGTGTCAAAATGTGCTCTGCTAAGTCATTTTAAAAATACATTTTCCTTCTGCCAATAGAAATACCTTGTTCATCACCACTTATAAAAGCCCAAGTTTCATCATTCCTCCTTATTTTCTTCTAGTCTGAGATCCTCTTCCTTCTGTTGCCGTATTTTATCATGGGTTCGCACTGGAAGATGGGGTGCAACTTCATAGTCACCCGTTCATCTTCCAGAACCTTCTCAGCAGTCTCTTGTGTAGTAAGATGTCCCAGCAACGTATTATAATTTCATAATACCATTGAATATGTTTGAGTAGATAGTTTTTCTTTTCAAACAATTGCTTAATATTTGCAGTCTCTTTATTTTTAAAGAGTAGTTGAGTGGAATTTGTATACAAAGGTCTGAACTTAATTTTAAAGGTATTTACTAAGTTGGCTTAATAATTTGTAAATTAATGTCAAGTGATTTCCACACAGGCAGAAGGAGAAAATGAAGTAAATAATGAATTGGCAAATCGAATGTCTTTGTTTTATGCTGAGGCCACCCCGATGCTGAAAACCTTAAGTGATGCAACAACAAAATTTGTATCGGAGGTAAGTTACTGGGGACCTTTCTCTGCATTAATGCTGTTCTGCTCACTGAAGATGTGATGACCTCAGCAGTCCTGTGATTCCAAGTACTACCCTTAGACTGGCACCCCTAAATGAACCTGTGTAGGCACAGCTGCCCACTTGCTGTGTAGTCACTCTGGAGGGACTTTGAGTACTGCTGTGATCACATAGCCTAAGTGTGCTCTGATGGCCTTTAATAACCCTCCCCTTCTTCCTGTTTTCTTCACTAATAATAAACAAAAATCTCAAGGATGATCTTTTTAAGTTCCTTTCTGCATTGATTTTATCTGATCCACAGATCATTCTGCTGGATCCTCTAAAGTATGTGATGCTTATGAAAACTTAACCTTTGCTCCTGCTACATACCCAGATCAGACTGCTGCCCACTTACATATTTTTATTTCTACTCTTGTTCTACTAAATATTTTCCATGGCCTGCCATTAAGCCTGATGATTTGAGTCTGATTCCTAAGACTCATAAAGTAGGAGAGAACAGATTCTACTGTGGCACAAAAGAATACCCACATACCATAAGTATGATATAATTAAATAAAATTTCCCTTCAGGATAATCTTCATATCTGAGCTCCTCATTTCCTGTATTTGAAAGGTTGTGCTTATTCTTGCTCACCTAACAGAAATCTCTTAAGGCAACAAGGTCTTGGCTGTTTTGTACATGGCTCTATCCCCTGACCATGAAACTGTGATTAGAATCACAGTCATTCCTTAGAAAGTTAGAAATAGGAGCCAGATCATTTGCTGGTTTCTGGGATTCTATAAAGTTTTAAAATATTTTATAATTATTCTTAAGTATCATATTTTTCACTTGCTTTTTTTGTTCTCTCTGTACACTTACAGAATAAAAATTTGCCAATAGAAAATACCACAGATTGCTTAAGCACTATGGCAAGTGTATGCAGAGTCATGCTGGAGACACCGTGAGTATTAGCTGATGTGTTTCACCTCAGCAGCACTGCTGAAATGACTAGTATTTTAAAGCATATCCAAACACAAGCATGTCTCTATGGAAAAAGAAATGATGCTTATCCCGACCATCAGATGTTGAATATATGAACAAAGTCAAAATAATTTGGCAGTTTAGTGTATTTATTTTTGAAACATAGAGTTAAACTATGGACACTTCAATTTTTTTCCCATCAGAACAGCAATTTCATGATTTTGAGGGTCCAGGGAAGATTGTTTTCAGAAGGCTATATTATATTTCATTCGCCACATTATCTCACACTTTAGTTTTGTCCTTGTTTCCTCACAGACCTGATTTATCTAAAGGCATTTGTGGTACATATGATAGGTTTTACTATCAGCATCAGAATGAATGTGTCTCGGATTCTTGAATAAGATAAGTTTTTATTAAAGACCTTCTGTTTTTGCATCACTCATTTCCCAAACAAACCTCTTCTATACACTGTGTTATTGGCAAACTCGAGGGGCAGGAAGACAAGCACCTCCCACTCTTTCCTCCTGTGTAAGGGAATGGAAGCCCACCACCTGCTAGATCACAGTGTCCCCATTCTGGGTCTGTCTGGTCTACTGCTATGCCACATTGTCTCCTGTGTAGATCAGAGTTCTATTTTTCTTTTTCTAAATGAGACAATTGATCAAATCCTGTAATATAATAGATACACATAAATAGCAAACCTGCTTGCTTCATTGAGCAAGTGACTTTTCTAAGCACCCATTCATTCCCAAACTCTTAGTTCAGGGCAGTTTTTCCTTTCTCCAAAATTGTTGAAGAGGTAATATAATACAAAAGTGGACCATAATATGTTGATTGTAAGACTTCTCCATGTCCACTTCCTCTCCTAAGGGCCTTATAGAGAAGGGATAATGTTGACATTCTTTTCAGTGATCAAAGTAGTCTATATCAAGTGTGGCTGGAGTCAGTTTATTATAGAGTTTGTAATGTGCCTCATCCACCCAAATCTTCTGCTCTGCAGGGAATATAGAAGCAGATTTACCAATGAAGAGACAGTATCATTCTGCTTGAGGGTAATGGTGGGTGTCATAATACTCTATGACCACGTCCATCCAGTGGGAGCATTTGCCAAAACTTCTAAAATTGATGTAAGTTACCTATTGCTTTATGTGATTACAGATTGTTCTCATACATGGTAATTAATAAAGTTTATTTTAGAACATTAAAAGCCAACATTTCTTTAAGAAAGTGGAAGAGCCTATGTTTTCTGTTTTATTGTTATTGTTGCTTCCTTTTCCTATTCATAATAGTTTATTGCTTTCTACTTCCATTATCTGCTAGAAATAGAAGTTCCTATTAGAAATTGAAGTTCTCATTTCTCTGTTTACTCTTGAACATTCTAACTAGTATTTGGTGGGGATTATCTGATAATTACTATTTCAAGCATTTTAGTTCTTAATTATGGATTGCTAGCTTTCCTATGTATCTGTTTTTATATAAAGAAAAACAAGTTACCATTAGCTTACTTGTGTGGTATACATGTCCAAGAATTTTTACCTTGTTCCCATGTGCCTGTGAACATTGTCCTAGAATTTTCCGTTCACTACAGCAGCTTCACTTTAGGAGATTAAATAATACAGTTGCTAGGAAGTGGTAGAGTATGAGGCTAAACACACACCTCTTCTTTCAAATTTATGCTGTTTTTCAGACAACCAGGCTGATCTTACAATAAGTACTTCATTGAGTTTTTCTCCCTCTGAGCAGCATGTGGAAGTGCCCACTGCCTGCCCGTCAGTCAGTTTTACCTCTGTCATCTGGACAGCAGGACTCTTGAACTCCCTCCTAGCTTGATTCCCATCTGACCCCTGCTTGTCACAGGCTACTTGGGAAACTCTTCTTTCCTGGAGCAGATCCATTCTATCCTTGTAACCGGTGTACAGTATCTTTTTCAGGATGCCTTACCTTAGTTCATTAGTGTGAGTAGGATTTTATTTTGACTGGTGGTATTCTCAGAAAGTTTTGCTTCACTGAGAGATTGAAAGTAACATTTGCTAGCTCCACCCCCATTTGCTAGCTCCACCCCTAACAATGTATTAGTTAGTATTTCTAGTATATGGTCTCTTGAGTTCCGTAGTTAAGGTTCCAATTTTAGTTTTGCTTTTTTTTTTAAATGAACGTTACATTTAAAAAGTGATATTTACTTTTTCTTTTCTCCTCAGATGAAAGGTTGTATCAAAGTTCTTAAGGACCAACCTCCTAATAGTGTAGAAGGTCTTCTCAATGCTCTCAGGTATGTATATGTACCTAAGCATGTCAAAAATATTTGTTAAGTTTTTGAATAGCACCTAAGAGATACTCCAGTAACATTCAAGCTGAAGATTTTGCTTATTAGTAATGTTGCTTCAAAGCAGTGATAATAGTGTTGTATAATGAGGACTATGTGTAGACAATACCAACTTTGTTTTCTTGGCTCAACATTTTGCTCTACTGTTTGCCCCTTTGAAGCAGGATTGCTTCTTGTAACTTTAAAGCATGCTGATTCACAAATAGAGGAAAATTTAAAGAAAAACCAGGTGATCTGACTATGTGTAGCTTCCTAGTGAGTTTTTCCTTATGCATGTAGAGAATCATAACTCACTGTAATTACTGGCCAAACAGTACAAAGTTCTATGGTAATTCCTTGTCTCTTGAGTAACCTAGTAACATTTCTGTATTCATGCTTTTATGTCTGCATTATCTTTGTTTTGAAGAGTCATTGTTGATTTAGTTGCTGAAGCTTCTGCTGTGCAGCATGACATTTTTTTAAGTGAACACCTTTATGCTGTATAACATACTGGCACAGAATCAACTTAAAAGAATTTCACAACCTAGAAGCTAATTTTCTATATTATTTGAGGTTTAAGCAAAAAATAATATGAACATAGAAATATTTATGTAGTGATATTTATATCATAAAGTAAAATGTCAATTCATTTCAGCTGAGTGGAGACTGTACATAGCTATTAGGGAAAGTGCTATGTAAGTGGTTTCAGCCTGAATAAAGGAGAGCTACTTTAAATGAACAGTAGAATGACAAAAACTTAGTTTAATTAAATCCATATACTATCACAGATTTGTAGCCACATACCCAATATTTAGAAATTTTCTCTTTTCTTTTGCATTGCAAACTACATTTTAAATTTTGCTATGTAGGGCATGGGCCTCTTTATATCCTTTCTGGATGTTATCTGGGTCTTAGTGTACCTGATTTTTTTTTTCTAATCTTTTTTTTTTTTTTTTTTTTTACCGGAAGGGTCAGTCTTTGAACAGGTGTCAGGAAATCTTTTATGAAATTTATTGTTAAAAGTTAGGAGTAAATAGCCTGGTATGATGGTATATATCTTTTAAACCCAAGAGGCCAACCTTAATGAAAGCCTATCTCAAAAATCCAAAACAGCTTGAAGGTAAAGGAGGTTGTGTTTAGTATTTCTTATGTTACCTTAAAGGAGGCATGCCAGAAGAGTAGGTGAGAACCCTGCAGTGCAGCAGTACTGCTTTTAGAACTTATGTATGGGATTGGTTGAGTCTCTTTTTCTGGTGTTAGAACAGGGGGGGTGGGGGGGGTGGGGAGGGGCAGTAGTGTTGAGTGCTGGACTGATGTAAAATGTTTCCACAGGAGGTAGTGCTGAGGAAAGCAAAAATATCGTTAGCTTTATTAAGTTGTAAGGAAAACTTTTGAACCTGTTGGTTCATAGTAAGCATATTCTGTGTCTGGCTCTCACTTTTTATCTGGGGCTTTATAATGCTAGTGATGATGCTTTATGGACGTGATGAGTAGCGTTTCTTGTCACCATGTTTTTCCAGTGCAGTCTTGAATGTCAGACCTCTGTTTACCTGAGCTGAGGGTGGTGTGGGTAGTTGTGGGAACTGCTTGCATCTGCATTCTTATCACAGGAACTCAGAAGTAGTACAAGTTCTGACGAACAGAGTTGATGCAGGGTTTCATTCCTGAAATTGATGTCCTTTTGATATCCCAGTCTGGTTCATTATGTATTGAACGTGGGTGTGTTTCAGAATAGGTTGTAAAACACGCAGAGTTCCAGGTCACCACCTCTAGAGTCTTGTTTCTTAGATAGGAGTTGAGACTCAGGGTCTCTCATTTTAAATAAATACCCTGGCTAGTACTTTGGAAAATACTGCTGAAACAAGACATCACAGCACAGTATAGCTTTCTCATAACAAGCAAAGCCAAACAAACTTCTTGCAGAATTAATGACCAAAGATTTTTGAATGGAATTATATTTGTATATGTGTTTTGAATTATTTATGCAATACCTTTTACTTTTAGTATGCTAAAAGGGGGAAGCAATGAGTTATGAATGGGAAGGAGGAGTTGTAAATTCAGGTATAGTGCTCCAGTACTTTTGCTTCTTTGCTGAACTTCAGATAAAGGCAGCAATTGTTTTCCAGTAGAGAAGTCACATGCACTTGAAAGGGGACTTGGGTTTTGTACACAAAGCATAGTAAACCCCATCCTGTGTGGTTTGCTCATTCAAAGTCAGTGTGTTGCTTTGGCTGACTCAGAGTGCTGATGCAGCACCTCTGGCATGGTCTTCCATGATAGGAATGCCAGACCTGCCAGAGCACGGCCGCATCCCACAGAGACTGTCCCGGGGAGTGTTAAGATTGCTGACTGTTCTGCAGTAGGAACTTAACTGTCCATGTTCCTTAGTTATTTCCAGTAAAGGAAAGGGAAAAGAAGCCATAGAAATGGATGACATCTATCTCCTAGGGTGATATGTGGCCATATATGCTTTGTCAATCTAAACAGAACAGAACAGTTGTGCCATCACTACCATTTCATTAAATATTCCTCTTTGGCTGTGATTCTCAACCTGTGAGTTGTGATCTCTTTGGCAAACCGCTCATCTGCAAAAATTACGTTATGATTTGTCACAGTAGTAAAATTACAGTTATGAAGTAGCAGTGAAAATAATGTTATGGTTGGGGGTCACCACAACATGAGAAACTGTATAAAAGGGTCATATAGCCTCAGGAAGGAACCACTGCTCTGTAGATTTTTTCTTTCCAGTGTCACAACCTAACTTCCCTTCAGTTATTTACTAAACACTCATTATGAACCAGACTCTACAGTATCTCTTCAATGAGAACAGTTTGGAAGTCACTGCTGAGAAACATAGAGTTCATGCCAGGTGTGTGGTAAACATACCTGACTCTTGTTTACTTTTACAGAGAGTACAGATTGGATCTTCACTTTTAAAGCCTATTTGGAATAAACTGAACAGATGTTTAAATTTCTTTAACATATATCGTCTATATACCTACTTAAAATGGTTTAGTCTTTGAAAATTGTATGTGAAATGCTTATAAGCCTCATCAGCCTATTGAATTCTCTTCTAAATATTCCACGTCCAAGCGTTGCAAACCTCTGTCTGTTGCTGCTGATCAGGTCCAATCTTAGGCGAGATCTCCTTTACTCCTTAGTAGCAGCTCCTCACTTTAAGGTCCTGTAGCTTCCCCCAGCTCTTACTCAGCATCCTGTCCCTCCTTTCATTGCTGTTGACTTCAGAGCCCGACCCCTGGGCTAGTTAGCCTCTTTCTTACTTACACTTTGCTCCCAGGCCTTCTATAAGCACCTGGTTTTCCTTCTCCTGTTGGGTAATAACTCCTGGAAGACACTGGAGACTTGCTGGCTGCTGTTGTATTATTTAAAGAGTCAGTGTTTAATTTTAAAATTGAATATTTCATCTTGTTGAATTAATTTTGAGTTTGGACTTACACACTCAAAGTGCACATATCTGGAAATAAGGTACTTAGAGAATATAAGTATTTCAGGGTACTGATTTTTACAGCATAGAGTGAAACTGTAACGGATGTGAGTAAAATTTTAGACTTTGAAGGGTATTTTCTAGAACAGCTATATAAGTCTTCCATTATGCCAAGAAGGAAACCTCATATAATACATACATACATACATGAACCAACTTAGTATTTTCCAATGCATCTTTTTAAAATATGTTTTTATTCTTTGAGAACTTCATATGTACATCTAATGGTTATTTCCACCCCACTCCTCCCCTTCCAATACTGTTGTATATGAACATTAAAATTTTAATTTCACATACTAAAACTGAATATTGCCTATTGTTTTGTTTTTCTCCCTTAGTGATCCAAAAATCTAAAAAAGAGTGTATGTTCTTAATTCACATGTCCTGCAGAATAGTCTGTATTTGGGACAGGAGCCATAATTTGCCAACATGTGGGATAGATCTGTCATTTTCCTATCAATGAGAGGTAGCTCATTGTCTTAGATTTTTGGCTAATCATTTCAACGAGGTGCTTATAACCAAGTGACCAGCAACTAGCTGCTCCTGTTGGATGGAGGAGCCTGATCAGGATTAAACCTGCCATCCTAAGGCAAGAATTTGTGAGGTTGATTGACCAGCTACTCATCTTGGCATATTACACAGCCCATACAGACTTTGATTTCCTAACGTTGTTCACTCTATTTCGTATAGGTACACAACAAAACATTTGAATGATGAGACTACCTCCAAGCAAATTAGGTCCATGCTGCAGTAAGAGCCGTGGAGCAAGCCCCTGCTGCAGATGGATGGAGCACACAGTGTTCTTCAGTGACCGAGAATGCAGTCTTAGTGAATGCCATTAAATCTCCTTATTCTTGCTTTGGTTTCTTTCCTCTGTTCCTCTTCCCACTTTTTTAATCATGTTCTTGTTCTTAAAGACTTCTTTTCTGTGCCAAAATCAGTAAAGTTATACTTTGAAAGGGATTTTGTCCTTTCAAAACAGGCCATCTAAGGCAGCTAATTACGCATTGCATTGAGGTCTCTACTGAGAAAAGTTCTGTGACTTGAACTAAATATTTTTAAATGTGGATTTTTTTTGAAAACTAATATTTAATATTGCTTCTCCTGCATGGCAAAACTGCCTATTCTGCTATTTAAAACCCTCATAAATTTATTTTCTACTGCCGCTTTTTCATGTGCAGCCAAAATAAAAATGTTTAAATTAACTGTGTTGTACAAATGGTACCCAACACAAACTTTTTTTAAATTAGTAAGACTTTTGTTTAAAGTTTTAAGTTTGCATTTTGACTTTTTTTTTGTAAGGTTGTATGTTGTGTGTTTAACCTTTATTAACTAACGTTAAAAACTGTGATGTGTGCGTAGACTATTACGTATGCATGTTCATGTTTAAGAATGGCTGTTGATAAAATAAAAATCAGCTTTCCTTTTTCTAAGTGTGGCTTGGTTTACTGAGGTTTTTGGAAGTTTTCTCTGTATATATTTCTGTGGAATGCATATACACATTACATAATTTTTCTTTCTCTTAGGCGATAGCTGTATTTTTTTCAGTTGTTTCTCTTTACCTTTGTCTATGTACATAAGTTGAACTGCTTTTAAAAACTGTTGTGTATAAGATGACCAGTGATTGTGTCATTACCTTGACTTTTGTTCTGATTTAATCTTTGTGAGTGTAGTCATAGAAGGAAAACCATACTTTCTCAACTCTCAGCTTCAGGAATAAAAGGGCAGCAACAAGAAGCACAGGGTTTCTCCAAATCAAGAGGAGCCCTTGATATTGGAGGACAGTGAGCAATAAGAATACTTCTGGAGGAGATGAGTGGAAGACAGTGATCTCACTAGTGGTAGGAAGTGATCATGTGTTTGAATTTAAAATCATAAAGCCTGAGTCAGTGAAGTTTGTTGTGGTTGAGAGAAGCTGCATGAAAGCTGTCTAATTGAGCCTTGTCAGTGGTTTAATGACAAGGTGATCGGAGGTATGACAGTTAAAGTGGTTAACCATGGAGGATGATCACAAGCTGCCCTCTGGACCTTCTCCATCAGAGTACCAGATTGTGGTGCACACAGCACTTGGTGAAAAGTTCCTGTTGACCTCTCTGGCCTCCTGCTTACTCATGTCCCATTTCATACCCTGTTCTCCAGCCAAGCTTAACTACTTGCTGTTGACAGATTGTTCTATGTGGCGTTGCTTCGTAACTGATCTGGCTACAACCTGAACCTGGTCTTTTTTCTCTCCTTCATGTCTGTCTGACCAACACCAGCTTTCATCTTTCAAAAGTCAGCTTCTTTTACTTCCTCCAAAAAACCATTAGATGACACTGGCCTTGTCTTCTGACAGTATTATGATGGGTTTAATAGTGCACTCCACAAAAGGGAATGTCTGCCTGGAACCTGTACGTACAGCCTCATTTTGAAGAAGGGCATTTTCAGGTGAATGTAAAGACCTATGGATGACATCGTCCTGGATTAGAGTGGGCCTAACCCCACTGACAAGTCTTTTTAAGAGAAAAGAAGGGGAAACAGACACAGTGGAGGTCCTGGGAAGATGGAGGCAAAGGTAAACGTCATGTCTTGAAATTTCCTGGACCACGGAAGCTAGAAGGGTCATGGAACACGTTCCATCAGAGCCTCTGGAAGGAACTGACCCTATTGCTGTTTTTATTTCAGACTTCTGTTATGATGAAAAAATAAGTTTCTGTTCTAAGCCACTTAGTTTGTGGTAATTTGTTACAGTCAACCTAAGCATTGAATACAGCTGTCTCACAGCCTGATACATCACTACATTTTTATATCTTCTCTGATACTCATGAGAAGTTACAATGTCTAGATGCTGCAGAGACTGAGAACTTGAGAGAAGAGCCATGTCATATTCCTTCAGTGTCCCAAGCAAGGATCTTGCATAGTACCTAAATATGGAGAGCTGCCAAGTGAGTAATTGAGTGGAGTGAGTGAGTACTGGTAAATGAAGTAGATGTAGTGACCCTGCTGTGGCCTTTTCAGGTAACGTGGTTCACACTCTGCATGTGGAAGATGAAGTGGGCAAAACAAATGTTTAACTCTAGCCTAAGGGTCAGCAGCCTAGTCGGTGGGCCAGTTCACCTCCCTCTGTTCCTACACAACCTGTGAAGTAAGAAGGATTCTTAAAACATTGGGGGAATAAAGGATAACAAATGTTTTTCTAAAAGTTGAAAAATATTTTGTAGCATGAGAAAAGTATATGAAATTCAAACTCCAGTGTTCATAAATAAAATTTTATTGAACATAGCCTCATTTGTGTATATATATATATATATATATATATTATTTATGGCTATTTGTTCATTGTAGCAGCATTGAATTTTATTGTGACAAAGATTGTAAGGCCATCAGAGGCTAAAGTGTGTACTGGCCTTGTACAGAATTTACCAGTCCCCTTCTTTGAGAGAATAGCAGGTTTATTTGACAGCCTGGAATAACAGGGGTCCACTGCTGCAGTGACAGGAGCTGCTTTTGGGGAATGGGCTGAACCTCAGATCTGATATTTTCCATTCATGTAATCCAAGGGGCATGTTGGCATGTTCTGCAGTTTTTTTCCCCCTGCTTACGAAATTGCTTTTAGAGTGAATGACTCTGTTGCTGGACACAGCACAAGCCTCAGCAAAGGCTAAGCAAAGGGTCTGCTTGTCCACTGGACAGAAGTTGACCCTGCTCTGCTAGGGGCAGATACTACTTTGAAGCTTTGCCTCCTTTGGCCCCTACGGTTTTCTTAAAGGATGCATGATGCTTTCAACTTAATATTTCCTCACTTTACCAAGATTTATATTAGCTTTCTGGGCCCCCAAGATAACTGCAAGTATTTTAGGCTTATGAAGATAATTGGCATTTGTGTGCTCAAATCCTAAGTTTCTGACTTCAAGTACTTTTAAGTTTGAAATGCCATTCTGGTTCTATTTGAGAGTTGAGTAACTGGCATGCCAGAAATTCTTAAAGGAATAGCCCCTCAACTGAGAGTGTAAGCACAGAGGACAGTGGAAAGGCCTGTGGATTCAGAACCCTGAGACCCGAGATAGCCCTGCACAGGAATTATTGACTGATCCAGGCCACCAGGATGTCTCAGAAGTCCTGTCAGCAAGGTGACATGGTGAAGTTACAAGGTTTATTCAGTGAGCTTGAGTGCATTCAGCTTCCTCCTTTAACTCAGTGTGACTTTGGTTAAATATCTTGTCCCAAAACAAGAAACAGTAAGTCTTTAGAGTGGCCACAAGAGGTCATCTAGCCAAAGCGTGGGATGTTGTTTGCAGGCAAGGGGTGCTCAGTGTTAGTATTTTGACCATCATAGCTTTCCTGTTAGCTCCTGGTTTCCTGTCTAGTAGTGTAGGTGGTTCTTACTGCTTAGTAAAGGATCTAGACCTATACAATCTGAAAGTACTCAAACTAGACCCTGTAATTGATGAATACAAGTATTCTGCATGATAGTTTTCTGAATAGTAAGCAATTAGCTATAAGACTAAAACATTTTTTAAGATTTTTAATTATGTGTATATGTATGTGTCTGCATATATGTACATGAGTGTTGGTGAACTGGGAAAACCAAAAGGAGGCATTGGGTCCTCTAGAACTGGAGTTAGATGTAGTTAGGAGCTGCCCAGCATGGGTCCTCTACAAAAGCATATGTGCTCTTAACTAGTGACATGTCTCATCAGATCTTTAAAAACTTTAACATTTTGTTGTGCTTGTGAGGTGGAACTCAGGATCTTTTGCATGCTAAGCAAGTACTCTGCCACTGAGCTACTTGTCCAGTTCCTGCAGCATTTTAAATGTCCAGCTCCAGTGAGTGAGCTGTTGCTTCATGGAACATTTTAACCATCTCTGGGTAAGGTGCACCCTTCTATAGCTACAGCCTGTGTCTTCGGATGACAAAGATGATGAGATTCTTGGGTGTATAGGGAGGGCATTTTCTGAGAAATCCTAAAGGCTTATCCATAGTGTAGGAAAAGTAGTATAGCTTTTGTAAATCAAGTAGGCCTGGGCTGCCTGTATATCCCTAGAGTCACTTTAATGTCGCTGAGGCAGTCGTCTCTTGGACTGGTAAGTAGTGTGGTGTTGATGAGCATCCCGAGAGCTGCTTTGTTGCTACTATAGTTAGTATTTCTGTTACAGAGCCTCGGGGCACACAGCGTACTAAGGCGCAGGTGTTTACACCTCAAGGTTGAGTCTCTAAAGAAGTGTTGAGTCCATTTCGACATGTTTGGTATTTTACGGTACGCAGGTCCTTTCCTGTCTGATGGTTCAACTCTGTTTTTAAAAAGGATTTTATGTGTAAGTGTTTTGCCTATATTAAGTGTACCACATGCATTGATACTCAAGCCAGATGAGGGCATCAAATCCCTTGAAATTAGGGTTACAGATGGTTGTGAGTGGGTGCTGAGAACAGAACCCAGGGCCTCTGCTATTGAGCATAGTGAGGGCTTTAAATAAGCTATTTCTAATCTTCTGTGATAAACGCACCCTACAATCCATTCCTGCAAGGGAAGCAGAGCTGTTTGGTAGGTTTGCTTGATAGGGCCAGTCCCAGGGGCTGTTCATCTCAAATGCTGTCTTTTCCTATTACCACCTCTGGCATCTCTTATCCAACAGTTACGGAAGTGATCAATCCCTGCTTTTCTGGGTGGTCAGTTTCTCCATTCCTAAGAATTGGTGATACTGCTATATTACCAGTGCTTTGACATTAGCACACTAGGGCATATGGTACCATGGAAGATGCCAGAGACTGTAGGAAAGCTTGAGACAATTGAAAAGGCAGTTTGCAACTTAGGGCTCATTTAAAAGGTATCTTGTGAGCCAAGACAGGAAGGAGAGATGGCAGCCCTCTGTGGAGAAGGAACCTAGGGAAGGGAGCCAACAGCTGAGAGCAGGAGGCCAGTAGGTCTGAAGCTGAGGGGAAGAAGGGAGTTATAGCCAAGAGAAATGGAGCAGAACAGAGGGCCTTTGAGGCCATTTGAAACAGGCTGTGCCTCTATCTAAGGCATCAGAGGAAAGCGATAATAGGATCTATTTGAGAGGCTTCATTCTAGCTATCCCAAGAAACAGGAAACAGAAGCAGGGGCCAGTTAAGCAGTTAGTATCATTGAGGCAAAAACTAACGATGAGTTTGTTGCCTATCTGTGTGAGAAACAACCAAGATTAGGATGTGATTTGAATGTGCAGGCAGTAAGGGCCAAAGTGAAGAATAAACTTGGCCTGAGTGCCTGGAAGGATGGGTGGAAATGGAAAATGGGTTGAAGAAGTTATTAGATTGAGCAGGGACAACCCACAGGGGCATGAGATGGCCAGGGGCAAAAAGTAGAGGATGACCCATACAGCAAGTTCTAGCCCCCTTTCTATTCTTATCTGTGACTTCCCAGAGTTTCACCTTCCATCTCTGTAAAAGTCACACACATATGCACACGTGCATGGTGGGGCAGCGCCCTTGTTGGAGAATGTAGGTCTTACCAGAAACAGTATCACAGAAGAAACTTCAAGGGAGAAGCTGAGAATGACTCGGCTACTGCACAATAAGATTGGGAAGAGCCTGGTCTATCAGGGAAGGGTCCAAATTTCTCATTTCTTCTTGATTTCTCTCCTGACTCTATCCCATGCTCTGACATTGTTCAGTCATTGGGTACAGTTGGCTGGAACCTGAGCAGCTTGTCCTATCAGTCGTGTTACAGGTGGGACAAAAGAGGTCAATGCAGGAAGTTCAAGGCAGGACAGCTTGGCTAAGTCCTGTTACCCTGAAGAGCTACTTCTCCGTGTGGCCTCACTCACCTTACCCATACAATAACAGCACTCTTGTAAGCATGTCACATATAATTCAGAAAGTTTCTTGCGCCATGGAATTACCACAAATCTCCTTTTACAATGGCTGATCTTACATGAGCACAAGAGGGGACTATGCTGCCTAAGATACACGGCCAAACTGTTCTGCAGCCAGCCTGCACTGCTTAGAAAGAATCCCTATTCAGGATACTTGTTCTGAATAAGTGTTCTAATGTCTGAAACCAGTCTTAAGTGTAGTGTGGAACCTCTCCTGGTAGAACCCTGTCATCAGCTGTGACAGGGTCAATGACATCCTAGGCTGCCATGCATAGGATTGGATGAGACCTTAGGGACAGATAAGTGTTTCCTCTTCAGGCAGTGTCCTAGAAAGCCCAGGGCGTGGGTCAGCCAGTAGCTGCATCCCTGTGAGGCACCCATAGAGTGCAGAAAGCTGAGGCACCACTGTAGGGTCCCAGGTGAACTGGCAGCCAGACTTCTCCAGCTCCAGCCCACAGCTCTGCATCAGGCTTAGGATGAGGACCACATCTTTACTCTTCAGAGCACAGAGTACTCCTGTTGGGAGAGGAGAGGTGGTTTCCTCTGTCTGATTACAGTTGTGCTCCAAGATGCTTGCCACCTGCAAGAAACCACTCAGAAGGATGACAGGGATCACCTAGGCCTTGGGTGGTAGCATCTACCCTCAAGGAGCAGCCTGGAGCCTCTGCTTCCTGTCCACAGCCAAGCTGTAGTTTGGGGGTTTATGCTTATGCATCCTTGCCCTTGATCCTGGGGGTTGTGCAACCCCATTTCTACTGTGCACTGCAATGAAGCATCCGTAGCACTCCCCAGGGCCTTCTAGCCTTTGCTGTTCTGCCAGGCTGCCCACCACTCTAGCTGTTGACTTCCAAGACTTGGCTCCACCAGAAATATACGAGCTCATTCCAATACTGTCCATCCATGGAGGAGTCAGACGGATGGGACATCCTCTTACACTTCACAATCTCAGGCTTGGCAGAGAACATGAGTAAAATAGACGTGTAAAGTACTTCAGGATACAGGACAAAGTGGGACCCCCAGTATATGGCTACTTAGAGCTACAAGTTGCAAGGCCAGACCCAGAGCCTGCTCCCTCTGTGTAGGGGCTGCACAAATGAGCTGTGGACAGGCACAGGGGATGGCAATCAGTTCTTTCTACAAAGCTGCTCCATCTGTTCCACATCTCTCCCTGTACCTCCCTGTACTCTAGTACCCATTCCTTTGTGGCTCTCACCAGCTCCAGTTCCTCAGATAGGATTTGTCTTTCTATGGACTCGGCCAACAGGCAATGCTGGGGTTCACTCAGTGCTGTGAGACATAAGAGAGGGAGGTTACCAAGTAAAGGAAGTCCCAGGTATTGTGTCCTTTGTGGACTCTGATGGAGGGAGGGCTGCACATCAGGAGTCCTTTGGTAAAAAGAAACTCTTCTAATTCTGGTACCTCTGAAGCTGTCTTTCCCAAAAGACTCTAAAAGGTAGAAACTACAGCACTGAGAAACAGTCTACCTAGAGCTGGCAACGAATGTCAGACACAAAGGGTTTCCACATGTACAGGCTGTTCCACTAATAGTGTTCTTGAGCAATAGTGATTAGCCAGGGTTTGGGAAGACTTGATCAAGGCCACTCATACTGTTAGTGCAGTCCCGGGACATCATACTCTAGCAGCCCAAGCTTCAGCACAAGGTCCTCCCTCTTGTTCACCCTTCAGGATCTGCTTTCAGTCATTGACCCTCACTCTTACCTGCTAGGGCTCCAAGAATGAAGAGGACAGCCCTGCTTGTCGAGCACGACAAGTTGCCTGTAGAGTCTTGGAGATTGCTTAAGACACAGCCTCCAGGGCCCTCCAGCTGTGCCAGCAGCCCCGTGTCCAGAGCTTGTTCCAGCTGCAGGAAAGGGATATTAGGAAGAGGTCCCTGTTCGTGCATTCAATGACTCTGTCTATTCAAGAAGGAGTCACTCCTGCCTCTGGGAATCCACTAGTTTGCAAAGAGACTGGGTTTGGGCTTGAGCTTAGCTGATCCAGCTTCCTCCTAATTGGGTGGGTTAGTGGAGTTCTGGACTTCAGGGTCTGATACAGTAGCAGACTCTAAGGCATGCCAGTCCATACAGATCCCTGCCTTACATTCCCAGAAGTGTGTGAGGGCCTCAGTGAAGCCCTGTCAGCTGTGGACATAGAACCATGCTCTGTTCCTGCCCACTTTGCCTCTCCCTGGCTGCCTAGATCTGGGGTCTTTCCCAAGTCTGGTAAGTAGGTCCATCACCGTGTCCTCCAGCTCCTGGAGTGCCTGGCGATCTTGTAGTAGCTCCTGGAGGGCACCCAACAATGTGTCCCGTTGCTTGGAGGACAGTGTGACCAGGTCCTGCAACTGGCTAGCTGCTTTGTCCCGCAAACCGTAGAAGCTAGACTCCTCTCCTGATTCCTGACTGAAGGCTTTACCTGTAGAGATCAGATGGGCTGCCATTCAGTTTTGTGCCAGTCACCTCAGGGGGTCCTTTTTATTCCAAACTTCCCCAGGAAACCCAGTGGCACAAGAGTGACCCTGTACAGCTCTCTTAACACAAAATGTGCCATATTTACTTACCTCATCCCTCCTCTGCACCCTCAGCAAACATTTGCAGGGCGTCTTGTCCACACCAGCTATGCCAGATTTCTGCCAGCCTTCCTGCCTGTCACTTCACCGACTTCCTATTTCCCCTTCCTCCTTTCAACAGTACTCCCACAGAAAGAACAAAGCCTGTCCTAGCTTTCTCTTCCAGGGCTGCTAGACCTCTCTATTTCTGGACCCCGGGTTCTGAGGCTCCAGCTCACATCCTCCAGGCTGGAGAAACAAGCATCACTTCTGTATTCAGGAGAGGGAACCAGGGCTTAGAACAGTTGAATCTCCAGTGAGGCATTTCTGGCACACGTTCCTCTTGGCAGTTCTGGCTCACTTTACCTTTTCTGGTGGAGGCCTCCAAAAGGACCTGGGAGCACCACATAGCATTTGTAGACCACAGAACCATGTCAGGGCAGTCACCAACCTTGGTAGTCACTCACCTACCCCAATGTTCCTGCAGAGCTTTCTTTCAGGGAAGTAACGAACAGCTGTGTGTAGCCAAGCAAGGACGATACAAACAAACACAAAAAAAGAAGCAGGACATCTGGTCAGAGAGAGTGCATCTCCTGTGCTGGACAGCAGAGGTACGGCCCTGCAGGATTACTCTACAGGGAATCCTAAAGCAGTCCAAGCCCTGCTACAGAGAGTGCTGCGGGGTTGTGGCCAGGGCAACAGGTGACAGTGGTTGGCTCCTGAACTTGTGCTTTTCCCTCCCATGGGGACAAAGAAGCTGTCTCCATTTGCTCCCTCTTCCCACTCCAAGGCCAAGCCAAGAGATCCAGTGGCCAGTGTTAGTGCAGAGATCTGGTGCCATCCAGGCAGTTTCCAGATGTATCTCTGGTTTGGGACATGGATGGGGGCAGCAAGGTCCACTGTGTCTCTCTGCTCACTTCCTGACTACAAATGTGCAGAGAGACTTTGTTCCAATGGGGTAACAAGGGCCCTTTCCCAGGGCAGGCAGGGACAAGCGGGGTTTAGCCCCCCTCCCCCCAGCATGACCTCAGCATCCTTCTATAAAAGTCAAGTTCTTTTAGGTGGCCTGACCTGCATGCTGCTCAGTCAGTGGGACAGGAGACCTAGGACCTTCTTTCTGCCCCTCACTGCTAGCTGGTATCTGTGAGCTGGTAGGGGGTGGGAAGGGTAGAGAGCAGGGATAAAGAGGCTTACCCCAGCCGTCTTCTTCCACCAGCAGCTGCAGAACCCTGTAGGCCAGTACACTGCCCTGTGGGATGCTCACCATCTTCTCTGTGTCCACAAGGCTCTGTCCCTGGACCTGTGAAGGAGGCAGGGAGAAAAGAATAGCAGCCCTCCAGGCTCTAGAAGCTTCAGCAATGGGTTTGGGGGGCAGATAGGAAAACTACCAGGCTCTTGATGACAAGATTCCAGGAGAGCTGGCTTCACAGGTAGATGAAGGTTGAGGCCAGACAGATCCCCATGTGCCGCAAGAAAAACTACGCTTGCATAAACGGTGTTTCTAGAAAACAGCCTAAGGCACTCAGAACTCAATGCACCTGGCTTGGTCAAGTTCTAAGACATAACACAACGGAGACACTAGTGCTCTCTGTCCTATTAAATATGCTACACTTATTTTGAGACACTCACTTGGAAAATGCTGAGGTGCAGGCATTGGGGCATGGCTGGTCTATCTCTACTCCACCTGGCAACTAAGGCTTCAAGAAGTAAAGGCATGGGAGGAAGTTGGCCCTGGAAGCTAGGCTTTGATGATGTTTGTCTGTTGTCACAGCCTTTTTTTGCCTTATGACACTCAGTAGCTCCATGTATTAGGATATTGTAAGAAAGACCCAAACTGAAGCCATTTTGAATAAAACTTCTATTTTTGAATAGGAGTCAAGTCAAGTTTAAGTTTCCAAGACCTTCCTGGGTAACTGACATCTGCTTGGCAGAAAGAGAGGTGTACCTGGGTAACTAGCATCCTAGTTGACAAGTTGAGGCATGAAAGGTAGGCAAGTTACCATGCCACAGTTTGAATAAACCAACCAATGATAACAGGATAAATGTACCACAAATGAATGTTTCTAAGAAAGTCCCCTATCCCTGATTATGATTGTTGGAAAATGTAACTGTAACTTGGCACAGAAACTTGTGATTTTCAAGCCTAAGAACTCTCTAACATTCTGGTTCCTGGTTGCAGTTCAGCTCACGACTGTGTTCTGCATCTCTGGTCCATCAGTAGTGGCTTTATTCCAATAAACCTTTCTTTTCTGCATTGACCTAGTGTTTGAGTTGAGTTGTGTATGGGGTTGTTGGACCCCATAACAATATCAACAATAAATGTTTAATTGCAAGATACTGTCCTTGTCCCAGTTGCCTGCACCATTGCATCAGCTGGGCCAAAGACTGTCACTTGGCTTCAGGAACATGTGATTAGGAAGACATGCAATTGAAACATGTGCTTAGAAAGCATATGATTAGAATTGCAGGCTATGCACCCGCTCACTGGCTTGACCAAATATGAGTTGAAAACATACATCAGACTTGAACTTGAACCCCACCTCTTACTGGCAGTGTGGTTCTCGGCAAGGAGCCTCTTCGTGTTCTGGTTTCCTCAGATAAGGAAACAGACTTAACAGACACACCTCCTGGAATCATCAGGATGAATGGATGAGGTCTGTTGAGTGCTTACAGGCAGTACTCCATCATGGGTAGGAGGCTCTCCCGGAAAGTGGTACCTACCTGTAGGCACTTGCATTCGTGGGCGAGCTAAGCCACCTGGGCCTGCAGCTAATCAGTGGGAGGCAGTGAGTCCCAGAACCTAGAATGTTCATGTGACGTCAGCCTTCTTGTGTGAGAGGATGAAGTAAACGACCTAAGAATGGATGCTTGTAACCAGGTGTGCAAATCTTCCTACTGTGAAGGACACATGCAGGAATCTTCCAGAAAAACTCAAACCAAGCCAGTGATTGTGTGCTACTTCAGACCCATGATAACGGAGTCGGGGCTTGTACTGCATCACATCTGTACCACCAGGTACCTGGGTGGTAGAGATAGGAGGTCATTTGGGTCCAGATTGGGCAATATCCTAAGACCCTGATTCAAAACAGAGGGAAAGAGGGGACACTAGGGTGTGAACATGAGAAACCTCAGTAAAACATGCAGGCAGAGCTGAGCCCACGCCATCTTCCAAGGACTGCATTCTCCTTCGGGATCGGGAGACTTCTGGGTAGAGCATCTTCACGAGGTTGATGATAGCCATTATTCCAACCCCACCGCCCCCCCCCCCCCCATGTTCCCACTCTGGCACACTGCCCACCTGAACATGGCCCAGATGAAGGAGGGACAGCTGTCCAGCTCCTAGCATTTGGCCGTGGCTCTGAAGTATGGTATCTTGCAGGGTCTCCACAGCCTCAGTTACCACATAAAGGCTCTCCCTCTCCTTCCGGCTCTGTAGTTCCCGGAGGAAGGAGGGCCTAGGCGACTTCAGTTTCCTGAAGGGTGCAGAAAGCACAGACGATCAGAGCTGGACAGGGGATCTATCTGTTCAGCTGGGGAGTCCTTCCTGGCTTGGTGCTCTTTGCATTTGAGCTCAGTAGCTATGGAGAAACAATGTTCTGGCCTGTGGGGGCTGGGGATGAGAGGACTGCTTTTATAAAGTGAGTGGCGGTCACCTGAAAAGGGGAAAAGTGAGGAAAGCCAGGAACCGTCCTCAAGGTTTCAGATATCCAAACATAGGCCCAAATGAGACTTAAAATTTGAGAGATAATATTAAAATGGATGAAAAGGACCCAGATTGCTAACCTGGGAAAACCTGGCAGCAACTGAATACCCATCCACCAGCTTCAGGCAGGAGTCTCCAGTTTGCTGCAGTTGCCACCACTCCCTGTTGCCACACACTCCTACAATCCGGTTTTCTTTCCTGGCCCCGGATGCTTCTGGCCTGAAGCCTCTGAGTCTACATGTGGGCCCAGGACTCCCTCCCATGGGTCTACTGTCTTAAGTGCCTCTCCAGGAGATGGACTGGCGGTATGCTTGGCTTTGCCCTAATACCCGAAGTAACTGTGCCCATTGTCCCCATCTGGGATTCCACCCACAAACCTTCCCTGACTCTCACCTCTTCTCAAGTAGCATCTCCCAGGTGCAAGGGGAGACCCAGAGTGTCTGCACAGCCAAGGCAGAGAGGCAGGTGCTCTTCCCGCTTCCGGTCACCTGGCCCTGCAGCCCAGCGCTGAGGCTCACAGCCCCTGCCAATCCCCCTGCCTCCTTCTCCCAGGTGTAGATGGGCCTGCTGTGGCTCACCTCTGCAGAGAGAGAAGCACAAGCTACAGGTGCCTGGCAAGGTAAGGAGACAGGTTGCAGGGTGGCTCATTGTGCACTTTTGACTTCAGCCAGGTCTCAAAAATGGCTGCCATACAGAAGCCATACGGAAGCCACTGAACTCTCAAAGCCTCAATGTCCTCATCTACATGCCAGGGAGAAAGAGCATCAGGGCTTCCTCTGAGGGGGATTTGAGGATGGAAGGCTGATTTGGCAATGTGGTCTCAAGCACAGGAAGCCTGGAATCCATAATAGCCTTTATAGTGGATTACTGTTGGGGCTGGAGAGATGGCTCAGCAAATAGAGCGCTTGCCTCCAGAAGACCTTATTCAGTTCCCAGCACCCATGTTGGCCTGCTTACAACCACTTGTTAGTCCAGGGGGATCTATAACCTCTTCTGGCCTCTGAAGGTACCTGCACTGACCTGGTATACACACAGGACACACACACACACACACACACACACACACACACACACACACACAGAGAGAGAGAGAGAGAGAGAGAGAGAGAAAATCTTAAAATAATTGCTTAAGTGTGCATATATTGTTTGTATATATGTATATATGTGTATATGTGTATATGTGTATATGTGTATATGTATATATGTATGTATGTATATGGCATGAAAATAGAAAGAGGAAGAAATCTAAAGGGGGGAAGGGAGGGCAGGAGTGTAAGGGCATCTTTGTGACATAAAAAGCAGAAGGAGCACTGTCTGGAAGGAAGGGGACCAGCAAGAAGAGGGGGAGGGCTGGGGGAAGGTACAGAAATATGAACAAATTAATATACATGTGTGTGAAATGGCAGGAAGGGCCACTCTGCGGACCAGAGTTTAATCCTTGGTACACACATGGTGGACGGAGAGAACTGACTCCGGAAAGTTGATCTCTGACCTGCACATCAGTGCTGCAGCACACGTATGACCACCACACAACACCCACAAAGAGTAAACCAAAAAAAAAAAAAAAAAAAAAAAAAAAAAAAAAAATCTGTTAAAAAGAAAATGCCATGATGAAACCCACTGTTTTGGACTCTTAACTTAGAAAATTAATAAAAACCAAATAACAATTTGCTCACATTACAAGAAGGAACGCAGGAGAAAAAAAAGATTGTTTCTCTCATACATACAGTCACGTGACATGATTATGGGGCCATGCTCCTGCTAGCCTTACCCAGGGGTTTCTGGATACCAGGCAGCAGCCTGTTCAGTGTCTCAGCACATTCAGCTGCCTCCCTTGGGAGTCCCACGTCACTCTACCGCAGCTGCTCTCAGAAGATACCTGGGTCAGGGCAGCCAGGCTCCAGCACATCCAGGAGGGAGAAGTCTGTGGGGATGAGGGGCGTGTCCCAAGGCCAGAAGTGATGCTTGTGTTTCTTCCTTACCAAGCAGAAGGGGCGCAGGCGCTGGGAGCTGTTCAGGCTGTCCACAGGCACCAGCTCACCCTTCCTGCCCAGCTCTCTCACCAGGCTCTTGGTGCTCCTCAAGAACAAGGACGACATGCTCCTTGAGAGGCAAGGAACAATATTATCCAGGGCCGGATATGGGAGGCCTCCGTGAGAGCTGCTGGCTGGGCAGAGCTGGAAACGGAGACGTGAAGACTAGGAGCCCAGGCTGACTGCCTGAGTCACACCTGATCCAGAGCTAGGTTACTCCAGCAGACAACACTGGACTCTGAGAAGTTCAGGACCACAGACATACTTCTCTGGGTTATAGGGCTGTTCCTTTGGGAACACCACTGGTGGTTTAGTCATATTTAGAAAATTCCGTCTCCATGAATCTCTGTTAATGACTGTGAAGACCTTCAGCAGCTAGCCTAGGTCCATACACCATAGCTCTGCATTCTGGGCCCTTTCTTTTCCAAAGGCATTGGGGACCCAGGTGTGGTCTACAGAAGGAGGATTTGGGTTGAGGAAGGAGCAGGAATCCTACTTGCCTTCCCTGTGTTTGTATAAATTCCTATGTGGAAGTATCTAGGGCGAGACCTCGGTTTCCTCTCATATCCAGCCGCATTGTATCATGTCTTGTCGAAGCCAGGACCTCCCTGAAGTGGGCTCTGGGATTCACCTGTTGCATTTGTCCCAGGTGTTGATTTTAGGATGAGCTTTGGGCTGCGGCAGGGGGAAAGAAAACAAACTAGGGCAGGTGGGAGCTGGTCTAGGGGTGACTGGGAGCCTAGAGAAGACAGCCTGGCACACAGCTCTGGTAATGACTGGAGATGCTGGCTCCACCTCTCTCTGAGGTAGTTCCTAGGACCTACAGTCACTTTGAGGGATTCAGAAAAGTATCTGATTTGTTTTAAAACAGGAAGAAGGGAAATAAAACTTTTTAGTATGCCACAATACAAAAAAGAGAGGTATATTCTATATTCTTTATCCCAACTGTATTAAATGATAATTTTTAATATTTCTGTGGCAGCAAGGTTTGGGGAAAGAGAAGGCACCTGGGTCCTTTAGTGTCATTCTTCTGGGACCTACAAGAGAGAGGAGGAGAGGAATCTGGGCCCTAACACTGGCAGGGCAATGGTAACACTCCGCAGGGCAAAAGAGGGGTCACACTAAGGATTGGGGGTCAGGAGGAGGTGGGCTGAACTGGTGTTCAGAACACCCAAGAGAGCAGGGCAAGGATGGACCTGAGGCTTTGGGACACGTCCCTCAGCTTCGCATCTCAGTGTAGCTGATGGTGGGTGCCACCCGGCTGACCTACCGGATGCCAAGGCCTCTGCGCCTGCGCAAGGCGGTTCTGGCCACGTGGGACTCCTTTGGACCCTCGTTCTAGACCGCAGGATTCCAGCTCTGCCCCTGCTGTATCCACAAAGCTCTTTTCTGGATAACTGTAGACTTCAGCTCCTCCTGAGCGAGGTAAAGCTGTTTCAGCTCTCCTTCCTAGCCCCACCTCCATCCCCCCCAGTTCTCTCTTCTCCAGGATGGCAACACCCAGCTCCTCAATCTTTGTTTTTTCTTCCCTTCTGATACACATAGTAGCTCATGGGTGTAGCAAGGCTCTTCACTTCTTTCTGCTTCTCCCATCCGACTGGAACTGGGGGGGGGGGGCATTAACACCGCCATCCTTAGCCATTACACTCTGTATGGGCACCCACCCCACTTCTGCTTCTAGGCCTGCGAGCCATTAGGAACTAGCTATTGATTCTATCCTGAAGCCCGCTCCCATCACCCCCTCCCCCTCCCAAAGCCCCCCTCCCCCGGCTTCCACCTAGAATCGTTTCTTGACAGCCTAGATCAATCAATGCAAATCCTGAACTCTCAGTCTCTCTAAACTGTGTCAAGTCTGTTTCCACCCACTCCTGATCTTACTGACTTACAATCATTCCTTATAGGACCCTCATACCTGGCTGGTTCAAGGGTTCCGGTTTTGAAAATGCTAATCTATGTTCACAGAATTCCAAACTGCTTCTCTGGTCTGTCGAAGACTGCACCCTGTTTTCATTTTCCTTTCTCACTATGGGAGCCACACCTGAGACACAACGTTTCGACCCCCACCCCTTACCTTCCTCCACCCAACTGCAAGGCAGTTTTCAAGCTGACCTATAGTAAAAAAGAAGATACTCATTCTTCCAGAAGGGGCGGGGGAGATAAATTGAGCAAATTGACTTCCAGCTACACCTCCCCTCTACAGGAAAACTCTTACCAAAGGCTCAGGCTATCTGCACAGACATGAGTGTCACTAGTTTACCTTTCTCGATGGTTAAATGTACTCATGTGATTTCAGTGTGTGGTTATTTTGTTCATACATGTGCAGCAGTTTGTTACTTGTGCTCATGGGAGAATTTCTTTTTTCTATCCAAAGTAGCTAGGCCACCAAAGCTCGGGATTCTATAACCACCTCACCGTCTTAAACCTTATGCAACAGAATTAAAATATTATAATCTTCCTCATCTTGTAAAACTTGTGAAAAAAAATAAGGAAAGGCCATGAGTCTTCCTAGGTATGAAAGAGGAATTTATTGTAGATATGAGGGAGAGCATAGCCAGAGGTGTCAACATCTGGGGGAGTCTGGAGTGGACATGACCCTGAACCATGTGAGAGGGGGAGGGAAGAGAGAGAGGGGAAGCCAGGTGCAGCAGCCAAGAGGGCAAAAGGTAGAAAGGAGGGCGGGTGGACAAATGGCTGGATTGTATAGGGAAGTTCCTCTGGGGAAGTAGGGATGGTAAGCCAGCCATACTCTAACAAGTAAGGACTAAAGGATGCTGGGAAAAGCTGGCAGCCAGATCTGTGTTGATATATAGGCATTTAAGACTTACAGCTTCTGTCCAAATTTTTAAATGTCCCCCACCTGATAAAACTTTTGAAGCCTAAATCTCACAGAAGACTTCCTGATCCCTTACAGTCTTTCCATTCCTCTTCCACGATGTTCCTTGAGCCTTGGGTGTAGGGAATATTTTATAGATGTCTCAACGATGGGTGGGAATCGCATGGTTAATTTGTCTCAGCGTTTTGACGAGTTGCACATTTCTGTAATGGTCCCTGTCTTAGTCATTGTCCTATTTCTGTGAAGAGACACCAGGATCAAGGCAATGTTTATGAAAATATTTAACTGGGGCTTGCTTAAACTTTCAGAGAGTTAGTCCATTGTCAAGGTGAGGAACATGGTGGCATGGGGGCAGGCATGGTGCTGCAGAAATAGCTGAGGTTTTCACTGGGATCCATAGGCAGTGGGGCAAGGGGAGAGAGAGAGAGAGAGAGAGAGAGAGAGAGAGAGAGAGAGAGAGAGAGAGAGAGAGAGAGAGAGAGAGAGAGACAGACAGAGACAGAGACAGAGAGACAGAGACAGAGAGACAGACAGACAGACAGACAGACAGACAGAGAGACAGAGAGAGCGAGCAGGGCCTGGTATAGGATTTAAAGCCCACTGCCAGTGACACACCTCTTCCTAAAGGACACACCTACCCAATATGGCTGTATTCCTAATATTTCCCAAACAGTTTAACAACTGGGGACTAAGCACCCAAATGCACGAGCCCATGAGAGTCATACTTATTCAAACTACCTCAGTCTCTGCTGAAGAAAGTTTCTTTGTTGATGGCCAAGAGCTATAGTTATCTGTGAGTAAAAGGATAAGTGTTTAGAACACAGTTAGAAATAATACTGGTTTAGGAAAATGGAAGCAGTAGGGTTTGCTTTAGGGTCCATGACCTAATCAGCCATAGGTTTATAATACCAGGCACGAATTCCTTCCTCCTGAAGACCTTAAATTAGGAGGTTGTTGGTTGTCCCAAAGATAAAGATGCCACTAATATACCTTTGGGCAGAGCTTGCCATGATGGTCATTATTGTCATTTAATGGCTTTACAGCTTGATAGGATTACTGATTGCTTTCTTGATTTCCTCCTTGGTGGAAGCAAGGAAGCAGACAGCTTCCAGATCAGTCCTAGCTCAGCTCCTCCTGTGTCTGAACTGTGTGGTATCTTCAACAACAGAGTCTTCAAGTTGTGAGAGGCAAGCAAAGGGAGAATCTAAGTCCCAGTTTCAGTTGGAAACAGCTAGGTTGATTCAATGTCCATCTCCTAGGTAATCTTAGGGTCTCATTTCTTAGAGGATAATGTTAGTTAGTTAGATATTAGCAGGCGTGAAGGCCATTGAGGAAGGACCACCTCCTCGTGGAGTTTGCCTACTTTCTTTGGCATCACAGACCATCTTATTCATTCTCCTGCTGTATGGTACTTACTGACTTCTATTAGTGTAACAGTTCTCACCAAATTCACCGGGAACACTTTTTCAAGGTGGGCAAAGATAGCTGCTTGGCTTCAGAACTGGAGAGGGAGGTCTGAGAATTGAGGGAGCTGTTCACACATTTCCAACCACTCCTCCACGGTGAGGAAGCAGCTCATTTCTACCCCAGTCCCTGACCCTCCCAAGGGTTCTTCATTCATGCAATTTATGTGCCTCCATCTTTGGAATATTGATGCCTCTTGTCTTCCTTCTATTCTTCTATTTTCTTTTCTTTTGGTCTTTACTGGGTTCAACAAGACAATTAGGGTTTGTGTGTGTGTGTGTGTGTGTGTGTGTGTGTGTGTGTGTGTGTGTGTGAAGTAAAGCTCTGTACCTTCTTATGAGAGAGCAAGGTGGGTTTCGGATACAGTTGAACAGAAATATGTATGAACTTCACTGAGTCCCGTTAAACCCACAATATTGGACCTACTATTGGATATCTGGTTTCTTTCTTAGATTTAACTTATTTTAGAAAGTGGGTTATATAGGTTTAGTATTTAACTTCATAGTTAAGTTTGTGTTCACAGTTTAGGTCCTCTTGCTTTGTGTATGTGTGTGTATGTGTGTGTGTGTGTGTGTGTGTGTGTGTATTTGAGACCATGTTTCACTATGTAACTATGGCTGGTCTGGAACTTACTATGTAGAACCATGTTGGCTTTAACCTTACAGAGCACTTCCTGAGTCTACCATTTGTCTCTAAGTGCTGGGATTAAAGGTGTGTGTTATTACATTATCTAGGAAGTTCTTTAGTATTTTGAATTATGCCCTAATGAATATTTATACCTAAATATTTGTTATTTTTTATTATTTTATTAAAGCATATTTGTATATGAGGAATTAAAAGCTTATGATATTAACTTTCTTGGGAATTTTGGTATATACTACTACTAACAGAAATGTTGTCATGTTTTTTTTTCTATCAATATTTGCATGAGAGTCATTGTCATTACATCATTGATGAAAAAAAAAGTACTTATCTTAAAACAACAACAACAACAACAACAACAAACTTTTGGGGCTGGAGAGATGGTTCAGAGGTTAAGAGGACTGATTGCTTGGCCAGGGGTCCTGATTTCAATTCCCAGCAACCACAAGTATCTGTAATGGAATCTGGTGACTCTTCTGGTGTGTCTGAAGAGGAGTGACAAATAAATCTTTAAAAGAAAAGAAAAACTTAAAAAATAAATTAAATGAAAAAAACCCTTTTCTTAATCAAAATGTAACTAGATTCTCAAAATTATGTCTTGTGATTTCTAGTGAGTTTCAAGTTTTTAAAATGTAAACTTGATTTTGTTTTTCTCTAGTGAATTAATATTTTGGTGCTTAACTTGTTTGTGAGGTTAAGTTCTGTACTTAAACCCAACTGAATAAACCTTTCCTTCTTGGAGTTGCTTTCTGTCAGGCATTGGTTATGGCAATGAATGACACCACATTGCAGTGTCAGCAAAACCCTATCTTCCCATTGCAGTCACATGTCACACCCAACACACGTCACACCCAGAGGTGTGTGAATCCTTCCAACCCCACTTCTTGACAATCATGAATCAGACTTGTTCAGCTGGTTTTCTTTGTGAAGAGAGAGAGTTTCCTAAGAATCCTCCCTCCTCTGAGCCGGGAGAGCCTTCTAGGTGCACCTACAAATGCTCTTTGATGCTGATCCCCACTCTTTTGGATGGTGGCTTTGAACACTGGTTCTGAGCTCAGAGCTTAGTTCCTGGAGAAAAGAGTTCATCCCTGTGCTCACCTGGCCAGAATACTGCATTGAAAATTGACTCAGACCTGCTAAAAGGAAGGAGACATAGTAAAGAGGATCACGTTGATTTGGTCCTGGAGTTCGTACAGGTTATACTTGGATTAGAAGGTCCAAGGACTAAGGAGTCACATTCAGTCGTACTTCCTCTAGGGGAGAAACACCGGCTTCTGCCTGGTAAGTGCTGATGGGGATGAGGGACTAAATGAGGAGAGGAGGCTGTGTGGTCAGAGACAGAGTTCTTCAGGCTGGTTTGCGAAATGAGTTGATGGGTTTTCCTAAGTAATGTGACCTGCAGGGAAGGAAGCACTTCTTATGTTGTCCATAAGAGAATTAGTGGAGAGCTCATGAGAGCGTGGAAGGGCAAAGGCTGGTCTCTGACACATCACTGTTCAGGTTTGGTGTTGGGGACATAACTGAAAGTAGTCCCATGAGGACTCTGTCACAATTATTGAGAGTTCCATCTTATTATATTCATATCGTTCAAAACTCAGTTCCTTGTCATTGGAAATCTTGTTCTTTGCTGTAAAGAAAGTGATTTAAGCAGATTAATCTTAGTCTTTTCTGCAAAGTATTGTTAACATATGCAAGTTCACAACCAAGGTTTTGATTTTTACCCACATACCTTTGTCTCAAACATTTTATCTCTATGACAGTTTCTACTATCCTGTGCTAGTATGTGTGATTAATCTTTCCTTGACTCTCAAAATCAATGTGCTGAGATATGAATTCACTTTCCTTCTCTGCTTGGAAATGACAATCAGGGAAACGGTACCACCTCCATCATGTTGCCTGATCTAGGAACCCTGAGGTCCTCTGCACTCCTCCTTTTCTCTATGGTTAGCATAAAACCCATCATTAATTCTTTTAAATTCTGTAGCAGTCTTGAGTCTTCACCTTAAGTTGCAGATATGTCTTATTTGAATATTGCTATGAATAGTCTCAGAAGTACTTACATTCTTTGGTGCTGAATTTTTTTTTAAGACAGGGTTTTTCTGTGTAACAGAGTCCTAGCTGTCCTCATTTTGTAGACTGGTGTGGCCTTGAATTCACAGAGCTATGCCTGCTTCTTCCTGCTGAGAGTGTGTGTGTGTGTGTGTGTGTATATATATATATATATATATATATATATATATATATATATATATACACTCCTTAGTGTATATGTGTGTGTATACTATATATTGCTCATTGGTAGTACCATTGGCCTTATGGATTCATGGATTCCACAGCTTTGGAATAAACTGACTATTGAAAGAACATATTCAGAAAAGGGCTTGGGAAGATGGTTCAGCAGGTATAACATTGTATATGCATGAGGATCAGACTTTGGTTTTTTTTTTTTTTTTTTTTTTTTGTAGGTTTTTTTTTTTTTTTTTTTTTTTTTTTTTTAGTTTTTTTCTGTCCTGGAACTCACTCTGTAGACCAGGCTGGGCTCAACTTTGGAGATCCACCTGCCTCTGCCTCCCAAGTACTGGGTTTAAAGGGTTTAGATTCCACTGTCCCAATAAGTATCAGACTTCTAGTCCTAGAGAACCATGGAAAACCCAGTGGGCAAAGTGCCAGCTTGTAATCTCAGCACACAGGAGGTATAGAGAGGAGACCTCCGGGGCAAGCTGATTAGCCAGACTAGCTGAGGTGAAGACTTCCAGGATCAGCAAGAGACTTTGCCTCAGTATAGAAGGTGGAGAGTGATTGACCAAGTAATTCAATGCCAACCACAGGCCTTCACATGCACACATGGATGAGCGTTCATAGAAATATGTACCACCATACACCCAACCATGCATACATACATGCATACATATCACACATATATGTATGTTTATAAAAGGAAAATATTTAGGGGCCAGAGAAATAGTTCAGCAGCTAAGACCTGCTCTTGATGCTCTTCCAAAGGACCTCAGTTCAGTTCCCAGCCCAGATGATGCTCTGTCAGAATGCACAGGGCTCAAGGGACTGCCCTTTTGAAACTCTGTATCAAAATTAGTCTCTTCTCCATTAAGTCCTTTATGTCAGGTAGTTTTTCATAGAACTTTTAAAAAGTTACTAATCCAATAGCATTTTAAGTATTCTAGAGACAACTTAAATGTTCCCGGGAGTTTGTGGTCATATGCAGATTTTGATATCTATTCAGAGACTAGAAAACCCAGTTATATAAAATTATGACTGTATGTGTGGAAAATGTTTTCTATAATATTCAGTATACTGTGGTAAAATCCACAGCATGAGATCTGCCTTCAACAGAGTACAGATCCAAACCTTCCTAGCAGATATGCAGTTGCCTCATCTGTGTAAAGGAAACACTAAGCAGATTGACTAACAACATTGCCTTTCTCCTTCTTTACAGAGCTCTCTCTGGTAGAACACTGTTGTACCCTCTGGGTCTTGGAGAGTTTGAAATGATTCATATAAGTAGAATCATGTGTGTTTGTTTTTGACTGACATATAGTTCAGCATCCTCAAGATTTATCAAATTATTGCATTTTGTAGAATTTCTTTTCCTTTAAGGCTGGTAATAGTCCACAGCAAGATGTCATATTTTCCTCATTCTATTGACAGATATTTCAGTTGTTCTGATGTGTTTGGCCTTTGTAAATAGTCTGCAATGATCATGAATGTGCTACTGTGTTGTTGAGATACTGTCTTCAATTCTATTCTTTTTTTAAATTTATTTTTATTTTATGTGTGCGAGCACACTGTTGCTGTCCTCAGACACACCAAAAGAGGGCATTGGATCCCATTACAGATGGTTGTGAGCCACCCTGTGGTTGATGGGAATTGAACTTAGGACCTCTGGAAGAGCAGGCAGTACTCCTATCCCCATATCTCCAATCCTATTGGATCCTCAGTTCTATTCCTAAGCTTTTTGAGAAACCTAGTTGATTTCTGTAGAGGAGATATTTTACATTCTTTCAGTGTACCTGGTTTCATTTTTAACATTAATACCAACAGCCATTGCCTTTATATTTTTTGTAACAGCATCCTGGGAGATATAATGCCTCATTGTGGTTTTGATCAACATTTTTTTATGATTAGTGGTGACATTGTCTTTATGTATACTAATTGGTTATTTGTATTTCTTTTTGGTAGCACTGGGTCTTGAACTCAGGTCCTTATACATACTAAGGAAGGATTCCAATCCACTAGATAAGTAACTGATTGCATTATTTATGGAAATGTCTATCCAAGTCATTAGCTCTCTGATTTCTTCTTTTTGTATTTATTGTTATTTTAAATTAGCATGAAATAATGGGTTTTATTATGACATTCTCACACAACATATTATATAGTTCGTCATGTTCACCCATTATTATTCTTGTTCTCCTGATCCACCCAAAGGCCCTATCTTTCTGAAAAGTAGCCCTTTCTTATTTCTTAATTTATATATACTTATTTTATATATGTGTATTTATGTATATATATATATATGTATATATATATGATATAGTATATGTGTATACAAAAAGCATGGGATATCTGTGTTTCAGAGTTTAGTCTATTTGGCATGATGATCCTGAATTCCATCTGTTTTCCTGTACATGGTGTAATTTTACAGTTGATGGATGAATAAAATGTAATCGTGCATCTATACCACATTTTCTTTCTCCATTCATCTTGTAAAAAATTATTTATTTTTATGTGTATGGATGTCTTACCTGCAAGTATGTCTGTATAGCACATATGTGCCTGGTGCCTGATGAAGTCAAAAGAGGTTGTAGGGTCCCCTGGAAATGGAATTACAGATAGTTGTGATCCATCATGTAAGAGCTGGGAATTGAACCGGGGTTCTCTGTTAACCTCTGAGCCATCTCTCCAGCCCTTGCACCCATTCATCTTCTGGTGGCCATCTAGGTCAAGTCTGTATTCTGGCTTTTTGGAATAGTCCCTGGATAACTTGGCTGTATATATTTCTGCTGTGTGCTGATTTGGGGGTTCTCCCACATATCGGTGGCTTATGAAAAACATCACAAATCACTGAGAGTCAGTTACACTCTTTCTTTTCTCATCTAAACTTTGTGCTTCCTTCTATCTGATCCTAGCAACATGTCCTACACATTTGACTGGGTTAGCAAGGATGTGGTCAAAAAGCTTCAAGGAAAAGATCTGAGGCCTGTCACACGCCTGTCAGATGCAACCAAATTCCGCCAGTTTGACATACTTCAGAAGTCTCCCCAGTCACTGTTTTTTAAATCCGAAGATACTCCAGTTGGATATTCCCTTCTGAAGATCTTGGAGCCCAATTTTCCTGTCCCAGGTATTGTCAGTCGAGGGGCAGAGAAATGTGAAAATCAGCATTTTCAGTCTGCAGCTTCCCAGAGTCCATGAGGTGCTCAGACAGGCAGCTCGTGAGCCATTCTGCTTAAAGGCAGAGGACAAGGAAGGCCCTTTAGGAGTCCACTCATCCATGCATTTGGTCTTAGAAGACTTTCAAGAGTCCCTTTAAATAGAGATATGATACACAGCTCACAAAAAGTAATCAAGGTTCCTTAAACATGTCGAAAGTTACATAGTTCAAACTGGTAGAGTTAAGAGCCAGACTGAGGTCAGTCTATCCTCAAGTCCCAGGTGTTTTTCTATGTCAGCAAGATACCCTGGGGCTGGATTCTCTCCTTGGAAAGATGCTTCCCCAGGGACTTCTAGACACTGCACAAATGATACTTTTCTTTCTTAGAATGAAGACCATGCTTGCATGGGTTCCAGAATTTGCCCTCTGTGGTAATTTACATTTCAAATATTTATTATTAGCTAGCTTCTTGCCTAAGATTTAAATGAGGAGGGGAACTAGCCTTATTTCTCCCATTCTCCAGAACAGCTGTTCCACAGTGAATTCTGATCTAAACTTGTGTGCGTTTTCTTCTTCAGAGCCTGAAGTGTCAGCTCCCATCCCCCTCAAACACACCGTATCCCAGAAACTGAAGGCTAACGTGGATGTCAAAGCCATTGCAGAAGGAGGTGCATCCGCAGAGTTTGCTCAGTCCTGTGGATATGACATCGAGGTTCAGAGTACGAGCATCCCAGATTCAAAACTGGAAAGTCTTCAAAACAGGCAAGGTCACTGGGGTGGGTAAAGGACGGCTCAGACGAGTTTCAGGATGTGTTCTTATAGACAGAGAGGCAGTAAACAGGTTCTGTTGCTGGGGTGGATGACAACTCAATTTATTCTACATAAAAAAATTGTTGAAATAATGATGTATTGTTCACTAATAATACCCATTAGGGTGGAATTATCCATTACTGTTCTATTAATGGGACGGGAATAGAAAAACAAGACAGACAGACAAAGGTTCTGGTATGCTAGAACTTTCTGTTCATTGTACAGAGGATGGGCATGTAATGAAAAACAAAGCAGTAGAAGTGAAGGTTAGAATATTGATTAAAATATGCCAGAGATTGTAACAATCACTTTAGGCAATCAACATCCCAGTGCTTAGGGATTTAGATTGACTTTTTAATCACATCTCTCTCGGTATATAATTTAGAAGTAGAAATTCATGTCTCATGTGTAGCATTTTGGTGTGACATAAGCATGTAAGTCTCTAACATATTATCACTGCCTCTGGTAACCATTGTTTAAAATATTTTATTACATTTATTATTCTCTCTCTCTCTCTCTCTCTCTCTGTCTCTCTCTCTCTCTCTCTCTCTCCCTCTCTCTCTTTGTGTGTGTACATGCATATGCATGCATGCCATGACTCACATGTGGAAGTCAGAGGACAACTTGCAGAGAGTCAGATGTCTCCTTTTGCTGTGTGTATCTGAGAATCAAACTCAGGTCCTCAGGGCCTGCAGCAACCACTTCTACCTGCTCAGCCGTCTTGCCAGCTCAGTAACTGCTATTTTTTTTATTTTATTTTTTTTACTTTTTTGGGTTTTTGAGACAGGGTTTCTCAGTGTAGCCCTGGCTGTCCTGGATCTCACTTTGTAGACCAGGCTGGCCTCGAACTCAGAAATACAACCTGCCTCTGCCTCCCAAGTGCTGGGATTAAGGGCGTGTGCCACCACTGCCCGGCAGTAACTGCTATTTTTATGGCAAGAACATTTACTGCCTACTGTCTTAGCAGATTTCAAGCACATGTAGCATATTATCAACTATAACCACATGTTATCTGGGGACCTAAATTTATGTCCTCACACCCCCCGTGGCCGGCACTTTCTTGATTGAGCCACATCCCCAGACTGAAGCTGACTCAATCTCTTTAGTTTTTAAAGGCTGGTTCACATTTTCTGTTGTTTGTTTATTTGTTCATGATTTGGTCTCTGTTTCTATGAAATTAGCTATTTGGATCTTTTCATTTTTGTTTACTTACATCTTCAGGAAACTGTTGGGTCAGGAGCCATCATTTGTGACGAATTGCCGGCTGGGAAAGAACAGGCTGTATGTGGTGACAGAGGCCTTTGAAGTGATCAAGGGTACCGTGCTGGAAGGCAGCAGCAGTATCGGCCTTTCAGCCAAAGCGCTCATCCCTCAGTTTGTCAAGGTATGGGATGGGGGCAAGAAAGCTAGTCCAGCTACTGTACTCTTGCTTCTTGGGGGATTCTGGGGACCAGTTTCTAGGGGTCAGAAGGATGGGGTCATTATTTTCCACTGCTCATGTGTAGTATATGCTAACTTTTGATCTTAGATTATATTCCAATACCCTTGTTTACAATGCTTTAAAACATAGGATCAGTGTATATTAATAAATTCCAGACTAGGTGTTATTATTTGGTACCATGTTTTGAGTAAACAATTGATGCTGTAGAAATAGAAATGTCAGGATTCTGCATTATCTACACACACAGTTTCATTGTTGGAAAAACACAGGAACACCTTTACTAAATTGTACCTGTTAATCTATGTTTTATGATCATCTGATAACAGATATTTTTTGAGATGTGGTCTTACATAGCCTAGATTGCCTTCAACTGACTATGGACCTAAGGCTGACTTTGAACTCTTGGCCCTCTTGCTTTCACTTTCCAAATGCTAGGATTGTAGATATGTTTCACCATGCCTGGCTATGGTAATAAATGTTTAAAGGGGCAAGATTTAAATACCTTCAAGTATTTGTGATTTACATGATGTATGACCAAGTCCCATATGAAGTCAGGCTTGTCAAAATAACAGCCACTTTCTCTATGGTGACTTTAAAACCAAGAAAAGCTCAAATGAATATACTTCAAGCCCTAAAAGAATACAAATGCCACCCTGGGCAATTATACCCAGCAGAACTGTCAGTCATAATCAAAGGAGAAAGAAAACCTTTCCACAATAAACATGTGAAAGAATTTATGATCACGAGGCTAGCCATGCAGCGGAGACTAAAAAGAATATTTGTGCATGAAGCAAAGCGTAAGATGTACAAGCAGCACTAACATTAAGTCAGTGATTAAACAAAGGACCACAAACACCATAAAAGTAAACAAAGTGGCAGAAATCAATAAACTTAGTGGTTTAAACTCCCTAATCAAAAGACACATATTAGCAGTCTAAATTTAAAAACGCAGGACCAATTTTCTGTCTCCAAGGAGCATACCTCAATCACCAAAGATAGAAACTGTCTTAGGGTAAAAGGTTAGGCAAAGATATTCAAAGCACAATAGAAGTAGACTGACAGCAATTGCTATAGTAAAATCCAATGAAATAGACTTGAATCCAAAAATAATCAGAAGAAAGAATGTCAGTCCACACAGATCAAGAGAGCAGTCCAACACAAAGACATTATAATCCTAAATGCATGTGGTGGTTTGAATATGCTTGGCCCATGGAGTGGCACTATTAGGAGATATAGCCTTGTTGGAGTAGATGTGGCCTTGTTGGAGGAAGTGTGTCACTGTGGGGGTGGGCTTTGAGACCCTCCTCCTAGCTGCCTGGAAGATAGTCTTCTCTTGGGTGCCTTTGGATCAAGATATAGAACTCCAGACTCCTTCAGCTCTGTTTCTACCTGGATGCTGCCATATGTCCTGCTATGATGCTAGAGGAGTAAACCTTTGAATCTGTAAGCCAGCACTACTTCAATAGTTGCCTTTATAAGAGTTGCCTTGGTCCTGGTGTCTCTTCACAGCATCAGAAACCCTAACTAAGACATCATATTTTCACCAAGCATGGGTATACTTAGCTTCATAAATCAAACACTTATATACGTAAAGGTACATAAAGGTATGTCTTGATGTATGCAATGAAAATGTGGCAATAAACACAATGAAATTTTATTTACCTGCAAAGATGTGTGAAATTATGAAACTTTCATGAAAGTGTATGTAGCTGGAAATAATAATCCTGAATGAGGTAATCCAGGCCCTGAAAGACAAATGCTTCATGTCCTCTCTCACACCCTGCGAGGCTGATGAGTTCGGTAGATGGTACCTCTAGGCTCCCAAGGAGATAACGAGTAACAGGACAGGAGATACAGAAGACGTTAAATAGACTGATGGAGTTTAGATCTGGAATGAGGAGATGCAGTCTCTCCCAACAGCTAGCAGAGAATACAGACCTATGTAGAAACTCAAGTGGGAATATGGGTGAGTCAGAATGAAACCTCAACAATAGAAGACACCACATTGACTGATTGAGATAAGATCTGGAATGAGGAGAAGCAGTCTTTACCAACAGCTAGCAGAGAATACAGACCTACGTAGAAACCCAGATATGAATATGGATGAATTAGAATGAAACCCCAACATTAGGAGGAGACAATAAATCATATACCTAGTTTGGAAAACTTAAGACATTGCAGTAGCTCTGCTGCTATGGCTCAGTGGTAAATACTAGCCTGGCATCCACGGTGCTCTGAATTCAAGCTCTAGGCCTCTCTAGGCACACCTCCCAAATTTCAGTGTAGGTAAATATTGTCATACAAGGGAGAGAAGCAGCAACTGGACATGGGGACCAGGAGGGAGGAGAGGGAAGGGAATGCTAGTGTTTTCTCATGAGCTTTCTAGATTTATTTGACTTGTAAATTACAGGCATATATATTTTGGATTAAAAGTAAACATTTTTAATGGTGCAATGAGACAAAGAGCTATAAATCCCTAGAAATGTTTTATCTCTCCAGGGTCAAGCCCAGGGACAGTGGCAAAGGGACAGAACGGATTCAGTACCTATCCTAAAGGGCGCGGTGTTGGCCTACAAGAAGAAACAACTGGTCATTGAGAATAACACTTGCGGTGAGCATCAGTGGGGGCTTGGTGAGGATGGGGTGTCCAAAGGCATGGACCTCCTCTTCTCTCCTGACTACAGGCCAGGGTTACTCCTCACTGTCTCAGGCACATGTTCAGTTTTCAGTCACCTCTAAGCATGGCCAAGCTCAAATACTGCTAGCTGTAGTTGCAGAGGTAGCCTCCTGCATAAGAAGGGATCTGACTTGGAGTGTTCAAATGGAGGTAGCTTTAGCTGGGTGAAGTCCAGGCTAGTCCCAGCCATCTCTAAGCATTCATGTCTAGCCATTCAAGGTCCTGCCACGCTCAGAAGCACAGTAGGGAGCTGCCAGGTTGACCAGGTGACCCATAAACTCACATTAAAGCACCTTAAAATAACAGGAGCACAACGTAACGTCAGTTGAAAACTGTAGACAGAATGCCTGAACATAGTATAGGATTTTTTTCCCCGAGACTCTCACCTTGAGATGTACCACCCCCCCCCAATACACACACCACACACAACATACACACATCACCCCCCCCATACACATACATTCAGTCTGCCATGGGGCCTGAGTGTTTGTATTAGGCATGGAGCTGTGTGTGATATGAGTGCCAGAATATGAGTAGGTCTCAGAGCCCCAAGTTATTCCTCAGTGTGGAGGGCAGCTCCTCAGAGAGGAGGGGATGCCCTATAGGTGTGTGTGTGCGCGCACATGCACGCCCCCACATGCTTTGCACACATATGTACACCCCCCCACACACATGTGTGTGTGTGTGTGTGTATCCACATGCATTTCTGCAGTATCTACCTTGTAGTTTCTGGTCAAGGCAAAGTCCTGGAGCCTATTCTCTAGTCATCGGCAAGAGACAAAGAAGCTGGGCTCTCCAATGTAGTAAGTACAGTTAGTGGCTGATGGCGTCTAGAGAAATTGTTCACGTTCTTAGAGCACCCTTGATTGGGTCATAGGATGGGAAATGGGAACAAGGTTGGAGATGCCTTTAAAATGTCTGGGGGAGATGACCTTACTGTAAATGTTTTCATTTATAGAGGGGAAAAAAAAATAAACCCTTTACACAAAATATTAACAGCAAAACAAAAAGTAAACGGTGGGATTAGATCAGATGTTGTTGTACCCAGAGAACCAAGGCCATGCTTGTGGAGGCTGAATCTGGGGGGTGGGGGTGGAGTGTTTTCTGGCGGATAAACTCTATAGGTTGAGGTGTGCACGGAAGGAGAGCAAGTGAGGCCCCAAGTAGAGGACAGTTAGGGGAGCTGACTAGGTGAGTGAGAAGAGGCAATGGTGGGAGGAGGCTCTGGGATGAGGGGTTCTGAAGATGCAGAGCCCAGTTATTGTCAGGTCAGGCAAAGTGCTCAGTGAACTGAAGCAGTGAAGACAGATTGGAGCCGGATGTAGTATTGCCGGTCACTTACTCTACCTCCTTTCTTCATGTCAGCTTGGGAAAGAAGCAACACCGTCGCTTCCCCCTTACACACGAGAAGACTAGTTTTCATTGAAGCTGCTGGGCAGCGATAAGGCAATTATTAAGTCTGTTTGGTCTGTTATGAGGACTAAATTTGTGCTTGCCGGTCAGCACATTGTCCCTGTTGATTCCCTTCCATACCTGATTCTGTAAACAAGATGCCCTGCTCGCCCCCTAGTGCCCAGTATGTGACTTGCAGACACTCTTTGAGGTTTGCTTTTTGTTTTAACTTCCTTTAGTTCACACGTTAAATGTTGTCATCTTTGTTTTCTTCACAGGCTCATTTCGTGGGCCAAATGCTTGAATTTTGTTGTTAGGCAAGTTTTAGACCTCAGCACCACTCTGTGAATGTGAATGCAAAACAATGCAAAATCACCAGATTGAGAGTAGATAAAGAAAGGCCAGCTAGTAACTGAAGGCTAACAAGAGACCTGTATGTCAGGGCAGGAGGAAACCCGTCTGCTTTACCTCATGGAGTATTTATTTGGTTGTTTTTATTGTGTGCGCATTTGTGTTTTGCCTGCGCCTAAGCGGACCAAGTGCATGCAGGGTCCGTGGAGACCAGAGGAGGGCGCTGTCGTGTGGGTTCTTGAACTGAATTTTGGTTCTTTGCAAGAGCTGCATGACTCTTAACTGTTGATCTATCTCTCCAGCCCTCATGGAGTAATTCTTGAATGTCAGAGGGTGTAATGGTGACCTAAAGTGCTTATTTAAGATCCAAGTTTCAGGCTGGTGAGATGGATTAGCTCGTAAAAGTGCTTGCTGCCAGGCCTCATGACTTGAGTTCTTCAGAACTCTGTGGCCCACATGTTGGAAGGAGATAACTGACTTCCAAAGTTGTCCCTTGACTCTGTAGGTGCTCCAAGAGACACATGCACATGCACACACAATAAATAAACAAACATAATAAAATGCAAGTTTCAGGGCACCTGTGAAAGCACAGGACACACAGGTTCTTAGGTTGACTGCACTTTGGTCTGGGAGTCCCCAAGTGGGGTGTGGGAAGAACTCTAGCTGGTGTAACCTCACCTCCCCTAACTTGAGTTTCTTTTCCCTTCAGCCATTCTCCTTTCTGGTAATGCTAAGAAGAAGACCTTTCCCAGCATATTTAATATGGTACCTAGGTGTGGTTTTGCTGCCCAGCCCATGAGAATTGACCTGCCACCATCTGATGATCTAAGCATTGAGACAGGTATGACACTGTTGAACAGAGATCTGCCTGGGGATGGGTTTAGCATAGGAAGTTTCTCATAAGAGGAGAATTGCAAGGTGAAAAGCAAGGACGGATGGAGGAGTTGGGAAGGTCAGAGGTCAGGGGAGGAATGGAGAGAGTGAGTCTTGGGGAGTAAACCCTGTACTTTCTCTTTCCAGAGCCATATTCAACAAGACGACTAGGTGAGTAAGTAGTTCCTGGGCGATGAAAGTCCAACCTGCTTCCTCATGCAGACAACTGAATAACAAAAACCCACCTAATTGTCTTCACCCAAGGTCTTGAGATCTGGTCTTCAGCATAAGGGGTTGGGTGGGGAGAGGGGTAGGAAAAAATGGGGGAAGATATAGGGGACATAAGGACAGATACTAATTCTTGGGTGGGCCAATATATCATCTCTTTCTAGGCTTGTGGATAAATGACATTCCTCCAATTGGTGAGTGTCTGGTGGGGTTGAGGGTGGAGATCTGGGTGATGCTACTAGCCCTGGCTCTGGTTCCTGTGGGATGGGAAAATTTATGGAAGGCCAATGTGGTGAAGGCATAGACTGGGTGTGGGGCAGGAGGGAGGAGATGGTAGGAGAGACTCTCCTATGTGTGTCTCATGAAGAAAGGTAACAGCTTGTGTTTCTCTTTCTAGGAAGTATAGAGGAGCCTGTCCATCTAGGTGAGTGTGTGTGTGTGTGTGTGTGTGTGTGTGTGTGTGTGTGTGTTTGAAGAGGAAACCCAGGCTTCTAGTGGGAAACCATAGGCTCGGAACTCAAATGAGAACTTTCTTTGGAATTCAGAAAATGAAGATATACTTTCACATTTTCTTTTTGTTAGTTCAATTCACGCCTGTGCAGTTGTGTGCACTGACGTTCAGTGACGACAAACTGGGGATCAGGTATTGCTTCAGCATGGGCACTTGTGAAAGAGTCAGACAGATGTACTTTGATGCTTTCACTGTGGTACCCTCCCACTGCCACGGATCACCCGTGAGACATTTGGAAGAGCCAGAACATCCTCAAATGCAGTACTTGGCTAATTCTTTATAGACTTCAGAGATACTTACCAGTAAGTGTAGCTCTTATGTGCCAGGTGCCTAAGAATCACAAACGTGTTGACTCCTCACCACATCCCCGCACATGGAAACTGATCATGAACACTAAGGATTGCTATCACCAGAGCCCAACAGTACATTTCATTCCTGACATATCCCAGAAATGAATACGTGGTTATTTTTCTTCCGCTTGCAATAACCAGTGTTCAGATTTCCATCTCTACCCTCAGTACTGTGTCCTCTCCTTTCAGAGTGCTAATGCTGCCTGGCTTCTAGCTACATGATAGTTGCCTTCCAGGGGCTCAAGTAGGCTGTCACTGGAGACATTTTTAGCTCCTGGAAATGGTAATGAAGGACTTACCACCCCAGGGATATTTAATCGAAGAATTGCCCTCACTTTCTGATGGGTGTTGCTGTCTGCGAGCAGATTTCAAATGCCTGCAAAATGAAGTTTCCCTAAAAACCGAGCTACTGGCTATGCTCTCCAAGGATGTTCAAGATGTTGTGTTCTCCAGTCTCCTGCACATGCTCAGTGACAGGGAGGTGCTGTATGACCTGATGAACATGGTGAGAGTTCCATAGCTGCCTAGAGAGGATCAAGCCTGTAACGGTCAGTTTGGGAGAGGGGGATGCCAAGATACATGAGGGAGGAGGATTGTATATGATGCTGAGGAGGCTGAGAAAGATGTCAAAGGTTGGGGACTCTGGCTCCATGCACAATGTAGAGGGTTAGTGAGTGTGGCCCCCTGGTTCTGCTCAGAATCCCCATGGGGGAGGTGCTTAGCTCCTCTGGAAATAGGCACATTACACAAGAATAGTTTTGAGCCAGATATGGGAAGCTGAAGCTACTTGAAGGAAAGTCGAAAGTTCAAGGTCTTTCTGGACTACATAGTTGAGTTCGAAGCTGGCTTGGGCACCAGCCTGAGACCCTGTCACATGAATAAAGAAAATGAAGGGTAAAGGAGGCCGAGTGTAGCTTTGTGGTAACGTACTTACTCAGCATGTATAAAGCCATCCTGTCCCCAGCACTGGGAATGATGTTATTAACAGAACACCCGTCTTTTGTAGCTGGAGTTGGATCAGTTGGGGCATATGGATGGCCCAGGTGGCATAATCCTACATGAGCTGCGAAAGGACTCAAGCCCCCCGTGGATTGACCTAAAGGACCTCATTCTTTATCTCCTTCAAGCCCTCATGGGTAAGGACGATTTGAGGGGAGTGTGGGGGGAGAGTCCTCATGTTGGTCCTCAGAAGGCTGTTTCAGATGCCACCTCCCCAGAGCCTTTGGGTTATCATGGCTATTCTTACATCACCCCTTGTCTCTAATGCCAGCAAGGCTCAGCGTGATAACAGTGCATGGACCAGATGGAGTCTGAGGTCTACAAAGTGAGCAGTTGCCAGTCACCTAACACATCCTTGGTGGAAGGTGATTCCTGCCTCAGGCCTTAGACTTTCTGGCTTTGGGTCATGTCGCTTATGAGCTGGGAGTCCATCTCAAGGGCAGACCACCTTTAATTTGACCTTCAAGTCTAATGGGACATATTCCTGTGTCTCAGAGTTTTCCTCTCATTGGATTTCCTAGTTCATAGTAAGAAGAAAATACATTTTCCTCCCCACAGTGCTGAGCGATACCCAACTCAACCTGCTTGCCCAGTCTATGGAGATGCAGCTCCTCCTGCATCAACGAGAGCTGGTAAGAAACCCCCAGGGGCTGGCAGTCCATGGAGGGGGGAAAAGGAAAGCAGGAACAGAAAGAACATTCTAGAAGAAAGCAATAAAGTTTCTACAAGGAGGGGAGTCGGGAACCTTCTGGGGAGCAGGCAGGTTGGGTTCAACCTTATCAGGAGCATCTCTGCATTTATGGAAGCCTTGGGAGCAAGGCCCACTAGGTCTAAGTTATCTGTCTAAGAAGACATCTTTGTAAGAAGTAAGGGATACAAGTCAGTCACACCCTTTGTTTACGGTTACCGTTTGCAAATTGCCTTTTCTCCCCCTATATATTTGTCTCTAAATACAAAAGTGTGTATAGCCATAGGCATACATGTGTACACACACATGCGGATAACACTCTTGTGTAGCATAGGCCATATTGTGTTGTAGGTGAGAAGACAATGCATAGTGCTTTAGGTCTTCCTTACTAGTTCTTTATCCTGTGTGGCTCCTGGGTGTTGGGACAGAAGATTTCTCACCCTGGGGTCAGAGCCTGGTTTGCCCTATTTGATAATTTTTGTTCTAGGTGAAGAACATCCTACAGCCAAACTTCAAGTATCCCTGGAACATCCCCTTCACACTCCAACCTCAGCTTCTTGCCCCACTCCAGGGGGAGGGCTTGGCCATTACTTATGAACTGCTGAAGGAGTGTGGGCTGAAGATGGAGCTGAATAATCCCAGGTCAACTTGGGATTTGGAAGCCAAGATGCCCCTGTCTGCTCTCTATGGGAGCCTGTCATTTTTACAGCAACTTGCAGAAGCCTAAAACTTCCCCCAAGTCTGGCTTCAGTTCTGGATACATTTGAGATATGGCACCATGACATACACAAGAGTGGTGATTTGAGTGCATGCTTTAGGCTGGTGGGAATAAAGATGCTACCGGTTCTTTCTCTTTTTAAGATGTACTATTCATTCACAATTATATAAATAATATACTCAGGTCAGATTCCACCTCCCCCCCCCCCCATTGTCCCTTTTAATCCACCCCTTCCAAGTCCCTTCTTCCGAACAACTTCTCATTCATCATTTGTTTGTTTGTTTGATGCTTTGCTGCATGTGATTAGGGTTGTTTGCACGAGTATGGGATTATTAACTTGAAAAAGGGAAACCTTCCTGAGGCTACCCCCTCCTCAGCAGCATTAACAGCCTACAGTGTTTTAAAGAGGGTGGGGTCTTACAGGCCCCTTCTCCATCCCTGTGGAATGTTGCTGGGCTAAGGTCTTGCTTGGTCTTGTGCAGGTAGGTACCCATTGCTACTTTTGAGTTTATGAGTTTAACAGCTATGCCATGCCGTTACCATGTCTAAAAAAAAAAAAAAAAAAAATCCTCAAATAGCATGCTAAAGATTTAGACATTTTCCTCTATATAAAAGAATACAGGTGTTACTTGTACTTAACTGTGTGCATTTTGAGTTGTTTTGGGTAAAAGTTACTGGTGTCAGTAACTTTGAAATACATCAGAAATAAATTGGGGATATTTTTAGGTAGATAGTTAATAGTATGATTACTTTTTTATTGGTTATTTTATTTATTTAGATTTCAAATGTTATCCCCTTCCCTGTTTCCCCTTCACAAACCCCCATGCCACCAATCCCCTGCTTCTATGAGGGTGCTCCCCCACCCACCCACCCACTCCCACCTCCCCACCCTAACATTCCCCTACACTGGGGCATCGAGCCTTCATAGGACTAATGGCCTCTCCTCCCATTGATGCCAGACAAGGGCATCCTCTGCTACATATGCAGCTGGAGCCATGGGTACCTCCATGTGTATTCTTTAGTTGGTGATTTAGTTCTTGGGAGCGTTGGGAAGACTGGTTGGTTGATAATGTTCTTCCTATTGGTTTACAAATCTCTTCAGCTCCTTCAGTCCTTCCCCTAACTCCTCCACTGGGGTCCCTGTGCTCAGTATGTTTTCTTATTACCTTGTTTATCCTCCTTCCTTCTGTGCTTATTTTTCTTCTCCTTTCTAATTAGAGCCCCCCCCCTTTTCTCCATTTCCCCTATCAGATCACTTGTACCCTGCTGTCTCCTTCTGTATTCTTCTCCTACTGCTCTCTGCTCCCACCCTCCCGTGGCCCCTCCCGTGGTGGCCCCTTTACTCTCCTGGTCTCTGTAGTTGCTCCAGGACATGTACTCTCATCTGAAGACTTGGCTCTGGGAGGCTCAAGAACATGCAGTGTTTGTCTTTCTGGGCCTGGCTTATCTCACTCAATATCATTTTTGTTTCCTAGTTCTATTCATTTGCCTTCAGATTTCATGAGTTTATTTTTCTTTACAACTGAATAGTATTTCATACTGTGTACACACCACATATCATTATCCACTCATCAGTTAAAGGACATTTAGGTTGTTTCTATTTTTTTTTCTTTTTTTTTTGAATATGTATTTTTAAATTGATTAGGAATCTCGTATCATGCACCACAATTATGCTCACCTCTCAGTCTTCCCATGCCCACCCCTTCCTCCATAACTCCCTCCCATAAAAAGAAAATCCATTTTGTTTTGGCTATATATTCACTGGAGCATGGTTACATTCTTAGTGGCCCAGCTCCCCACAGAAAATGACATCTTTTTTCCACTTGCATCCAACCAGAAGCCTTCAACTGATAGAGCACTATGGCTGTCAGCGAGGGGCAGGTAGATATTCCACACCTACACCACTGCTTGCCTCAGTGAGAGGTGGGGCCAGCCCTTCTGTGTGTGGAATGTGTGTGATATATGCCACTGCCTGTATCATCATCATGGTGTGGGTCAAAAGGTGTGGGCCAGAAGGTGTGGGACTAACTCTCCTGTGTGTGGGCCTCCACCAGTACTGCCCGGACAGCAAGGGGCTGGGCCGGCTCTCCAGCGGTGGTGGGGTGGAGGTGGGGGACACACACACAGCTCTCCTGGGAGGGGCAGCAGAGCTGGCTCTCCATCGTCCATGGATATTAACATGACTTCAGGTGGCAGAACATCTGCATCCGCTTTAGTGGTAACAAGGGCCACAGATATCAACACAGCCCTTGGCTGTGGTAGCAGGACCACCAACCCAATCACGGCACTGAGCAGCTTCAGGCGCCATGAGCTTCAACATGACCCCAAGTGGCTACATTTACCACTCACGTCAGGATGGCCCCTGAGGGAGCAAAGCCCCAGTACATCACCAGCAGCACTGACTACAAACGTCCATTTTTTTATTCGCATGTATGCTTCATGAAGTCCTGGGGCAGCAGCACAGGCCACAATTACCAACACAGTCTCTTCAAGGACCACAAAGTGGTCTTTTGAGGCGGCCCAATTCAGCAAGTGAACCTTTCTTCATTTCCATCCTTGCACAGAGCCAGGGGGATCCCGCTGCCAAGCAGCAAGTTCAGGGGCTGAATCTGCATCTGCATAAACTCCAGGCTGCAGCACTTGTCCCCACCCCTCCACCCCCGCCCCCAACCCCTGGCAATAATAGCAGGTCGACCTCAGCCCTCTCTCTTACCTGTCACCCTCTTTTACCTGTCACCACCATCGCGTCTCCAGTTCCACCCCCTTTCATACTGCACACACTGCTCTGTTTTTCTACCTTTCCCAACTCTACATTACATATTTGTTTATTGTAGTGGCACCTACCTGTGCCGGGGCCGTGGGGCCCTGGGCACTGCTTGCCTGAGTCTGTTTCTTATTGTGAATAGAACAGCAATGAAGGTCTGTGGAATAGGATGTTGAGTCCTTTGGGCGTAGGCTAAGGATTGGAACTGATGGGCGTCTGGTAGATTTCCTTTAGCTTTTGAGGCATCTCTACACTGATTGCCAGACTGGCTGCACCACTTTGCTGTCCCACCAAATTACTACAAACCAAGTGGCTTAAAGCAATGATATATTCCTTTGTAGCCCTGGTTCCCAGATGTCACGGTGCCCCCTTGCACTTTTCAAGGCTTCGGTGAGAACAACCGCTGCCGCTTCCTACTTTCTGTTGACTGCTGGCCATCCTGGCATGCCTTGGCTTGAGGCTACACCATTCTAACTTCCACCTCTATCTTTACGTGTCCTTCTTTTTAGAGTCTTGATTTCCTTCTGGCCTCCTTCCCCCCAAGGACACTGGTTTTGGGGATTTAGGTCTCTCTCCAATCTGGGACAACAATCTAGTGAAACATGTCTACAAAAATGCGTTTCCAAATGGCAAGTTCTGAGGCTCAACGTGATGTGGCTTTTCAAAGGAGCTTCCCTGACTACAGGGGCTGTGTGAGAAAAGCAGTATCTGAAGGCGCTACCTGTGTGGGGTTGGTGTGGGTGGGGCTCTGTCTAGTAAGTGCTGTGAAGAGACACCATGACCACGGGAACCTTTATAAAAAAAAGGTTGAGCCGCGCAGTGGTGGTGCACGCCTTTAATCCCAGCACTTGGGAGACAGAGGCAGGTGGATTTCTGAGTTCGAGACCAGCCTGGTCTACAGAGTGAGTTTCAGGACAGCCAGGGATACACAGAGAAACCCTGTCTTGAAAAACAAAACAAAACAAACAAATAAATAAATGAAAAAGGTTGACTTGGGGGCTTTTTAACAGTCTCAGAGGCTTAGTCTGTTATTCCTATGGCTGGGAACATGGTGGTACACATGGCACCTATGGCAGCTGAGAGCTTTACTTCCAGACCTGAAGGCAGAAGGAAGAGAAAAAGAGAGACACTGGGTCTGGCTTGAGCTTTTGAAACCTTAAAGCCCACCCCCCAGTGACACACTTCATCCAACAAGGCCACACCCACTTCAAGGCCACACCTCCTAATCCCTCTCAAGTAGTGCCACTTTCTAATAACCAAGCATTCAAATCTATGAGCCTATGAGGGTCATTCCAGTTCAAACCACCACAGGCTTCCAGCAGACAGGATGTGGGGAGTGTTCCACCTACAGGCATTTAGAAAGCAGCCCTGGTAAACACATGGGTAATGTTAGTTCTGTTGGGAATCAGGCTTGTTGGTGGCCAGTTTTGATTCCTTGTGGCCCAGAGAGACCTGTTCATTTTTCATCCAAAGAGATGGCTGCTGGGTACGTGTACTGGCTGGTTTTGTGTGTCGAGTTGACACAAACAGGAGTTATCACAGAGAAAGGAGCCTCCCTTGAGGAAATGCCTCCATGAGATCCAGCTGTAAGGCATTTTCTCAATTAGTGATCAAGGACGGGAGGGCCCATTGTGGGTGGTGCCATCCCTGGGCTGTCCTGGGTTCTATAAGAAAGCAAGCTGAGCAAGGCAGGGGAAGCAAGTCAGTAAGCAGCATCCCTCCATGGTCTCTGCATCAGCTCCTGCTTCCTGACCTATTTGAGTTCCAGTCCTGACTTCCTTTGGTGATGAACAGCAATGCAGAAGTGTAAGTTGGATAACCCTTCCCTCCCCAACTTGCTAACCCTGACTAAGACAGTATAGAAGCACTGGAAGGGAGAGCAGACACTAAGTAAATATTGGAGCTTCTCTCATTTACCAGGCTCTGTATAGTGGGTTTTTTTTTTTTTTTTGTTCTGTTTTGTTTTTTCAGTAAGCACGTGGAAAGCAGTGTGCTGGTTAGTTTTGCTTGCCAATTGGACATACCTGGAAAGAGGCAAGTTCAACTGACAACCTGCCTCCATCAGATTGGCCAGTAGGCATGTGTTGAACATTTTCTTGATTGCTAATTAAGGTAGGAGACCCCACCCCACTGTGGGCAGGGCCACTTCTGAGCAGGAAGTCCTCGGTTGTATAAGAAAGCCAGGTGAGCAAGCCAGGGGATGGAAGCCAGGTCTCTGCTGCAGTTTTCGCCTTCAAGCTCTTGCCTCGAGTTCCTACCTCGGCTTTCCTAATGATGGACCGTAACAAGTAAGCTAAATAAACCCTCACTTCAGGGTCCCAAAGGCAGACTTGGTGGCTCTGCTTGGTTTCTTTGTTCCTCTTCTCAGTGTGGCTACCTTGAGTATAAATGCCCTTTTTCGGATTTCTACTATTACTTTGCCTCTTTTTAATTGGCTTATTGAAGACAGTTCTTAGACCCGATGTGGAGCACCAGTTGTGACCCTCAAGTCTGATAACACTAGACTGGCTTGGAAGTGATTTGAAGGCAATTTATGGGTACTTAAGATTATATCATTGTGGTTGGTCAATGGAAAGACGGGCATAATTGTGTGATGAAATTCCAATTTTGGCCAGCAGATGGCAGCATTGTCCAGCAGCAAACTGCTTGTTGGTACCATCCCCTCCCCCAAGCTCCTCTTACACCTCTTTCCCTCCCTGTTGGGTTAAGGTGGAATGGGAGAAACTGGGCAAGACAGAGGAGTTGTTAACACTGGTCTCTTTTTCCATTTTCAAGTAGGCTCTCCCTCTTAAACACTGTGTTGCTTGTGTTAGCTCCTTCAAACCTTTCTGAAGGGAAAAACCTGAGTTATGGGGAACCTGAAGCTATTTTCAATATTTTAGAAAATATGACTTGGTGCAATGTCAGCTGCTTATGCTGGAACTATTCTGGGTTATGTGATAAATCAGACTGTCTTGGGCTGGGCAAAGATTGCAGCTAGAAGTCTTAACTGCCTTGCAGTATGTCAGGAAATACTTCTCAATGAGTTCAGTCAGCCATAAAATCCTTCTAAACATCTTAGAACCTTGGTTGATACCTAAGAAAGCATGAATGGTAAAAATACCAAGATTCAGTATCTTGGTGGGAACACTAAGACTGTTCAAATATTGAAAAGCTGCCTCTCATGAGAAAACTGGAGGGACCTGGGTTTGGGAATGGGTTTGAGATAGGTTTAAAGTATATCAAATTTTTTGAGTTTCATAATCAATTTTCTTCTTCTTCTTCCTTTTCCTCTCCCCCTTACTCTCCGCCTGTCTGTCTGTCTCAACTGAAGTCAAGCTCTGTACATGCTAGACCAATGCTCTACCATTGAACTACATCCTGGCCCATTTTTCTACTAGGTTAAATTAAATAAGATAAGTAAAAAGTATAGAGAACCCAGCACAGCACCCAGGTGAACCAAGCACAGCACCAGTGCTGCTGAGGCTTACAAAGTACGGATGAACATAAGGCTTGTTATGAACCTAATATGGAGGCCAACGGGGAGATGCAGAAACAATGGGTAGAAGACAGAATTGCTTAGTTTCTGAGGCATTGAATTTAGTTGTGTGTGTGTGTGTGTGTAGGTGGTGTGTGTTTTAAGGTTAAGTTTTTAGAGGTATCCTTGGGCAATTGAACACACTTTAAAGAAATGTCCTTCCCTCAGGAGGGGTGATTAGTGACTGACATTCCTAGCCAGATCCTACTTTACCTGTCTGCTTCACAGCATGCATCAGACATACATTATCTGCTGGAAGGTCTGTTGGCTTCGTAATGACTTGCTACTTGGCTCACTATCTGGTATGTGAGGATGTGTATGCAGCCAGTCCTGAAGTAGATAATCTTGTCTGACAAGGGCTGGAGAAAGACTCTGGGGATATGAGTGTGGAAAGAGGGATTCGTATCCCTCACATGCAAAGACACGAGGCAGGATGAGAGTCTTTCTGTTCAAGAAGTGCAGGTCAGAAAGGTCCTGAGGCTGCCTGGTCAGCCTTTGCAAAACGGAGTTGGGTTGGCAAGGTTACCATAGTGACAAGTTCTAAGTGATCCCGAGTAGGATGTGCATGCCATACCATTTTGTGATTCCTAGTCTGCTGAGAAGCAGGGCCTTTGCCAGCTGCCCTGAGCTTGCAGAGGTCAAGACCTTGAGTTCCTTTAGCTGCAGCTCTGAGAGTCTAAGACACAGACTCCTTGGTAGGCATGAAGATTGGGACAAGGGCCAGGGCTAGGTAATAAAGGTGGCAGACTTCCAAGATGGCCAGCTTCTTCCTTACCCTCTCCCTATCTGTCTGCCTACCAGGGAATCTGTCTAACTCTTAGCTGCTTCAGTAAGGAGGAGGGTTGTGGAAGTTCGAATGGGAATTCTCCAGGATGTCTAATAGCCCTGTTTATGATGGCTATGCTGTCTAGTGAGTTGTATTTTCTTTGTGTGAGAAATAAGTACATACAGATATCCATAAAGATTTAAGCTAGTTGTTCTCAGTGTTAATTGCACACACTAGGTCAGGTGAACAAGAAGACAGAACCTTTGTTCTCAAGGGGTTCACTCGTAAACTAACTTGTCTCCAAAGGAAGAAGAATGTCTTTCCTGTCTTAATTGCTATGTGACAAGGCACAGGGAACATAGTGGCCTAAGATTACAAGCATTTGATTTGTCTTGTATTTCTTTTTTTTTTTTTTTTTTTTTTCTCGGTGGGTCAGGAATTTAAGAATGGATCTGCTGAGTGGGTCTAGCTTGAGACTTTCCAGGTAAATGTAGTCAGATGCTGACAGAGCCTGAAGTCAACAGAAGGCTTCATCGAGGCAGAAATGGTGTTCTGGAGATGGTTCTCCAGGGTGGGGGATATCGATGTTTTATGATTTAGCCACATTTGTTGATGGGTTAGGAAGAGAAGTTTATGAAGGCAGCTCTCACAAAAGCTTCATCTCTTAAAAAGATGGAGGTGCCAAGGAATTTGTGAACATACTTTAAAATCACCCTCTAGGTCTATGCCCACGTTTTCATAGATCTTTAAAAGCTATGTGCCCACATATTAATTCATTCAATCAATATTTATTGAGCACCTAGTATTTGTTAAGAGGCTCAACATTGTAAAAATGCCCCTCTATTTTTTTTTCCTGGGACTTTGGAAATCGTGAATAATGAGGATCAAAGAGACTTGAAGTTTATGTAGAAATCAACAGACCTAGGTAGTGATGTTTTCTCAAGTAAGAAATAGACCATCAAACCAAGTAAAGCTGCAAGTCAACCAGTTGCAAATTAACAGTGCAATTGTGCCTGTTTCAAGTGTGTTCTCAGTCTCTCTTTATTTTGGAGATCCTTCTGTGGTTGTAATGGTTGCCTAGCTACCGGAGCTGTGCTTCCCCTTCACTCTGGGAGTATTTGAGCAGAGTAGCTCAATAGCATTAACATTCCTGGGGTTTCCCAAGCAGCAGACAAACTGCTGGATGCTGAGCTCCGATGCCCACCTAGCAGCGCTGAGGATGGATGTCAAGGTGGGAAGGCTCTGGGAGAAACAGAATCCGCTTAGACTGTGGGAACAGATGTGCACAGAAGCAAGTCTTTCTCCCCACGAGAGCAAAGAATGACATACTCCATATCCGAGAAAGGATAGCAGCTATTTAAAAATGTCGTTGGTGCTTGCTTCAGCAAGTCTCGTGCTGAAGTCAGAATAGCATAGAAAGATAACACATGAGAATACCCCACAGGTTCAGATTAGAAGCTATGCATTTTAGGACACGGACATGGGCAAAACTCAGTTCACAGTGTTCTCTATAACATCCATGGAGTCAGAAAAAGAAAATATGATTAAGATCATTTAAAAAAAATTTTTTTTATATTTTTTTACATTTCAGATGCCATCCCCTTTCCCCATTTCCCCTCCTTAGAAAAACCCTGTCCCATGCCCCCCTTTCTTTTTTGCTTTTATACATTTTTAAAAAATGTTAATCAAAGGATTTATAAGTTTGGTAATGCTCAATCAGAAGCGTAACCCAATACCCAACCTAGATATAAAAACTATCTTTGACTGGTGGAGACATGTGAACATCTGCCTCTATGCCCCCTCTCTCTTTCTCTCTCTCATCATCTAGCTTCTCCTCTCCTTCATCTTCTCTCCTTACTCCAGATTAAGATCATTTTCTAAATGATTTTTTGGAATAAATTAAATCTGACAAAAGTCTCTTGCGCAGTATGCAAGACTCCAGACTAAAAGCCCTATTGAAATGAAAAAAAAAAAAAAAAAAAAAAGCTAATGTTTGACATCTGTCACTTGCCCAGTAATAAATATGAAAAGGACAATTTGTCAAGCTAGGCACTGGGAAGACAGACATAAATAAAATAGATGCATTTCAGGTCTCCAGGTATAACAGCTTAGAAAGGCTCCTGACAAGAAGGGAGACAAATTCATGTAGCCGTCAGACTCCAGTAGGTGAGGTGGCGATCTTGATAGCTACCTGGGGACCTTGGAACTACCCACAGCCATCTTTCTGGAAACTTTGTTGGGCATGTCCATACTGGGTGGTACCTATATAGCAGTCTTGCTATATCACCCCAGTCTAAGGTGTCCAATTGATCCCTGGAGAGAAACCAAAGCTAGAGCTCTTCCTCTTGCCATTCTGATTATTTCACAGAAACTGTCTCTTTCTGCTTCCTTCTTCCTCTTCTTTCGAAAACACTGTGTTCACTTGAATGGGAAATTCACGGTTTCCTGAGCCCAGAAGGGAATAAAATGACCAAAGATGCTGATAGGACATACAGCCAAGTGAAAGTGCAAGTAGTAACTACAGCAGAAGCACATTGGACAGATAGACCATTTTAATTTGTTTCCTTTTTTTGTCCATCAGATGCCCTTCTCAGTTTGGAGTGGCAGCACTTCAGTCTTAGCCATTGTGATTTGGATGGGTGGGGGGTCTCATCTAGCCCCCAGTAAGGGTAGGATCAATGGATTATATATGATCAACAGGAGAAGACAGCATACATTGTTCTGAAACCATGATTGTCATTAAAGTAATGTTTACTGGAATCATGAAACCATAGACACGGCACCTTCTTAACAGTGAGGTTGCTAATTGCTAAAGTATAACCCCTGAACTGTATTGGTCATTGCAGAAGAAAGTTATTATTGAGAGTAAGGTCAGCTCAAGGAATTATTTGGTAATGAGGAAGGCTTGGACCCAGCCTTACCCGAAGCCTATTTCAGTTACATTAGTCAATAAGTCATCTAGCTAATTTGAAGGTAATTTGAGTGGGAATTTTGCTATGTCCCCTAACAAGTGCCCTGGTTCATGAAGTGGGATATTTAATACAAGTAGTCAGCAGAAAGGCTTTAACGCAGAATGGTGATGTGATTGCAGTTAGCATGGGTTTGATTAGAGAACGTGGTGGGTGAAGGCATCAGGGATGAAGCCGCAACACTTACCATCATGGGATAATGATAACATCAGGGAATGTGAGGATGAGAAGCAAAGAAGTCAAGGGAAAGTGAGGAGCAAGGACACGGGGAGGAAATGAACATGTTCGGGGGAGGAAATGAACATGTTCGTAGAGACGTTGACTGCCAGCGCTGGCATCCAACCTGTGCATGGAGATTTGGGATGGAAACATGGAGAACTGGCATTCTAAAGTAGCAATTAAAATGCAGTGGAGTGAGTGACAGCACTAAGGGGGCATGCAGTATATCATTAAGGAAAATGGGTCATGGGTTGACTGAAAGGGATGCTAGAGGAAGCAATGGCATTAATGGAAGAGGTTTCCCATAATGCTATGTTTGTATGTGTATGGACATGAGTGGTCCTGACCCCCTGGGAGCTGGGGCTTTGTGTCAGTCCCCACTAGGCTCACTTGAGTTTGTTTTCATTATATCTATGATTCAGCTTGTACCATGGACCAGGCTAGGATTTGAAATAAAATCTTCCCGACTATAGAAGGCGCTTGGGTCCTGCTATGCATTGACTATGGGTGGGGAAACTGAGCAGATATGTATGAAATTGTTTTAAAGGTATAACTTAACAATTATGTGTATGAACTGACATTACTATCCTTTGTTATTGATGACCTGTGTTTATGGTGGCATTTTGCATGTGTGCGTATGGTACTTGTGAATGTGTGCATTATAGATGATAAAGCATGCATGCATGTAAAATAACACTCACAGTATCTGCATAATTATTCTGATAAATGTATTTATTTGTACATGATATATTTTCTAAGGTGATAAAGTGTATTTAGTAGTTAGGAAGCAAGTTATTAGCATTGAAGATATAGTCTAAAGAATTTACTCTAATAAAAAAATTTAGGTGCTATGTACTAGTATCAGAACATTGCAAATACTTCCTATAGTCTTGGGTGTTGGTAAGCAGGACTGTTGCTAAGAGGTGACTTTGTTCTCACCAGAGCCTTGTGAAAGATTGGATTTGAGACTTGTTAGGAGCCGGAACCTCTATTTGGTATCACTGAGTTCTTCTGACTCTTATCAATTTACTATCATCTTCAAGAGTTTGACTTGAATCCTTTAAAGTGTATTGTGTTACTTCTCAGCTCAGAACACAGTGTTTATGTTTGCTCGGAAAAAGTGTGTGCTATGGTGATGCCTGAGTGATGCTTTCTGTAAATGTCAATTAGGTCAAGGTGGTTGATAGTGTCCTTCAAGTTTTCTACATCCATCCTGCTTTTTCTGTCTTATCACTCTATCGATTATTGAGTCATGGTTATTAAAATTGCAAGCTATAACTGCTGGTTTTAAAACTTTCCTTTCAGTTTAAATGAGATTTTGCTTCACATAACTTAAAGCTCTATACATTATTAGGTATGCCAACATTTGGGATTGTTCCATTCTGAAATATCTTATTTCTATGAAATGACCTTTACAGTCTTTGCTTTGAAGTGTCTTTTGTTTGGATATAATAAGCCACTCCATTATTGAAAGATTAGCATTAGCATGCTGTAGCTTTACACAAGTTTTTATTGTTGTATTTGTCTTTGTGTCTAAGTGCTTCTCCTATGAGCAGCATACAATTGGATCTTAGTTTATTTTTTCACATTTCGAAGATCTCTGCTTTTTAGTTAGGAGGATTAGTCCATTTATACTTAATGGGAGTAGTGAAATGATACATTTATATTCGTCATCTTGCTGGTTTTCAAAAAAAAATCAGAACATTATATTATTTAATCTACTTTTCTTGACTTACTTGGGAATGAAATTTAAAATTATTATTATTAATGCTATTTTCTCAATTGTTGTATATCACACATGGTTCTGAATTTCAAAAGGATGTTTTTCACATAAGAATCAAACATACCTTGGGTATATCTTACCTCCTGTATCTCATACCCTCTCCTTTTCACACCATCCATCTCCCTTTCTATATTTCCACTGTCATGTTACACAAAACCCCAGTAATTTTATGTAACTATACAAAAGTCTATAGAATGATATTTTTATCTTTCCTGTTGATCTAATTTAAATTTTATGGTGTGGTTTTGTCCGTGATGATCTCATTTAGCTCTTCTGTGTTTGGGAAAGTAGTTTGAATATGTTTAGTGGTTGCAGAATTTTTGGCAGGTAGTTTTCTGTTAGTATTTGTACTCAGCACATTGAAGATTCTGCACCTGGGCTAATAAAGTTTATCAAATTTAAGCATCTTGAGGCTGGCAAGATGACTCAGTAAGAGAACTAGCCACCATGCCTGGTGACCTGAGTTCCATTCGGAGCTGTGGTCTGAGTGCAGCATCTTGGAAGCAGGATCTCTGGATACTTCTTAGGCTGCACTAGAACAGTGCTCAGCTTTGGGCTCACTATTCCCACAAGTGTGGCACAAAAAGACCCTGTAGATGCCCTGCTGACATCCCAGAAAACCTAACCTGGAGTGAAGGTTGAGCCCTCTGTCCTATAAACATTTTTATACTCCCCCCCTGCCCCCCCCAGCTTTGAGTAGATTCCTTAGAAAATGCTAATTAGTTAGATACTTGGGGAAGAGCTTTTGAAAACCTCTAAAAATAGGGTCTCTACTTTTAGCTTTCTCTTTTCTGATTATTTTTTTTTCTTCAAACTCAAATGACCTTGGTTTCCCTAGAATCTCAGATTATTTTTAATAGAAATAAATAAATTAATTCTATTACTTCTCAGTGAGATGACAAGTTGATTTATTTATTGCTTTATTGGTTATCACTCTTTGTGGGTTTTTAAGTGTTTTTCTCTCTAGGATTTAAAATATTCATACCTGGTATTTCAATTCTATTTGGAGCTGCTTTTTTTTCCCTACTTCAGCTAAAACATGGGTGTCACCCTACAATCTAGATGATGTCACCCTCTTTGCACTACAGTTCAAGTAAACCTTGGGAGACTACCAGTCAATGCTATGGTTTTGGATACTATGTATTTGTATAATAAATTTGCTCTTTTATAACAACCCTCTCATAGGAATGTATCAATTTATCCAAGACTCAACATACTCTGTGAGACCAGCATTAATTACCTGTGAGAACTATGCAATTATTTAAAATACAAGTTAGTGAAGGCCTTGATAAACTGATGGTATATCAAAAAATTCTACGGTGAGTTTTTCCTAAGTAGAGATTGTAAACAAGTGACTGCCAAACACGAACACACGAACAGTGTGTGTGTGGCTGACTTAATGCAAGACTGCTTGAATTTTAAGTCATTTTTTTAATTAGGAAGAAGCTTTGAGTTTCCACTCACAGAATTTATTGGAACAGATATTGTCAGGTGTCTATATTGATCATAAAATAAAGATTCTATTGGAAAACACCAGTGGTTATAAATGTGTCTCATGAACTAAGTTTTAGGCTAGGGAGTCCTGGGTGAAGTTAGCTAATTAAAGTTCAGCAGGTCTTGCCCACTCGTTCATCACACATCCCCACTTGCAGGTACCAACCAATCCTTGGCTGAAATGTGTTCACAAGGCACATGCTTCAGTGTAGTGACTGTGTCAGGGCTACCACAGCAGGAGCCCAAAGTCTAAGACTGAGACAATGACAGATGTCACCTTCTTTCTGAGTCCTCTCTGTTTTCATGTGTCTCTCCTCAATGTGTGCTCATCTCTGGTGTCTCTGTGTGTCTACATTTCATTTTCTTCTTCTTCTTTTTTTTTTTTTTTACACCTTTTTCATGAACAATGTATTTGGGGTGGGATTCATATGCCACGTGCTTATTTGGAGCTCAGAGAATTTGTAGTAACTAGTATTCACTTCTCAGATGAATTTCAAAGACTGATATCAGGTTGTCAGGACTGGAGGCAAGCGCCTTTACTCACTGAGCCATCTTGTTATTTCCTTCTTTTTGAGATAGGGTCTTTCTATGTAGCCCATCTTGGCTTTGAACTCCTGATTCTCTTATCTCTCCCTCTAAATGCTGGACCATGCTGAGCAGATTTCCTCTTAGAGAGGCACCAATGACATGGGATTAGGGGCTAACTTCTGGCTTCATTTTTGTTTGCTTAACTCTTTAAAAGGTCTATTTATCTTTTACTACAGTCATACTATTAATTAACCAGTTGTTCTTAACCTTCCTAATGCTGCAACCCTTTAATACAGTTTCTTATGTTATGGGGAAACCCCCAAGCATAAAATTATTTTTGTTGCTACTTCATAACTGTAATTTTGCTATTGTTATGAATTGTAATATCTGTAAGTATCTGGTATATATGACATCTGATATGTGACTCCCAAATCATGATCCACAAGTTGAGAGCCACTGGTCTAAAATAACAAGGATTAGAGTTCCAGGTATGGATTATTAAGGGAGGGTATGCCATAGCAGGATAAATACACTTAATCTGCAATCATGTCTAATTACAAAATAAAAAAAATTAGATTGTATCTGTCACCAATAAAAACCGAAGAGAAAAACAGAAAAAATCTCTTTAGATGTTTGGGAAAATATAATTTAATTTATGAAGGACTTTGCTTTGAACCTTATACCCTAGACTTCTTGCCAGTCCGTAAGTCTTTGGTTAATGGGATGGTTTTCAAAGCTTCATTATTTTCAATCCTCCTTAAATATTAAGAAATTAAAATTTAAAACTTTTCTGTGTGTGAGTGTTTTGCCTACATGGACATCTGTGGATTACATGTATGCCTGGGACTGTGGAGGCCAGAAGAGGGGGTATCAGATGACTTGGAGTTACAGATTCTTGTGAGTTTTTGTGAAGATGCTAGGAAGTGAACCTTGGCTATGGTCCCAAGTACTCTTAATTTCTGAGCTGTTTCTCCAGCCCCAAACATAAATAGTTTTTACCACATTCTTTTATCACAGTCTATATGGAAAGAGCATAGCGAATAATTTTATTTGTACAATTGAGCAAATTCATTTGTATAATGAAATGCATTCCTAATAATAATGACAGTACCTGTGCTCTGTTTGTTTATTATTTTATTTAACCCGATTTTTTTTTTGTGGAAATTTAAACAAAAATAAAAATGTCTATGGCCACAATGGAAAAGTCAGTACTGCTAATCACATACAAGCAACAACAAAATCCATACACAGAGCAAATAAATGGAGGTGGTCTCTCTTGGTTCCAGCATCACAGTCATTCAGTGTGTCCTTGGTGGGGCTGTGGAGCATGTGCTAGTTTGGAATTCTGTGACGTTTGGAATCATCTCTTAGTACGAATGTCTGTTGGAAACATCTTTACTTAGTGTTCAGCGAAAACGCGACCTTTCCCCACCCAGGGCCGGTCGTTATATCAGTGGGCCCTGTGTATGCTCTTGGTTGGAATAAATCTCCGACTCAGGGGCAATAGATCACAGCCCCCATCATTTATGGCCTATAAATTAGAGGGTGGTTGGGAAATCTGGCTTTGGTGCCTGGCTGAACCCTCCTTAGATACAGTGTCACTCTTTTCTCGGGGGATAGTGGAGGCAGGCTGTTTGGTCTCCTTCTGAACCCCCTGAAAGACAGTATTTACAGGCTATGGAAATACCTTAGCCACATGTTTATTTCTTTGAGACAGTCTGCCCCGAGCTCATTGGCTCCTTGTTCATGTGTCTGTCCGAGCTGTCTGGGCCTTCAGTAGCGTTGGGTGGTATGCGCTCCACATTTCCAGTGGGAGCAGAGCACGCTTTTAAACGCCCCACCACACCCTGAGTGTTTGGGGTTTCATAATGGCAGAGTGGCTCTCTTCAGCACTCTGGAGGGTGCATTCCTGAGGCAGGGTGTTCCCTTCTTTCCACCGAAGCTACAAGGCTCCATTGATGGCTGGGATTGTCCCATCCGCGATCCTCGAGAGACTTGGCAGTGCTCGGGGGCGGGGAGGAGTTGGGGGGGGGGGGAGGGTTCCCGCCTCCTGTAGCCTGTCACATCACAGTCAAAAAACAGACTTATTACTGTGGAATGCCGGATTTCAGGATGCATTTTGCTGCTCTAGGGAAGTTATGGCCAGAGACATCTCTGGCAGGTTCAGATTCCAGAGGATCATGCTGTCTCCGTATTTGGAAGTAAAGCGTTATCATGTAAGCAGTCCTGGGGTGCCTCTGTTTAGCCTTTATAGACGCCTTGTGATGATCCCAGAAGGGACAAGGGAGCGTGAGAGCCCAGTGCGATGAGATTGCAGAGTTGGAGGTGCACAGGTCATCTGGCCTAGCTCTCCACCAGATGCGGGAATCCTCACCCTGATGTCCCTGACAGGAGCGCATCAGCCTTAGTCTGTGGAGGTCGAGGCCCTGCCTGGACTGCAGCCCTGGTTAGCTCTTCACTACCAGCTGGATGTTCTCAGCCTGATCCATGTCACCTCTCCCTCCCTATGCCAGGCTCTTGGATCTACAAGTTGTGTTCTGGCAGGATAGTTGAGAAGAGGAACTCAACTTCAGGTCTTACTTAAGATGTCCTTTTCCCAGTTAACTGGTAACTAGGAAAACTAAAAGTAACTAAAGTAGCTTAAGGGTCTGCTTCCCAGTCATTCTTGTCCTCAGTGAGCTTCTTCTTCAGGACACAGAATCTTGTGTTGGAGCCACAGCTGAGGGATTCAAGCTAAGATACTTAGCCTTTGCCTTTCAGGTTTTGTGCCCATAAAACAGGGCTACTGCTGTCCATTTCACATGGTTGCTGTGGTGACTGTGGGCCATTTAAAGCATTGGCAATGCCAACTCACTATGCCCAGGGCTATGTAATAACCCACCTAGCAACACTTAGTTAACGATGAAGCTCAAACTTGTAGCAAGACCCCTCTGCGTAGAAGATGTGTTCCTTCTGCTACATTTGATAGCCTCCCCTTGAGGCTTCTAAACTTGTTAATCTGAGGCCAATTCTTTTATTTCCTTATTTTTTTGTTGGATATTTTATTTATTTACACTTCAGATGCCATCCCCTTTCCCCATTTCCCCTCCCTAGAAAACCCCTATCCCATCCCCCTCCTCCTTTTTGCTTTTATATTCATTTTAATTACATGCAAGTATTAATAATGTCAGTTCTAGGTTGAGCGTCTAGCAATACAATAGATGCAAATAGTCAAGGAACAAGCAAGACAATAAACATAAATAGTGAACAAGCAAGGCAATAAACAAAATTCCATGAACACTCTGTGATCACTGTTTATAAGGGCTTATCAGGATGACCAAAATATCTGAGCCTACTTCCCTGTTCTAGCCCAAGGTCATTTTCATGTCTGAAGCCTACTTTCTTGTTCTAGCCTAAAATTTAGATTCCTGCCTGAAATTACTTTTTTTGTTCTAGCCTAGTGTCAGATTCCTGCCTGAAGTCCACTTCCTTGTCCTTGGCCAATGTCATATTCCTTGCTGAGGCCAATTCTTAGGAATTTGCTATGTCAAATGCTACATGCTTCCCCTGGTTTTGAACTCATCACCCTTTACCCATAAAGCCCATATAATTAATGTTCCACTTAAAGAGAAAATGATAGAGAGCAAGAACGACTGGACCTGTTCAGGATCTGTCACTACCAAGCTAGGTGATCTTGTATTGGACAGTAAATCTCCACAGTCAGGTTTTTCATCTGTAAAAGAAGGGGCATAAACTCCACCTCACAGATCAACAGCACACTCACGTCACATGGGAGAAAGGGTGTGACAGGGTCTGGTTAACTTGAAGCTCTGGTGTGTGTGTGGGGTTTCATTTATAAAGTAGATGGTTATTCCTGCGTGTGGAGATTATGCGAAGAAAACCCTTGCAAAGGGTTCAGCACAGAGGAGGCACTCAGCAAGCAGTGGGTGCTGTCATGTCTTCATAGCAACGGCAGCATCCGGTGAAGGCAGACGGAACAGTTCAGACTTGGCTGAGGTATTCGAGCTGAGGCATCCACACTAGAGTTTCCTGTGCTGAACAAACCTGGTTTTGCGAGATGGTTGCCTAGCATTAGGGCATGCAATATGGCTGTGAAGCAGATTTTTCCTCTGCCCATAGATAACTGGTCTCCAGGGGGGCCTCAATCCTGTGACCCTGTCTTCATTAGCCATGTGAACCTTCTGGCCTGGTCTGCCCTTGGTAATAATTCCTGCCAGGTCACAAAGAATATCTTACCCCATGAGCCTTGGGTTAATGCCAACCTTTGACCCTATTCACTTAAAAGGTAATCAACAGCAGAGGCATTCATTCATGTACCCAAGGCACATTTATCAAGGGACATTCTTGAGTTTCTTAGTTCATCGTGACTCCGTGTGCCTGGATGCTGCCTTCTTCCCGAGATAAGAACAAAGGCAGGTATCTGAGTTTCCTTGCGTCTGGACCATCCATCACCTCTTCTCTTCTCTCCACACCCAATTGAGTCAGGAACTCCCATTAGAGGGGCTTTGAGCTGATGATGCCGACAAAGCCCAGGACCCTGACTCCCCTTCCTTTATGATCCCATTATCAGGTTGATGGGTGACAACAATGTGGGGGAACTGAGCAAGCAACCATCACTGATAAAACGCAGAACACATGTTTGCTGTCGTGAGGATGTGGCACTTCCTTTACGCTCACAGGGCTACTTAATTCAGTCCAGCAAGTTTTGGATACATGCCCAGTTGCTCATTCATTCAATTATTTACTGTTCATCAAACATTTTTTTGAGTGTTGTATACAAGCACTGTACTTTACTGCTTAGTGGGTTGGGGACAAAAGAAATCTATAACTCTTATCCTGCCTGTGTCCTTATAGGAGATGCTGTTTGCATTGGCAAGACACTCATAAAACAACAACATGCATAGGAGAGAAGGGTTATTTATTTCATGTATGTTTCATGTCTTTATCCATTCAATTTATCAATCTCCAGCTGGGCATTATGCATAATGCTAGATGCTGGTGTCTGGAGATGAGCAAGGAAGATATAATTTCTTCACTCATGGAAACTCGGGAAACTGCTGTAGTCTAAGTGACCAGCACAATTAAAACTGCGATCTCTATTTTAAGAGAGATTTGGGCTTGCCCAGAAGTTAGGAAAATGAATTCCAAAGAGAATGAAGAACACATGCAGAGCCCTATCATGGGAAAAAGATCAGCATTACACAAATTCTTTTTGTATTTATTTATTTGATGATAGCAGTGCACGTGCCACTGTGTGTGTGTGTGTATGTGTGTGTGTGTATGTGTGTGTGTGTATGTCTGTGTGTAGCAAAATTACAGGAATTGGGTTTGCTCTTCCACCATGTGGGCTCTGGGGATAAAACTTAGGCCATCAGGCTTGGTGACAAGCCCCTGTACCCACTTAACTATCTCCATGGCCCAAGATACATATTTTTTGAAAAGAAGCTTTGAAAATGGGTGTGTGGAGTTGGAAGTTAATGATGGGTAGAATAGGAGATAAGGCAGTAGATTTAGGAAAAGGTCGTAGAGCAGGCTGTGACAGGAGTTTGTGGACTCTCCTAAGAAGACAAATACCTACCGGTTTAGAAACTTGTCTCGAGTTATTTATTGCTGTTTTCTATAGCGTTCAGCCGACCAAATGGGACGGATTACTTCAATGTGTGGGACAGAAACAAACCTTATGTTATTGTTGACCATTCGGAGACATTATTAAGAACTGGAACTGGAAGCCCTATAAATGGCTAAGAGTTTTAAATGCCTTATTGGATTCAGAGCACAGGGAATACACTCTGGATAGGAAGAACAGAACAAGCAGAGCAAGGAGGAAGCTCAAGGAGGGAAAGAGGCAGCTCCTTCTATGTACGCCCCTTCCAATGTGAAGAGCATCTTTACGAAGCAGGCATTAAGACATTGTTACTTCTACTTTCAGATGTGGAAACTGAGGCCCATAAAGGTAACTAGCCAAGGTCATTTGGCCAGTAGGTCTGGAGTTGGGGAACTTTCCACAACCAGCGAGTGCAGTAGAGACAAAACCAGCGGTTCATCACAGCTGAAGAAGACATTGTGCTCTAAAAGAGATTTCTCTGTTTCCTCTGCTGCCATTTGAGGATGGTGTATATTAGCCAGCTTTCCATCTCCATGACAAGGGCCACAAGAAACACTGCTTAAAGGAAGAGTTATCTAGGTTCACAGTTTTAGAGGCCTCAGTGCATGGGCATCCCATTGGTTTTCTGCTGGTAGGAAGGCAGTTGTCTTGGTGGGAAGCATCATGGTGCAGAGCTGCTCATGTCCCACAGTTCAGGGAATGAGAGGGAGCAAAGGGGAAGGGGGGAGGGTGAGACAGTGAGTGGGAGTGAGTATGCACACTGGAGACAAAACATGCCCCTAATAGGCACAACCTCAATGACCTCGTTCCTCCAATAGGCCCCACTTCCTAAAGTCTCCATCACCTCTCAACAGTCCATTCAGCTGTGGATCTGCAATTACTTAAAGCCATGAATAAGTTCTGAGCCCTCATGGTCCAAGAACATCATTGTACTGGGACTAAGCCTTCAGCACAGGAGACTATGTGGGGACTTTAAGATCCAAACCACGGCATAGGGCATTTCAAATTTTCATCTCCCACTGATGAAGGCCAGGAATAAACCATCTCATGTCACCTGACTGCGTTGCTAGTGCTGTCTGACTTTCATCAGCTCCAGTGGCTCCTCCCTATTTCTGTCTCTATGGCAATCCTCATCTGTGTCAGAGGAGGTTCTTCTGTGTCTATGACTGGAAGGTCTTGGACCTCTGAGTCCTGGTGATTGTGAAAGTGCAGTCTTGGCTATTTCCTCTCTCTTAAGTCTCTTGCTTTTCTTCCTGTAGGGAGAGGGATCTTTCTCCTTACTACAGAAGCTCCCATAAGAGCCAATATTCACTCTTTACATGGACATAGCTGGCTGACTTTGCATGGATTAGTAAACTGTACTTCAAGGACCATTTCCTGGGCTGCGTCCCTATCATCAACCACCATGTTTGGCATAAATGGCATAGAGATGAAGAAAACTCGGTGGACACGTGACCTGTGTATCACTTAGAGTCTTAATGTCTGGCTCAAAGCACCATGGCCACAGTCTTGAAATTATTAGTTCTTTTATCTTTGAGATTATTTTCTAAGTGGATTGTATGGAACAACAGAGAATGCATAAGAGAGAGAAGAGATGCAGAGTATGTCTTTCCCACTGGGCATTCATAATGCTCTTAAGCATTCGGGTGGATCTTTGGGTTGTGCACAAGGTAGGCATTGGAATTAAATCTCACTTTAGAGGTCTAATGAAGGTAATAACATTCCAAGAAGCACAAATTACCGAGGCATCTCATTCTATCATAGCAACGTATTTGTGATATTTCCTGTATTAGTCAAACATTTATGCCAAAAGTGATGGTTGATGAGGGACAAAAAAAAATGTATGCTGAGCATCTACTGAAGGCTTAGCTTTATTGTTGGAGTGGGAGATCTCTCTCTCTCTCTCTATATATATATATATATATCTATATCTATCTATATCTATATCTATATCTATATCTATAGAGAGAGAGAGAGAGAGAGAAGAGAGATTCGGGTGATATATATATATATATATATATATATATATATATATATATATCAGACATATGCAACCTGTAACCCATAGGTCATATACACTGTGTAACATTACAACTATGAATGTGGCTCAATACAAAATCATAAACTTAAATCATTGGGACCTTTTCTATTCCTTCTCCTCCTCCCCATCTCTTCCCTCTCTTCTTTCCTCTTGGTCCTCCTTTTTCCTCTTCTCCCTCCTCCTCTTTCCAACTCTGTGCCTAATTCTTGAATGTGAACTCTTTAGATGACAATGTCTTGTTGCAACATCAAAAGATTAGACAGACCTGTAGGCAAAAGAATAAGGACTATGGAGGAACATCATTGAAGAAGCAGAAAGAATATAAGAGCCCAGGGAACAGGAAGCTTGCAGTGAGACTGCATCTCCTATAAATGTCAGAGAAGCTACACCCATGACATCTCATGAACATGGCTACCTAACATGATTTGAAGAAGGCTGACACCAATAGGCATGCTAGCATGGAGTCAGAGAAGCAACACCTATGAAGTCTTATCAACACGGCTTCTTAACATGATGTGAGCAAGGTTGACACCAATAGGCAGGTTAACATGGAATGGGAAATATCATGGGCCTCAATTCTAGACAACAAATTACAGCTAACTAAAGAATTCTGAGAGCAAGAGAAATAGTTTTCACCAGGGAAGAGCCCCCATTGGCTGTTTAATACTAAGTAGTCATCCCTGTCATCATATACATACAACTAACGTCATACCGATGGAACAACAGGTTGTCTGTCCATAGGAATGTATGCATTGGTTGGTTACCATTCTATGTTACTCTGATTTCTACTATCATATGTCTGTCTGTCTGTCCATATGAATGTATGTACTAGTTTGCTGATTATTGTTATTTGTTAGGCATTAGCTGACATTTCCAAGCACAAGCCAAATGCTAAACCCTCAACCAGGACTTGGGAGACACACACCTCTTGTATATTTGAGGGCAACTCTGGTGTCCCCTCTTCTCCTCTAGGTTTCAGGATTAGCTTCTTGCCTTCCATCTCCTTTTGTCTGAGAGGGTATTAATTATTAGACCTGTCTCTTCTTAACAACTTTCGGTTTACTCAAAGATTTCTTAGCCCTGAGATGGCATTGCAGGCTGAGCAGTGGGGTCACATAAGGACTCTTCTATCCACTATCACTGTAACTATATTCTAATTAATGCTGCCCAAAGAACCATTCTTTTTGGCAGCTGTAGCATTTCCATCAATAGTATTAATCACTTACACTGTGGCTTCCGCATGGCATTCAATGTATGTACTAATTTATTTGATCCTTTTGGTAATCTTATAAATAAACTCTATCATTCTATAGAAGAGAAAACCGAGACAGAGGGCAACAATTGACACAGATCTGGTCCTTAGGAGAAGAGTCTTAAGAGTGACTGGAGGAGTACCGAGAGGAAGAGAAGGAATAAGGAGAGGAGGAGGAGAAGGAGGGAGAAGCTAGGTGATGTGAGAGAGAAAGAGAGAGAAAGAGAGGGGGGAGGACATGGAGGCAGATGTTCATGTGTCTCCACCAGCCAAAGATAGTTGATATATCTAGGTTGGGTATTGGGTTACACTTCTGATTGAGCATTACCAAACTTATAAAGCCTTTGATTAACATTTTAAAAAATTGTATAAAAGCAAAAAGGAAAAGGGGGCATGAGACAGGGGTTTCTAGGGAGGGGAAATGGGGAAAGCAGATGGCATCTGAAATGTAAATAAAATATCCAATAAAAAAAAGAGTGTGACTGGTCTTGTTGTAGCTTGTTATGCTATGTTTGGTTGTTGTTCCTTGGAGGCATGTTCTCTTCTGAGGGGAGGAAGAGGTGGATATGGGGGAAAGGGAAGGTGGGGGAAGGGAGGCTTAGGGGAGGGGAGGAAGGAGAAAAGAAAAACAAAACAAAATTGTGAGAACTCCTGAAAGTACTCAGCTTGACACCATGATGAGGATGGCGTCCTCCACAGATGGGGAGAGAAATGCCTATGACTCAAGAGCAGTGAAGAAGACCCAGGCTGCAGAGCACAGAGGGAGAAGACCAGGTTCAAGGTAGGTGGGACCTAAGGATGCCAAAAAACTTCCATGGTTGAAGCTTGGCCCAGAAGTGGCCAAAAACTGTTCAAGCTACCGAGCCTGTGATGGGGAGACACATCTTGTATAGAAGACAAGGGCCAAAGATTTCATCCAGTTTCTAGTGTCATCGTATACGATATAGAAGGGAATAAGGGGAGGAAGGAGGAGCAGAGAAAAAAAAAGAAAGAGGTACGAGAAAGGGAGTGTGGAAGGGCCAGCAATAGAAGTCCAGCCTACCCCTTTGAATCCCCCCCCCCTCCCCGACTTCCACCCCCTCCCTCAAGGAGGGCAGCAGCTTCAGCTGTTTTATTGCCCAAGTGAGTGAGCACAGGACTGCCTGCAGATGGTCTGAGGAGTTTGGAGATCATTAGATGGGTGATTTATTGCAGGTCGGAGCAGAGCAATTTCGTGCCTCTCACAGAAGCCCTTGAAGCCTCGTGATGAATGAGAAGCCAGGTACTGTAAAGGAAATGTGTAATGCTGGGAACAGCATGGCTAGGAGACAGAGCCCCGGGTGGGCCATGGGATGGACTTGTTTTCATGGCTCTACACTATCCGCCAGGCCCTTGTATCTGGGCAGGCTGCTTCTGTTTGAGCCTCAGTTTTCAATCCACGACATGGAGGAACCCAGGCAAGATTTTCCTTGAGGGATTGTACTAGTTTCCTGTGTGTACACTATTCTGTCTTCCTGATCATTAGCATCCACCAATGCCCTGTGTGCTATACGGTCTCTCTTTTTAGCCAAGCCGTATACATGGCTCTTGAGAACTTCCAAATGCCGTAAGAACCTCTCTCTGGCGGTGGACCTTTGGAAGACAAGGGACACATGAAGATCTTTGGGTCCAAGGTGGATCAGGGTAGTGCAGGGTAGAGGAGGAAAAAGATACCAAACTGCAAAAGAAAAGAGTTGAGCCAAGGGAGGGAGGAGAGAGATGAGAGAGATCAAAGCATCTAAGACAATTTTTTTTTTTTTGTATGCAGCTGACATGGCAGTGTGCACATCTCCACTAGGAGGATACAGGATAGACCTTATTGTCAGGTGTTTTGTGAGGAGCCAAACCTGGATTGTTGTACTTGGTACTGATACCAAATGCACTGTTGAAATGAAGATGCTGGAAGCTGGCCTAGATGCTTGGTGGGAACAGGACCAGCAGGATGATGTGCTTGCTATTGTTGATCTCACAGAAGAGGGCTGGAATGGTAGCTCAGTTTGTAAAGCGCTTACCTTGCAAGCGTCAGGACCAGAGTTCAGTCTCCAGAACTCCTGTAGAAAAATCTGGGCGTGGTGGCCACAAACTTGTAATCCAAGAGCTAGGGAGGCAGACACGGGTGGATTTCTGAAGCTTACTGGTCAGTTAGCCTACCCTACTTAGGGAGTTTCTTAAGTCAATGAGAGATCCTATCTACAAAAAAACCTGATGTGTGTGACATCTGAATAAGACTGGCCAAGGTTCTCTGACTTCTTCATGCCTACGCGTACGCACACTTGTGATATGGCCTACGTGTTTTTCAGCCCAAGGAATCTAGATTAAGGGATCAAGGGTTATCATGTTTACTAAAGGATTATAACCTGAACCTTGGGGGAGCTGGACAAGCTAGGCCTCTTTGGAAAGAGGTGTCACAGCCTAGTTCAAAACAGGAGGCACACCACAGAAACACCCAGACTGTGCTGAGCAACCTTACAGGTGTCCTGTTGCCTAGGAGTGAAGAGGCTTTGACCTTAAAGAGCCTCTGGTGCTTCAGGTGCACTCTTCCAAGCTCACAGCCTGATGCTTGCAATTCACAGGAGATGGTCCAGGAACATCTGTTTCTCCCACCCGCTTCCATGTGCAGTGAGGATTTTGCATGGTTATCTCTTAGCCTCAGTTCCAGCTCAGAGCCCCCCAAAACATCCCATAGGCCTCCCGTTCTATGTGGCTTCCCCCAGCAGCTGCCCAGCATCCTTCGTCTATCCTTCTGCACACCCGTGCCTACTTTCAGCACACCCCTCTGGCCTCCTTCCAAGAATCTGTGATAGTGGGGCCTTCTGTCAAAGAGCTTCTTCAAGAGGGGATTGTTTTTTTTTTTTTTTTCTTCTTCCCTCCTCCTCAGCTGGGACCAGCTGTTTCCAGCTTGCAAAGGGAACCTTCACTTCCATTTGTTCCAGGATAAAACTAAGTATTCCTGGACCACCCAAAGCTCAGCCTGTGTTGGAAGAGACCCTGGAAATGTTCTTGGCTCTGGCTGCCACTTTATGGGGAGGGGAAGCTGGCAGCAGCTACCACAGTGGGCAGTGCCTGGGAAGAGCACAAGCTTTGGGGCCAGGCCAACACGGTTGGGATCCAAGATTCAACTAGGATTGGACACATGAATCCGCGGGCATTTAGCCCCATCTACATTATGGGAACATTGTATTCATCTTAACAGGTTCTTGAGTGAGCCTAAATGAAGTGATGTGTGTACATACAGCATCTCAGCTGTTTAGAACCTTTAGAAAGATACACAGGTGAAGTTCATTACCGGGAGAAAAAAAACCATACGATTCAATGGCTGTGCAATAGAGACAGAGTCCAGAAGAGGAGCAAGAAAGAGATTTCCTTTTGCGTCTGATATGGCTGTCCCCTAGGCCTTCTTCCTTGACTTTTCTCCTTCAATCTCTTCTATGACACACTCTCTTTCCTTTGCTGTGCACCTTGAGAGCTCATATTCTGGCCCCACTAACTCTGTCTTGTCTTTTCTTGAAGCTTACAGTTTGAATAAGGCTCATGTGGGTCCCTTTTGTAGCTGGAGCAGAGGCAGAGGTAGAGCAGGGAGGGGACCTGCCATTGTTGATGAGCGAAACATCTCGAGAGCAAACTTTTAAAGAACTACCTTTTATTCTTTTATTCTCTTTATTATTTATTACTATGCATGAAGAAGTCAGATGACAACCTTGGCCAGTCTTATTCAGATGTCACCCACTTCAGGTTCTTTTGGAGACAGGATCTCTCAGTTTCACACATACTCAAACAATTTCATAGCCGTTTAGCATGCATTTTAGTCTTGTTAGTATCCTTGTACCCTACCCAGCCTTCTGCCCTGTTCATTGAAATATATCTCCCCAACAAACCCCTTCTATCCTCATGTCTGTCTTGTGTAGGTGTGCGACTCAGTGAATTCAATTAGGGTTGTCTGCATGAGCATGGGTCAGAAGTTATTTACCAAAGCAAGTGGTTAAACCATGGAAGAAAGTGACCTCACCCCAAGAAACTATTAACTGCCAATTGTGCCTCACAAGGGGTGGGGGCCTCATGAGACCTTTCCCCTTCTATAGTGGCATACCGATTGTCTGAATCTCTTATTGCATAATTCCAGTATGTCAGCTTTGGAAGCATCCTCCCAGGGGGAGAAATGGGAAGGATGAAAAAGGAACCTCAGTTCCTTCTCCAGTCCTCAGTATAGAGCTCAGTACCCAGCATTTACCCACCATCATTGGTGTTCTTAGCAATTATGATGACAGTGTTATTCCCAATGGGCAAGGGAAAGGTTCTGGACATCTCTATCACTCTGAGTAAAGCGAGAGAGTGGTGAGCTGGTGTACTCCTGGCAATGTGGCTTTAAGCTAATAACAGATCATCAGGAGGGACCTCTGACTCGTGAACGAGGACAGGAGGAGAGTGATGAGCTGTATCCGTAAGGGGGTGGCAATGAAAACCAAAGCATTATCTCTTGGGGGTCATAGCGGATCCCATCTTTCAGACAGAACCTTGAAAAGTAGCTACAAGTCAGATCTTAGAAATGGAGAGTAGTCTGTGAGCTGGGTCTGTAATGACTAGCTCTGTGGGGGAAAGACAGGATGCTGTGCATCTTTCACGGGAGGAATTCTACAGCTCTTGAGTACCTTCTGTGTGCGTTTGCAGTGTATACCTCAAATGATCATGTTTAGTTCCATTTCAGAGATGGAACACTTAACGACTGTGAGAAGTCCGGCCACTTACGCAAAGGAAGAAACAATATAAATCGACACTTCTCACAGCAAGCGCACTGCTCTTTCTGTTCTGTCAGGCTGCCTTTCAAAAGAGATGTGTACAAAGGAGATGCATTGATGTTCGTACGCAAGTTTGGGATGGTTTCCTAATTGTGGCTTTGATGAGCAGTCACTAACGTTGTGGATTATAACAACTTAAACATTCTCATATAGTTTTGGAGGCCATAAGTCTGAAAGGAATTCTAAAGAGCTGAGGTCAAGGTGTTTGTAGGGCTGCATCCATCTAAAGACACCCATTCCCTGCCCCCATTTCCTTGGATGTGTATATGTTCCATGGCTCTTAGTCTCACATCACAGGCAGGTCCTTCTTTCACTCTACCTCTATGATCACATTGCCTTCTACTGTCTCTGACCATGATCCAGAGTGTTCCCCTTACACGGACCTTTCTGATTATATTGGACTCACCCAAGTAACCCAGCATACCTTCCCAGGTGTTTTTTTTCCTGGTATAAAACAATATCCACAAATTGCAGGAATCAGGGCACAGGCGTCTTTAAGAAGGCATTATTCAGCTTATCATCATAGCTAAGCAATGTTTTGAGTCAGTGTATTCTCCTCCCTGCTAAATCTGTAGTCTGTGCTGTTCAGCATGGTTATTGCTTTAGAACAAAGAGGACCCCTTGGACTTGCAGCATGATTATTATGCACATTTATTAAGCACTGCTGTGCATCTGGCACAGCTGTAAGTTAGTTCCTGGGACCTCACAGAGCATTCACTTCTCTCATGAGGACAGTGCTATTGGAATCTGCATCTTTCAGATGAGGGACCATAACACAGATGAAGTAACCTATCCCCAAGTATTAAGGTGGAAGTGGTGGGTAGGAACCCTGGTTGTCTGGTCCCTAAGCTCTCACCAAGATGTCACTACCATGGCTGCGAACACCAGGAGGGTGGAACATGGGTCTGTTGCACTGAGCCAGCTGTCTGCTGTGGTGACTATCCATGCTTGACTTCACTGGTTCTAAATAGACCCTCTGTGCTAATGAAAGCATAGCACAGCAAACATCAGTGACTTGACAGCCTTTACTGATGATTTTAGAGACAATGAATGTTACTACTTAGTGGTATACTAGCTGGCATTTTTGTGTGCCTCTTCACTAACAGCACATTATTCTTTTTTTTTCATTTACCAGAAATCTCCCTTTTTCTGTTCATTTGGTTAGTGGAATGTCTAGGGAGAAGGGTGATGTCATGGCAGTGGCTGGTTTTAGAAGCTGGCTCCTGGGCTCTGGCTCTGTAATGCAGAGGGTAGTGAGGAGGCCCTCTTCTCTTATTGTCCTTGTTTCTGCCAACTTCTTGCTTGGTGGCATGCCTCCTCCCCTGGCCTCTCTTTCAGCTAGAGGCAGCTGTTAGGCAACATCTGTTTGCTTAGCTGCCATTTGTCCCCAGTGATTAGCCATGGTGAAACCAGTCCTGGGGGTTAGGGACTATCACCTTTTCTACATGGTAATCTTGCAGTCTCATTTGTTTCTGGGGCTATCTATGTGAATAAAGAAAGAGAATAAAATATGCCTCACCTTAGAACTACAGTTAAAGGTCCAAGGGTGGCTTCATATGTAAGGAAGAGAAGAAGACAAGCTTCTCATTTGAAATATCTTCTCGGAGGGGCTCTGAAAAGTCCCCTGGTCCCCTATGACAGTGTTAACTGGCCTTTGTTAAATAGATACCCTTTTCCAGAGAATAAAGCTTGGAGATGCTAGCTAATTACACTTGCTCCATTACTCAAAGTCTACAACCTATTAAGAAATTGGGAGAAGAGACAGGTAGTTAGAAAACTAACTCAATTACTGTTAAGATTGCATGCTGGATAAACACTCTCAGCAAATCGGCAGGTTACAAAATTAACATAGAAAACCCAGTAGCCTTCTTATATAGCAAGGATTGAAAAATAAGCCAGGAAAACAGTCCCATTTGCAGTAGCCTAAAATTTTTTCTCAGAATAAAAATGTATGCAATAAAAACTGCAAAACACCAAAGAAAGAAATTGAGAAAGGAACTAGAAAATAGTGAGGCCATCTCAGGAATTGGTAGGGTTAATATTGTAAAAATGACCACCCTTCCAAAAGCAAATCTACACATTTAATGCAATGCCTATAAAAACCCCAACACAATTCTTTACAGAAATTGAAAAAAAAAAACAAACTTAAAAATTCATATGGGAGCATAAAAGATGCAGAATAGGCAAGACTATCCTGAAAAATAAAAACATTATAGGAAACATCACCGTCCCTGATGTCACATTCTACTACACAGCTATTGTAATTAAAAGATCATGGTACTGGCATAAAAACAGACACACTGATCAATGGGATAGAACTGAGGACCCATTCACAAGCCCACTCTTTACAGTCACTTGATTTGGACAAAGAGGCCAAAGTACACATTGGAAAAAGGCATCATCGTCAACAGATGGTGCTGGTCAAGTGGGACGCTACACGTAGAAGAGTGAAATCACGTCTATATTTCTTAACCCCCACACACATCAGTTTCAAATGGATAAAAGATCTCAATGTTAGACCAGAAATTCTGAAAGTTCTAGAAGAAACGGTAGGGAGTGCACTTCAGGATATAGGCTCAGACAAGAACTTTCTGAATAGAACTCTGATCACCCAGAAACAGGACCAACAATCAACAGGTGAGACTCGTGAAATTAAAATTTGTACTGCAAAGGAAAGTATTAGTTAGCTAAAGAGGGAGCCTAGAGAATCAATAAATTTTTTTTTTTTGCCAGCTATATCTCTGACAGAAGATTAACATCTAGACTATACAAAAACTCAAGAGTTGAACACCAAGAAAGAAAAAAAATGAAGCAATTAATGGTAGGCTATAAAACATGACCGTTTTCAGAAAAATACAATGGCTAAGACATATTTTAAAAAGCATTTACCATCCTTAGTCATTAGGGAAATGAACATTTAAAATACATCTTACCAAAACCAGAATAAATAGGATTGAGAAACCAAAGGCCAACAAATGCTGGTGAGGAGGATGGGAGAGAGTAGGAGGGGGATGGGAATGTTCATACACTGTTGGTGCAATCCTGGGACTCAACTCAAACCCTCCTGTATATATACTCAAAGGACTCCTATTTCCTGTGTCAGAGACACCTGCATGTCTATGTTGATAGCTATGAGAACATTGGAACAGCCTAGATATCCATAACCTGATGACTGGGCAATGAAAATGTGGTATCTGTGGAAAATGAGATTCTACCCAGTTGTAAAGAAAAATGAAATTATGAAATCTGCAGGTAAATGGATGGAACTGGAAAACATTAAGTTGAGTGAGGTAACTCAGACCCAGAAGACAAATGTCATATGCTCCCAGCCACACGTGGAGCTTGGTGAAGGGATAAAGGAGTACCTATAAATGCCAGGAAATTAGAAAGGGACCATTGGCAAGAAGACAGATTTTAGTGGGAGCATAGTAGAGCACAGGTGATATGAAGAGGAATGGGGTTTAAGTGGAGAGAGGGACGGGAGGTCAGGGCAATGGGGGACATTGGTATTTAATTGATGTTATTCTACAGAGGGACTAACTCTCTTCTCCAAAGTCATAGGTTATCAAATGAAAATCTCAGCGCCAGGTACAAGACATTTCCCTTGAGGTGTTAGTCAGAAGTGTCCTGGAGATGCCCTGTTCCCAGAACAATACAGCCTATTGTCATTGTTCTTGGTTGTCCACCAGAACTTGCAGGTAAGACCCTGTTTCTGATGACACCTCACTCTTCAGATGCAGGATATGTAGAGACTGATATGGTACGGATCAGGAACCTTCCTCTCTGCTGGCAGGCTCTCATAGTACAGGAGGGTGCACTTCAGGCTGCTGGTACACAAAGGTCATCAACAGTTTCATACACATGGGAACTACAATAGTGACCAGCATAGCAGGAGGCACCGATGGGCGCAATAGTGGTATAACATTACAGCAGTCACCAACCACTTTTTCATTGGCTTTAAAGCCTACTCCACAGGAGGAAACACATGCCTAGTACTGTAAATCTGGCCAAGAACCCATGGATGAGGAGCTTAAAGGTCCCAGGGGTAAACCTACAGATATTATTTTGCTAAATGGATATGATATCAAACAGTCCTCTAAATTTGTATGTCTGTGGTTATAGACAAACAATGTGGCTCTCAGATCCCATCAGGGAAGCTTCTTTGTGGCAGTTAGTGCGGACACTCTCAATGGGTTAGAGGGCAGAGATCAAGAATCTGAAGAGTGCTTAGCCATGAGTGGGTTTTGTATCATACCCCATCTCCAGAACACACAGATCATCACTAAAGACGAGGTTAAAAATTATAAGAGTCGAAGCTTGGGGGATTGGAGTGAAGCTGTCTTTTGGACTTGACAGGACTACTGCACTCAAAGAATATCAGAGATACAACAGAGTAGTTTGGTTGCCTGCACAAGACCTGCGTGGAATCAAGCCAGTCAACATTCTAGAACAGACTGGGGAGGGGTTCATGAGACCCATAAGTGCATAGCTATTATAGGTAATAGCTTTCCAGAGAGTCACTGAGTAGTCTCTCTTAGGTTGACTGTGCTCCTGTGAATGGCCTTACACTCATAAGCATACGGAGAGCACAGATTGGACTCAGTGCATCAAACAAACAAACAAACAAACAAACAAACAGAAAGAAAACATGAAATTTTAAAGGAAGAGGGAGGATCTAGGAGAAGTGGGGTGAATATGTTCAAAATGCATTGTAAACATGTATGAAATTCCTAAAGAATGAATAAATTATTATATTAAAACACTACAGAGTTGACGTAGATGCTGGCTACTCATCTACCTGTGAACATGTTGTGGGCTGTCTGAACCTACCACACTGGTGAGGAGATGAATTTGTCTCATATGAATTTGCATTTTTGCTGCAAAATAGTTTGAGTCACGTTTGCACCACCTGGCATTCAGCGGGGGCCAAGGCCTCTCTATTTCTTGGGAATGTTCAATACTCAGTTCTTGGTGCACATGAGATGATGAAGGAGCCACTGAAGAGCGAGTTAGGGTGAAGGTACATCTGGATGAGGTCTTCATATGGGTCTGAGCTGACTTTCACATCTTTGGGGTCCTGGGTATGCCAACCTGCCTTGCCTTGTGGTCTGTGATGATACCACTCATGTCCAGCAGGTGGAGGTGTTGCTACACGAAGGACAGTTGTGGACCGTGTCTTGAACTGGAAAGAACAGGCTCTCCCTTTTTGCTTTCTTCTCTTTAAAAAAAATGGCAAAAGGCTTTGTGTACTCCCAAGTTTTAGGTAATATTTAAAACCAATTTGAAGAAACCAGAGCCTTCTCAAACCTGCCCTATTCTCAGGCCTCTGTTGGGTTCATCAAGGTCTGTTGCCCACTCCCAGGCTTTGCCCTTTTGTTTCTCTCTCTCTCTCTCTCTCTCTCTCTCTCTCTCTCTCTCTCTCTCTCTCTCCCTCTCCCTCTCCCTCTCCCTCTCCCTCTCCCTCTCCCTCTCCCTCCATCCCTCCCTTCCTCCTACTTCTATCCGTCCCTCCCTCCCTCCCTCCCTCCCTCCCTCCCTCCCTCCCTCCCTCCTCCTATCTCTCCTTCCCTCCCTCCCACTTTTCCTGTGTGAACCTCACTTATTTGGTTAACATATGGGTTTTTAAAATAGTGAGACCACACTTGGGCTTGTTAATTGAACAATCTCATTTTTTTTTTTTAAATACAAGAGGTACTTAAAAGACCAAAAAGAAGTGTGTTCCCATTAGCAGTGTTTGGTATTTTGGTGGATAGGATCATAAATGACTTTTTATTTTTGTTTTGCTTTATTTAGAAATTATTCTATACCAACGTTTTGTGATTTTTAACTTAGGTTTAAATTTGTGTGAGCCCCATGTCTCTTTTTCTGATCTCAGTAATGATTTTTTTTTAAAAAAAATAGTATATATATATATATATATATATATATATATATATATATATGTGTGTGTGTGTGTGTGTGTGTGTGTGTGTGCATCTCTCTCTCTCTCTCTCTCTCTCTCTCTGTTACTCTTTCTCTCTCTGTGTTGAAGCATCATCTCATTCTGTAGCCCAGGCTGGCCTGGAACTTGAGTTCACCTCTCCCTGCTTTGACTTCCTTGGAGCACTTGGGTACAGGGATAACACTAGCATTTTTTTAAAAAATCATTCCTGTCTAGCTTCTGCCAAATATCTTCATGTCAAAGGCCACAAACCACGTTGCTGATGCAGACATCTCAATTCCTCCCCAGGTCTATTTGCTGTGTACCTTTTGGACATTTCCTGGGTGTCACATAGGTCACTTCACACTGTCTGTATGGTGACACTGATGTGGAGGGCCGGGCAGCACTGCCTGGGAAGTGGAGGCTGCTTCATTTCCCAGAGCCACTGTGCAAGCTCTAAGCAACACTCTTGAATGCCTTCCTGTGGTGTGTGTGTGTGGGTGTGTGTGTGTGGGGGGGTGTGTACACGCGCACACACCTTGGGCATCTCAATCCCATGCTGACATGGGAAACACGGCTAGAAGAGAAAGCAGCTTAAGTCATTGTCTCTTCCTGCCATGGGTGTGCTGCTCCTGTATTCCGGATTTCTTTTACTGGTGACACTCGAGGCCAGCCTTCAGACATGCTTTCTGCCGCCTCCTGTTTAAATCCATCGCCTAATGTTGTGTGTCACATATCAGGTATGTCTCTCGGCTGACTCCTCCATCTCTGACCTCCCCGTCTGTTGTCTTGATCAGAGCCATCCCATCTCTTCCATAGAATAACTTCAGACACTTCCTGGCCACCGCCTAATCCTGCTTTTCTCCATTACTTCCTCCAGAGCGTGGGTTACACTTCCTTTCAGGCCATGCTATGAGCTCACCTCCCAGGGAGTTGGGAGCTGCTCTCTATAGATAGTCAGAGTCTAGAAAACCTTGATGGAGGGAAAGAAATGGCCAAAAATGGTAGGAGATAAAGATCGGGAAAGATGGTGTGTCTGGGTACAGTAGTTATAATCCTGGAGGCTCAGAAAGCTGAGGCAGGGGGATTTCACATTCAAAGCCAGCTTGAAGTGCAGCTCTTCAAAGCTCTAGGTGTGTGTATGTGTGTGGGGCAGGTGGAGGGGGAGAGGAAGAGAGAGATGGAGGGGGAGGGGATGAGGGAAGAGAACAGGAAGTGGGGGAGAGAGAGAACAGGAAGTAGGGGAGGAGAATGAGAGTTCAAAGCCAGAGCACCAAAAGGTGATAGTAAGGGTAGCTACAGAGTGACCAATGGGGATGGGGTTTGATGTCGTATATTTGGCCTTTACATCGGCTCTAAGAATCGACTTTTCAGATTAAGAAACTAAGCATCAGTTTGAGCAACTCACCCCAGATGATGCGGTTTTGTAAATGCACAGTTTGTACTTTGCAGCTCGGGGAGCTTCTGGTCACCAGGGCCTTGTCCATTAAGTCAGAGACTTTCCTTTGGGGAGTGCATGCTGCCCAGCAGGCCAGAGCCTGCTGTGAGACTACTAATGGAATGTGTGTACCCCGTATGCTTTAAAGGAAGTCCTCAGAGGCACAAACCCTAATGTTCCTGAAGCAGGAAAAAAAGTGAAGATGGTTCAGCCTGGCTATCATGTCCCCTGCAGCCATGGCCCGACTTTCTTCTCAGGACTCCTCAGCTGTGCAGTGGACTAGAGAACAGGTTTCTGAAGTACTTCGTGCCCCTGGGAGAGGCTCTCCCGGCAAGGTGTGGAGTTCCAGGATGCAGCATCCACCTACTGCCAGATGCAAGGATTCCAAGCCATCCTCATCGGGAAGGGCAGGAGGAAGGCCACTAGAGACCTTTGTTGAGAGAGAGTTGACAGACCTAGATCCTAGTTCTGCTGCTTGCCGGCTCTATGGTTTGACCTTAGTGCTTCTGTACCTCAGAGTCCCTGCCACTCAGTGCATACTCTCACACGCTCACACATTTGTGCTTTCCTTGAGAATGCTGTGTTGGCAATTCCAAATGACTTAACTGTCTTCCCCAGTGGCCTGTGATCTCCTTGAGAGCAAATATTTCTCTTCTCCAGTCTGCATTTATTTTACATAAGAGCAAAGAAACAGAGCTGTGTATACACCTGAACACATTCATGGGCGCGTGCACGTGCGCGTGCACGCACACACACAGACACACAGACATTCTCTCTCTCTCTCTCTCTCTCTCTCTCTCTCTCTCTCTCTCTCTCTCATGCACACACAGCAAAGAACAAAAGAAACAATTGAGATACCATCCTCTAAGGCCTTCACAGCATTTATAAATAAAAACATTTTCTTTTCTAGGGTTCTGAAGATTATGTCAGTTTTGAATCTATGCGTTCTTTCCCACAACTATCCCACGATCCTTTACTGTGTACCAGGCACTATGTGAACCAACATGAGGCTGAGGTCCCAGTGGGGGCATGACCTCTGGGCAAATACACACACACACAAATGTGAGCTGTGTGTGACTGGTGTCCACAAAGGAAGAGCAGAGACACTGAATGGATGTATTAGAAGGAAGGGCTTAGGTTGGTTGCTAAAGATGGGCAGGGAAAGCATTTCTGAGTTGGAGACTTAAAAGCTGAGCCCTAGATAATGACAAAAAAGGAATCTAACAGTCTGTCATGGTGGAAGTAAGGTGGCATACGGTGGGGTGTGTGAGGAAAAAATCAGACAGCAGGCTTGGCAAGCAACATTTATTTTAAGGTGAATATTGCTTTGCTACTGCTCAACAGTGCCCTGATCAAGAACTGTCTTTGATAAGAAAGTTCTGTAGCATGTGCCCCAGAGGAACTGCAGAGCAAGGCTGTAGGCCCTCCTTGAGCTTGCAGGAAAGACTTAAAGTCATTATATAAGGCTAGCCATAGCAGTACAACTGATGTCAAGGTCCCCAAGGGATCCAGGAAGAGGGAGGTCTCTGTCAAGGAGCTGTGCAGGAGCTGACAGCAACAAAGAGGCTGTTGTTTCTCTGTGGCCTGTCCTGTGCCCTGACCCAGAGGCAAAGGCATCCATCTGACCTTCCTTCTGATGAAATTTGTGCAAAGACCCCCACTCTAAACATCGTGAATGGCAGGAGGCGGCTGGGAACAGCTGGGAACTGTTGTTAGCTTCTGGCAAAGTCCTGGAATTTCTTCCTGTGGATCCTGTGCCCCTAAGCTGCTGGGGGCCCCTGACTTGACCTGGAGTTGAACCTAGCTGAAGGGTCCAGGGCTAGGAGTGGCTTCCTTGTCAGCCCTGATAGCAGCACAGAGTTGCACAATCATTTCAAGAGAGCAGAGGCTGTCTTTCTAGCCTTCAAGAGGCCCAAGTGTTCACAGTCCATTCATGTTTCCCAAAGGGCAGGCCACGGCAGGGGAGAGTGACCAGATGTGACAGTCACTTCTGTTCGCCAACACCCAAAGGAGGTCTCTCTTGAGACAGTGGTGTTTCTGGTGCAGATGAGGGTAGAGGAGAGTCTGTTGCTGGAGATAAGGGCTGGGTGAGGCTAATTGTTGTTTTCAAGGGCAGAGGCACAAAAAACGTTCGTTACCGAATTTTTGTCCAAGGACATCTTTCATTCACAGAATTGAACAGGGGGTTGTGACAATTCAAGTCTGAGCCCTTCTTTTAAGAAAAACACATGTTAGCTTCTTTTTAAAAAAGAAATAAATTAAGCACGTAAATAATGGGCTTTATTATGGCATTTTCATACATTGCCTTGGTTGGTCTTTCTTTCCCTCTCCCCTACCCATCTCCTCGCACCCCTGCTTGCTTTGCTCCCACCAGTTGCCCCCTGCTGCATTCAGGTCACACACATCCTAGTGCTACCTTCCATCCTTCTTAAGATTCCTTTCCTCTCTCACAGTCTCCTTTCTAGTTTCATAACCTACGCTTACACATTATATATGCATATATTATATTCCATAGAAATGCATTGAAGTCTAGCATCTGCGTATATGATAAGATGCACAGTATGGCTTCCTGAGCCTCGTTTGTTTTATGTAATGATGACTTCCAGTTACATCCCTTTACCTGGAAGTCCTATGCACCTCATTTCCCTTCACGATGGAATTCCATTGCACGTATATCCCACGTTTTCTTTACCTCTCCATCTGTTGGTAGATATCTAGGTTGGCTCCGTTTCTTGGCTATTGTGAACAGTGAAGCTATGAACACGAGTGTGTATATATCTCTATGGTGGGACGGAGGGATCCTTGGGTATCTTTGTGTGCTCAGGAGTGAGTGGAAAGAAAGCCATGAGAAGAGAAGCAACCTCATCGAGATCACACAAAACTCAGGGCTGGAGCTCTGGTTAGAGTTTGGGGCCTCTCACTGCGTTTTAGCCCCTGGGTTCCCACATGTCACCTCCCTCGCATTGGATATCTGTATTTACTTATTCATCGACTAAATCAGCCATTCTTCACTCATGCACTCTTTAAATGTTTGCTCACCAGCATTTATTAGAGATACAAAGGTGCCTCCAGGAAAGGATCAATGCCGTGGAGGAGACACTGTAAGTGGTAGAGGGGAGTGTCATGGGGAAGGGGGCACAGGGGAGTGTCACAGGGAAGGGGGCACAGGGGAGTGTCATGGGGAAGGGGGCACAGGGGAGCTTCACAGGGAAGGGGGCACAGGGGAGTGTCACAGGGAAGGGGGCACAGGGGAGTGTCATGGGGAAGGGGGCACAGGGGAGCGTCACAGGGAAGGGGGCACAGGGGAGTGTCACGGGAGGAATATAGAATGCTTACCTGGAAAGATGGCATTTGAGACAAGCTTTGAAAGAGGAAAAGGATTGAATTTGTTAGTGGAGCTAGTGATAATTTACTGTGTAGGCTTAAACACTATACTTCAGTAGTGGGATGAGGGAAGGACAGAAGTGAAGTGTTGCTGTCAAAGAAAGACATGTGGTCTTACAAGTGGCTCTTCCAACAAGGAAACCAGCCTCACTGAATGTCTCCAGAGGCCATCCTTGGAGTGGGCACAGTAGAGATGTCAGAGGGAATGCTGGACCCATTTCTTCAAGGGACTTGACATCTACTGAGGGGAAAACACACATGTACTCACATGGCCCAGTAGGAGGCAATGTGACAAGATGGGGGTGTAAGATCTGCAGTACTGTCTTGTTCTAGCATTTTCTTGTCTGAAGTCTCAGGGCCTTGACTGTTTTTCATCTGTGAATTTGTGAAGAAGTAGACCCACTTTCTCGTCTCAGAAAAAGGAAAAGGCAGTAAGTATCCAGCTTTGAGTCTTTCTTTCTTAGTTGTGCGACATGAAAATGATTTCTTTCATCTGCCACTGGGAGCATGTGTGTTACTTATTAAAGGCACCAGGCACCTTTTAGAGACAAATTCTCATGTCATATACCACCAAAGTGTCCTTTTCTTTTTGCTTTCAGCTAAAACCATACAGTTCGTCTTGAGCAAGCCTAAGGGCATCTTGTCTCTGTCCACCATCTTTATGATTCAGGCTCAGCATGCTCAAAGATGTTCCTGTGCAGTGTTTTCATGAGGGGTACTGAGCATGCTTCTGTCCACAGTCATTATAACATATACTGAGAATGCGCCAACGTGTTCCTGTCATTTTAACCTTTAAAACATGTGCTTTGTGACCTTGAGCTAAGCATGTTCAAAAATGTATTTGCTGTCTTTCCATCCTAAACTCTAACCTTGAATGCTTGGGAATGAGCATGTCTCTAAAGTGCTTTTTTAATATGAGTATCTGTAAAGTTCCGAAATAAAATTCCTAAAATGTCCTTTTAGGGAGGAGGGACTCACCTCAATTTGGAAATAACATCTATGCTTTCTTTGCTTATTGCCTTTCTCCATGCTCCTGTCTTAGCCAAGCTTATTTTGGCTTTGTACTCCCAAGATGCATTGCATCTTATCACCCAAGAGAGCTGCTAGGGAGTTGATAAACTCATACTCTTTGCTGTGCATCCCCAGAGCTCTGCTCCTTGCTTTTGGAAGGGGTGGATGGAGTTAAGAGAGTTAACACATTAAGTCTCCTTTTGACAGGTCGCACCCTCCATCAATCCACAGAGCTTTTTGAAGATTTCTAAAGAGGAGAATCTGAAAACCCCTAAGTTGGATTCCTGTGAGAACGGGCTCCTTGAGTACTACCTTCTCCTGAAGAACTCCCAGGGCTAGGAACTCCTCTGCTGTGTGTATGTAGAGGGTAATGAACAAACAGGAGATAGGCTTGCCTTGACTTCCTAGGGCACAGTCAGCTCCTCCAACATCCAACCTTCCCATGATTTCTCCCCTACTAGAAAGCTGTCAATCTGTGGACTTCATGCCTGGTTTCCACTGTTCTCCTGTCAGTCATCCCCTGCCCTCCACAGTTCCACAAAGAACCTTTTTCTTTTTTTCCTTCCTTCTTTCCTTCTTTCCTTTTTTCCTTCCCTCCCTCCCTCCCTCCCTCCCTCCCTCCCTCCCTCCCTCCCTTCCTTCCTTCCTTCCTTCCTTCCTTCCTTCCTTCTGAGTATATATGTGTGGGTGGTGTTTGCCTGTTATGTGGATGCATGCATGTACATTCATGTCTAGGCTAGATTTTGATGGCAGTTGTCTTCCTCCATCACTTTCTACTTGATTAAATTGAGGCAGAGTTTCTCTGAACACAGAGCTATGGTTTAGCAAGACCTGCTAGTCTTGCTAGCAGCCTGCCCTGGAAGGTCCGTTCCCCTCTCTCCACATTAGATCTCCCTGAAAGCTGAGATTACAGGCAGACAAGCCTGACCAACTTTGACTGCTGGGATATAAACTCTGGTCTTCATGCTTGTGCAACAAGCACTGGATCCACTAAGCCCCCAACTCCTCAGCCCCCAACTCCTCTACTATTATCATATGTTGGCCATGACCCTGAAATAAAGAAAACTCAGAGGGATAAGAGGAATGTTGTGGCTGACACGGGGGTGGGGGGGGTCTGGTGGACAACTTCTCTGCTTGCTGTTTTAATTTTTCCTTAGTCACTTGCCTATTTTGAATCTTTAACTGATAAGATAGTAATTGCACATTTATGGGGTAAAAGAGTAACACTTCATGGCATGTCCACGGTGTGTAATGCTCAGGTGTATCCATCACTTTAGACATTTGTCACCTGTTTGTGTTGAGAACACTTGAAACCCTCCTTGCCAGGTCTTGATTTCTCCAAGAACAGTTACTTGACCATAATTCCATTTGCTTTTCTGCAGAAGGATTAAATGCAGACATCTGGCCATGTGAAGGGATGCTCTGGTTGACCAGCCCTCCCATCCTGTTTACCACAAACTTCCTTAAGTACAAGGTGACTAAGAGCATAGACTTTCGGTCTCCCTCTATGACTGTCCAATTATGTACCTTGGGCAACTTAATTAACTTCTCTTTGCCTCAATTTTTTTTCCTGTTCTCTGGAAGGATGCTACTTGGCACTTTACAGTATTATCCTCAGGGCACAAGGAGGTGATCTGTGTGAGGCTCCTTTTACTAGGATAGTAAGCATTCAGTGTATACTGCACATTCCAGAACCTTCCATCTCTTTAATGGTCCTGAGTTTGCCTTTTCTTTTTGTCTGTGATATCAGATGTTGCTGTCTGCAACAATCCCTGTTTCCTCTTAAGCTTACTCATGACCTCCTTCCTCATCCTACATGGCTGGAGATGGTCAGAAAACACCAGGACTTAGAGTCAAACAGAGCTTCACTTGCCCATGGTGTTCCAAAGCTGAATTCCTCTGGCAGAGGACACTTAGTCTTTCTGTGTTTCAGCTCAAGGTTCCCCCCTCCCCCATGATGTGGAGCTATTATTTATTCAGACCTTGAGGCATTTTGGATAAAGGAATTCCTATTGGGTAGTCGATAGATGGTAGGCACAGTTAAGCCTAATGTTGCTAACTGTCTTGCTGACACCCCCTTCTGGGAATTACTTATATACTATTTATCTGGTCATCCCTGACCCTATAGTACTTACTTAGTATCCTCTGTTTTTTTCTTTCCGTCTTGTCTTTTCTGTTCCCTCAACCTTTCCCTCTCTCTTCCTTTCTTCTCCCCTGCTTCCTTCATTTGCAACTCTTCCCTCTTCCCTTTCCTTTCTTAGGATAATTATTGGGATCTTATATCCACCTCATTCGTAAGAGATGCATAGCACCCTGCTTATAGAATTAGGTTTTCCTGAGGAAAGACCCCATACAGACATTCCATTTTGACTAAGTTCAGTGAACCCCTCCATGGTAGGGGTTTGGTTTCCAGAAATTTATTGTATATTTATTTTTAAAAAAGATTTGTTTTTAATTATGTGTATGCGTCCATGTCCATGAGTGCTTGTGTACCCAGAGGTCAGAAGAAGGCAATGGTTCCCCTGAAGCTGGAGTTTCAGGCTGTTGTGAGCTGCCTTGTATGGGTGCTGGGAACTGAATTGCGTGTGGCATTCTGCAAGAGAACCAATTACTCTCAACGGCTAAGCCATCTCTCTAGCTTGAGACAGGGTCTGTCCATATAGTTTAAGCCAGATTCAAACTCTTGATCCTCCTGAATTTCTATCCCAAGTCCTGGTATTTCAGATATGTGTCACTAAGCCTGTTCTTCACTGGTAATTCATTGTGGTAGTTGACAGATGACTCTTATTGGTGTTTCTGTGCATCCTTACCTCTGGATCACTTTGGACTTTACACAAATACCTGATGAAGCAGTTATGACACCAGCCCAAGTGTCTAGAGCTGGGTCGGGGTAGATAAAGGCTCGTTCTTAGAAGCATCTTGGTAGTCACCATGTTCTTTTGCCTCCTTCCTATCTTCTCTGTGAAAACATGTGCCTCGCCATTGTGTTCCGAGAACTATCTCAACGGCCCTATGCTCTGGACATTTCTCAGTCAGATAAAGCCTGGCTGTTAGTGCTTGGGAAGGCAAAGGTACAGTGGGCAGGAAGATCTGATTAGCACAAGATTTCCTAGCAAGGAGTCCATAGCAACAGCCTGGAAGTTAGGCTGCCTGAGCCTGGTGAAGACCACACTTCCTGCAGGGATTCTGACTGCTCTGTCCGACAACCTCTGCTGTCCTGGATGCGGACCCTTCTTTGGAGTGTGGCGCTGTTGTACCTGAAGGGGAGTTATGGGAACCAAGGTACTGACACTGTAAAGCCAAGGCTGTGGGGCTGGACTACTGAGGCAGTTGCTTCAGAAGCAACAGATAAACGAACAGAGTTCGAGATTCCGGTCATAGCTGTCAGTCAGTGCAGTTTCACTTACTGGGTAATCCTGCTGATGTCACTAAATTACTATGGTCCTTAGTTTTCATCCTAGAAAGTCTTGCTTTACAAGTTTGTTAAGATTGTTTTAACAGTGTAACGATAATGCTTTCACTTTCCCTTCTCTTCAAAGAAGTACATGTCCGAGTAGATGAACAGAACAGTTCTGGGTGAAGGAATCTAGACCAGCAGGGTGCTGTGCCATGGCTCTTCCCTGCCATCCCTGCTTTCATCCATGTTTCCTATGTCATAGCATGTACACATGAGCTCCCCCCCAACACATTGTGAGCACTCTGCCCTTCCTACCACCAACATTTAACATTTCTCTACATGACTCCGTTCAGGGGTGACAGTGACAGTATTGGATACTATGATACCATCTCTGAACATGTCAGAATGGACACTTGTCAGTGTGTCCTGCTTGAATGTCAGCCTTGTTTTGCACCAGAATCAGTTGTAAGGTGCTTTGAACTTTTTGTTTGGAGCAACATTTGGGGCTATCATCTTGAAAACTGCCCACTGGCCGTATGTTCTTCAACAGATGGTTGCAAACCCATCATCCAAACATGGGTGAAAGAATAGCCTTTAGAGGAAGGAAAATGAGGAGGGGCTTATGCTTGCTTTCAGCACAGTAAAGGCAAAAATAGCCCATGATGGCACATGAGCTCTGGGGTGCGAACACCACATGACATTGGAGAGGTATTATATAGGCTCCTAAGGATGTGTAACCAATGAGCAGGAGCGCAGAGGCTTCAAACAAACAAAACCAACACTCTTACAAAACAAAACAAAACAAAACCCCAGAAGAAATATATTCTTTCACAGTACTGGGGGTCAGAATCTGTATCAAGCTGTGGGCAGGGCCTCAGCGATTCTGAAGGCCCCACAGGAGAGAATTTGTCTTCACTTTCCTCAGTTAGATATTCCCTTTTAGATGTCCTCCAGGAGGACTTCCAGCAGGATCACATCTCTACCATTGTCCACATGGAGAAATTCCCTCCTCTCTCTGTGTCTCTTCCAGAAGTCTCTTATATAGGGGCATTTGCTAATGGATTTAGGGTCATTTAAAACACCCAGAGTAACCTAATGTCAAGACCTTTAATACGATTCTATCTGCCAGCACAACTACATCTGCAAAGACCCTGTAGGGAAGGTCACATTCACTGGTTCAGAGAGATAGGCTAAAGACCTAGCTTTTGGGCAAGCATCATCACACCCAGTGCAGAGGTCAGGAAAATATGGAGGGAATCTGCCAGTGGTGGTACCATGACTAAACTATGCCAGTGCTTCCCCTTTCGCTTGCCTGTTGCAAAGACCCAGGGAATGTTTAGAGGGCTTATGGGACAGGCAGTAATCATTAGGGAACTAGTGTGTGAGGCATGTCTTGCCTGTAGAGGGCGGTCCTGGCCTGACTGAGGCAATTATTAATTCCCACCATAGTGCTTGTAGGGAACTGTGAATTAGTTTGTATTCCTTTATATCTACAGGACAGTGAAGATAGTGTCAGAAAAGTAGAGTGGGATGTCTATAATAGTCTCATGTCTTTGTCCCTTTATAATGTTAATAGTTTATAGTTAGTACTTCTTAGCTTCCCCAGCAAAGGCTAGTAGGAAGGGACTCGGGCTCCTGCTGCCCTACTACAAACTATTTGAGTTGCTCATCTAGTTCTCCTTGCCTTGATTTCCTCCTCTACAAAGAATGGCTAATAATAATCTAACTGTGCATATCTCACAGGATGCGTCTGTGTTTTTCTTTGCTGTCCTTTCTGAAGGAGGATGAAATATATTGAAAATTTTCAGAGCCCCTTGAAGCCCTAGGGTTTTAGGAAAAAAAATTGAATCACATCTTACGTCCATAACATCTAAGCATGCATTGTAACTGCAAGGGTAACATGAAATAGAGGACAATCATGCTTTTTTTAGTTGGGTTAGAGCAAGAAACAGTTTGCTTAAATTCCAATTAGAAGAACTGGAATCAGACAAGAATCCCTTTGTGAGGACAGGGGATGTCTCTCACGGGAACGAGGTCTGAGACAGGCTTCTCAGAGGAGGGTGTGGGAAACCAAAAGACAGAAATTAGGATGATGGGATACTCTGAGCTAAGGAAGACTTCCAGTCATTGCATCTGTAAAAATTTGCAGCGGGCAACATAGCAATGAACAATTTCACAATTGTGGTTTTATTTGCCTATGGTCAGTAGCAGCCTGAAAGGTTGAATTATGATTTTAGAAATAATTTATAAATTTTAAAGTATATTTGTTTTGTTGTATATCCTTTTGGGTGTGTGTGTGTGTAGCTTGTAGAACATCTTTGAGTGTTGGATGCTTTCTGAGTTTTGTTACAGACAAGGCTTCTCACTGGCCTGGGCCTTCACCATATAGGCCAAGAGAAGCAGCCCACATTTCTCCATTTCTCGATGGTAGGCATGAACCAGCACATGAGTTCCTTGGGGTCAACATCAGGTCCTTACTCCGGGAGGCAAGTATTTTAGAAATGGAATGATTTCTTAGCTCAGAGTATGGTGATACCTGTGCCAGGCATCCTGAAATATGAACTATCACTTTCAGCCTTGCCATTAATATTCAACCCACCAATTATTTGCTCACTTGCTATCTAAGTCTTCGGGTTGGTTATTGAGATCTCACACTGATAGTATATGAGGCTCAGTGCTGTCTTCAGTCTCAGATACCCTGGAAGTCTTAGGGTAAGGAAGTATTCTTGTGTGACTGGGCCGTGGACTCCCAGGCCAGACCATTAAGCCTACTTATTATTTTATAGTCATCTTGCTTCCATTTATCCAACTTGTTTAGAGCCTGGGATTTAGTGTCATTCAGTGCTGGGTTAAATTCGTCTACTCATTTACTAGCGTTTGACCTTGAACACCTTCAACTTTCTGAGCACAGTTTCTGTGGCTGTCACAGGGAACCGTGTACAAGGACCAGATGAGTCAAGTGGAGAACCTGCAAAACTTTCGAGGGTCCTCAGCATTCAACAGGCTTATATATAAGAAACCCACCCACCCTTGTGTATACCGTGTGCATAGCTTTAAAAAGTGCTGGGATGGAGCTCAAGGCTTCCTGTGCTGTTAAATCAATCCTTCATTGAGGACAAATTGAACTTGATAGTTTTGCTCAAATCTTGCTGTCAAGCAAGGGCAGGTGCAGTGTTAGGTTAGAGCCCCCTTCCTTGTGTGATTGTGGGTCGTGGGCAGAGTGCTGGAAGGTCCCTTCCTCCTGACTTCCTTTTGTTTTGGTGACTGCCCACAGGCATCTGAAACACCATTCAGAAGGCAGGAATTTGAGATCAGTTCCAAGTTGGAAGTGACTTTCATGTGACAGGCAGCACATGTCACTCTGTGACTCTGTAACTAATTCTCCCCCCCCCCCCCCCCCCCCCCGCCTAGGCAGCTCTCCAAATTCCTGGGATGTGATCAATTCTCCAGACCACTTTAGGTCAGGGGCGGGGGTTGGGGGGAGTGGAGGAGGGAAAGCTGTATGCAACTCACTCAGCATATGCAAAAGCTGAGCTCAAATTTGCTTACTTCATCAGGAAGCCCTTGTTCTAGTAAGAGACAAAGAGAAACATTCAAAGTTGAGAGAAGTTTAAGACAAATGTTAGAACTGGAATGGTAAGTGGTAAATGTCTAGTTTATCTCTCTTGAATGGAAATAAATGGGAAGGAACCGGACAGTCTTTAACCTGCCTACGAGGACATGTTTGAGTCATTGCACAGGATGGTATTATATCAGGGATGTTGTGTGAATCTGAACACTGACTTCTAGCTTTCGCTGGATTCCCAATTCACAGGGAAAACTTTTAGGAAGCTGCTTAATTTCCCAGGAAGTCAGTTTCTCCATTTCTAAAATTAGCTGGGTTCAGCATTTCCTTCCCTATTTATAATTATTCTAGGTATTTCAAAGTGTTAAAGCTTACCATTGATGGATCTTCAACAGCATTCACCATGACCTCCCAAGGTTGTACAAAGCAAAATTATTTCTTTTGTTGTTTCAGTTCAGACTTGGCAAGGCCGGTTGCAATATCACAGTATACAGATTAGTAAACTGAGGCTCAGATAAAATGTGTCCTGCAGCCATGACTCTTTAGTTGGGGAATTGAGTAGGTGTGAACACAGCCCAGATCTCCTGACATCTAGCTCAGTGTTTTGTTTCAAGCTCGACACTTAAGATTGTTGACAGGAGAGAAGTCCAGAGGCTCAGGGGAATGAGTAGGAATATATAGCAGTGGAGGTTGGGGAACAGGGTGGGGGACCACTAGAAAGTCCCAGATTCTAGGGAAGCAAGAGGTTCTCAAGATTCAACAGGGATGACATTAGGTAAAATAACCAACAGAGGGGAGATAGAACCTGAAGAGACTACCTCCAGTAGATAGGCATGGTTCCCAGTTGAGAGATGGGGCCATCCACCCATCTTAAAAATTTTAACTCAGAATTAATCCTGTCTAAAGGAAATGCAGGAACCAAAAAATGGAACAGAAACTGAAGGAAAGGCCATTCAGAGACTGCCCCACCTGGGGATCCATCCCATCTGCAGACACCAAACCTCAGTACTATTGTTGATGCCAAGAAGTGCTCACAGACAGGAGCCTAGTATGGCTGTGCTCTGAGAGGTTCTGCCAGCATCTGACTAAGACAGATACAGATATTCACAGCCAACAAATGGACTGAGACCTGGGACCCCAATGAAAGAGTTAGGGGAAGGATTGAAGGAGCTGAAGGGGATTGATTGCAATCCCACAGGAAGAACAGTATCAACTAACCCCTCAGAGCTCCCAGGGACTTAACCACCAACCAAAGATGGATGGGTACATGGCTCCAGCTACATATATAGCAGAGGATGGCCTTATCTGGCATCAATGGGAGGGGAGACCCTTGGTCCTGTGGAGGCTCGATGCCCCAGCATAGAGGGATGTTAAAGGTGGGAGTGGGTGAGTGGGTGGGGAGCACTCTCTTAGAGACAAAGGGGAGGGGAGATGGTATGGGGGTTTTCGGAGCGGAGGCCAGGAAAGGGGACAACATTTAAAAATGTAAATAAATAAAAATAACCAATGAATAATAATAATAATAATAATAATAATAATAATAATAATAATAATAAATAAAACTTAAAAAAAAAAAGATCATTGACAGGACTTGAAGCCATATCTGACCAAGTTTGACATTGTTGGTGAGGATGTAGATTAATACAGCTAGTATAAAGAACCGTAAGTACCTTCCTCAAGAAACTGAAAACAGATCTACCACATGATCTAGCCACCCCAGCTACAGGGGACTATTCATTGAATGTGGCGCAACTCAGTGTTCAGGTTTATCATGGCACTGCTCAAAATAGCCAAGACATGGAACTGGCCCCAGTGCAGAATGACAGATGGATAGATAAAGAATGTCTGAGGTATGTGTGCAGCAAAATATTATTTAGCATAAGGAGAGAGTGATATCCTGTTATTTCAGCAACTGTATGGAACTGAAAGACATTGGGCAAGCCAGTCACAGGAAGACAAGTCCTCTCTCATGTGTGGAAGCCACAAAAGTCAATCTGAAGGTAGACTATCAATTGGCCTGGACCTGAATGGGCCCGGGACTGGATTGGAAAGGGTTGCTGCATTTGATCAGTGTATGTCATGTGATGTATGGGGAGATCACATTGACTCCCAGGACTAGGTGCAATTAACATATGCTAATTAGTTGATGCTGCAGAGACAGCTCAGGTGGTAAAGTGCTTGCCACTCAAACCCACAGATCTGTATTTGATCCCCACATCCACATGAAAACCTGAATATGGTGGCGCATAATCGTTATCCCAGCACCAGGGAAGCAAGGATAGGAGGATCCCCGTAACTTGTGGGCCAGTCTATCTAGCTAAATCTGCAAGATCCTGGTCTCTGTGAGAAAGCTGGTGTCAAAAATACAGTGGATGGCTCTGGAGGACCAATCCCTGAGGAAGACCTCTGGCCTACGCATGCATGCATATGCACACACAGGAACAAGCAAATGAATGTCTAACGTTCAGAACACTCAGCACACGATCCTGTTGGCGCCTCCAGACTCCCTTGAACTTACTTTATACTCGATAACCTTGAATTCTTGATTCTCATTCGTCTGTGTCTCCTGTGCTGTGATTACCAGGCATGTGCTTCCATGTTCAGCTTCTTCAAATGGCTTTAACTTGTTGTCAGGGGCATGTTTTATGTTTAGCACAAATGTTGTCACATAGGAGCTCAGGAGGATAGAAAGGTGTTTGTGATTTATTGCTACCTTAAACAAATATTGCACAGTGGGATGCTTTGTGTGGAACCTTTTTTTTTTGTATAAAATTGAAAAATCAAAACAATGAATGGGGGAAGAGATTCACGCAGGGGTTAACAGTGGCTGTTGAGATGGCTCAGTGGTTAGGAGCACTGGCTGATCTTCTAGATGACCTGGGTTCAATTCCCAGCACCCACGTGGCAGTTTACAACTGTCTAACTCTAATTCCAGGGGATCTGACACCTTCACCCAGAAACACATGCAGGCATTACACCAGTGCACATAAACTTAAAATAAATAAATCATTAAAAATAGACAAGGAAAATAAATGAAATCCAAAATTAAAACAAAAAACAAAACAACAAAAATAGGCCCAGTATCTAGTTTTCAATTCTTTTAGCTCCTATTTTGATTAAAATATTGTAATTGACTATAAAATGTAGTAATTGGTTTTAAAACAATCTTTTTTTTTTTTTTTTTTTTTTTGGGTCTGAAGGTGATGGTCTGTTTTGGATAGTGACTGGCTAACTAGCTTGCTTCCATCTGATTCTTAAAGTAGACCCCTGCATATTTTCAAAGCAGACACATGAGTTGAGCATTCGGGAGCAATTGCTCATTAACCTTCCTTGTTTAATTAAGATAGCCCCACTCAACCATGCAGTTGTCAGTGAGATACAAGAGGATGCTGCCAGGTGAATTTGGGGCAGGGACCCCACATTTGTTTGAGGATTTCACCAAAGTCTGTCCTGAACCTGGTGACACTCACCTGCAGGAAACAGAAACGGGGAGCAGGGGGCTGGTCCGTAGGAGGAGTGAGGGTGGGGATTTGCAAAGAGATGCCATTTCCACACTTCCATTCCAACAGATGTACCAGCCAACTAGTGGAGCTGCAGCAATGCACAAAAATGCCTGCTGCTCTTAGTCATGTGTGAGTGTATCTGCTGGACACATCCCTGGGCAGGATGCTGTCACAATTTGGCAGAGAACCCACAGTCCCTGGGTTTAGGACTTATAACACAGAAGATCCTGGTGGGAGGGTTTATAGCCCCCAAGCTCAGTAGTGAGTCTAGAAACAGAGAAAATGGCTGTGGAGCAAAATGGCCTGCACAAGTGGCTGAGGCTGGGCTGCAGATGAAAGCTGCCTAAAGGTGTATTTTTCTTACATCTGTCTCACTCTTAGCTGAGAGGAAGACCTTTCTTTGCCATTGGCATACAGTGGTTCCTTCAAATAGGAAAAAGAGGTATTATACACAGCTTTATTTTAATTTTATTTTAATATGTTAATTTTTGTATTTCAATTTTGTATTTATTCATATGGTTTTTGTTTTGGGCAAATAATACTGTTCATCCATTTCTGAAGTCAGTGTTCTTTCAAAAAATATATCAATTTTAGGAGAAACAGGGTCACTTGCAATGCATTCGATAATATACTTAGCATGTAAATAGCAAAAAACGTTAAAGTATGTTACAAAGTATAATAAACAGGGCCCATCCTGTCTCCCGTCCTCCCGCTCTCCCTTCCCTTATGCTTTCCTTTCCTCCCCACCAACCTCGCTTTCACACACACACACACACACACACACACACACACACACACACACACACACACAGTCTTGCTGTAGCTCAATCTAGCCTCAAACTCAAGATTTTCCTGCCTGGTGGCTCAGTTTTCTTAGTGTTGGGATTATAGGGGTGTGTGTGTGTGTGTGTGTGTGTGTGAACAAACCTGGTATTTTCATATTCTAAAAAACAAAACAAAACCCAGCAAATACTTTGAAACGAAATGGTTCAAAGCTGCCTTCTGGAAGGGTGTTGCTTGCCTTGTGGCACTGAGTTCTGGGCCGAAAGGCAAATATTAATGCAGGCCCAGTCGGGCTGCCGGACACAAGGAGGTGGGACTCACAGGAAAGGGACGAGGCAGAAGCTCTTTCTTATAGGCTAGTGTGGCTCTATTTTCAAATGGAAAAAAATTGTAGGTGAGCAGAGCCAATCTGGGTCCAGGGGAGATAGGCTGTTACAGCTGATAGTATGGCGTCACAGTCACAGAAGCCCGTACTTCTGTGGGCTTTGGATTTCCTCATTGGGAGGAAAGGGGGGCCTCAGGAATGAGTTACCAAAACCTTCAACTGTGAGGAATACACCAACTTGGCATTTTGCCAATGAATTCCCCCACGGGTCGGTAGATGGCAGTAGAGGATTTCAGAGTTGGAGGTTGGCTGGCTAGGCTCACCTACCTCCATCTTCCCATTCTTCCAGAAGGCCTGATGAGCAGGCAGCTGCTGCTTGACCTGCTTGCCTGTCACTCCGTGTCCCAGCAAGGAGCCAAAGTGACAGCAACAGCACTAGCTAGGACTTCATACCCCAGGCGGGGCACATAGAAGGAGCTCTACTGGCATGGGGTTCAGCTACTCTTTTTCTTGAGGGCCGGGCTCAGTCCTCGCCTGTTTTTGGTGTTTGACATGCAGCGGAATGAGCAAAGAATGGAGGAGGACGTAGAGGAGGGATTTAAGGGCAATAGAGACAACTAGACCATCTTTAAGGCAAAACCCATTTCTGAGAGTGAGAGATGGCAGTTTAAAAGAGATAACCACGGCATCAGTTATTTCGTGTTCGAAACAAACCATCTGAGTTCGATAGATCTGAAACTGTCAGTTTTATGAGTTGGATTAAGACAACCAAATCTTGGGGTAGATGTGGAAGAATTGTGTTTAGGGTCACCATGTTACAAGGTGGTGATTAGAACTCAAACCACGTCACTGGAAGCCTTCATGACTTCTGATGGACGAAAGCCTGCCAGCAGAAACGTTCTACATTCAGGTCCTCGCTAGTACCTGGCTCAATTACAAACACGAGAAATCATCTTTACTTCCTGTGACTCAGGCACTTAACCGGAACACCAAACAATTGGAATGCAGAGAGGGAAAGAGAATACTATCCTTATACATTGCTTTGTACATCCTGGGAACTGCTAAATTACTTTAAAAATAATTCTTCCTAGCTGCCTGTTTGTAGAAGTTGTTGTTTTAACCCAATTTGCAGATGAAGAAATGGAGTCACAGAGAAGGGGGAGGGGTCAGGGAAAACCTGACATAACATTAACATGTGCCAGATTGCACAGCCCAGAGTCAAATGGAGATTCCAGGGCAGGCTCCATTGTTCTTTCTTTTTAAAAAAAACATTTATTGAAATTCTAGTGGCAGAGGGGGTGACTCTCTGTGAGTTCAAGGTCATCCTAATTTACAGAGAGAGATTCAGGTCTTCCAGAGCTACACAGTGGAACCCTGCCTGGAAAACATAATGAAATAACAAAAATGAAAGTCTATTATGATATACTTTGTATCTTCTGTAACTCACCCATTTATGGCACACAATTTAGCGGTTTTTAGTGCATTTGACAGAGATGTTCAAACATCATAATTAATTTGAGAATAGTTTTCATCTCTCCAAAAATAAGACTATACTCAGCAGTTAGGCAGAAGGTTTCTTTCTTTCTTTCTTTCTTTCTTTCTTCCTTCCTTCCTTCCTTCCTTCCTTCCTTCCTTCCTTCCTTCCTTCCTTCGTTTCTTTCTTTTTCTTTACAGGATAGGAATAGAGAGTCCCTTATTACCACGGGACCAAGAGCAGGCTAGCTCTGCTTCTTTTTGAATGTTCTTAGTAAATTTACTTAAATAATTTTAGTAACAATATTTTTATACATTTGTAAGACTAAATTCATTCTATCTATCTATCTATCTATCTATCTATCTATCTATCTATCTATCTATCTATCTATCTACCTTTTGTTGAAAATAGATTTCCCTCCCTCTACTTCTCCCAGTTCCTCCTCACCTCCTCTTCCATTTGGATCCACTCCCTTTCTGTCTCTCATTACAAAATGAACAGGCTTCTAAGGACTAATAATGAAACAAAAACCAATGCATCAGAGTAGGACAAAACCAACAAACAAAACTGTCCAGGTAAAGGCACAAGAGACATATATATATATATATATATATATATATATATATATATATATATATATATGTGTGTGTGTGTGTGTGTGTGTGTGTGTGTGTGTGTGTGTGTAATCTTTCTATATGTGTATATATATAAAATTTATATATATTTGAAATCTCTCTCTCTCTCTCTCTCTCTCTATATATATATATATATATATATATGGCTAAAAATGATGAAAAGTATAAATTAAATAAAATTATAAAAATAAGATAAAATAAAAACAATGCCCTGGCATGGCATTATGAGAACCTTCAAAGATAACACTGAGTTCATTTTTTGTTCATCTACTGCTGGGCATGTAGCCTACACTTAGGAGTAGTTTGCTTCCCTTTGGAGAAAACTTATTTTTATTTGTAAGTGCCTATCAATCGGAGATTGCTTCTGGGTTAGGATGGGGTGTATCTATTTGTGTTTTAGCTTTAGGACTCCATCTAGGACCTGTGCAGGTCCTGTGCATGCTGCCTCAGTCTCTGAGTTCATATGTGTGATCTTGTTGAAGGTCTTGATTCCTTGGCGTTCTTCATCCCCTCTGGCTCTTACACTCTTCCTGCCCCTCTTCTGCAGAATTTCCTGAGCACTGAGGGGAAGGATTTGATAGAGACATTCTCTTTAGAGCTGAGTGTCCCAGGATCTTTCACTCTGAATAATATCTGGCTGTGGGTCTTTGTATTTGTTTCCATCTGGTGCAGGAGGAAGCTTTTCTGATGATGGCTGAATAAAGTGCTGATTTATGAATATAGCAGAATGTCAGTTGGAGCCATTTTATTGTTACTCCTCCCTTCTTTCTCCTCCTCCTCCTCCTCCTCCTCCTCCTCCTCCTCCTCCTCCTCTTCCTCCTCCTCCTCCTCCTCTTCCTCCTCTTCTTTTTCCTCCTCCTCTTCCTCCTCTTCTTTTTCCTCCTCCTCTTCCTCCTCTTCTTTTTCCTCCTCCTCCTCTTCTTTTTCCTCCTCCTCCTCCTCCTCCTCCTCCTCCTCCTCCTCCTCCTCCTCCTCCTCCTCCTCCTCCTCCTCCTCCTCCTCCTCCTCCTCCTCCTCTTCTTCTTCTTCTTCTTCTTCTTCTTCTTCTTCTTCTTCTTCTTCTTCTTCAGAACAGTAGTATTTGCTTTTACCTTGGTCCCTGGGCTATCAAGTCTCAGGTTCTTGGTCACCTAAGCAGTGCCAAGTATGGATTTTCTCTCATGCAGTGGGCCATAAGTCAAGTCAGATATTGACCAATTTTCCCACAAGCCTTGTACCACCACTGAACTAGCATGTCTTGTAGGCAGGACACCCTTGTAGATCAAAGGGTTTGTGACTGGCTTGGTGTTTATGTTTCTCCTTTGGTAGCATGGAGAGTACCTTCCTGTACCAAAGAAGGTAACACAAGGGGTAAAGTTGTTATGTAGGCACCAGGTCACCTTCTTCGTGTTTGATCGGTTGTGTAGGTGTTGTCTTCAGCAATGGGGCCTTGGTGTAAGTTTGTGGAGAACAACCTATAGTCGTGGCAACAACCTGAGTTATTTGGGGGTTCAATTATATGTAACTCATTCCTCGTACTGGAAGCTTCATTTGGTGACAAGAGATGTCTAGTTGGGGTTCTGTCTCCCCTACTACTTAGTAATTTTATTTAGATCGCCTTCATATTGTATATATTTTAGGAAGCATCTACCATATTAGGTTTTCATACTACCTCTCAAATGGCCCTTAATTTTAGCTGTCTTTTCCTGTACTCCCTCCCTTGTCCCTCTCTTACCTCCCCCTCCCAACTTGATCTTCCCATTCCAGTTCTCCTCCTCCCATCTATGCATAATTTTCTATTCTATTTCCCTTCCTGAGGGATATTTATCTACCCCACTCCACCCCCAGTTCCTTGTTCTTCACCCGACCTCTGTGGATTCTATGGGTTGTGGCTTGGTTATTATCAACTTAACAGATAATATTTATATCTAACTGAATACAAACTCATTCTGGGTCTGGATTAATAAACTCAGATTTTTTTTCTAGTTCTGCCCATTTACCTGTGAATTTCATAATTTTATTTTTTAATGGCCGAGTAATAGTCTATTGTGTAAACATACTATGTTTACTTGTTCCATTCATCTGCTGAGAGATATCTAGGTTGTTCCAATTTCTGGTTATTATGAATAGAGTAGTAACGAACACAGTTGGTAAGTGTCTCTGTGATACTATGAAGCAGCCTTTGCATATATCCCCAAGAATGGTATAGCTTGGTCTTCAAGTAAATTGCTTCTCTTCTTCTTGAGGAACAGCCACACTGATTTCCATAGTGACTGTACAAGTTTTCAGTTCCATCAGCGATGTATCAGTGTTTCCCTGACTCTACATCCTTGCCAGCATAAGCCAACATTTGTTTCATTGATCTTAGACGTTTTGGTGGGTGTAAGATAAAATCTTTATCTTTGATTTTCATTTTTATGGTGACTAAGGATGTGGACCGTCTCTTTAAGTATTCCTCAGCCATCTGAGTTCCGTCTTTTGAGAATTCTTTCTTTAGATCTGCACCCTATTTTAAAACTGGGCTATTCATTTTCTTAATAGACAGAGGGATTCTTAAACATTCTCGTATTTTCCATGTTAATGGATGATGCATTATTTCTGCTTTGCCGGAGTTCTTCTGAATTCAGGATAATGGTACATAGATTAGTACAAAGAATGGATAATGGGTCCCGACAGGGCATGAGCCTGGGGAGGAACGTGTACAGAGAAATGCAGAACTTCAAAGGGAGAGAGAGAGAGAGAGAGAGAGAGAGAGAGAGAGAGAGGAAGCGAGGGAGAGAGAAGGAGAGAGAACAGGGAGAGTAAGGGGGTTTTATAGGACTTACATTTTTGTCTGTTTATAATAAAGCTGTGAGATTTTGGATCAGTTACTTCTGAAAATTAAAGCAGTGTTACTAGTGCTCCCGGAGGGGGCCATTGGTGCTGGTGTTCGAGGGGCAATCAATCCAGGACCCCTTTCACTCCCTGGGGAATGTGATGGGGGCGCTTGGGCAAGGGCTGTAGGTCCAGTCTGGGACAAAGAGGGACAAGTTAAAACTTTTAAGGGCAGTGGTAAAGAAACTCAGTTGGCTTCATTTCTGTTCCCAGGGCCAAGTCTCCATGAGACACACACCGTGTCATTGGTGAAGTTTATCTAGAGTATGGGAGACTTGAGTTATGGGAATGTCTAAGCGACAGTAAAATGACCAAAGGGTTCACAGCTGGGGCTTCACTGTGCCTCGCAGGGCTGCTTCAGCTTCTGAAAGTTATGCTGTTTGTGGAGCTTCCTAACAGCTGGCTGCAAACCAGGGTCCTAGGAGAATCATGTCTGGGAGAATTCCAGAGACAATATTGAAGGGGTGGTGAGAAAACTACATTTCCCCCGCTTTTTCATGGCACCTTAGTAATAACAGCGGCCCCTCCCTAAGCATCTTCTCAGAGCCAGGTGGTCTGCTGTGGGTCTTTTCATTTAAATCTCTTTTTAAAGCCTGCCTAGCTTACAGTCTTATCTCCTTATTATCGACACCTGAAGAGGGAGGGACGTTTGCCTCAGGCTCACATAGCTTAGAGGCTGACACCGATGGAAGGCTAATCAGAGTGACTGCCTTGGCCTGTTTTATCTGAAAAGTTCTTGAGTTTAAGACTGCAGTTCCACATCCCAGTAACCACCCTAAGCTACTACGTAGAGTTGGTTAGTGTTCTTTGGTCCTTCCTGAGGCAGCAGCATGTGGGTTGGGCTCCCTCTGAGCTCTAGTTGGACTTGACATGTTTCTCTCTTCTTGTCCCCAAATCTGTATTCCCTTTTACAGCTCAGAGTCTTGTCCACCCAGTTGTTTCCTGGCCCCCTCAGTTGACTGCTTTCTCCTTAGATAGTTGGTTTTGTTTTTGAATCAGGCTTCTTACCGTTTATTTGTTTGATGCTTCCCCTAGGCACACAAACCACAGATGACTACACACAGATCTGGAGGCCCGGACTTCGTGTCTAGCTGAGCCACTCCTGACTATGCCCTAGGGAAGTTCTATTACTTCCCTAGAGCCTCTGCTTCCTCATCTGAGAACAGGATGTCAACCACTTTGGTTACCCAGCATTTAGCCTAATTTATGTGCAAGGTGTGAACACAGATTCTAAACCTGAAAGGGATGGCTTGTTGTAGCTACTGTCATTGGTGGGTGGCTTCCCGTGTCCCCTGCTTCCTTTAGGAAAGATGAATGAGTTCCAGGACTGGGAGGATCCTGGTTTAGTATGGGAGAATTGGAGCCAGCTGGCCTGGCTACCTGTTGATTGTTTATGTTGGCTTTTTAATTTGTATTTTTGTGGATTTTGAAATTGAATTTTTGGGGGCTCAGTGGTTGAGTGCTCCCTGCTTGTTCATGAGACCCAAGTTCAGTTTTCAGCACCCACATGGGGCAGCTTGCTCCTGCCACTTCCAGGAGACTTGACAATATCTTTTGGCCTTTGTGGGTAACTGCACACACACACACACACACACACACACACACACACACACACACACATCGTTTTAAAAAATTAAAGTTTATTAGTAGCTGACATGACTTATGACTTATGTATGGCCTGGGTTCATACTTGACAAGGGATGTGATGTGGCATCATGTGCCTTCATGTTGGCACCTATATTGAGCAGTTGGAAAATGGGGACAGAGTATTGTTAGGAAGATTTTGCCGCACTGAATGAGTCAATGAATAGGGCATAGTGCCTGCCAATGAAATGACAGGGACCTTAGAATTCAAAGCAGAATTCTTTGTAACACCTCTTAACGCAGTTAGGCTGACTTCTAAAGAACCACTGACAACCTTTCCTACACAGTGCGGCTTGTGAAGAAACACATTAAATGCTATAGACTGTAGTATTTTATGTAATTCTTATACCTTTCTCTCTCTAATTCTTTTCACTCCCGAGCATCTCTTTGCTTGGTTATTTCTAAATTAATCCTACTCTTATTCTGGATGTTACCACTTGCAACTAAGCCCAGATATGAACCCTTTTTGACACACCTATTTTACAAATATAGAAATAGGGCATTTTCTGTGTCTAAACACATCCAGGTTGGCTTTTGCTCATTCTCTACATTGTTTCGTCCCATAGCACTGCCAACCTCTTAGTCTCCTGTGTTGTTATTTTTTTCCTTCCCAGGGCTCTTCTGCAGACAGACTGAAGACTCCCCGTTGGGTTTTTTAAATTTTTTTTATTTTATTTTATTTTTTATCTTCATTCCTTCTGTTAGTGATTCTTACTTAGTCTTTGGGTTTTGATTATTTGTGTACGATGACTCTCTACTTTGTACTTTTGCTTTAAATTTCTCTCCTGACCTCTTACATTCCACTGCTGACATAGTATCTTCTCTTGAAATGTCTTATGTTGCACTCTGCCCTAGGCCTTGCTGGTCCCTTATGTTTTTTAAAGATTTATTAATTTATTTTATGTATATGAGTACACTGTAGCTATATTGAGACATACCAGAAGAGGGCATCAGATTCCATTACTGATGGTTGTGAGCCACTCTATGGTCGCTGGGAATTGAACTCAGGACCTCTGGAAGAGAGGTCAGTGCTCTTAACCAATGAGCTATCTATCTAGTCCCTTGCTGGTCCCTCTTTAGTCCTCCTTTTCTTAGCTTCTTATTGCTTGGACCTCAAGCATTGGATGCTTGTTGGATTTTGTCTCTCATCTTCACTTCTAATCTCCAAAAACCTTCCATAGCGACTTTAAAATACTCTACTTTCTTGAAACTAAAATACAGATCAGTCACCTTTTAATATCTCTCAGTTAGGAATGTGTGCCACAGGCAGCCAAGGAGGTGTAAGATACCAATAGTTGGCTACTCCCCCCAGCCCCCACTGTTGACACTGGTCAAAGGCATCATCATTTCTCACCCAGCATGACAGCATGGTCTCTGCGTTACCTCCTGCAATCTGTTGTCTGCTTTTCAGTGGCAGTTAGGGTGAATATTTTAAAGAAACACCTTCCCATGTCACACAGCGGCAAAGCTGCTAACCCCGCATGGCCTACTGGATCCTATGAGACCCAGGTGCTCTCTCCTCTGACCTCATCCACCTCTGTTTCTCCCGCAGGCTTTCTTCTCATACCACACACATGTGGCTTCTGTCCTTCAAGCAATTCAGCTTTGTTTCCATCTGGGGTCTTTCCCAGCATCTGTTCCCACTCTGACAATACTCTTCCTCCATATGTACTTGGTTAACCTTGACCTCATTTGGGTTTGCTTGAACACCAGCTCATCAATGAAACTTATTTTTGCTTTAATTAAAATTACAACTGGCTCCGTATCTCAGACTTATCCCCTATTTTATTTTTCTTTTCCAAGCACTTATCATCCTGTAGCATACTTCAGGGTAATGGTTTTTGCCAGGTTTATTTACCAATCTATTCCAAGCTCTTAGAGTAATCATTTAAAAACGCGGCAGTGAAGTGAATCAGTGACTTTTCAGTGTCAACAACACAAGCAGAAATCAGACACTAAAAAGGTGTGCTTGCATCCTTCTTAGAGATTCTGGTATGGTTTGGGAAACTGTAACAAACATTTCTCCTTCCTTCCTTCCTTCAAAATAAGGCTTCCCAATGGTGTTCTTGAAAGCAGTGATGGGGTAAGGTCTGAGCAGGGTGGCTCGTGAAGAACAGAGACATCAGCATCTTTGGCCAGTTTAGGTAAGCCAGGAGCTCAACCTAAGTGACAACTTTCATCAGCACCTCCTGTCTCCAGTGGTGCAATACATGGCTTGGAGAGAGAACTCACAAAGATGGGTGCTTATGTCCTAGCTCTTACAAGAAGAGTTCGTCACAATAAGAGGGTAATGAGCCATGCAAAGCTTCCTTGGCAATGACTTCTTAAGCCTTGCCTGGTGGCTGTTGTACTGGGGAAGATACTTAAGTGTGGTCACTGATAGGGTCGTATGCTGTGGTTCTCTGAGAAGCCAGTTGGATAGTGCACAGATGGAGGCCCTCATAAGATCATTCAGCATGGTGAGATTCAGAACCCTTCTTTTCATTATATCTCTCCCATTTCCATTCTTTCCCGCCTTAAAGGGCCTCCAGGTGAGAAAACGCTTCTGTGGACAGAGCTGAGGACTCAATTTTAAGAGTTTCATTCTGACATTTCTCATAACTTTGGGCAAATAATTGATTTTTTGGTGTCTTATAAAGTCTCTTTTATCAGATTAGTTAGTGAATAGCTTTAGTACTTATTAGGTAGATATGATACTCTTAATTCTTTTTTTTATTATTTATGGTTTTTGAGATTATAATTGCATCATTTCCCCCTTTCTCTTTCCTATCTCCAAACCCTTCCATATACCCTTTTCTTGCTTTCTTTCAAATCCATGCTCCCCTTTCCCCATTAATTGTTGTTACATGCATATATGTATGCATATGTTTTTAGGCTGACTGTTGACACTGGGTAATCAATTGGTGTGCTCTTCCTGGGGTAAGACTATTTCTCTGAAGTTCAGCTTCCTTATTTGCCTATAGTTATTTGTATATGTTGAGACCTCCTGAGCTTTCTCCCATCAACTTTGACATGTTTATTGCTGTTACCTTTGTTCAGTTCATTTTAAGGTAGTTATAGCGGAGAGACTTCATGGAAGTAACTTCTGATGTTAGTAGAAGATACAATCTCATAGCAAATTCTCTGATGCTTACAGTCTTTCCAACCCTTCTTTTATAATGTTACTGAGCCTTAGGTATTGTAGTTACTTTGCAGATGTAACCGTTAGGACTGGGCTCCACAAGTTTGAATTTGATGTGTTGTAGTTTTCTGTCTTCATTTGTTGCAAAGAGAAATTTCCTTAGTGAGGGAGGAGGACTAATCTTATCTGAGGGTATAAGGATAGAGATTTGAAATGTAGTTAGGGATTATGCTGGTTTAGCAAAGTAGTGGTTATAGGTTTGTCTTTAAGATTCATAACTTTTCTAGCTCTGGGGAGTTGGCTAAGTTTTCAGACCAAGCATGGTTTCCCTCTTGTTTATTGGGCTTTCCAATTAGAGAGCTGTTGGCTACTAATCATGCTACTACTGCTTCCTTAGGGTTTTGTGCTGTGCTGGTATTTGTAGTCATTCATAGGCATCACAGTTCATTAGGATGGTTAGTTATCTCCCTCCTTTGGAAGCTTGTATGGCACTTTATGGTACTGTGAAACTAGTTCTCTAGTAGAAGGCATTCAGGTTAGTTCTAGTTCAGGAGTCTCTGGGCTCTGTGTCTAAAGTGCATGGTTTCTTTAGGAATAGGGATTTACCTTCCATGTCTGGGGTGTAATCAAAGGCAATTGCAATAGTCTGTAGTGTTTTGGGAGTCTCTTGGACAACCCTGACCAACAACTCAAAAAAGAGCTTCTCATACCTGTTTTTTTTTTCTTTTTTTCTTTTCTTTTCTTTCTTTTTTTTTTTTGTTAAATGATTTTGGTTCTTGGAGGGAGAATTGTCATCTTAGATCCTCTCAATTCTTTAAGATTAGGGAGTATATTTTTTTTATCTCTTTTCTAGATAATGATACTCCTAGAATTTTGAGAATTCAGACAAATCAAATTTTCCTCTAAGGTTATTTGGCTTTTTTTTTTTCTAACCCTTTGAAAGTTTTAGACTCTACTAATGTGTGTGTGTGTATAGAAACACACACACACACACACACACACACACACACACGTATGTTAGAAATCATAGAAAGAGTTTTCTTAGAATTAGAAAATAGAAAGAAAAAACAGTATTTAAAATAGAAGATGTGAATACCAAGTTATTTGTTCATATGTGCGTTGAGCATCTTTGTACTTGGTATGACCCATAATTTATATTTGAAGTTCACAACACTTTGTACCTGACTTTTGAAATACATTTGTGGATAATGTAAAAAAATTTCAATCCTGAAAACAGTTCACCCCTTCATGTATTCTGCATGTCACTCCTTCATGTATTCTGCATGTTCACCCCTTCATGAATTCCACATGTTGCCATGTGAAGAAACCCTACTGTGCTTATCTTTAAAATGTTCTGTGCTGCTTCTCATGTACATGCTTTCACTTGGAATAAATACCCTTAACTGGAAGAAGTCTGCCTACTTGTTCTTTTAAGACTCAAAGCAAGCAGAATCACTAGATGAAATGCTGAGGACTGAACCTAAGGCCTTGCCTATGGTAGACAAGTGTTCTTCCACTGAGCTGAGTCTCAAGGCGGCAGGTAATGCTTCTTCATCCCCCATAGAATTAACCACTACTAATCACTTACTGAAGGCTCATGCCTACTATTTCCAAGGAAGACACCTTTGTGATGTCTAACATGGGGTCTTTGGAGTACAGATCAGAGGATGTCACTTTTGGGCTATCAGAGAGAACAAACCCAGACAGATCTCGGAGGTAGGACAGATTCTGATTAAGAATGGCTTCTTCTTGAAGGACGCCAAGGTTTTTCCTGTCTTGAAGAAATTCAGGTTTTCTAAGAAGGCAAAGAGGGAGAGGGAGTGGAAGAGTGTGAGAAGGAAGGAAGGAAGGAAGGAAGGGAGGGAGGGAGGAAGATAGAAAGAGAGGCCCATAGGCTAAGACCTTCTGGAAAGTGGCCCCAAGGTGTGGGAACAGATGTGAACATTAGTCCCAACAGTTCAATGATCCAGCACTAAGGATCCCACCCAGTAATTTACTGGAGCATTGATAAGACCTTCCTCATACAGAGATTACTTAGCTGTGTTATAAACAACTAAGAACGAGGAAATGGACAGAAAAAAAATCCCTGCCAAAGTCATCTGTCTCAAAAAAAACTGTTTTCTGGCTGTGGCACAGAATTTCATTCTTACTTAAGATGATTCTAACTTGCCAACCTGGTTTCCAAAGACACAGGAAGATTAGATGCTGAAAGTCAAAAGTATGAGGACAAGGGGTCTGTTAAGGTCAGCCTGGGCAAGCTACACGGAACCCAGATACTGACAGAAAGCAGCCAGTCATGAGTAGGGAAGCCTCAGTCAGGAGCAGCCTCCTGGGATTTTGAGCTAAGGGTACTGGTGTATTATAGCCCAAGAAAATTAGTATGGCTGTTAGAAATGAATGATTGCCCTTATCAATAACTATAAAAATATGTCTAACAGTCCTAGTCTATAAAGCCAAGAGAGACACACTACCTTTTCTGCCATAATAGGTAAGATATTTAATTACACCTTTTAAAAGAAATTAGAAATTGGTAAAATCATTCCTCTTTCTTTCCTTCTTTCTTCCTTATTTCTTTCCTACCTCCTTTCCTCTTTCCATCCCTCTACCCCTCTCTCCTTTTCTTCATTTCTTTCGTGTTTCATATGTGGTCTTATTTGACAGCCCAAGTTAGACTCAAGCTCATGGCAATCCTCTTGCCTCAGCTTCACAAGTATCATGATAACATGGATGCAGCAGTAAGCCAGGGTTGAAATATGTTATTCTTGATAGAACTATGTTAGTGAAGTACAGCTAACACTACTGTCTCAGAAGCTAGCGGCTCTCAAGAGATTGAGCAGAACCCTCTATTTTGAGGGACATAGAGCCTGGGAAAGAAAAGAGCAACCAGGAGATAAGAGTTATGCGATGGTCAGTAGGACAGTCCTGGGTCATGAGTTCTGGCTTCCTAGAACTAGTTCTAGCTTTCAGGGAACGTTGGGGGTAACATATTTGGAGGTATTAACAGAGGTTAAGACACAGAGGGCCTTCTATGTCAATGGGGTCCCAGAGGAGGGTTAGAGGTATGAACTAGTCAGATGGATGTTTTACAGTTACCATGCTGATCATCATGTAGGTCAAGATGTTGGGTGGTATGAGCAGATTAGACATTCGTCTCTTCTGTCCATCCTCAGAGAGTCTCTGGTGTCTTTGAGCAAATAGACCAGCAGGGTGATTTGGGGATACTCAGCTCTTCATTTTAGTCTGCTCAGGAAATCAATCAGTTTGGATAGCCGTGTGGGCATCAGGATGCATGACTCCTTCCATTGTTGGCTGTTGGTGTTTGGTCTTGGCCATTCCTTTCTCTGAGGCTTCTTTTTCTTCCCTTCCTCCTTTCCCCCTTCTTTCTTTCTCTCCTTTCTTTCCCTTCTTCCCCTATTCCTCCTTCTTTTTTAAGTTTTGAGACAAAGGGTCTTCTCAACTCTGCTTCCCAAATACTGGGATCACCAACATGTTCTATAAGCTTTTCTTCCTTGATCTGTATTTCGAGGCCACAATCCTCAGTCTTCCTCGCTCATAGGGCTTTAGTGAAGATTCAATAAACAAAAGATGGACAATTGCTTTATAAAAATATTGTATTACTCTCCCGGTCTACATATGTCTTGCAGGTATATGCAGTAATAAAATATGAGCCAGTGCTCAGCTCACTGAATTCTGAAAAACATTTTGGATCTGTGTCGGAGAATCTTGGTTTGCCTCCAGATCTATTTTCTGCCCTCTGTCACCTGCTCTGCCTCAGGATGCTGAGTCTAGCTGCTGTGTCATCTGAGTTTCAAGCTCTCTGGCTTCTGGTTGCTTTAGAGGTCAGTGGAGGACAGATGGGGAGAGAAGTCAGGCCATTTGGTGCACTTGCTGCTGGCCTGCCAGACCATGGTTCAACCATGGCTCTTTTCCCACAACCTCCACCTGTAGTTTCTATTGAGAGTCTACTCAGCGTGATGGTGGCTGCTTGCTACGACTGGTCCTTGACTTTGCACCATCCTTTTCTTGTCCTACCTCTGTCTATAACTTTGTGAAGTTTTTTCCTCAAAGCTTCCTTCTAAGTGAGCTGTTTTGTAGCAGATGTTGTGGAGCTCAGGGCTTTATCTCGGTTCATGGTCTTGGGGTCTATTTAGAGGACTTTGTGGTTGAACTTTCAACCAGCTTTAAGTTTCTGGATAGATCTTTCAGTTCTTCCTGAATCTGTGGGATTAGAAATGTATAGATCCTGGGCTCAATGCCCTAACCTACCAAACATCCTTTCTCTCCTGTTAAAAAGTACTGTTTTTTTTTTTTTTTTTTTTTTTTTTTTTTTTTTTTTTTTTTTCATTGAGGGAAGTTTTCATGTAAGAATTCATCTATTTTTTTTAAGGTACCATCTGATGAGTTTTGAAAAAGTAAGTGTATCCATATACCCGCCATGATGGCTAAGAGTATTTCCATCACTTCAGAAGATTCCTTGTTCTCTTCCTAGTCATTCCCTGTCTTGGACGACCACTGATCTGTCTCTACAGATTAGCCTTGTCAGTGATTCATCCTAATAAAATGGTGAGGCAGTACTCTTTCATGCTTGACTTCTCCCGCTGTGCAGACTGCTCCTTCCCATTGCATGGCTTGTAGCTCGTTCCTTGTTATTGCTCTGGGTCGACTTCCTCATATGAGGAAGGCCAGTTGCATTCCTGTCTATTATAAATTGAGTTTATAGGACTGCTCATGCACACAGCTTTATGGTGTCAAATAGTTCTCCAAGGTGTTGATGTCATTTTATGCTTTGACCAGAAATGTGTGAGGTTGCAGTTTACTTCCTTGACACCGGTTAGTATTGTTCCCTTGTTAATTCCAGACACTAATGGATCTATGGTGTTGTCTCATTGTTATTTTAACATAAGCATGATACCTTATTTCTGAGTATATTTACAGGTGCATATGGCCCATTTGTAGATTTTATTTTGTGAAGGGCCAACTCAAATGCTCTGCTCATTCTTTTGTGTGCTATTGATCTGCAAAGTTGTTTGTGTGTTTTGTATTCAAGTAAGTTCATTGTCAGATGTGTGAGGGTTTTTTTTGTTGTTGTTGTTGTTGTTTTTGTTTGTTTTTTTTTTTTTTTTTTTTTTTTTTTTGTAACAGACTTGCCATTTCATTTTCTTGCTGATGCCTTTGAAAAGTAAAAGTTTTAATTTGGATGAGATTTAACATCAAGGCCAACTTTTCTTGATGTTATGTTTTCCTTGTTCATGAATTTTTTTTTTTTTTTTGTAGCCTAATGTTATAAAAACTTTCTCAGGCATGCTCTTCTAAGACTTTTATAAATTCAGCATGTTATTTTATTTTTCTTATAAACATCTAGGTGTTCCAGCACCAATGTTGAAAAAGACTATTCTTTTGCCATTGGGTTTTACAATGCATGTTGGTCAAATATCAAATATCTACCTCTGGATAAACTGTCTTATTTCATAGATTTTTTATGTTTATCCTTATGTTCACCTAATGCTGTATTATTGTGATCTTGCCATCATTCTTTAATTCAGGTATTGCTTTTATTCATATTCAACTATGTTCTGTTTGACAATATTGCTTTTGCTATTCTAGGTGCCTTGACTTTCCATATACATTTTAGAATAGATTTATCAATTTGCATGACAAATAATCCCACTAGGAGGATTAAAAATGTTTGCTTACTTTTGTTTTTTTGTGAATGAAAATTTTTTCTGCATGTATGTCAGAGGGTGGTATCATGTTTCCCAGAACTGGAGTTATAGACCATTGTGAGGTAGCATGTGGGTGTTGGGAACTGTTCCTCTGAGCAGCAAATGCTTTTAACTTTGGAGCCATCTGTCTAGCCCCCTCGCGGGGACATTTTGAGCATAGGCCTTTCTCCAATTCTAATGCTAATCCACTCCCATTCTCAGGCATGCTTTCCCTGTTTTAACACAGCACCTCTAGTTAGAAGGGGAGATAGAATCTGTAGAGACCACCTCCAGTAGATAGGCATGACCCCCAGTGGAGAGATGGGGCCACCCACCCATCTCAAAGTTTTTAACCCAAAGGAAAGACAGGAACAAAAAAATGGAGCAGAGACAGAAGAAAGGGCCATCTGGGTACTGTCCCACCTGGGAGCCATCCTGTCTGCAGACACCAAACTCAACGCTGTTGTGATTGCCAAGAGGCACTTGGTGACAGGAACCTGACATGGATGTTCCTTGGGAGGTTCTGCCAGCACCTGACCAATGCAGATGTGGATGCTTGGAGCCAACCATCAGATTGAGCTCAAAAACCCTGGTAGGGGAGATGGCAGAAGGACTGGAGGAGCGAAGAGGATTACAACCCCATAGAAAGAACAACTTTGACTGTCCAGACAACCCAGTGCTCCCAGGGATTAAACCACCACCAAGGAGTGTACAGGAAGAAATCCATGTCTCCAGATACATATGTTGCCTTGTCTGAAATCAATGGGAGGGGAGGCCCTTGGTCCTGTGGAGGTTTGATGCCCCAGGGTAGGGGCATGCTGGAGCAGTGGGGTGGGAGTGGGTGGATGGGTGGGGGAGCACCTTCATAGAGACAAAGGGGAGGGGGAGAAGGGCAGATGTGGGATGTGGGGTTGTGGAGGGGTAACTGGGAAAGGGGATATGATTTGAGATGTAAATGAATGGAATGATTAATAAAAAATTAAAAAAAATTCTACCAAGCTAATGTTGGAATTGTGTTAATTCTGCTAATCAATTTCAAAGGAATGGTCAACTTAAGACTATTGAACCTTTTAGTCCATAAATGGTCGTTGTGGACTCATTTAGATAGTTTTTAATGACAATTTTGATGAATAGTTTGTATACAACATTCAGTTTTATCTCTGGATACCCCGTATTTTATGTTCTTGTAGCTATCGTTTTAAAAATGCTGTTTGTTGCTGACATACAGAGATACAATTTGTTATCATATTTAAAACACTTTGCTCTCTTCCTCTGCCCTCAGTAAACTCATTCCTTAATTCTAAAAGTTTCTCAGCCTAGCAGTTTGTATAAGCATCCCACATGTATGATCAGGTCATTTGTAAAGAAATTTTAGGCTGGGCAGTGGTGGCGCATGCCTTTAATCCCAGCACTTGGGAGGCAGAGGCAGGTGGATTTCTGAGTTCGAGGCCAGCCTGGTCTACAGAGTGAGTCCCAGGACAGCCAGGGCTACACAGAGAAACCCTGTCTCAAAAAACCAAAAAAAAAAAAAAAAAATTTTAATTTTGTCATATATTTGCTCTTTAGCTCTAGTATTACCCATGGCAGACGTAGCCTATGGCATCTAGTGAAGTGCAGAGTAAAAATGGTGAGAGGGACCTATTTGCCTTCTTCTCCGACTTAGAAATAGTCCTTTATTATATCATGCTTGATGTCAGGTTTTTTCTTAGATGCTTACTAGTGCTTAGTTTGTTGATAGGTTTTAAATGTTTTTAAATGTGTTTTTTGGTGTGTGTATGTACAAGGGTGTTTTGCTTCATGTATGACTGTGCACCCCATATGTCGGGTGCCCAGGAAGGCCAGGAAAAGACATCGGATTCCCTGAGACTGAAGTTAGAAATGGTTGTTAGCTGTCAGGTGAGCGCTGAGGATCACACCTAAGCCCCCGGGGAAGAGCAATCAATGCTTTAACCCTTGAGCCATCACTCCAGTCCCCCAAGAGCTGAGACTTTTGTCTTTTTCATTTCAGTTATCTTGACATCAAATTTATGCTTACATTAAAAAATCAACAGGAGTTATGGAAGATGTGTTGCTTTCATTGTCTCTAACTCTCCCACAAGTGTCACTAGGGTGACTTTCCTAGATCACATCACAGATGACGCTTGGAAGATTTAAGGCCTTTGTCCCAGACCACCTAGCAAGAAGACCCAGATTCATTATCTGCAGCCTATTCTCTTTCAACCATATTGTTGCATATGTGAGTGCATTGTAAATGCATTGTATATGGCAAGAAATGATTGTTGCATGGTGAATGAAATAATTTTTTCATGCCTGGTTGGTAGGGTGAATAAATGCATGGATGAATACATCTGTGAATGAATGAAAGTGGGTTACTTAGGGTTTTTTTTTTTTTTTTTTTTTTTTTTCATGAATGGAACAGGTCCATCTAATGAGAAAAAAAACCAACTTGGAAATTGGCATATTGGGAAAGCCTGAGGGAAGGGAGCCAGGGGGTGGGGAGTACTTGAAAAAAAAAAAAAGAAGAAGAAGAACAAGAAGAAGAAAAGGAAGTCTGAACTATAAATTTACTTGACAGGGTTGCATCTCTGTGGCTTAGACGTTGGCCACTTCATCTTGGCATGATTCTTATATAACAGAAGGATGGAGAAATGGCCGGAAGCTATTGCTTCCTATTACATAACTCTTACTATGTGCCTGACAGCATTTCTGATAGTGAGAACAGAAAGTACGCCCCTCTCTTGGGTGAAAGTCTTTAAGGCCCTTGCAGGCAAGGCCTGAGCATCAGCCGTTTGGAGCGTTAGAGTGCTGACTGATTTCCTCAGACAGCCTCAGGCTGCCTCCCTGTCCTGTGTCTCCACATTTCTTGAAAAGGAAGTGTCTTATATTCACTTTCATTACAAACTTTTTTTTTTTTTTTTTTTTTTTTTAAAGATCTTCCTTTGTGGTTGTTATGGAGGGATTTCTGGATTATTGGAGCACTGTTTGCTAGGCTGTGCTAGTTTTAGCTTCCCGGCTCTTTGGCGTCTTGGTGATTTGAGGTTAAAGCAGACTTTGAATAGTTCTTGCTTGTCTGGTTTGCATGTCACTCTCTTTGATGGCAGATACTTGTCAATGTTCAGCAGTTGCTCTGCATCCACACATGAAACCAGACACAGGCTGGGATCCTCCATCATCCTTTGTTCTGTGCAACTCCCTGTGGTTCAGATACTGTCAAATCTCTCCAGGATCCAGCCATTTCTTAGTTCCCTTTTGCTATGTCCCTATGCAAAGCACCTTTCTGTTATCCCTCCTTTTGCTTTGTGTCTCTGATGTCCCTCCACCACATAGGTGCTGGTGTTAATGTATTCAAATGTACTAATGTGAAACTTACCCTGTGCTTTTAGACCCTCCCAGTGCTTTCTGCTGCACTGAAAAGAATCAATCTTTTCTTGGTGCCCTTCAAGCCGCATGCAATCTGAACTGGCTTTGTACCATTCTTGTTCCAGATGGGGTGGCCTTGGTTTTGTTCCTCACACACACCCCACCTTAGCCATTTTGGTCTAATTCTTCTAACTACTTGGCTGGGCATTTTCTCAGCAGTCTGGTGTGGCCAGCTCATTAGCGTTCAGTTTCCATTTCAAGTGTCACCTCCTCCCTGGTCCTACTAAAGCTACCTTTGAGTCTTTCTTTACCTTGATACACTCTTATTTTTCTTCATAGTCCTTACAGTTATTTCTGCACTTCTGTCTAGCTCTACTTACTTCCAAGTTTATTATCTTATCTCTGGGGTTGGCAAACAGCCACTGTGGGCCAAATCAAGCTTACCTGTTTTGTAAATAAAGTTTTGTTGGCATACGACCTGGTCCATATGTTTGCAAAGTATCAGGGCCTGCTTCAGCTCTCCAAAGGGGATGCTGAGTGGTTGTGACAGAGACTGCAAAGCCTAAACTAGGTACTATCTAGTTCTTCACAGGAACATTTGTCAGCCCTCGCTCCATCTCCCTCTACTAATCCCCGGTGTTGCTCTCAAATGTATCCCAGCACCAAGTAGTTTCAGGTTCACAAAGGGACTTAACTAATGATAGTCAAAGTGATTTAATGAATGAGTGAACACAGGGCATGACTGGTTTTGAGCCTGGGTGTGGTGTCTTGGAGCCTAGACTTTTTATAGGTAAAAGGGGTCCATGCCATGTGTATAATCCTATGCCTACATGCATTTACACATTGGAGAGTAAGTTAGTTGAAGGGGATGCTATACAGGTCCTGCAGCTACCCAGATCATCATTACAAACCTGTCTCTGTCATTTAGTGTCTCTATAACCTTGGAAAACATATTTGACCTCCTATGCCTTCTCTTCATTCTGAAAATGGGAAATTGATACTCACCTTTTATGATTCTCATGAACATTTTAGAGACAGCCCTGATTTGTTTATATCCAGTTAAGGTGTGGAATGTTAGGTAAGCCATGTTTAGTCTTTTTTTTTTTTTTTTTTTTCTTCAAGAAATTTGAAGGAAAATACTAGACTCAAGTCCAGAATAGGCATTGTCATTTTGGTGATTCAATTTAATTTAATCAAATAAACATTTATTAAGTACTTCTCATGTTCTAGGTACTATGTGATGTTTCAGGAATCCAGACAGTATGCAAAAAGAGATTACATGCCTTTAAATTCTCAGGGAGTCAGTAAGCACATGACAGAGTGCTATTTGCTGTGGAATGCAGAGGCAAACAAGATACAGCCTGCTTGGTAGGTCTTCTGATCTTCCAGAAAAGATCAGTTTACCTGCTACACCTAACTGAAAGATTAGAAGAAAGAGAGGCAGGCAGATGTCAGACAATACTTGACCTTCATTTTAGGAGATTTGGGTGGAGAGAGCTGTAGCACTGTCAACCTCTTCATACGATTTCTTGTCATAGCTGACTTTATTTTATATGTATTTCATTTACATATTACCTATTTTTGGCATGCCAAATATTCATTTTTTCTTAAGTAGGTGAATAAATTGGAATAAATGAAAGGAATTAGACAAAGGTCCAATTTTACTGTGGCATTAACAACCCTTTCTTTTTTTTCTCATAATTTTCTTTCTTGTGTGCATGGGTGCTTTATCAGTACCCAATGGATGCTTTATTTTTGTGTTACAAGTATGCCTGATACCCAAGAAGGTCAGAAGACAGAATCTAACTCTACAGAACTGAAGTCGCAGATGGTTGTGAGCCATTGGCGGGTGCTGGGAGTTGAAGCTGGGTTCTCTGGAAGAGCAGCCAGTATTCTTTTGTCTCCAGGCCTGACAATTTCTTTCTATGCAGGAAGGGCAAGAATCTGATCAACATATATTATATGAATACACGGAGGACTCTGATTTTGTGTGCTTTTTGTTTTTATTTGTTCTTTCTTGTATGACTGTTTTTGGTTGTTTCTTTATTTTTGATTTTCATTCTGTTTTTGAGAGAGTGATAGAGAAAGAACACAGAGTCGGATGAGTTAGGAAGTTGGGAGGAACTGAAAGGAGTTGATGGAGGGGAAAGAGTGTAATCAAAATACATTGTATGACAAAATTTTAGGCTGTAAATTGAAACATAATAAAAATAAAAAATTGGCTATGAATAGCCAGTGATTAATGATACACAATTCAATTAGGCAGGCTCATCTCCAGGTTTCATGTATTAACTGGAAAAAGTAGGAAAAAAACCTCTTTATCCTGTCTCTTTGTCTTAACAACATATCATCTAACTTTTCTTTTTTGAGGCAGGGTTTCATGTAGCCCAGGATTGCTTCCCTCTCACGTTGTAATTTAAGATGATCTTAAATTTCTGAGCTTCCTCCCTCTCCCTTCCCCCACCAAATGCTAGGCAAGTGGTACAACACCTGGTTTATATAGTACCGGGGCTTAAACTAAGACTTCTTGCATGCTAGGCAAGCAATCTACCAACTAAACCATACTCCCTTCCTCAAATAAGGTATAGAATTCTAGGACTCTAGCACATAGAGATAAACAAATCCATATGCTAAAATAAGCAATTTAAGCTTGAGTTGTTTTATTGCTCTAAGTTCACTCAGTGCTATATTGATTTTTTCATGAATAAGAAATTAAAACATATAAGCTAAGTAGGTTACATCTCCTAACTGCTTATTGAGCACGTATTGTTTATGAGACACTAGTTGTTGCTCATTTAAAGAGCCTACACACACACACACACACACACACACACACACACACACACAACTAGTAGCTTTGTGAGGAAAGAGTATTGATTGGTGACTTGTCAGCTACTGCAGAATTTTTTAAAGCTTATGATTTGCTTTTTATACCAGAGAGTCTGTATACTTACTGTAATTTCTGGATTCCAATCTCAGATCTACCCACTCAACATCTTTTTGGCCTCAGGAAAACTATTCAGTACCTCAGTTTCTTCTTTAGAATATGGAAGCCACTTTGTCTGATTCATAGTATGGTTGAGAGGCTTGTGTGGGAACATAATGCTTAGCTGACATCAGTTGATCAATAAGCATTACCCAGACAGTAGAAGAAACCATGGTAGTGGATGGAAATGCAGTGTGGACTCCTCAAATATAGATTTGTGCATTCTAGAAGGAGACTCCTAAGAATGTCCCTGTGACCTCAGAGAAATGTTGTTATCCTGTGTATTAGATCAATTCTCTGTACCATCTATTTACTCACTGTGGCTGCTCCCCTTCCTCCATGGATTTTTCAGTGAGTCCAACATAGTACTGTTTTGTTTTGTTTTTCCTAATGGCAGACGTCTATGGCACTGATCTTAAGTGCCATTATGTCATTGTCTTAGATAAGGTGTTTTATTGCTGTTCAGAGACACCATGATTAAGGCAAGTTCTATAAAAGCAAACATTTAATTGGGGCTGGCTTACAGTATCATCATGGTGGGAAGCATGACATCATGCAGGCTGACAAGGTGATCCAAAGGAAGCCAAGAGGAGGGCCTATTCCACAGGTATCCAGGAGGGGGACACATCTCTTCCTCATTGGGAAGAACTTGAGCCTAGGAGCCCTCAAAGTCTGACTACAGAGTGATACACTTCCACCAACAAGGCTACACCTATCCCAACAAGGTCACACTTCCTAATGGTGCCACTCTCCATGGGTCAAGCATATTCAAACCACCACAGTCACTCACATACCATTAATGAATGGAGTCAGGTGAGTCTAATACTGTCTTAGATGAGGGAGGGGGCAGGGAGTTAATGAGTTATTCTACCTATCCACTAAGAGAAGCTGAGGGAGAACACTGGGATACTTTCTTGGATTTAGCCATAATTGGGGTGCCAGTGACTGTCACACACCCAACTACCTGTAATCTATTTGTTGCAAGCTATGGATATTCATTTATTCTCTGATCGCTGGGTTGCTGGTTGCATCTCTGTGCCAACCGTATGGCAGACACTGAGAATAACGAAGCTACTGACACTCTTACCTCATGGTAATACGGAGAGATGGCTAGTTCCTATTTTGGGAGGCAAAAACCCCCTTCAACTGATGTTAAGTAATTGATTATTTTTATACAATGTATTTTGATCATAGTCTTTCCTCTCCCCAAATTCTTTCCAAATCCTCCCTTCTTTTCTATCTCCCCTGAACAACAACAACAACCAAAAAAAAAAAAAAAAAACAAAAAACAAAAAAACAAAACAAAACAAAACAAAAAAAAACAAAAAAAAAACCATTAAAAAAACTCATTTAGGCAAAAATACAACAACACACACACACACACACACACACACACACACACACACACACACACCATGGAGTCCATTTTATTTACTCTGGCTGTTTTGTGTTAAGAGGTCCACCCTGAAGTATGGCTGTGTGGTAGTTTGAATATGCTTGGCTCAGGAAGTAGGACTATTTGGAAGTGTGGCCTTGTTGGAGTAGGTGTGGCCTTGTTGGAGTAGGTGTGTCATTGTGGATATGGGCTTTAAGACCCTCATCCTAGCTTCTTAGAAGCCAGTCTTTTCCTGTCTGCCTTTGGATGAAGATGAACACTGAGCTCCTCCGGCACCATGCCTGGCTGGAAGCTGCCATGCTCCTGCCTTGATGATAATAGACTGAACCTCTGAACTTGTCAGCCAGCTCCAATTAAATGTTGTCTTTATGAGTTGTCTTAGTCATGGTGTCTATTCACAGCAGTAAAATCCTAACTAAGAGAGTTTTATATACTCAGTGTTATTCCATTGGAGAAAACTGATTTTTCCATTTCCCAGCAGATATCAATTGTTAATAGCTTCTTGGTTAGGTGTGGGGTTTTTGTGTTCACTTCCTCTTCTTAGTGCTGGAGTTTTGTCTGGTTTGAATCTGTGCAGGTCTTTTGCATACTGTTGTAGTTTCTTTGAGTTTATAAATGCATCAATCATGTTGTGATTGTAAGGCATTATTTCCGTAATGTCATCCACCACTCTGGCTCTTAAGATTGTTTTGCCTCCTTTTCTGTACAAACCCTTGAGCCTTGAGGGGTGGAGTCTGAGAAAGATATATTATTTAGGGCTGACTGCTCCAATGTCTCTCACTCTCTACACATTGTTCAGTTGTAGGTCTTTGTGTTGATTGCCATCTCCTGCATAAAGAAACATCTCTTACTAGGGTTGAGTAATGCCCTAGTACAGCAACATGCCATCTGATGATCATTTATTCTTATGTTGAATGCATTATTTGTCTGCTTGTCTCAGTTCAATCCAATTCAACCCCTTTCAGATCAAGTTAAGTCATCGGTTAATGAAAGTACAACCTGATCTGCTTTGAACACACCCTGATAAAGACAAGGCAAATGTACCTTCAGGGGCCTCCCCATAGCTTGAATCTGGAAGAAGAATTTTTCCTATGTGAGAGCCAAGGTTGAGGTCAGAGGTGACAGAAATGTAACTTCAACAATTTAGGCTAAAATAGAAGTCTAAAAATGCCTTTTGTGAGTGACAGAAAGACATTGTGTATTCAGATCAAAGATGAGTGGAGTATCACTGAGACCAGTATTTGTTCTTTAACTTGTGTCTATCTGTATATACCTGCATGAGTTATTTTTATTCTATTCTATTTATTTTTTATGTGTATTGATCTTCTGCCTGCATGTATGCCTATGTATCACTTTGCATGCCTGGTATCTTTGGAGGCCAAGAGAAGGTTGGATAACTCGGAACTGAAGATCGAAGGTTGTGAAGGTGCTGGGAATCAAAGTTAAGTACCCTGAAAGAACAGGCAGGGTCCTTAACTGCCAAGCCACCTCTCTTCCTGCCTGTATGAGAATGTGTGCATGCAAATGCCCAGAGGACAGAGGCTATCAGGTCTTCTGGATCTGGACTTACTGGAGATTATGAGCTCCTGATATGAGTGCTCAGAACCAAACTCTCATTATCTGCAAGAGCAGTAAGTGTTCTGTCTGCTAAGCCATCTTTTCAGATTCTTGGAACTGACTTAAATTGTGTGTGTATGTGAGTGTATTGTGTGTGTGTGCATGCACACACATGCATCTGGAGGCCAGAGGATGGGGCAAGATGTCCCGGTCTATCACTCTTTGCTTTATTCTTTGGAAACAGGGTTGATTTCTGAACCTGCTTCACAATTTCCAGCTAGGCTGGCATCCAGGAAGCAAGTCATAGCAACCCTGCCTTCCTAATCCTTCCATTGCTAGGGTTGCTGGAGGATGTGAGAGCACTCCTGGCTTGTTACTTAGTTGCTGGGATCTGAACTCAGGTCTCATGCCACTTAAACAGAAAGCACTCTAAACACAGAACTAGCTCCCAAACCTTGCTTTTTCTTTTGCAAACCAGCCTCATTATTTCAGCTTGGAGTTCCAACTGGTAGAGGCGTTTGGAGTTGTACTCTCTATCATTGAGAAGCAACTAACTTGCTTAGATTTTTATTGATAAAATACTGAAGAGAGCTTTGATCAGCTCAGTGTAGGTCACCTGCACTCACTGTCCAATTAATAAAAGTACAGAATTTCCCTGACTGTACGATTACTTTGTTGATTCCTGCCAGCATTCACAGAATTCTTTGAAATGCAGGAACAGAGGGGTTCCCAGCTAAGATCTGGTTGATGAATTGCTTCCGCGGTTCAAACAAATTCACATCTACTCCAGAAAATTGAGAAAATTTTCTTTTCAAAGGATAGACAAGTACAGTATACAGAAATCATTGGACAGGTAGTTAAAAAATCTTTTTATTTTTGGAATACTTTTGGTTATTAGGTATTTGGTTATTAGAGAACATTTCTGTTTACCCTCTCTACACCTTCCTCTGCTGTTCGCATCTCGCATACTCAAGGTACATTTGTCAAACTAAGGAGTTAAAATAGTACAGAATCATTAGTGAGACTATTTGGCTTTCAGTAGATGTCAACATTCTGTCCAGGATCCAACCTTACTGAGCTTGCTGGTTTTCTCAGTCACCTTTGTTCTCTGACAGCTTCTCATTCTTCCTTCCATTTTAATAACTGTGCCAGATTTGAGCAGTACCAGTTAGACCTTCTGTAGAATGTCCCTTAGTTTTGAGTGTCTGAGGTGTTGACTCATGATTAGACTGGCATTAGGAGTCTTGAGGTAGAAGCTTCAGAGAGGGCCTGCTCTTTGAGTCCTGTCATGGCAGGGACAAACTGACTTACCATGATTTATTCCTGGTTGTTAGTTTTCCACCCTAACATAATTACAAACCTACAATCACACTTGTCTTTTCAAACCTTAGTCACTAGAAATAAACAACTAAACCCAGTTTGCATTTAGGAGTGATGTATTTAAGCTCTACACACTAGACTGGAGAATCTGTCTATACTACCAAGGTATAAACTTTTCTTCACCAGTTGAATATGTGTTGTTCTGTAATATGCTATTTTTCTCTTTAAAACCTTTTTATTGTGGATTTTCTATTATGCACCCCAATACCACACATATTCCCATCTCTTCATATCTGCTCCCCTGAAAGCTTCCCTGCAAAAGAAAACAGAAAATAAAATAAAACAAAAACAACAACAAACAAATGAACAAAGAAACACAGGTCTCACTATGAAAACTGTGGTGTGTCACAGTGTGTCACACAGTATAACCTTTTGTCCAAATAGTTTTACTTGTACATGCTCATTGCAGTGAGTCATTGCTCTGGTTCCAGGCCTCTAGCTTCTGCTCCATTAACACTACTGGATCCTTACCAGGACTTCTCTTGGACATCCTATTGTTGCTCTGTGTTGTGGCGATCCTGCAGCTTTGGTTCTGTAGGACTGGCCCTTCATGTGCTCTAGCAGTTCATAGGTGGGGTAAGATGTTGAGGTGAGCCAACTGAAAGCCCTGGATCTTGGCCTGGGTAGAAGCTAAGTTGGTCAGCCCACCAGCTCTCCTGTACCTGTGCCACTAGGGCCAGCTCTTCTATTTTGTCCAGGTGATTGGCCCAGGTAAGAGGTGGGGCCAGCTCTCCTGCTCTCTCACACCCTCCAGGCAAGCTTTCCCATGACTATGCCACCGGGACCAGCTCTACTGTGGTTCCTAGGTGTGGTGTGGACCCAGCTCTCCTGAGTGCCAGAGTTGGTAAGGGATGAAGTTAGCTGTCCCTCACTCATGTCATCAGAGACAGCTCTCCCATGCTGCCCCGGTGAGGGGTGGGGCCAACTCAGCATAATGTTCAGATATCAACATGACCTCATGCAGCAGCCCAGAGCAGGGACATCTGCATGGCCTTTGGTGGTAACATGGGACTCAGGCCTCAACACAGACCCTGATTTCAGTAGGACCATGAACCCAGGCATGCCCGCCATTACCCCCTGTGCAGTATGGGCCTGGATGTCACCATGGCCCCAGGTAGGTGCCTGGGCTCCTCATATCTGCTTGTTCTTCACTGCCATCCTGTCTCCAGTTCCACCACCTCCCTCCACAGTGCATGAGTTGCTCGGCACTGTGCACTCCATCTCTCTCCCATCTTTCCTTCACATATCTGCTCACTGTAGCAGTGTGCCACTTGGGTATCTTCCTGTGGACTTTGAGGTGTGGCAGGTGCTTGGGTGTCTTTCTTCTGGCAAGACGATATTTGGATGCTTTCCTCTTAACAATGTCACCAAAGTGTGTTTCCATCTCAAATATTCTTCAACAGCAGGACTTTGAATGATGATTCAGATATGGCTACTTAGGTATATCAGAATAGAACTCATTTGTGAGTTTTAAAACCACTGTTGCTTTCTTTCTAGATAATCTCTGAACAGTTACTTTACTAAAGTTCAAATCTAATGAGAACAGATATATTGAAGGACATATATTTGACTACTCAAGGTCTATACTGTCTAGTTGTCCACTAGAGATGTTCTAATAACTATGGTCTTTTACCTTAGGCTATTTCCTCATGATCATTTTTGTTGGAAGTCAGCTAATTTATTCTTGCCAAGAGCATCACTGACCCTCTTACTGAGAAACATAGCCATACCATTTATGTATGTATTTTAAAAAGTCTTAACAAAACATATGGCAAAGCTGGGCGTGGTAGCACATGCCTTAATCCCAGTACTCTAGAAGCAGAGGCAGGAGGCAGAGGCAGATGGATCTCTAAATTTTGTGACAGCCTGGTCTACATAGAGACAGTAAAAATGGGAAATCTATTTATTTCGCAGAATATCTGTACTCTAATATTTCATTCCAAGTGTCTCAAAAATCTCATTGAGTAGCTGTTATCTTGCTTTGAATGGCCATTACTTCCAGATAGCCTTTATTTATTAGTTAAATATGTGGTACAGGGGCTACAGAGATAACTCAGTGGATAAGTGCATTTCTGCTCAAGCATGAAGACAATTAAACAAGCTTCACATGCTCTAGCATGTGCCTGTAACTCCCAGCAATAAAGGCGTGGAGGTGGAGTTAGGAGGGCCACTGAGTCTTGCTGGCTTCCATCCTAGGTCCAGGTTCAGGGAGAGACCCTAGTCTCAAAAGAATAAGGAAGAGAGTGACAGGAGACTATATGTTCTTCTCTGTCCTCTGTACCAGCGTGTACCAGCACCCCCCCCCACCCCCACACACTCACCTATGGGAACATGGGGAAATGGTACAGAAGTTTACACAGCAAAAGCTGAGATTTAAGCTTAGGACTCTGTTCCGCGCGCCTCCCGTGTCCCCTTTCGCCTGCCCGTGGAAGAGAGACACGAGAGGCAGAATTCGGGTGGTTACCACAGCGAGGCTTTAATCTTGTATAAGCAGAAGTGAAGACCGCGGAAGGGCTGAAACACAGGAAGAGGCACAGCTTAAATACACCCTAGAGTGACGTGTTCACTTCTGATTGGCTGTTCACTCATTACCCATAATACGCCCTGGGATGGGCAGTGACTTTTGGAGTGCTTTTGCCTTTTTGCACCTGCGCAGTCCATTGTTTACTAGTGGGAGGACAAGATGCCCGTGCCATCTTGGAATGGCGAATGCTGACACGCTCACTGCGGCTCCCAACAAGACTCCACAGGCTCCCATCATTACCAGTGTGCTGTAGATCCATTGCCATTCACAAGGACTTTTCGGAGAGGTGGAATACTCTAGCCTTTCACTGTTTGAACAGAAGGAACTAGACACTGTGGCTCTAGACCAATTGCAATGAGGCTGCAGAACTAAGTTTTAGGTTTTACTTCATTTAAATGTTAGTAGGCACATGTGGTGGTGGCTATAGCACTGGGCATCATGGTGTGTTTGAAACCATTCTCATAGCTCGTGCACTGAATCCTGCCTGTCAGGTGTACAGGAGGAAAGGTACATCTCGCTGAGATGCAGAACCAGATCTTTATAGAGTACTCTTTTAGGCATACCAACACTACAAAAGCCACTAGTATGTGCAGTCCTCAAAGAAATCACTTGTCTTAAGCCACTGTCTCAGGCTATGTGGAATGTGAGCTGTTCTCTTAGGATTCTGAGTGGTTTGGCTTCAACAAAAGGGTGTGTGTGTGTGTGTGTGTGTGTGTGTGTGTGTGTGTGTTGTGTGTGTGAGGGTGGGAGTTCTGCAGGGGTGAGGGTTATGTGTTTCTCTTCTTGTAACCATTTTTGCTTCTGGGTATGCACTTCCATGCAGCTATTTTAGAAACTGACTTGTAGCTTTGTAGACTTGCAGTTCTATCATAGTGATTTCACTTTAAAAATGCATTTTAAAAATCTCATTTTTATTAAAGCCGAAAGCAAACAAAATACACACACATCACACACATACCTGATGCATGTACATACACACACTCATACATGTACACACACTTCCATAATATACACTCACCCACATACATACCTACCCATACATACAGATACATACACATATTCGTACATATGCGCAACCCCAACATAAAGTTCCCCAACAGACACACACACACACACACACACACACACACACACACACACATACACACGCACATGCGCACACATGCACATGAGGATAATACCTGTACTTGTTCGAGCATGAATTAACCAGCATATTTTAAGGTAATGGTTTATGACTGTCTGGTTCTTTGCCATCAGGATAGTGTTGACAGAGCTTAAAGTAGCAGTCATCTGGTATATATCCTGATCTCAGCTTTGCCATCATAGCGTGCAAACTTGTCTGAGTAAAAACTTGGTGTACTGTTTCACTCTAGGACAGCCCCAGAGGCATGGTCTAAACACTCAGGGGACAGGCACAGCGTGTTTACAGCTTCACTATTCCAGGTTCTTTATTCTTTTAATTGTTCTTTACCATAATCGCCTATATGCACACAAAACAATTTGAATGTATTCACCTCCTCTTAGCCACTTTCCTCTCGTGTTGTTGCCCCTCCCTCTCCCTGACAAGTGCCCAATTCCCATTGCGCTTGCTACACAGTTGAGACTTCCTCCACTTGGATAACACTCACTTTGACAACTTTTGCTCTTGGCAAAAACAGATATACAACCAGGCACAGCACCCCTCCTGTCAGAGCAGGTACTGTTCGGTGTTCTGTAGACAGAGAAGAGCCAATGCCAAGTGGGAATGAACAAAGGAAACAAGCAGGAAAAGCAAGTGCCCTAGTTAAAAACTGATCACTTTCCATCCCTTGTCAGGCGTAGTTCCCTCAATAGCTGCGTAAGAGAGTTGCTGATGAAGAACGCTGAAGTTTAGAGAGGCTAAGTGACTTGCTGAGGGCCACACAGATGGCATGTGGTGGAGTTTCTGCTCCACTGGCGGATCACAAAGCGAGCATCCAGATTCCTAGGTGACAGCCTCCATTCCCAAGTTGTCAAGAACGGTCAATCAGCTTGCTTGGTGAGTACCTGTGCCCCAAGCAAGCCCCATGGGTGACTTGAGCAGGACAAAGGGCTTAGATCCTTTCTTTTCTGTAGCCTTTTCTCTCACTGACACCAAGCACAGGTCAACCCAGCGTCCCGGGCTGACATTCTCATGCATGTGCAGCGAGAGGGGAGCCGTTCTCTCAGCAGGCCTAGGGAAGTATATTAATTTCACAGAAGCACTCTCAGCGACCTGGAGGGGCCTCCGCCTGAATCATTTAATCTCATCTTTTGTCTGAGCTGAGAAAGGGCATTTTTTCCCCTTTAAATATCATCTCCCCTCCGTTTCCCTTTTAATCAGACTCTTTGTTGTAGGAGATCAGACCAGAAGGGGAGAAGGCAGCCGCCCACCAATCTTGGGAAATGATAAAGAGAACTGCCTAGCGGGAGGTGACCCAGCCTGGGGAACCCCTGAACCTTGAGGCCTAATCCCCTGTAATGACCTGTGTTAAGAGTCCTTGTGAAGAGATGAAAACAGGTTGGGCTTTGAGGGGCTATGTCCATCTTGCCCACGGATCATGGGAGCCTGGGTTGCCTTGTAATGACTAAGTAAGGAGAGGATACATTTTAGCTTCAGAGCAACTGCCTGTCAGAAAATCAGATTGAAGAGGAGGAGGAAGAAGAGGAAGAGGATGAGAAGGAGGAGGGGGGAAGAGGAGGAGAAAGATGAGGAAGAGGAAGAGGAAAAGTTGATAGTAGTGGTGGCAGATCAGGAGTTTCAGGTTAGCCCCATCTCCCCAAGTGGTACCTCTTTGGGAACCACTTGCCCTCAACCTCATCCTTTGCAGGAAGTCACATGTACTAAGGTGTAGACATCAAAGCTCTTATATGATCTGGAGACAGAACCAGAAAGGAGCAAAGCGTGGAAAAGTTGAAAAGTGATAGCATTGAAAAAGGGTGGCCATTGCAGAACAGGCAGTTATTTTAGGGGTTGGTGCATTGCCACACAGAAGGGGATTGGAACTCATACTTAACCCATACAGAGATGGAGCTCCTTCAGTTTGTAGCCAGAATTCAGAGCAAATGTTTCAAACCCAACATAGATGGTAGATACACAAATGATTTTTGCAAAACCACTCAGCTCAAGTCTTTGAAGGCTATGAATTTTGGAGAAGGGAAGTGATTTGGGGGCAGTTGTAAAGTAAGGTCAATATCAGAGTTCAGTTAAAAAACACTACACTCTTGCTATTCAAATCAAGCCCCCTTAGAAGAGGATTGGAACTAAAGCCCCCCTTTCTTTCAGAAGCTGTATCTGCTGGGTGTGTAGACTGAGAGACTCATGTATACTTGAAAAGTGGTCATATCTTCACTTAGGAGTATTGCAACCATAATTCTAGATGGTGTTCTCTTTAGAGTAGAAATGAGATAAAAAAAAAAAAAAAAAAAAAAAAAAACACCATCATTTTAAAACCAAAGGGCTGCATCATTGAGCTTCCGTAAAGATGGCTCTGTTTCTGGAAACAATAATGTGGATGGGAAGAAAGCTCAAGTGACAGTGGAAGCTGTCTGTTCTTAAGCTTTGGCCCACCAAAGTCGTGTGTGTGTGTGTGTGTGTGTGTTTGTGTGTGGGTGTACACAAGAAGGTCAGAGGTCAACTTAAATCATTTCTCAAGCACTGCCTTGGAAGAAGGGTCTCTCACTGACCTGGGACTTGCAAAGTAGCCCCAGGACACACAACCCCCAGAAAAAGACAAAAATCAAAAACCAAAATATACCCATAAAGGATGAATAAGAACAAAAATGCCCAAACAAAGCCGTATGAAACAAAAGGCTGACAAAATGAGTTTGCTTTGTGTTGGCCATCTACTCCTGGGTTTGTCTTTCCCTGAAGTATGGTTAATATAACCAGTGAAACTCTACTTGTGAAGATTATCTTTTTTTTTTTTTTGTAAGTAAGTGTCAATTGCAGATTGCTTCTTGGTTGGGGGGTGGGAGTCCACGTCCACTTCCTCCTTGTTTTTCTGCTCCATGTGAGCCATATTGTGGAACAGACTTCAAGTTAGCAATCCCCAGGAGAATTAGTATTTTCGGAGTCCACTTTTGATGAAAGGCTTTCTAATAAACCTCTTACTTATACCGCCTCAGAGAGTCTTCCTCAATGACTCCTTTATCCCCGCCACTGGACAAATGGAAAAATGGAGGCAGACAGAAGTCGATGTCCTAAAGCTACACGTGTAAAGTGGTGGAGTCAAAATTTAGATGTGGGCAGACTCCAGAGGGCTAGCTCCTCACCACCATGGTCTTCCCATCACAGCAAATTCTGACCTTCAGTTTCAGGTGTGAACACAGAGGTGCAGAACAATGAAATGATTTTAACCAAGCCACACAGCCAATGAATGGCAGAGTCAAGATTGGATCCAGGGTCTTTTTGACTCCAAACTATTTATTCTTTTCCTTGTACAGGGACTCCTACCTGCTATGGTCCTATAGGCAGCATGTGGCATGAGGAATCTGGTTTCAGCCACAGTTCATTTACCCTGTATTCGTATCTCACAGAGTTAAAGTAGCTTTCTCAGTGTACACAGCAGTTTGTGTGGGAGCCTCAGTTCCCACCCTTCCCCCTCCTGTTGGCCACTAGCCTAAAAAGAACATTCATCCCCCACTCTTCCTTTTGGTAAATCCCACTCATCGGTCAGATTTTAACCCAAACGTTGCTTCCTTGGGGGGGCGGGGAGGACTATCTCTAATTCTCCAAACGGGCTTAATGTCCTTCTGTCAAGATTTATGGACCATCCTTTAATTTTCTTTTTTTTTTTTACTCTTAAATAATGATCTATTTGGGTGATTATTATTATTAATGTCTGTGTTCTCTCAGTTGTCCACACTCTGAAGCCAGATCCCACATCAGTGATATTCATTAGCTGCCTGCACAAGTGCTTAGAGTACAGTGCAGACTTTAAAATGATAGTTCCTAGTCATGGTAAATACATATGCATGCATTTAAAAATGATAGCTGCATATGCATATACAGTGCATATATTATGTATAGCATAGGCATTATATCCAGCTCTTTCCTTCTGATTAATGCATCAATCACAGCATGTCAATTAGCAGCAGGATTTCTTGCAGCTCCCTGCTTACTTACTCTTGGCAGACCTTGCCAATCAATCACAGTGTTCTCATCTGTTGAGACCCAAGGGAGCCTCAAAAACCTCAAGGCAATGCTCCAGGCATTGACTTGGCCTAACAAGTGAAATTTGGATATCACAAGTGAGGAAACTTTCTCACATATTATGTAGAGCTATAGTTTTCTAAAATTAAAATCGTCTGAGGAACTAAAATGAAAGTGGTTCCTGGCACCCTTTTCCAGAGACTCTGGTTAACTATGGTTCTGATACTGTAACAACTATGGGTTATTTGTCTACTTTGACTGTGTGTCTACTTTAATCAGTTCTTATCCAATTGTCATCTTCCTAGTGCCATGCAAGTCCTCTCTGTTGTTTTATTACATGTGATGTGTAATTATTCTACCAAGGCAGAGTGGGGTACTGAAGATATGGAAATCATAAGAAGATTGAACTGGAGCCTAGTAGTTTGCTCTCACACAATGAAGAAGACAGGCAGCCATGAAGAACTCTTAGGAGAAATAGGTTATTATGAATTATTTTGTGGACCTGTAGAAGTACAAAAGAGAGCATTGATTGCATAAGAAAAAGGAATCAACTCTATTTGTGAAGATCTGGAAAATCTTTGTGGGCGATGTTGGAATTGAACTAAGCTTCAGACAACTGGTAGCTGGAGGTTTGAATAGAGCTAATCTCAAGCAACCGTGGTGATCTCGAATCGTGGAAGACTGAATGGAAGAGTGTTGGAGAGCCCATGCAGTGAGGGAAAGGCTCAATTTTTATTCGGGAAATAAACATTGGCAAGAGGGAGGAAGATGTATTGAAGAAAGACAGTCAAGATGAGAGGTTTGATGTTAGTCTGTGGGTATGAGATTTTGAAGGTGTATTAATTACATTTATGTTGCTGTGATAAAAATAACATGACCTGAAGCCATTTGGAGAAGAGTTTATTTTGGCTTACAGGTCCAGAGGGTTAGATGTCTCCTGTGGCAGTAGGGACAGGAGGCTGAGGGAGCACATCCCAACAGTGCACAGGAAGCACCCACAAAGCCTATCCCTGGGATTTATTCCCTCCATTAAGCCTTCACCTATAATTTTATTTATTTATTTTATAATTTTTTTTATAAAATAATTTATTTTATAAAATTTATAATTTTATAATATTTATTGAGGAGGTTTCTATAACCTCCTCAATGCCATAGGCTGGGGACCAAGTTTTAAACTAAGAGTCCCTTGGGGACGTTCTCATTCAAACCACAACAGAGGGTTAAATGACTAGAATATGAATCAGAGGTAGAATAGGATTTAGCAATAGAGAATGAATATTGAATGTATCTACAAGAGAAACCTGTGAAAACTGTGTACTTGTTACGCACTCCTTAAAAAAACCCACTATTTAATATATTCCTAATCAGGCCCAGGACCTTTGATAAATATTTTACATGTAGCTTCTCATTAGTCCTCGAAAAGTTCTAACAAATACTCCCTTGGCTATTTTCATCTTTATGGAGGAGGGTGCTGAAGATAGAACTGATTGAATCACTTTCCCATGGTTACAAAGCAGTAAGGGTCAGGATCAGATGCAACACACAAGTTGAACCCTAAAGCACAAATGTGGATCTGTTATGCTTGTGGCTTAGTTACTAGTGTATTGTAATTCTCAACCAGTGTGATGTTGTGTTCCCCACCCAGGGAGATTAGACAATTCCCATAAATAGCTTTGGTAGGACACTGGTTGCTACTGGTATTTAGTAGGCAGAGTCAGGAACACTGCTTAATTAATATCTTACAGTGCATGGAACAGTCTACTTTGACCATTTCAATAAGAAAAATATTATCTGGTTCAAAATGTCAATAGCTCTGAGCTGAAAACCTTTGTTCTCTGTCATGGCGCTCAGAGCCTGGCACAGAACAAGCTCAATCTACGTGTTTGCTGATTTAAGTAAAACTATCAAATGTGCATCCATCCATATGCATATCCCTGAGAATTGAAACACACAGGAGTAAAGGTCTATACAAATATCTCCACTTAAATCCTGACATTCTCCCTACCACAGAAACCTCAGTGTGTGCTTTCTTTGTTTCCTGCCATCTGTAGCTTTGGGGTCTTTCCTTTTATTTCTTCTTTTCTATATCTTATCTCCTGTAATTATACTATCTCCTGGCTTGGCCATCATCCCATGGGTAGGAATTTTATGTTAAATCCTCCAGTTGCTGTACTGACTTAGAAAGATTTGGGGTGTTGGAATGTTTTCCTTTCTTGTTGCTACCCCATCCTGTTGGAATTCCATTGCATCATCCCCCTGCTCTCATAGCATGATTACATGGTACAGGCTGGCAGCGAGCTCAGCATACACTTTGAACAATGAGCTTCCTTGCTCTGGCCCACCAAAGAGAGCTCCCTAAACAGTCGGATCCATGTCAAAGCCTGCTGAATGAAGTGGTTATGGCTGAGATCTCGGGTTCCTGTCCAGAAGATTATATATTTCTGAACTTGGATATGGGGGCTCAGAAAGTCCTATCCCCTGCTGTAAACAGAATGGACTTTGTAAATCTGACCTGATTACATTCCCTTATATCAGATTCCCAGCTGACAGCTGTTGCTGAGCCTCCTTCCACCCCCAGCCTCTGTTACGCTCTTAGATTTTTAAATTAAAAAATATTAATGATAGCTACTTAAGAGCTTTTCTCATTTCCCCAATTCCTAAATCCCCCCATTTCTAGCCCATAATTGCCTTTGGTGCAGCTGCCATTAATAGTGGAAAGAGGAACACCTACTTGCAAGGTCTATTTTAGCAAGGGAGACATCTTCAGGAAAGAGCGGTGGAAAAGATTCTCATCTGGATTTACCTTATGATGAAAAACAAATTATTGTCTCCAGTGAACCTCCAAGTCGCGTGTTTGAGACAACCAGCCTCTCCACACATGCAGGGGCATCCCAACAGCCAGACTCTCCACACATGCAGGGACATCCCAAAGAGAATAGAACACCCTGAAAATATTCTCATATTTGGATATTTATTTCCATTTGATTTTCCCAATCTTTTGAGATGTTATACATCACCATGCCTTAATATTCACTGGCTTGCTAAGGCAAGTGCAGCCACCATTTGCAGTTGAGGATCACTTAGGACTGGCCCCCACCATGGCTCCAGATAGAATTTTACTTTATTAGTAAGAATCCTTTAGAATACTTGACAGTAACCATTAAGGTGTATACTATTACAAACAAGAAGAAAACAAAGATTTCAGAGACCAAGCTTCAATCTCAAGGTTATCACCACATACAGCTGCCCCACTCCATCCTCTATTTCTTCCCGACTTCACAGTAAGTCTCATCTTTTGCTTCTGACAGACAGTTCCTGACTTACTGAGGTTATGACATGTTGTTTCAACCTGTTAATTATGTAGAATTTACAGTGCATTCAGTAGGAAACAATTTTGGTCTTTTTCTTGAGCCAGTAACCTAAGGTATACTATCTACTTCATCTTCCCTCCCTCCTTCCTGCTTTTCTGCTTTTCATTCTTCCATTCATACAGTGCTGGGGATTGAACCCATAGCCTTGTGCATGCCGGCCAATTGCTTTACCATTGAGCTGTACCCCAGATCCTATTAAATTAACTCATTAACAGATCCTTAACAGTATCTTCATCTTGCAATGGAGATATAGGCATTCCACACTAGCATAGACGGAGAAGAATTTGTGTTTCTTCCCTTATTCTGTTTTCTACTTGTTTCTTATTATTTTTGACTAAAAGAATCTTCTTTCTTGATAAGAATGGAGCATCACTCTTCGATGTGATCACACTTGAGGCACTCTCTGCTAGCACATTTTAGATGCAGCTATTTAACTTGTGATATAAATTACTCCATGGTTTTTAAATACATATGCACCCTATATAATTTTTTTTATCATTAATCAAGTACATTGCCCTGAAAATGAATATAGCAAATGATGAGCTATTATCTTTTCAAACAAAGTGACATATTTTGAGCACTTCCTGCTAATGAGGCTCTCAGCATCCTAGGTCATGACCCCCGGTTTGTAATGACAGACACACGAAGAAATTGCTATTGTCATCTATTGTAGCAGAAGGAAGCACTGATTCAGCAGCCCCAGTGAGTTAGGGAGCATGCAATGTGCATTCTGTTTACACACACACACACACACACACACACGCACACGCACACGCACACGCACACGCACACGCACACGCCCACAAAGACCACATTTTGATCCTCCCTAGCAAAATACCAAGGATTCTTGGACCTTCTGTGGAGAGAAGAGTGAGATGTGAGATATCCCTTTGCTCCCAGAGGCTCTTCTGTTTCATGGCCCGTGCTTCAGCAGCTGTAGGACATCTCCCCACAGAGCCAGGCATAGAGAATGCTAACTCTCCACACATAATGAGCCTATTTGCAGATGAAGTTTCAGTTTGTATCTCACATCCGTTCTGAGGAAAGCAGAGCTTTGCATTGCCTTTCAATTCTTCCTTGGTCCACATCCATGTTCAGGACACAAAATCTGAGTTTGTAACAACACTGAACGATCTAGGCTCCCAGGATCCCATCTTTCTTAAATTCCCATTACAACACAATTTTCTACTTTCGCACAAACAGGACAAACTCCATGAATTTAGCTGACTGCAGAAATTCTGTGGCTTTTGCTGCCCGCACCTATCTTCTAAATGAATTTAATCCTGTTTTCTGTGCACAATTCTAATCATCTCAACTTTTATTGCCCCCCACCCTGCACTGTTGCATCAGGGGAGGGGAGGTGTACTAAGCCAGGCACGGTTTGGTTTCTTTATGCATACAATTTGCATTTAATCCTAATAACATCTTTGGAGGTAGAAAGCATTCGCACATTCATCTTCAGATAGAAACGGAGGCACCAAGAATTTGAAATTTTGTTTTGCACACCATCGGTTTTAGAGGTCAGACTTCAACCCTGGCTGGCTGACTTGCAGAGCCCTGGGCTGTGATGACCACATTTGATGCTTCGGGATGAGTGCAGGATCTCCACAACTACTTCCCTGGATTTGTTCTTGACTTTCTAAGAAACCTTTCATCCTGCAGTCTGCTCACAGTTATTCTGTATGCAACACACACCTGACCCTGTACAATTTTCTTTGGTAGCTCTGGGGATTACACCCAAGGTGTAATTGGGTAGGCTGGGCAAGCAATCTTCCACTAAGTTCCCTTGTAAGCACTTTCTTAGACTGCACTTTTAGACCTCTGGATTTTCTTATCACATACAAATTCGAGTTCATAACCTCTGGCCTCTTTCTTCCTATTTCCTCCTCTTTCCTCTGCTCAAAGAGTAGATTTTTAGGTGTTTTATAGTAACAGCAAAATGGTGTCTATAACAGGTAATGGGAAAGATACATTTGACCACTGTAATGATTTCACCTTGTATATGCATACCAAACAATATGTTGTGTTCCCTTAATATGTGCAATAAAATGTTCTGATTATATCACCCTGGTCCCAGTTCCTTATCCATGAGTATGAACTCTACATTCTTTATTTTCAAACACAGACATATCCAACTTTTTACTTCATTTTCCTGTGGTCATTCTTGCCCTATGTGCTATTGGCACCCCTGATATCTGACTGTGTAGTGAATATGCCACCTGGATTGCTCAGATGACTCTCCTCCTTACCCTGGGTTCCAGATAACACTGTCGATGGCTCTCCCCTAACCATGGATGCCAATGATCCTTTTCTCTTTCTTTTATTCAGACCTTCTTCATTCTTCCTTTCCATATGTGTCAGTAGTTGTGGCTGGGAAACACTGAGAGATCCTCCAGGGGGAAGTTAGGCATGGCTGCTGTGGCTCCACAGTTCCTCACAGCACAGCCCTGATGACACAAGAAAGTCCATGGGTTTTTACAGGCTTTGATGTCATGGTGGATGGTGGGTGGATCTGGATGCACTCCCCAGAAACCCAGGGCAAACCTGAGTTAAATAGGGAGGGAGAGATGGGGGCAGGGGCTGGGAAAGAATGCTTAATTGGCTCCACCCTCTGGCCTTCAGGTATCTCATTAGTATGTAAATCTCTCTAGGGCCTGAGGCCTGTTCCTCAGTGACTGATGGCCATAGACCTCTCTGTGGGAGGGGCTGTGGAGGGCTGAAGCTAAATGAAAAGAACCAGGGCCCGGGGAGTAGAGCCGAACACCTGCCTTCCAATAATGGTCCAGGGTTCCAAGCTCATGCTCGACCAAGCACCCAGCTGCTGCTCACAGCCCACCGCCCCACACATATGCATTGTGGATTTCTTTTCCTATATATTTTGGGGGTCCACCACCAACTTCCAATTCATAAACTCTTCTGTAGTTAAGGAAAACTATGGTGTAAAAAAAATGCTGCTAAGGATTCCTGCCAAATCTTACCCTTAAACTCCATGCTGGTCTTCATATTGTTGCAGGTCTCTGTGTAGGTGTGTGTCTGTAGGGATGCATGCCCATGTGGACGTGTATGGAGGTTGGAGAAAGGGGTCAGATGACCTCCTCAGCTGCCCCTGCCTTAATCCCTTGAGACAGGGTATTTCACTGAAACTGGAGCTAGGCTGGTGGCTAGTTAGCCCCAGTGACTCTCATGTCTCTGCTACCCCAGCACTGTGTGTGTGTGTGTGTGGCCATGTTTGGCTTTTTACATGGGTACTGGGGATTAGAACTCAGATCTCCATGCTGTGATAACAAGCATTCCTACCTACTGAATTATCTGTCCAGGACTACTTTGATATTCTTATATCCGTTTGACTTCTTGATGTCTCTTCTGGAAATGTGTCTAAGGACTTGAATTCAGTGTGTTTAAAATGGTGCCCATTATCTGCTCTTGTAGGCTACTAACTGTCCATGTGCTTCCACAGTTAATGGACATTTTATCCATTAAGGAACCTGCACCACAAACCTCAAGGTCATCTCCAGAGTTTCTGCTTTATTCACCAGTTGGCTGGGTCCTGTCATGTCAGCCTTTACCATGTCTTTCTAATAAGCTCTGTTTCCTCTACTCCTATTATTTTTTGACCTGATTCAGACTCATATCATCAGTCACAGGAAATATTGCTGAAGCCATCTGAATGATTTACCTTCTGTCTCTGTCTCCATATTCCCTTCAATAGGAGGAACCAAGTCAAATAGTCCATGGAGTGTGATTCATTTATCTAAGAGTTTGGCACTCTGCTGCAGTGGAACTGAGGTTGACATGCTCTTGGGGTCTTGTGGGTGTAAATTCTCTTGACCTAGACTGAGCTGCTGTAATGAGGCCCAGCACAGCTGTGCTGTGAGCGACAACAGAAGGAAAACCATTATCATCTGTAGCCTCCACTGTCTTTCCTAACAGCCACTTCAAGAATTACACCTAACTTATAGGTGTAATTCAAACCTTCTCACATATTTTGAAAACCAACACATTCATTTGAATGTGAAATTGATCTTTGAGGTCATAGTGGATCTGTAAACAAAAATCTATAACTTCCTAACAGGATCCACTTTCTCTTTGAATGCCCATTCCTTATGTATGCAACGTTGGGTTGGATTATAACTCATGTACCTTTCTCTGCCCAGCAGATTCATGCACAGTCAAATGAAATTTTTACTGGAAATTAATTAATTAAGACAGGGTCTCAGTATGTAAGCTCTGGCTGTCTGGGGACTCAACTGTGTACACCAGGCTGGCCTCAAGCTCACAGAAGTCTGATTGCCTCTGCCTTCTGAGTGCTGGGATTAAAGTCTCACACCACTGTGCCTGGGACTTTAAATCCTAGGGGCCAGGAAGTGGTAGCATATGCCTTTAATCCCAGCACTTAAGAGGCACAGGCAGGTGAGTTTAAGGCCAGCCTGCTCTACAGAGTGAGCTCTAGGACAGCTAAGGCTACACATAGAAACCCTATCTTGAAAAAAATGAAGAAGGGGCTGGCTGGAGTGTAAAGGCGCTTACTGCTAAGCTTGATAAGCAGGGCTCAATCCTTGGAACCCATACTTGTGTTGTGGTGCATGCATGTACACACGCATGCATGTATACACACTCACACACACACACTCACACACACACACACACAAACACACACACTCACACACACATACATTACACACTAAATAAATGAAGCAGAAAATAGGAAGGAAACTGTCATGGTTAGTGTTAATTATCAATTGATTCTGTAGTCACTTAGAAGTCAAGTCCCCAGATACACCTGTGGGGGGTTATCTAGATTAGGCTAGCTCCTTGGCAAGTTTGTGAGCAGTTACCTTGATTAGCTTTAACTGTGGTAGGAAGACCCAGGTAGCTTCATGGCTGGGGTTCTGGACTCCATAAAAAGGAAGTGTGATGTGCCCCAGTATCCGTTACCCTCTGCTTCTTCACTGAGAATGCAACGGTCCCCGCTGCTTTGATCTCCTGCGCCGTGACCTTCCTGCCCTGACAGACTATAACATTGAGTCAAACTAAGACATTTCTTCTTTAATTTGTTCTTCTCAAGTCTTTTTTAATCACAGCCACAGCTGTTGCTTAGTAACTAAAGTTACTAAGACAGGCTCACTGCCCACCACGGTGGTACCCGAATACAGCAGGTTAGTAGACTTCCCATGCAGATCTTCCATGACTCCTGTCCTGACATCTGGAGAGTCCCCAGCCTTTTGTCTAGTGTATGAAGCACTTAAGTGTCACACCAATATATCCTTCTTCCTTCAAGGCTTTCCCTCTCTTCCGACCTTCTCTTCCCCCGCATGTTCTTTTGCTGATGTTTGTCAATACAGATTTCAGTTTCTGCAACCACAGGACCTCAGCAGAAGCAGATGAATGAAAATGAAAAGGCTTTGCTTGAGATGGGAGAACTGGTCTATCAGTCCCTTGCCCCGGATCATACAGCTAGTTAGTGGCACAATATGCACCCAAAGGATCCTCCATCATTTCTTGTCTAGTGCCCTATATAGCAGCATAGTTCAAGATACGTCACTCGCTTGGAATCCTGTCCTGCAAACACTTGCTCTTACAACTTGTTTTCCTGTGTAATTTTGGGATGGGGAATTTGTCTCTTTCAGACTCAGTTCTCTCACTCGTAAAATGAGCACTTACACTGTGGGTCTACTGGACATTGCAATATAGTGTTTTGCTAGAGAGAAATAGATGCTAGCAACCCTTTCTTTTTATTATGTTCTGTTATTACATCTACAACACCTACTGGGTATTTAGGAGTATTGTTTTAAATTGCTTATGATTTTCAACACACTCAGAGAATACTGTAATTGTGTCAGCTGAGTTGTAACGTAGTCAAGAAAGTTTTATTTAGATGTCCAGTGTGCCTCATCAGTTATCAGGGAGGGTGCTCTTGGCTTGGTAGTGGATACATTTATTCTCTTTTCCTTATGAAAAAACAAGTCATTAAGAAGAATGTTATTTCCTTCCTTTTTTCTTACCAATGAAAAGGACATCAAAGTCCAGTGTTTGACAAGAGGGCCTGTTGGTTCCATTCAGGGGCACATTATGAATTGTTCATTTTCAGCGGGGGGAATAATTCATTACATTTTGTTTATGTAGCACCTCCTGAGGGGCTGTTTCTAAGTGGTTCACAAAAGTCTTGTTCTCACTGGGACACACTTGTCCTCCAGGGTTCCCAGGGATGGAAGATCTTGTGTGCAAATAAAATAAACTCAGCCTGAAGGCCAGTAATTTAGATTAATAAAGAGCTATGTTTATATAACTGTGTTAACAGAATTCTACATGGCAAGTCAAATCCAATTTTCTCAGGCTATACAACCATTTCTAAACAGGACTTGGCCAAGAATGTCTAGTTTGTGAGTGCACAAAACAAAGAGCAAAGATTTTTTTTCATAGTCTTTAGACCCCCGAGATTCTATTTTTGTGGTTCTAGTTTCTCAGGAGATCACGGTACAATTGATGCAGCTTGAGTATGGTGATTCTGTATGTGCAGGAGTCTATTCATGTCCCTGGACACATCTGTGCTGTTTAGTTTTATGTCACCCTGATACAAGCTAGCGTCACTTGGGATCCTCCATTGAAAAAAAATGCCCCTAGTAGATTGCTTTGTGGTGAATTTTCTTGATTGGTGATTGACATGGGAGGGCCCAGTACCCTGCACCCTCCCTCCCATTTCTATACAAGAAAGCAGGCTGAGCTTGCCATGGGAAGCATGCCAGTACTTCTTCAAGCTTCTGCTTCAGTCTCTGCCTCCAGGCACCAGACATGACTTTCCTCAGTGATAGTCTTTAAAGTGTATCTGTAAATGAAATAAGCAGACTCTTTTCTCCCTATACTGCTTTTTTCCATGGTGTTTTATCATAAAAATAGAAACCCTAACTAAGTCAATATCCATTCATCCTCCTGTCTTCCCATCATCCGTCCATTCATGCACTCATTAAAAGATATTTCCTGGCCAGCATGGGACTGACCTAGGCCTTCTGCATATATGTTAAGGTCGTATAGCTTGGTCTTCTTGTGGGACACCTAACAGTAGGAGCAGGGACTGTCTCTGACGCTTTTACCTGCTTTTGGGACCCTTTTCCTCATACCGGTTGCTTTGTTCAGCCTTGATAAGAGGGGAGGAAACTAGTCTTATTGCAACTTGATATGCCATGTTTGGTTGATACACATGGGAGGCCTGTCCTTTTTTAAAGAGAAATTGAGGAGGAGTGGATGTAGAGGGGGCAGGTAGATAGATGGTGGGAGAGGGGCTGGGAGGATAAAGGGGAAACTGGTTGGAATGTAAAACAAGAACAACAACAACAACAACAACAACAACACAGCAGCAGCATCTCCTTGGCACATGACGACACTGGAATTCTAGATCTTTTGCTTTTGACTTCTCTAGTAAGAGAACTAAGCAAGGAGAAAAAAACAAAAAAGAAAGAAAGAAAGAAAGAAACAAACAAACAGAAAACAACCCAGAAGTTGAGAGAGTCCTCACTGAAAATGCCCAGGGAGTTTGTATGTTCATTCTCCCAATAAACATGTAAGCTGAGTGCCATTTGATTTTGTCTTCTTCTTGTGAAAGCACAGAGGTCTGGAACAGTTGTAGCTTTGGAGAGCTGTACAACTTGCTCAAAGGAACAGAAACACACATCTATGAGCTACGTAGTATGCACTAGGTATGGTTTGAGAGATTTTCATGTTCACAGTTTTACTGTACTGGGCACAACACTGAACAGAAATTTGTGTGTTTGCATGTATATATGTGTGTGTGTGTGTGTGTGTGTGTGTGTGTGTGTATATACATTTGATGCAAATAAATGAGAAACGAGGACACTGAGAAGTTATGGATTTGCTTACGTCATGGGTAGGAAGTGAAGCCTTTGGTCTTCCTATGGTCTCATGTTGTCTCCCCAGAGAACACACAGGGTCAACGCTGTCACCTACTGCTAACCCTGACTCAGTGAGAGGCATCCTGGCTTTCTTCCCCTTTTCTTTCAAAGTTTCAATGAGAAGGGTCAGAAAGGAAAACCACAGCAACGACATAAATAGCAGAGGAAGGACGAGGGTCGGAGAGGGGTCTTGGGAGTAAATGGTGGTTTGAAGATAACATTTTGGACCAGGGCTGGGAACCTGGGAAACACAGGCCTCCCAAAGACCGCCTTTTCCGTTGACATTTCTGGAATGGTTGTGGGCCAGCTTTTCTCTCCTCTCTCAGCCCTGTCTCAGCAATGGCAGAGTCTTGTCATCTTTTGATGGACTCTCTGGGAAACTGTTCTCTCTCTGTTGGCTCTGGCATTTGTTCTCATTATTTCCAGCCTTTTCTGGATGCACACTGCACTTGAGTGTGACTACCATCTCATTATAAGTGATCCCCAGATCTAGACCTCCAGCCTGTGTCTGCCCCTGGCACACCATCTGTCCCTCTCATGAAGGTGCCCAGTGTCACTATCTGAATCTCTCCAGCGAAGCCCCTCACCAAAGCAGTTGATTGTCTTATCTCATAGTCTCTCTTATTTCTGAGTGCATGAGTACCTAATATTCTATGTGCTAGTTTAAAAGCAGATAAATGAGGTTCTAACCCTCAGCTGACTCCCAGCCTATGATAGTGTGGTGTGGTGTGTGTGTGTGTGTGTGTGTGTGTGTGTGTGTGTGTGTTTGTAGGTTAGGCATTGAAGATAATGCCTTAATACTGTGGAATTTGGTGTTATGATAGAGGTGAAGTTGGGGTACTTGGAAGAAGTGTGAATGGGGATTGGCATGCTTCCCAAAGGAGACAGATCAACCACTTTTTCTTATATCCCCCTTAAACTCCAGCCTCCAACAAACCCTTCTTCATGCTCAAGGAACTCTTGCTACCCCTTTCTCCATGTAAATTTCATCATCTCTTATGTCCTCACGTTTCGATTCAAATACTACTTCTTTGAAGCCTACCCATGGCCTTCAGGTAAAACCATTTCCCCCTGCAGGTTTCTACTTGCAAAATGCTGATTTCTCCACATAGCTTAGCATCCCTTTGCTTACTGATTGTGGTGGGGAAAGCACAGTTACTGGAGTGGGTTGGTTCATGGTGGAAGGACTTACAGTAACAGCTTGTCCCATGGCACTGACTGGGATACCAAGACCTCAGGCTGAGATCAGGGTTGGGTGATAACTCTAGAGGCCTGCCTTTTGCAGTCTACCTCTACCAGCTAGGGCCCATGTTCTAAAGGTTTCATCACGTCTCCAGACCAGTGAAGGCCCAAGTGTGCAGACATGTCTGGGGAGATGTCTCACATTCAAATTCTAGCTCAGCAGTTCTCAACCTGTGGGTTATAATCCCCACAGGTGTCCCATATCAGATAACCTGCATATTAGAGATTTGCATTACAATTCATAACAGTAGCAAAGTTACCATTGTGAAGTAGCAACAGAAATGATTTTATGGTTTGGGGAGTGGGGTGTTCACCACAACACAAGGACATGAGGGACTGTATTAAAAGTTCTCAGGATTAGGAAGGTTGAGAACCACTGGGCGAACCCCACTGGTGCACTCTGATTGAACCATACATAATGTTACTTTATACTGTTCTACATTTATGCCATTTTTACTGTTGACATAAAGATGGAGGGTCTATAGCCAAGAGGTTATCAAAGCCACCTAGATGATGTGTGGAGAGCCGGAGTTTGTAAAGGGCTTCATCCTTCGTCCAATGCCCCAGTGTTTTCCGGACACTGTTCATTTTCATGTTTGTTAAAAGCTGAAACATGTATCCGGGTAAAGATCCAAACATTACGTCATCTAAAATCACTCAGTGACATTTCATTCCAAGTCTTCAAAACCCTTTGACTGTCCTAGGGAAGGGAATCTCAAGCCTACTAAACACAAGTGTGCTGTTCTATATTTTGCATGCTTAAAGAAACAGATTTTTGAGGAACAAGGCTGAGTCTTCAGCTGTCTCTGATAGGACAGTGTGTTGGTTTGGATGACACTAATCCGCTAGTGTCCAGGGGCTGTCAGCTCCCCCACAGGCTCTATCTGTCTGTAGCCACCATCAATAAAGCCCTTTAAGCAAATCTGTACATTTGGGGGCAGGCTGGCGAGGCACGTGCCATGGAGCACCCCTGTCCCAATAATCAAACTCTTGTAAGCTGCGCTGAATGAGAGTCTTTCTCTGGGGACCAGTATATGTTTGTTTGTTGGCACGGTCCTAATGACTTAAAGAAAATGCCGGAAACCAGTCCCGAACTCTTTTCTGAAAGGAACATTGGCCCTTTGTTCAAGCCATGCATTTGCAGAGCGGCTTCTGAGTTAAGTCCTTGGAATTCCTCATGGTTTATGTGTCTTTGTAAGCTCCCCGGTATTGAAGAAGCAAGGTCTTTCTTTTGCTTCCCCCGCCTCCCCAATGAATTCAACATTGTATTGAACACACCCTGACTCAATTTTGATAAAGCCAACAACTTACAAAGCCAACTTGGGTGGAAAAAAGTGGAAACATGAGTAGAATTTGATATTGTTGTAGGGTGTTTGGCTTTAAAAAGGTTAAGAATGTGGTTATTTAGTCTGCAGTTTCATTCCCAACAGTTTTTCTTACATTCTCTTTGTTCAGGAATAGTATCGTGTTTGTTACAGTAACTTCAATGCCACTGAAAAGTATAATGTTTAAAAAATATTTTTCATGGCACCTACACACAGTCTACATTTTGATTCTTTCCCCCAGTAAGCCCACTGGCCAAATTTGAGGGTGGCTTAGAAAAGTGGGGTTTATGGAGAGTGGTCTAACTCGAAAACCTGTCTCTCCCCTTATCTTTCTGAACCTCCTTCTCCCCCTGCACAAAGTGTGAATCATAAGGCAGTTTGTCCTGTGTGATTGTGGTGAGTATTCAGTAAGGTGTATTGCCAGCAGAATCCCAGTCCAGGTACTTCACAAACATTTGTTCCCTCTTTCCTCTGCCTTTAGTTCCCGGATAGATAAACACCCAGGATGGCTAAGAGGTAGACACATAAATTGGATTGTTTGTTAAGGCTGGTGTATAATAAGTCATCACACCTCACATGGCTTAGACAATTGACATTTCTAATTCTGCAGGCTGGAAATCTAAGACCAAGGCATTGACAAGGTTGCTGTTGCTGGTTTTGCATATATATATATATATGTGTGTGTGTGTGTGTGTGTGTGTGTATGATGTAGATGTATATACATATATATTTAAAATGTTTGTATGTGTTTATTTGTATGTGTATGCCTGCTTGTCTGTATATGTACCATGTGCCTGCAGGTGCCCATATTGGCCAGAAGAGAGTGTCAGAACCTCTGGAACTGGAGGTACAGTTGGTTACCTGTACCTGGAGGTACAGTTGTAGCTGAATGATACAGGTCCCGGGCACCCAACCTTAGTATTCTGCAAGAACAGCAATCACTCTTGACTGAGCCTCTTCTTTAGTCCCTGTGTCATCTTTTTATAAGTGGCCTGTTTGTGGCTTTAGATAATCCAATATCTTCCCTCTGGGTATGTCTTGAGTCCTTATTTTTTTTTTTTTTTACACTAGATATACTAGATTGAGGATCATCCTACTGATTCATTCTGGGGTCCTGAAATAAAGGACTTAGGCATATGAGTGTGGTTGGAGTAGGAGAAGGACACACATAGATCTTGGAGGATGCTAGTAGAAGCCTGAAAGAGTCTATACACCAAAAATCAATGTGCAGTACATAATCAATCACTCTCTTTTCTCTACACTTCTCAGTGGACGGCTTGCAAGGAGGTATTTAGCTCTTCCTCTGGTTTTGATTTGGCTTAAGTTGTATCCCCACTGATGAGACTGAAAGTCCCTTGAGACTATGTGATGGTGAATCTCAGTTGACAACTTGATCAGATCTAGAGTCACCAGGGAGATGGGCCTCTTCCTACGTGTGTGTGTGTGTGTGTGTGTGTGTGTGTGTGTGTGTGTGTTTTACTGATTACATCAATAGAAGTGTGAAGACCTACTCACTTGGTAGCATTGGTAGTGTCATACACCAGACCAACTGTTCCTGGGATTACAGTTCTGATATTGGAAAGTAAGAATAGGCTATAAATGCGGACATCTGCTGAGTATAAGAAACTCATAGATCTCAGTGTGCTGCTTAGTTTTCCATGTTTTCCATAGAACAGGGTTGTGGCAGAGATTGATGGAACCTAGAACTAAACATCCCCCTTCCATCCTTGTGGTATGAGCAGAGGTGGCTATCTGCTGGAATCTGTATCTTCCCAAGCCCATTGTATCTACAGGATTCATGGGTCATGTTCTTTAAAGTGAAGGGAACAAAGAATGGATGTGAATAATGTCACCTCTTGACCAATAGTGGTGGTGGTGGTGGTGGTGGTGGTGGTGGTGGTGTGTGGGTGTATGTTTGTCTGTAGGTTAGAGGACAACTGTGGGTATCATTCCTCGGGTGACTTTTCATTTCAGGTCTCTTAGTAACCCAGAAGTCACCAAGTAGGCCAGACTGATCAGCTAGTGAGCCTAGGAATCCATCTGTTTCTGATTCCCCAACTCTGGGATTATGGTACTCACTACCACTCCTGGCTCTTTCTTTCTTTCTTTCTTTCTTTCTTTCTTTCTTTCTTTCTTTCTTTCTTTCTTTCTTTCTCTCCTCCTTCCCTCTCTCTCTTTTTCTTTCTCTCTCTCTCTTAATTTACATTCTGAGGATTGAATAGACGTCTTTGTGTTTTCAAGGCAAGCATTTCATTAACCGAGCTGTCTCTCAGCCACAGGATCACACTTTTAAAGAAATAGCTTCTTTCAAAAGTCACTCCTTTCCTTAGTCTCTAGTTGAAGGCGAGAATGGATGGTAAAGGCCTAAGCACTGGTAAAACCACCAGACAGGAGAAGCATGGGCTCTTGAGCCACCATGTGGGGGAGAGCCACCATCATTTACTCTGATGTGAGATTCCACACTGCAGATGCTTGGGATCTGCTATTTGTAGCTGTTAGTGTTCTTTTAAGATACACAGACAGACTATTTCCTAAAAGGACCACAGCAGTCAAGTCGTACTAGCACATGGAGCTGACCATGAGCTGTGAGGTTGAGGAGGCAGCAGGCAGTGATGGGATCTGTCATGAGCTGGATGGTACCTGTCCTGCATAGGGAGGGGAGCTCCAGTCCCCTCCATCATTGCCTTATATATAGGGTCAGGATACTCAGCGCTCCAATTTTAAAATCCTTAATGGTTTAAACTTATGTGTCAAATAAAACACATCAATGTGATTGGTCCATCATGTGGACAGCATTCACCAATAACTGTCAACTAGGCCTCTCTTGTTCTCTCATCATCTCTAGTCTCTCTGCACATGAGGAAGCTGTGTGGGTTTCTGGAACATGGCACTCATCTTAGGGAGCATAAAGTTCTTATTATATGACTAATGGGAGTTGACGATAACTGCTTTGGGCCACCAGGGTGCTTGGTATGATAGTTACTCCTATACCACTGAGCCTTCTACCAGGACTCTGATTGATAGCAGCAGCTGCTACAGAGCCGATGCAAAGACTGGTACTATTCCCATAACCCTTGCTTTCTTTCATTTAATCATTCTGATACCCTATGTGGTGATGTTGGCAACTCCATATTGCCAGGGGAAAGCAGATTATAAGAATTGGCTTAATGAAATCACATGGCTCTTGAGACTTTCTACCTGTGCCTGGGGAAACATCCTGGGTCTGCTTTACATTGTACAGTGAGGGCCAAGTTGAACATTTTAGAAATGCTTAGATATTGAATGGCATGGTTTAAAGGGACAGGGTCTGTTCACCTTACCAAATCAGCATCATGACCAATTCCTTTTTCTTCTAGAAGATTATCAGATGCTCAGTGCTGGGTGGAAGGACTTGGGGCTGAAAAGGGAACACAGTCATTTCTCCCTATTTTCTTAGGTGACGATGAAGGTATAGCCCCTAGTGTCCAGGCTGGAGCGAGTACTTTATCTTCTCTGTGGCTTCATCATGAATTAAGTGTCTTTTCTAGGGGGCTCTGTGCATCCCTGAAGCTGTCTGTGGCTCTACATAAAGCAGTGCTATAATTTTGCAGCTAAATGGCCACATGAAAATCACTTGTCTGTTTGTATACTGTTTCCTCTACTGCAGAATGAGCCAGAAGAATACTTACTGGGAGGTAAAGGTGGTGTTGGAGGAGCCAGGGACGGCAGGGCTGCCAATATTAACCCAGTGGGGCCAGAGTTTCTAGAAGCATTTTGTAGGGGGACTTGAATGTGTGCCCACACGACTAGGAAAAAAAAAAAAAAAAGTCTTTACAGTTGGCCATCTGCCAGCTCGCCCATGAATCTTTCCCCGAGCTACCAGGCTGAGGATGTGGGTCCATTTCTGATGCCCAGAGGTCGGCTTTGCAAAGAAAAGCAGAACAACATTCTTTATTCACGGGCTGGCCGGCTGGCCTGCCAGCGCCCACGAGGGCTTTGGACTCAGAGAGCTATTGAAGGTAAGCCACAAAGACTCGCTCTCTCCCCTGCGGCCTGGAGTGAAGACAAGAGGCACCCAGCACAAGAAGAGGGTTGTTTGCATGAGCCGGCAGCCGGCAAATTCTGTCAAAGCAGCTGTAGGAGAGAAGTCATGAAAACACGCAGGAAAATCAAGCACCGTGGTGCGGGCAGGAGATAGAAGATAAGGAGGCCACAGAGGCACAGTGGGTCCTTCACTGGATGCTGGCAGCCACGCTCCTGCTATTGTCTAGAGCCCCAGAGCCTGGACGATGGGGGCATTCCTTATTTTGCTTCTTTGAAGCAAGGATTTGTGACAGAGGGAAAAGCATACGTGTTGTATGAATAGTAGTTATCAAATGAAAAACCTTTGGTGTTGAAAATACTGAAGTAGGGATTCAAATCGACCCTGTGTCCTCATGGCAAAGACAACAGTGTGGGGGTCCTTCCCTTGCTGCATCCCTGGCGTCCTTGGCATCATTATCCTTTGTACAAAATGGAAGTCAAGGCAGCTGTCACCATGTCGTGTGTCATGGCTTGGCCCTGGGTGATCCCTCACTGTCAGTATTCACTGAACACTTTCCACATTCACCTGGCAGCATAGCTAAGGGCATCTGGGAGTCAGCATATCCAAAAATGGTTCTTTGTACCTGTGATCCATGTGACCTGGAATTAGAAGTGTTTCTAGGTAAAGAATGAAAAGAGGCTATCCATGTCTTAGTCAGGGCTTTACTGCTGTTACGAGACATCATGACTACGGCAACTCTTATAGCAGAAAACATTTAATTGGGGCTGGCTCACAGGACAGGCTTAGCCCATTATTGCCATGGCAGGAAGCATGGTGGCTTGCAGGCAGACATGGTTCAGAAGAATAACTAAAAGTTCCTCTTCTGGATCCACAGACATTAGGAAAAGAATGCCACACTGGGCATAGATTGAACTCCTGAGACTACAAAGTCCACCCCCTAGTGACACCCCTCTTTCAACAAAGCTATACCTCCTAACAGTACTACTCCCTATTGTCTGACATTCAAACACATGAGTCTATGATGGCCATCTTTATTCAAACCATCACAGTGGTAGTAAAGAGAGAGGAAAGGGATCAGAGGCTCTTCTTGACTCTGTACCCATTATCTCACAGTTAATCACATACCTAACAGTCCATATCAAAGGACTGGGGACAGGGTGGCAGATGACAATTGCAAATGGAGAAAGGAGTGGCTGGTTTTCAGTAAAGTCAGTGGAGGTGATGCTGCTGTCTCTACCTTGGCCCTCCCTATGTTTCTGAGAGGATGCTGAGAAGGATTCTGATGGAGGTTCATGTGTATGGAGGTGATGGGAATGAAACCAGCTGAGTCCCACTGTTTTACTGCAAGCATTTTCTCCCTTCTTCATCTCTTCCTCCCTTTCTCCCTCTCCACTTTTCTCCAGTGTTACCTAGGCTACCCTCTGCCTCCTGCCCTCGAGTGATCTCCTGTTTCAGCCTCTAAAGTAGCTGGTCTGAGGCATAAGCCATCTCACCCAGAATAGTAGTTAACTGAGGTGTGTGATATACCTATCACTGTAAACCTAGGCAATGCCTGTTGACTGGAAAGAAAACGACTTGGCTTGGGCAGTCTGAAGCCAGAGACTTCTTGGGATGCTTGGGAGTAGGAGGGAATGAGGTATAACAGCTGGCAACCACCACCACCACCACCACCACCACCACCACCACCACCACCACCACCACCATATTGGATGATTCTTGCTTCCAGTCCATGGAGAGTTCACAGTTTTCTGAGCATGCTTTTGGAGCAGAGGTGATGGAACAGGTTGGCCAGGCTGGTTTGGAACTCACAATGTCCTTCCCCCCCCCCCCTATTATTTCAAAACATTTTTCCCTATAAAAAATGAACCTTGCAATCTCAGCCTCTAGATTGACTTGGATATTCTTTGACTTTAGTGGTTAAAAAAAAAGAGGTAGGAAAGGCAAGAGTGAGGAAGGCAGCTTCGCATGCGTGGCAGCATGTGGTTCCATGTGGGAGGGGCCTAGGAGGGGTAGTGAGGGATGCCTGGAGAATCAATAAATCAGAATCCTTTCTTCTCTCTTTTCCTTATGCTATACTTGATACAAGTGAAATTGAACAATTTCTGGCTATTGTGAATATCGCTGAAATGAGCTTGATTGACTAAGTATTTTAGTAGTAGGATGTAGATACTTTGGGGTAGATACCTGAGAGTGGTATAGCTGGCTGTGGTAGAGCTATTTCTAGCTTTCTGAGGCCCTCCTATGTTTATTTCCACAGTGGCTGCATCAGTTTTCACTCCTACCAGCAGTGAGTAAATGTTCCTCTTTCCCCACGGCCACCCTGGAATTTGTCATTGTCTTTCTTTTAAACCATAGCCATTCTGACTGGGATAAGATAAAATCTCAAAGTGGTTTTAATTGGCATTTCCCTGATGGCTAAGGATGTTGAACATTTGTTTGACTATTTCTCAGCCACTTATATTTCTTTTGGGAACTCTCTGTTAACTTCCATGCGCCATCTTTAAACTGAGTTGTTTTCTTGATGTTTAGTTTTTTTTTTTTTTTAGTTCTTTGTATATGCAGATGTTTAGCAGGGAAGATTTTTGTGATTCTGTAGGAAGAGATTTCCTAATTCTTCATGCTAAGCTTTTAAGTTTCATGATATCCCATGTGTCAATTGTTGGTCTTAATGCCTGAACCAGTGGGCCCTGTTAAGACAGTCTTCCTGTGTCTGTCCATAAGTTCAAGTATATTTCCTACTTTTTCCTCTATTGGCTTTAAAGGAATAGGCCTTATGCTGAGGTCATTGATCCCTTTGAGTCAGGTTTTTTTTTTTTCCTTTCTTAGTGAGAGAAAGGGTGTGGCTCCTGTTAAGTTTAACATGCTGTAGTGGATGGTCACATACATAAGAGTATAGAGGCAGTACTGGTAGAACTCAATGGACCTAAGTAAAAACATGACTCAAATATAATCATAATACAACATGTGAAATTCTTAAAGAATTAATAAAAACCTTAACGTCCCTCAGAATATAAGAGGATATCAAAAATGGAAAAAAAAATTGGTTTTGAACTGTGTGTTTGTGGCAGGCATGCTTTTCAGAAGGGGCCTGTTGAACCTGTGTTCTGACGGTCAACTTATACACCTCTGTTCTCCGTAGGATGGATTGACTTGTGATAAATTCAATGCTATAAAATGATGGGATTGCTCTTCTGAAGTTGAGTTATATAAAGACTGTGGCCTTCTGCCTTCAGTGCTCTTTCTTGATGTCTGGGCAGCTTTCTAGCCCCTTCCCAGGTGGAGCTCTGTTCCCAGTTTGTCACGAAGGTAAAGGGACAGAGGGTGTCACTGGTAAATGAGAGGTACCCCAGATGAGAACCAACAGCACATCATCTCATTGAGAATCTTTCCTCCTGGTGATTGTGGTCTAGTTGTCAACTGACTGCATAGACAAGCACCATGCAGCACCATGCACATGTACCTATTAAAATAGATTAAATGTATCTTTCAAGGGAAAAGACCTAGCTATGTCTTTAAAAAAATTAGCACCATTGCCTTGAACAAAATTATGGGTTTCAGATTAAAAAATGCATATATATACTTTGATACAGCAACCATTTCTGCTCATTGTCCATGGAATTCTATATTCTCCTTCTGGTCCTTTTCATTTTCAGTAATAGTCACTATTCTATTTTCAAGGCAACTTTACTATTTTCTGTAAATTCCACAGGTGAGATCATTCACATAATGCTTATTTTCCCAAGTCTGTATCATTTTGCTTAACATGATGCTTCCAGCCATTTTCCTGTGAAGGACACGATTTTACTCTTCTTAAAAGATGACTGAAGCGCTGAAGGGGGTCAAGCGATAGCCTCAGATGATCTGGCTCATGCCCTACAATGTTCACTGAAGCGCTAACCATCAATCAACCTTGTAGAACTTGATGCAGGTGATGTTTTCCCTGGTCATTTTAGTTTACAAATATTCTTTTGAGCGTTTTGAATGTATTTCTGGGAGTGGTATAGCTGGATTATATGGCAGTTTCTATTTTTAGTTGAAGAGTCTCCATACTGATTTCCATAATGGCTATACTTCCATTCTCAGCAACAGTGGATAGGGGTTCTCTCTTCTCCACATCCCCACCAGAATTTGTGGGCTTTCTTTTCTTTTTAATTGGTTATTTTATTTGTTTTCATTTCTAGTATTATCCCACTTCCTAGTTTCCCCTCTACAAACCCCCATCCCTTCCCTATCCCCTGCCTCTATGAGGGTGCTCCCAGCCCTACCTACCCACTCCTGCCTCAGCAGCCTCGAATTCCCCTATTCTGGGTCATCGAACCTCCACAGGACCATCGAGATCCCCCTCCCAGTGATGCCTGCTAAGGCAATCCTCTGCTACATATCCAGCTAGAGCCATGGGTTCCCCCATGTGTACTCTTTGGTTGGTGGTTTAGTCCCTGGGAGCTTTGGGGTGTGTGTGTCAGGCTTTGTTTTCTTGGTGACCAACCTGACAGGAGTGAGATGGAATCTCAGTGTACTGTAGTTTTCACTTCCTCGATGATTAAACCTGCTGAACATTTGCTTGTGAACGTATTGGCCATTTGTACTTCTTCTGGGAAGTATAGTTCAATTAAAGTGCCCACTAATTGATTAAGTTGTTTATTTACACTTTACAGTTTTTGAATTCTTCATGTATCCTGGATAGTCATTTTCTGCTGGAGGAATAGCTGGCAAAGATTCCTACTTTGCAGACTCTCTCTTCATCCTTTTATTTGTTTCCTTCATTGTACCTTTTAATTTAATGCCATCCCATTTGTCAGTTCTTGGTAGTATTTCCTGTTCTATTCAGAGAATCATTGCCTGTCCCACTATCTTGAAGAATTTCTTCTATGTTTTTGCATAGTATTTTTTTAAAGTTTAGAGGATCTATCTACTTTAGTTATCATAACCCTAGGATAACAATTGATGAGGCTTGGAATCCAGACTGAAATAAAAATCTTAGCTGTAAATCAAGAAATGTTAACTTCTGCAGGGGTGTGGGGAAAGACTCATTTTAAGGCTGAAATTGCACTCTGCATGTTACGTTCTATATTTTCTGTAATGCTTACTACAAAGGTCTTACTACCTACATTTAATACAGAATGAAACAATTTCAAAGCTGCCCAGGGACTCAGAACACCAGGTATTTCAACCATGATTTAAGCCTCATTTCCTCCAATCAGAAGTCCTCCTTTGCCACACTGCTTAGAGGCCCATTAGGAAGTGTTTATTTATTGTTTTTTTTTTTAAAGGCAATATCAAAACTTCATTGTTTCCACCCCAGTTCTTTCACTTGTATTTTTACACAGGTTTCTCTTCCCAACAGACTCTTGCTGTGTTCATCAGGGTGCCAGTGTGTAGGTAAAGGCAGGTGTGAGAGTGATTTCACTTCTCCATTCAGGAGATCCAGGAGAGCTACTTAGAGATTTCCTCTCCTCCCTGCTGAATGCTCTTTGAAAAATAAAGGATCGCAGCCTTATCCTGCCTCTCCCATTTTTGATCAGCATTGCATTCCTTTTGGATTAAGGGTGTCCGGTTTCCTTGGGAGGAACAAATATGGCCATTTGAGTGTGTAGAGCATAAGCCCATTCAGGAAACTCCTCAATGGGAGATCCATGGATGTGTTGTCACCTCATTGGGCTTTTTCACTCAGAGTCTTTCATCCACGCACACAGGTGAAACAAATGTGGGGATGAGGAAAGAGCTTTAGGAGCTTTAGAAGAGAGAATGAATGAAAGAAAGAAAGAAAGAAAGAAAGAAAGGAGGGAAGAAAGAAAGGAAAAGAAAAGAAAGGAAAGAAAAAACCAAAACCAAAAGAACCCATCTCTGAATTTGTTTGTTATACGGTTTAACAAATCACAGGACCAAAACCAAAGGAGCAAACACTGCTTTCCCTGATTAGCACTGAGGAATGTAAAACTGGACGGATATTAGGAGAATTTCCTAGTTTATTTAGCAATTCATTTTTTTTTTTCATTAACTTTGAATCAACATTCACTCACTGAGCCTGGATGGTCCAGAGATCTAAGATAGAACCAAACATGACTTGAGAAAAATATCAATGAAATGATGCCAAATAGAACCAAACATGACTTGAGAAAAATATCAATGAAATGATGCCAAACAATATTCTATTATACTAGAGATTGGTGCCCTGCCCAATTGTCAATTGTTTGAGCCACTCAATTGAACAAGATGTTCGAAATGAGACACTGTCTTTAAAATGAACATAACATGTATTTGATAGATCAATCAAAACATATCCATTTAACAAGAAATGCACATACAGTTTTTTTAAAGAATTTTAAAGTGCATACGTATATGTGGCCACGTAATCATCTGTTGACTTAAGGCCACATTTGCATCTATTGGTACTATCTTTCTTGTCAAAACAAACAGAGCAACACCCATGTCTCTAATGAATCATCTGTTTCTAGTTCTATTTTCTTTAAATGGATCAGCAGTTTAAAGGTAGTTTTGAAGCAATTTTGTTTCAGACTTCTTCTAACACCCCACCCATACTTTATAATTGTTTTGCCTACAATTAATTTGATAAAGAATTATTATAGCTAGTTGCCTTTAAGGTAAGTTTGAGCGAGGTACTAAATTTTCACTTTAATGTTACCCCTGGCAGTGTATGGAGGACCTGAAACCAGAGCCTGAATGGTTCAGAGATCTAAGATAGAACCAAACATGACTTGAAAAAAATATTAATAAAATGATGCCAAACAATATTCTGCTATACTAGAGATTGGTGCCCTGTCCAATTGTCATCAGAGAGGCTTCATCTAGAATTGATGGGAGCAGATACAGAGAACCACCGCCAAGCATTAGGTGGAGTTTAGGAATCCTGGTGAAGAGGGAAGGAAGGCTTGTAGGAGCCAGAGGGGTCAAGACACCAAAAGAAAACACACAGAATCAACAAATCTGGACTCTTAGGTGCTCACTGAGACTGAACCAACAATCAGGACTGCATGGGTCTAACCTAGGCCTCTGTATATATGTCACAGTTGTGTAGCTTGGTGTTTTGGTGGGGCTCCTAACAGAGGGAGTGGGGCCTATTTCTGATGCTTTTGCCTGCCTTTTGGGCCCTTGCCCTCCTACTGGGCTGCCTCATCCAACCAAAATATGACGGGAGGTGCCTAATCTTATTGCAACTTGATATGCCATGTTTGCTTGATATCCTTTGCGGGGGGGGGGGGGGCTACCCTTTTCTGAAGGGAAATGGAGGAGGGGTAGATGATGAGGGAGGAGGCAGGAAGTGGTGGTGGTAGTGGAGGGAGGGAGGGGATGTAATATATGAGAGAACGAATTAAAAAATTTAAGTAGTCATACACATGAATAGTGTCTATCACATTGAGACAGGGTCTCTCTCTATATCCCTGACTCTCTTAGAATTCATTATGTAGACCAGGCTTGCTTTAAACTCATGAAGATCCATGTTGCCTCTGCCTCCTGACTGCTGGGATTGAAGGCATGTCCTACCATGCTCAGGGAGCTCTAGCACTTTCAGAGAGTTGACTTCTGATGTAGACAATCTATCAGTGTAAAACTAGAGATCTGATTACAGTTTTCAAGGGTCACTTTGGATGCTAGAAAAATTTAAGTAGTATTAGATTAAGAGACTTTAACTTAATGGAACCTATGACCTGAATACCACTTAAGGTTAAAAAAAAATTCAATAGATACTAAGGAAAAAAAAAAATCAAGATGTGGAAACAGAAGATGGATATTTGGATGGATGTTCACTTTAACTTTCCTTACTTAAACGTGAGGATTAAGACAATGATAGGGCCCATCTGTGTAATGGGGTGCCATAGATGATGCAAAGTATATTGATTTTCTCTGTATGTACTATTTGAACATATGTTTATTCCAGTATGTACATATGTGTGTACAGAGGCCAGAGGAGGGCTTGTGTCCTGTTCTCTCATTCTCTATATAATTCCTTTGAAACTTCATCTCCCATCGAACCTGGAGCTAAGCTGCTAGTGAGCCTCTGTGATCCATAGGCTCTGATCCTGGTCCCTCCCCAAAGCTGGTGTTACAGGGATGTGGTCTGCCAAACCCAGGTTCTTGTGTGTGTGCTAGAAATTTGAACTCAGGTGTTCATGCTTGCATAGTAGACCCTCTTAGCTACTGAGTCATCTCTCCAGCCCAAAGGCATATCATTTTAATGAAGATATATTTATTTTATAGTATTTATAACAAAGTGTACTATAAAATACTTGGAGAAAGATCATACACACACACACACACACACACACACACATACACACGCTTACATGTAGAATCAGGGTGCTTAGTGCTTATCTGACTTGAAAGTAATAGCTTAATTTTGCTGGCACATTTATTTGGCCTTATTTATATTATCACGTTGTTTTTGGAGGAGAATATGTTTTAGTATGAGGTCATTAAGAAAATAACAAAAACAAATTGTTTTTTAGTTCCTAAAGGAGTCAGACAGCAAGATCAATTATAGTTCAAATGGAAGGAATTCAGTGGCCTTCAAGGAAGAAGTAGCCTCTTGGAAAATTAGTCTTAATAACAAGATGACCCTTGAATAGTGAGGATGGGGAAAGAGGAAGTAGCAGAAGGAGGAAATGCCTCTCAAGCACTTGCCCTAGAGTAATGACACTACTGATATCTTAATTCTAAGTGTGGCCAGCATGGGGTGGGTACCATCATCACCTCTCTTAGCAGAGCAGGGTGCCATGACTTTGGTAGGTTAGATGGCTCTGCATGTCAAAGCATGCATAAATCTGGAAGACAAAACCAGTTTACATACTGACAATTGCTGGCTTTCCCTGCTGGAAGAGTTCATGGCTTGCAGGCTGTCATTCATATGCTGAGACGTGGTTTATGTGTGGAATGACTGGAGTAGGAGTTTGTACGATAGTGACCTCTCCATCACTGTGGTCTGTTGGGTGTAGCCCTCGGAGGGCTCAGTAATTCCAATAGCATTAACCTCATAAAGTGCTTGGAGAGATTCAAATGAGACAATAGACTTCACAGGCCTTTGCAAACTATGAAATTATGTCAAGGAGTTTTTTTATAGTTGAAGATTTTGTCTTAGTGGATTTTTTTTTCAAGTCAGGTAAAATTGATTTTTGGAACTGCCAATGCTACTCCTGCAAGAAAGAGACATGGTCTAGAAATCTGTGCAGAGCAGCAGGGAAATACAGAGAATTTATTCATTTGATGTTTATTCACATCCAAGTGGAGAGAAGACAGTTGATGTGGGAACCAGCCGTTCAGGAGAGACTGTCAGTCTTGAGATTTGCATCTAAGTATAGTTGCTACCAAGCTACGTGCTGAGATGAGACAGTTGAAGTAGAGAGTGTTGAGGGAGAAAAAAAAAAAAGAGATGTAGGAATGAGCTCCAGGGATCTTCACCATTTGAAGTTACGCTGACAGTCTTCCATATTGAAGTACTAGACACGACTCAGGGGGCAAACAGCAAATGCACAACTATTTATTCAAGAAAACATTTTAAAACTCTATCAGAACTGGTGAGAGTCTGTGCTTACTGAAGCAAGGCCCACACACTCTCTCATCCCTGCTTTGCGAGGTGGATGACAACACAGTCTGACACCACCCAGAGTCAGTGTCTTCATTCCTCTTTGCTTTAAATTAATTAGAGAACAGTATTCCTCAGAGTGTAGGCATGGCTCAGGTTGGCATGGATATATGGAGTCAACAGTTCTCATTGGATCCTGGATATCTGTTGCTGAGGCCAAGGTAAGGGCAAGTGCTTCTAGAACTGGGGACTCCCTTCTCCCCAGCTCTTCTCTGTGGGGTGGAGCATCACCCTGGAAGCAGCATCACTTAGGAAGCATGGCTTTAATTTCCCCTTATTCCAACCCTGGGATACAGTTTGCATGGTAAGAGAGACAAGTGAAAGAGGGCATTGGCTGCTGCACGAGGTAAAAGAGATGTTCAGAGCATACAATGGCTCCCAAATTGGTACCCAATATTGGCTCAGAAATTTCAAACAGGGTCAAACTAGCCCATGCAACAGAGGATTCCATTCTCTGTCCAGGAGGGTTTATTGATGTTCTTAAACTTAAAAACAATCCACCATAATACAGTAAGTTAAAGTGAATTTAGTAATCAAAGTCACCAAGCAATATAGCTTAACAACCTGGGGCACTAGAAGCATTTGTTAATCTTCCCAGGCAAGTTGAACTTCGAGTTGCCATTCACTACCATTGCCCAGCACTGGAAGAATATTATATCACGATCACACACCACTTAGTGCGTTTATTAGTTAGTGCAAAGACATACTGAAATTCAACATACAAGGCTACTAAAAGTGTGTGTATAGATTCTGAATCATTATAAAGCAAAACAAAACTTTACCTCAAACATCTATATGCTGGGCACTGTCTATTCTTCCGTTGAAACAATACATGGATGAGCTCAAGCCCAAGGCCATCCTAAAAAATTAACTCAGAGTGGGTCAAAGCATACACTGTTGGAGATACAGATCTAAAACTCTGAGAAGAGAAGGCACTTAAGTCACAACTAGTGGCTAGTGAGTCAGCTTTGATGCTGTGAGCTGGGGCAGCAGAGGGAACATGAGAAAGCAGGCAGGTCTGTGTCTGAAGCCTATACTTCAGCCTGGAACTGGGAAAAAACACTGCTACTGCTGATCCTTGAGGACATCCTGGTGAGTGGAGCAAGCCAGCCTCAGAAGAACATATGACATGCCGTTAAATGTAAAGATAGGACCCAGAAGCAGTCCACATCATAAAGACAGAAAGTAGAAAGCAGTTTGTCAGGCAGCTAGTGAGAGAGAAAGAGTAATTATTGTTTAAGGCCACAGAGCTTGAGTTTGGTGAAATGAGGAGTCCTGAAGATCTAGTTGTGATGGTTGCAACGCAGTAGGATGCGTTTACTATCACTAAGCTGTGCGCTTAAGTGTAGTTAACACGACACCCTTTATATAATGTGTACTTTGCCATAATAAAAAAGCAGAGGAAACTTAGGCATTTTATACATTTCTGTGCTGCAAAGAACACTGCAGAAGTTTTCTTCTTCCATGTACTTTTATCTGGGCTACCGCCAGAAGGGTCCCATCCTCGTTCTGGGTGGATCTTCCTGTTTTAAATAACCTGATCATTTATTTCCTTTTAGGAGTGGTTAGGGGCTTGCTTTCAGTTGATTCCAGGTCTAGTCAACATGACAACAAAGGTTAGCCATCCACAGGCTAACTGATTAATGAGTTAATGGGCCATCACAAGAGTGACTCTGCTACCAAAGGCAATTTGGCTAAGGCCAGTGGTTCTCAGCCTTCCTAATCCTGTGGCCCTTTAATACAGTTCCTCATGATGTGGTGACGTCCAACCATAAATTATTTTTGTTGCTACTTCATAATTATGATTCATACTACTATGAGTCATAATGTAAATATCTTGACATGCAGAATCTCTGATATGCAATCTCCGTGAAAGAGTTGCTTGACACCCCCCAATCCGTCCTGTATTTTTTTTTTTTTTTTTCTGCCTGTGGCCCACTGGTCCTTTGCATTGTCTTGAGACTTCCAGCAAGAAAACAACCACTAGATGTTGCTTTTTAAACCTGGACCAGAACCATGAGCCAAAACCAATCTCCTTTTGTTACTCACCAAATGGGTAGAATTGTGTTATTAACAACAGAAAATTCACCAAAATGTGTATTGACTCATGAAACTAGTAAAGAATAAGTTTTAAAAACTGGGGTAGATGCTCTTTTGATTTTTTTTTTTTCAGAAGAAAGAGCAGATACTTGAGAGAAAGATGTGTGTGGGTTTTTTTTTTTTTTTTTTTGTCTAAATAATTTTGGCTTTCTCAGTTCAATAGTGTGTAAAATTGATGAATTCTTGGGAGAGATGGTCATTGTCTTCAGATGTCTACCCAGCTGAGAGCTCAGCAGGTTCCAATGGATAGTTTTAAACTGATGGCCACACAGAAGGTGGGTCACAAACAAAAAGGCATAGATATGGGAAAGGGCTGTGTTGGGAGGATGGGAGGGGTCAAGGGTGGGAGGTGGTGAGATGGGGATATATATATATCAAAGAAGAGATTTAGCAGTAAAGAAAAAAAGTATGTATTAGGTATCAACAGAGAAAATGTATACTCTACAGTGGGAGTTCAGGGTAAAGCCTGGGGATTTGAGACAGTTTCCTAGAAGAGGTAACACTTGAGACTGATGTTCAAAGTTCAGTGAGAGTTACTATCAAAGAAGTATGAAAAAGCATCTTGTGCCATGGTGTGAAATAGAGAGCATCCTGCCCTTTGCAGGAATTAAAGGAAGGTTGGTGTGGATTGCAGTCTTGCATGCAGAACTTATAGTCTGGTTTCAACCCAAAAGTAACATGAGACAATCAGGTTTTCTCAAGTAGAGAGATCAAACAAATGGCTCTCAGGGCTGTAGATGATGGACCAGCAGTGGGCTGAAGTGAATGGGGCAGAGTAAAGCTAGCTTTGTTTGGGGTTTTTGTAGGACATCCCTCAACTAGGTCAGTAGGCTACTCAATTAAGGAAAACAACCAAAGAGACTTTGAGACTTGGAGATTAGGAAGGAGGAGTGATGACTGGGTAGATTTGACAAGAATTAGAAGTTCAGGAGTATGGGCAAGTATAAGAGTAAGATGATTCTGTGATGTATCATACTGGAGATTTCAAGTGGACAATTGAATATAGGAGTTAGGAGATCAGGAGAGAGACTAGAGTTGGAAAGGTGGAGAAACCAGAATATAGGTGGCTGTTACAATGATGAGGGTAAGGGACTGGGAAGAACACTCAGCAGATAAAGCGCTTGCTATACAAGCATGGGGACCTGAGTTCAGACCCACAGCATCCCACAGAAAAGCAAGGAATGATGGTGTGCACCTGTAACCTTAGCACTGGGAAGGGTGAGGTACAGATGGAGCCCTGGAGCTCACTAGCCAGCCAGTCTAACTGGTTGGTAAGGCACTGGTAAAGAGACTCTGTTCTAAGAAGAATAAGGTGGAGAGCGAGAGAGGTGGGTATGTGCCATTGACCTCTGGTCTCCATTTGCATACACACATAAGCACCCACCCACACCCCACCACAAAATGAAATTAATCCTTGAGGGTAGATTATATTACCCAGGTATAGTGTCAGTGGGAAGAAGAAAAGCCAAAATACCTAATTCAAGTACTGAGAAAGTGAGTGGAGGGAAAGGAGCCTATGAATACAAATGAAAGGATCAATTAGCAAAACATAAAGATTAGAAGATGGAAAAGATATTCAACACGATCAGTGGACAGGCTACAGTCTGATGCTGTGGAGTCCGGTTCAAATGCGACTAGAAGATGGTCACTGTCTTGCTAGTGTTGTAGTCACTGGAGATTATGTTCAAACAGTCCATGGGGAGAGAGATATGGGGGAAAAAGGGAGATTGTAGTGTCTGGCCAGAGAATAGGAAGTGAGAAATGCAGCCAAGAAGTGAAGGATACACTTTCCCAGTATGCTCTAGAAGAAAAATAGAGTAGAAATAGGTGATTTTTGGAGGGACTGTTAGAATCTCAGTGGTTAACTTTTAATATAGAATGGACTTAATATTTATAGGCTCATGACAAAGAATCCATAGGGAATGGAAAATAAAATGCAGAGTCAAGAAACAGCAGAGATCTTGAAGATAGGTTGTGGAGGGTAGTCATGAAGATGGCACTCATTTCCAAGGGAGGCTGAAATGGCTGCCCAAGCATGCTCAGGTTTTAATCTCCAAAATCTATAAACCTATGGGCAAAAGGGGCATTGAAGATATGATTAAATTAAGGTTTTAAAAGACTGATAATATTTCTAGATTATAAGACCGAGCCTTAAATGTCATTGAAAGTTTCTTCAAGAAAGGAAGACAGGAGGAGACTTGGTGAGGAGACAGAAGGTAGATCAATGAAAGAAGAGCCTGAAGACATGTCACCATCAGCCAAGGAAAGCTAGAAATCACCAAAGACCAGAAGCAAGGTGTTGATTTTCTCCCAGGGGAGCACCCCTGCTGGTGCTGGTTGTTAGCTTCATAGGATTTATCTTGAATTGATTTATTTCAGAAATACATATTCTTTGTGTCTGTGTGGTTGCAGACGCATGTGCTATACACCAGTGTGGAAGTCTGGAGAGGTGTCCAAGCTCTCCACCCATTTTTGAGACAGGATCTCTTCCTGAACCTTTCTAGTCTGGAAGCCAACAGGTCTAAGGAATCCTCCTGTCTTTGCTGTCCTTGGAAGAGGAGGTGTGGGCAGGCTTGGGATGCCTACCCAACTTGTTTACACGGGCACATGGATCCAAACTCGGGTTCTCACAATTGCACAGCAACTGCTCTTAACTGTCAACCCATCTCTCACACCCCCTCATTTTGGATTTCTGATCATCAGGATTGTAGGAGAGTAATTTGTGCCCTTGTAAGCCACTAACTTCAGAGGAATTATTCATGGCAGCAGCAGAAATTAATACATCTTCTGACAGGGAGAGGGAGGATAGACGGAGCTAGTTAATTTGGGGTCTGGAAAGGCAAGAGTAAAACATGTATATTCGTAATGTTTTAGATTAAGAAGCTCAGGTGTGTCATAGGATGGATGGAGATAAAACAGAAGTAAACAGCAAAGGTCTTCCAAGCAAATAGTAGGGGCTGCTAAACTAGCAGAAGAAAGGATTGGACCCTGATTCTGATGCCTAAAGACAGAGGGCACTGAACAGAATGTCTACTAGCATTGGCGATTCTAGTTTGATTCTAGTTTACTTCACAGATCCGAGGGTTTCCTTAGAGATGCTCGCCACCCCCAATGATAAGGCCAAGAAGGGTGCTGTGAGTCTGACTCAGGTTTGAAGTTTCACCACATGATGGGAATAGGATAGTGACTCTCTGGACTCTTGTAGAATGAAGGATGGGCGGGCTTGTGGAGGAGGAGAGAGTGGCTCCTTCCAGGGATGCTGGGTAAGGCTTAATTGAAAGAGGAGAATGAATGTGGTGTGGAGAAGCCAAAGTGAGATTCTAGACTAGTGGTTCTCAACCTGTGGCTCACAGTCCCCTGGGCAAACATCTGTCTCCAAAAATATTTACATTATAATCCATAACAGTAGCAAAATTAAAGCTTATGAAATAGCAACAAAAATAATTTTATGATTAGGGGTCACTACAACATGAGGAGCTGTATTAAGAGGTCACAGCATCAGGAAGGTTGAGAACCACTGTTGTAGACAGAAAACAGAGTGTCTGATGGTGTGAACTGGCAGGGCCGAGTGAGCAGGCACAGCTGTGGGCTTCAGGGGCCGATACCTTGGGAGTTAGGCAGGAGACAGATAAGAGGCAGCTGAGATTTATAGCACATCCTGTGGTTCCAGGTAGTTACCTAGGGTTGGGCTTTGGCATGGGCAAGATGGAGTAAGGAATCCTGAACTCCAGGGTTCGGAGTGAAACAACGATGCTGATGCTGTTTGGCTGGAGGGATTTGATCGGTGGGACTCTTAAGTTTCCAACAGCCCACTATGGTGCCTGTGTGCCTTAGGGCTCCAGGTAGACTCACACAGCCCACTTGGGGATGTGGAACTCATGTTAGATCTTTGTCCACCGGGATCTCATCGCCAAATGCTTTAGGTGTCTCCGATCCCACGTGGCCCACATTCTTTGCTTCTGAGTAACTACAGAGTTCATCTGGACTATGCTAGGCCACGAGACCTTTTGCGTGGATTGCATGCTTACAGTAGAAGCAGCCTTGTCCACTTTGTCTACCTGGTGAATTTGCCTTTCTAAACCCAGCTCAGCTGCCATCAACTCCAGTAGGTTCAAATTCCCAGGTTCCTGCTTTCTAGGCAACTTTGCAGATTCCTTTGCAGACTCATGCTTGCAATCAGTATATAATTTCTGTCCACCATTTTTTCTCTTTCCACCCTAAGCATTGAGCTGTGTATTCCCAGCGCTGAGAAAACTCACAAACCAGGAAGAAACACAGAGAGACTTTTAAGACGAGGAACAGTTCTGAGTAGAGGGGTTATAAGAATAGAGCAGGAGCATGACTAGCTCCAAGCCCTTCTTGATATATTTACCCCCTTTCTAGAAGCAACTACCTAATGACCCATTGTCCACAGTAAGACAACAACAATATAACCAAACATGGCCTGGTTTGTTCTTCCCAAGGCCACCCCTATCTGATTGCTAGAAAATTTCAATTTCGAAGGGGATCGCCTCTGTCTTCTCACACTACCCACAGGCTAAACCTAACACTTATTTACTTGCTCATTGGTCTCTCTGTCAGGGGGCTATGTCTCCTTCTTCACTTTATCTCACTCTCCTGAATCCTGTCACCTGTTCTAGGCGTGAAAACCCGATGTTTGGAGTGGGGCCTAAACTCTCTGTTAACCTCGTGTCAAATCACATGGTTTCAGACAACCCAGAAGCCGTTTGAAATTACAGTTGGAATCCATGAAAAATGAATGACAGGAACAGCTGAGAACCCCCCCCCCCCACAGTCTTCAACTACTCTCCCCCCCCCCTTTTAAAATGCTGCCACCTCCTCAGGACAAAAATTGTTAGCTGGGTATTCAGAAACCTGAGCTTTGCACAAGAGTGAGGTGTTGACTTGGAGCATCCGGGGATGACAGCTGCTCCAAGGGCTGGGGTGGGCCTGGAGGCCCCAAGGCGATTTCTGCAGTCTCCAGAGAGCTGCTGTTGGAGGGTCCTTGGGGGCTACCCCCTTCTGTTTTGCACAATCTATCTTTAGAGAACTGCAAGTTCATTTCTCAGAAGGGCCTCAGGGCTGCGATGACTTCTAAACGGACAAACCACTTCCTGCAATCTTTAACTGAATTGAGGCTGGGGTGGGGGTGGGGGGCTCGGTGTGACCATTGGAGGGGGCCGCCATTCACACTTGTCCAACCCTCTTGTCTTTCCACAGACCCCTTCTAGCTTGGTCCCAAGAGAGATGGAGCCAAAAGTGGTCCCTGGAGTGGAACAAATGTGAGGTCACAGGTTATTCAAGCTTATGTCCAGGGGTTAACTATTCAGAGGGACTGGAAAAGGGGCAGATCCCTGTCGGGAAAGCCTCATGCCATCTAGATACTCCAGAAGCAATGAAAGGCAATGTGGGATAGTTTTTTTTTTTTTCTCCTGTGGACACCTCCCTCTTCCAACATGGTGTCAGGAAGCTGTTTCAGGAATTAGCACAAAGCCCATGGCTTTCTATCTCCTTGTGGTATTGATACCAAATGAGTTATCAGAATGAAGACCCCCCAGAGGAACCTTAAGCTTAAGGTTAAGGTTAAGGAACCTTAACCTTTGACTCTGCAGAAAGACAAATGCCAACATGAGGAGAACTGGGTTTATTCAAATGTTGTTTCTAACACTTTGTAATACAAGGATGTGACTGGGTGTCATTTCTCTGTGACACTATAACTGACTGACGACAGTAACCATCCTAGAAGGTGGCTGTGAACACTTTAAAATGTGATGGTCACATGATTCTTATTTCAGGGCTGGGCTGGGCTGGGTCAGATGCCAGGCATTAGTGCTGCATGTGCCTTATCTAGTGGTACTAGTACTAGGTTAACAAGACGTGAAGGTCATTGGGCCACCAAGCAAGACACTTCTGCCTTTCACCCAGGCTGCTCTATCTTATATGGTCCTGGCTGTCTGTTCCTCCAGGACACCCAGTTAAATGTGAGTTTCAGATAAAAACAAACATGTGTATACTATAACGAACACATCTGTCATGATACTGCATAGGACCTGCTTTTGCTGTGAAATTATTTTGGGTTATTTTAGATTCAAGGGCTGGTAAGATGGTTCAGTGGGTAAGAACCCTTGGTGCCAAGCCTGAAGACCAGAGTTCTAAACCTAATGAAATTTAAGTTCAACGAAGAAACCTCTCCCAGAGAAGATACTTCATATTGTGTACTCCATGGAAACAGGGTCAGCTGACACATTTCTTCTCTGTTCCGACACTATTTTTCTTAGGAGAGTTAATACTCATTTCTAAGCCTCTAAGCCTCAATATTGTCATTTTGACAAAAGATGCACAACAGTTCTTTCCCTGAGTGACATCTAGGAACTCAACAATGACTTGGTTTGGGTTAGTTAGAAGTTCACATCAGCAGTTTTGGTTAGCACAGGCCACTCCTTCATAGTCACTGGCAGAGCTGGAAGGATTGGTGAGACACGGCCCTTGCTTCGATCTGTATCATCCTTGGGGTTGTTCAACCACTGATAGATGGCTGATAACGAGTGTGTTCTGTGGAACTATGGAGTGCATAGGCTCAGAGGAGAGCCTGACAGGCTATGCAGAAGGAGGTTCAGGGGCTCTGAAGAAGGGTGCTTTAGCTGGGTCTTGAAAAAGAAATATAGTTAAATGTCCTCATATTTTCTGTGATCTTAATCTCGCTTCCCCTTATATAGTCAAGTTTATTTTTTTTTTAAACTATGCCACCGTTTGCCAACTCCAGCTTAATAAACTCTGTGCCACTGTATTTGGTGTACTCATTTGAGCCCCTCTGTGCCATTATTCCTATTTTACAGAGATGGTTGAGTCACAGATGTCTCTGCCCAGGGAAGGAATATAGAAAGGGGTGACATAAGAATGAGACTGGGAGCGCTTAACCATCTTTGAGCTTACATAGACACTCAACTGTGCAGTCTAGAATGAAAGCTGTCACTGGGAAGAGCATAAAGGTTTTTTTTTTTTTTTTTTTTTTTTTTTTTTTTAAAGGATAAGCTGCAAATAAGAAAGCATCTGGGAGCTGTCTGGGAGGCCTGAGTTGTGCAGAGTGCCTTCCTGCAGCACCGGGAGGTGGAGGCAGGCATCGGTGGCCTTTCTTGGGTAATGAAGGGTTATCTGATCGCATTGGTTATTTGATCACAAAGCTTTCTGATGTTTCACTTTAAGCCAGGGCCTTGGAAATGCAGAGAATAGACCCAATTGCAAGCCGGATGGTTCCTGTGCATCTAATGCCAATGGTAAAAAGGCTAGAATTGTATTTCAAGGGCATTCCCACATGCAGTTCAAAATAAGGGTTGTCAGCTGACAAGTGGAGGGGCTACTGCCCAGAAAACTCCCAGGGTTTCCAGAGACAGGTGCTTGACATCCATCTGGATGGCTGCTAATGTAATGATCATGGGTTTTTGTCTGTGTCTTATCCTCATGTTCCCTCCGCTTTGCACATGTGCATGTGTTATAGTTCCAAACCCCACATACAACATCAGTGTCTGAAACATCCACATACAACTTGGAGAAATAGATTTTTGACCTTAGGAGCACAAGATAATCATATTCTAAGAGTAATGCATATACTTGCTCACTAGTATTTTAGGTGAATCTATTTACTTACTCTCCCATTTATTAGCTCCTGGATTGGTTCATTCAATGAACATCAGACCCACTCTGTGCTAAGGGCTAGAGAGTGGGAGATAGGGAATGGGTGGAGTACTACAATTAGGTTTTTAAAGGTTTACATTTATTGTGTGTGTGTGTGTGTGTGTGTGTGTGCATGTGTTTGTGTGCATGTGTGTACATGTCTATATGTGTCTGTGTGCATGTGAGTATAGAGATAGAAGAGCTATTGTATCCCGTAGAGATGATGTTACAGGAAGCAGTTGTGAACCACCTGACCTGGGTACTTAGAACTGAACTCATGTCACCCTCAAGAACAGTAACTGCTCTCAATCACTGTTCCAGCTCTCCAGTGTCTTCAGTAAATAGTATTAAAACCATGTCAGTATGAACAGGGATGTGAAAAACCGGAGACAGTGCCTGCATTTGGAGTTGGGCTCTGACTTACCAGCTTTGTGTTCTTAGAAGTTCATGTAACCTGTTGAACATCAGTTTCCTCTCTTGGGAGCTATGGATAATGACAAGTGTCTTTCCAGGTTTCTATGACAAGCTGTGATTGGTTGCATGTAACATTGCACACACTTTACTGATGATACTTTTGACCCTGACCCTGAGACATATGCTATCTTGCTTAAGCTCACAATGTAAGTGAACAGTAGACTTGAGGTTGAATCTTGACGTTCAAATTGCAAGAATGATGCTTTCTCTATTTCTTCCAAATTCACTTTTAAAACTGAACTGATCAATGCAGTTCCTTTCCTAAGATACTCTGCAGTACGTTCCCTTGTTCGAGTAACAGTATCTGATAGCTTTAGACTCTCTGGAGTTGGCATATGCTAAACTTTCATGAGGTCCAAACCCACCACAACAGAATTACCTTTTCTTCCAAGTTGCACTCAGCTATCACAGAGCAGAGTCCATGCAAACTGCCTGCCAACAATTTGATATTGAACAGTCTTGATTTGAGAAACATGTGGGGGCTGAAGGCACCCACCATCTTTCTCCTGTGGTATGCCAGCTCTTGAATGTCTTTGGTCTTCCTGACTTTTCTTTTTCTCCCAGCAATTCACTCTTTGAAACTATACATTCTTGATGTTGAAGGAATGACAAGTTCAGTCATCATCTGCCCCAGAAAGATGACCCTTAGATAGACGACCTCTGGAAGATTAGGGAAATAGGTGGCTCTCATTGTGGACTCAGACTGTTAGACAAGAAAACCCATTGTCCCCCACCCACCCCAAAGCCCCTCTTTGAGAAGAGCGGCGTGTGTATTCACAGGTTCTCACATTGATTCCTGTGGGACCATAACACTCCCAGTTGGTGTACACGTAACACTGCTACTTCCTTGGACTGACAGGCACTTCTTTTCCATTTTCTGGTCTAATTCTCTGGTTGATATTTGGGTCCATCTTTCTATGATCCTCTCAACTGTTCAAAGGACACAAAGTCCCATTTTGGTAGTTGAACCAGGCCGACTTGGGAAAAACAAAATCTGTCTCCATTTATCAATTGTCATTTGAGGGTCCAGCTGAAAGAACACAAATGTGAAGAAACAGTATTTGATTGTATATTCAACAGACAAATACACACTTGTATGTCAACACTGTGGGTAAGGCTGAGGAGACTTTTACAGTTTCTCTGAGGAAACCATCATTCCATTGGTAGTAATGCTTCCAGGGTTTTATACCTAAGTCTTCATAGTCACTGCTCCTTGAACCAGCAGCTCTTTTATTTCACTGGATTTCTGTTTCCCACTTGAGAACCTAGAACTTTTGCTGTAGAATCTATGCTCTTTATGATCCAGAAGTTTTTATTCAGATACGATAGTCATTTCTATCCTGGTACATGTTAGCAAGAGAAGAGGAAGGTTGTTATTCCACGGGAGAAAAGGACGGCATTAATGGATGGATAGACTTACAAAGACACACATCACTGGATTGCTTCCATACCTGGTTCTCACTCCCCAGTTCTGTCCACCAGGAGATACAGTGCATAGCTTATGTTATGTGTGCAAGGGGATTTAGAAGAGATCCTTTGGGGATGTTGTATTTTAAAGATTGAGCCACTTTAAAAAAGAGTCTTTCTGATCTTAAGTAAGCAACTTTATACACCATCTTACATGGCTGCTTTTAAATTGTCTGTTAGAGGGTACAGTGGTAGCAGTTCTGCCAGGCTATTGAGACTGTTCAAGGGATGAAGCGAGGTAATGCAGGTGAAGTCTTAAGTACTGTGGCATAGTGTTTGAAAATGTGTGCTCTGGGAGCAGAAGGCTTGATTTCAAACTGTTTAGGGTAAATCAAACAATTCCAAATCTTGGCAGAAGGAGGCACTCTTGCACTTTCTTTAAATTGTCCTAATCAGCTAACAGGCGGAAACAACTTTTTGTCTCCATTTTCTCATTTAGTTCCTGGGTTCTTTTGGGTGTGGAGGACAACGTTGTATCTATTCACTGAGATGGTCCAGCCCATGAATTTTCAAAATGGCGGGAGTCTGATCTAGACTGATTTTTTTTATCTGTGTTTTGTGTGGGACAGATAGGTGCTGACCACATGACCAAAATTTCACAAGAGTCCAAGTAAACAAAGGGTTTGACAGTTTCGGGGGGGTGGGGGTGGGGGGGCAAACTGACTTCTGGCTCACTCATGATCGACAAGTGGTAGCAGGATGGAGATATTCTGCTGTCCTGTCAGGAATGGGGATGAGATGTGGAATGTGGGTCCTAGGAGATACATCTTAAAAGCCCTAGCTAGTGTGGATGGGTAGTTATAGGAAGGCATCAGTGAGTAAGTGGATACCTGTAACATCAACTCCATCTTCTCATGGGCACTGGAAGCCTTGAAGAGAAATGAGAAAGGTATGAGACACATATGACACGTGAGTTTGCAGACACTCAGCCCAGGACATTCCCTCTGGTGTGCTTGGTGCTGGTCCTTGATGTGTTTAAGTGTGTGTGTGTCAGAGTGGGGGCTGGGGTTTCTACACCATACCCCTTTTGTTAATGCTGACAATATAAAATGGAGAGGATAGTATAAGTAATTTTCCCAATGCAATGACCAAGTTTGATTGAATGTATATCATATACGTATATGTCATATATGATATATTATATGATATATTATATAAAATACATTTCAAACATAATGCCAAACACAAACATTATATATACATATATGTATATATATACATATATATACACACACATACATATAAACATTTGAATTAAATTATATATATATATACATATATATATATATATATATATATATATATATATATTCAATTCTTGGGTTGCAACCAATTAAACCATTAAAACTAAGTAAAATTGTTCCTTTAATCTGTGAACTTCATGTGAGTTTTACTAATGTCCCAGTCCCTTGTTACACGGCAAAATGAGGAGTTGAGTCCCACATTGAACTTGTCTATCATTAGCCTCCTGAAGCCCAGGAAAGCTTCCTGTCCTTTGTGATAAGGACACATGGACTATATTGGAAGGACACAGACTGAAGTATGTTATAGACTCTTCCTCAAGCCAAATCTCCCCAGTGTCTCCGTGTGGTCAGGTTCAGCTCCTGGATTCTAGCCCCAGCATCATGGAAGGGCTGCTATGGCTTCTCAGGCATTACAGTGGATGCACATAATGCCAGCCTCCCTCATTACTGGTGATGTGAGCTATTTGCTTAAGGTAGTTTCTGCCACGCTTCTCTGCTGCAAAGGTTCTGAATTTCCCTCCGTGGCCAATGTGTAGCCTATTGGAAGACTCTTCCCAAGGCTGACCTGTGCCTCCCTTCACACCTCAGGATGTTGTTTTTCTCATCTTGGTGGTTCTTATCTGCATTGATGATAGTGAACAGTCCAGCAACTGCTCCTGTGTCTTTCCTTCTTCGCACTCTTGTTCTGAGTTGTACATGGCAAGGAAAATGTTTCCTTCTTCCATTTTTCTCACTGGAAAAAGTCCTCTTTATAATGGTTCACATCCTTGGGCACATATGATATGAGCTGGTGGTCAGGCCTTAAAAATCATACTTTTTAGTCTTACAGACTAGTAGAATTTTTCACATTTGTGTAGTCTACCAGATAACATGAAAGTATTATGCCCTCCTATTGCAAACAAGGAAACTGAGGCTCAGAAAATGTACCTCCTCACCATACATGCTCCCTCAAAATAGTTAGAATTTGATTTTGTGAGCTCCCTCTGGGCACAGCAGGTAAGTAAGTTGCATTTAGATCTTCTAAACACTTAGCCTCATAGATGCCAAGATCTGTCCTTTTCTATGAATGAACGCACGGCTGAACAAACGAGGACAAAAGCAGCTTGATCTGATGAATTGCCCCCTTACTTCCTTCTGGGTCCAGGGAGCCCTATTCATCTCCCATCATTGCAAAGTCTAATGCTGGAGCTTCCCCTGGGAAAGGGAAAGGTACTTATTATGTACTGAGATGGAGAACCCTGCTGAGGAGGGAGGAGATGTGAAAATGACTGAACATCCTGGATGTTCGTGCATCCTAAAGGACAATGGGGGCATCTGCCAAGTGGGTAGAGAACAGAGGATGCTACTCCCATGTCCCAAGGACAGGTCTGTGTGATAGACAGTAGATCCACCCATTGCTCTCTAGTTTGATATCTGAGTGCCACTGGTTGGACTGGACAGGAGGTTTCCTATAGATTCTCACAGAACCCATATGGGATGTTGGACTTTCCCTCAAACTCTGGCGGGGCTCAGGGTCTGACCTCTGTCCAGATTCCTGGTTGAGAAATGGAGTGAACGATGATCAGACAGTGAGCTATTGCCAGGCACCTGAACCCAGGATGCTCTGGAGGTTCACTATCCATCAGGCTGTGCTAATAGGAGGAGCTCCCCTGGGCTAAAGCCATTTGCATCCGACTTGCAGTTCTGGGCTATACTTCTCTGCAAGTGACTATGATACAGTTGAGTACAACCCACTTGGACTTGTACATGTGGGACACAGGTTGATTTCAGAACCGGCCTATCTCTAAATAGCTTTCTTTCTCTAGAATGAAATGGGCCAATGCCTTTTGCTGGTCGAGGGTCAAGAATATTTTTTTCCAACCCTGTGGTCTTGTTTTCATTTGTTTGCAATTCGGGGTGAGAGACGCAGCAGCTTTCTTGGTGGCTTTCCTGTTTGTGTGCTCATCTTATCTTCCCTGTCACTTGCAGACTCTTAGAACAAGATCCCTCCTCTTTCAGAAGCTGATGGGTCTTGCTCGAAATGAACGGACAGCCTTTGAAGAATTCCCCTTGCATAGTGCTCCGTGTCTGTTTTTAAAAGAGGAATTTCACCCCATAAGGCAGTGTGGGTGGCCTGGGCAGAGAGCTGGAGTGTCTGATCATAACCACCGACCTAGAGGGGCTGTATTTGGAGGGCATAGAATGCACCCTTCTAGTGGTCTTTGGAATCTGTCTCTTTGGTCACAAGAAAAATAGAGGAAAGGAAACGGGAACAGTTTAACATAAAACCATTCATTTCCCAGGACAAGCCCCTCAAGATCTAATACTGAAGTCTTTCTGAGTCTGTAGAGTGATTCCTGCTGTGTTTTCTCTTCTCCCCTATATATATCCTTGCAGACCATCGCAGGCATGCTGGATTAAACCTGTAGGTTGTCTAGATATACGCAGAAGCGTCAGGGGTCTCCAGTGTGGACGATTGTTAATCGCGTGTGGAAGTTCTCTGCTCCCTCTCCAGAGTGGGCTCTAGGATGAACGATGGCTATCCATTCTGCTTAGAGAATACCAATGGCTACTGATTTACATAGTCAAAAAGGCCAAGTCTTCATAGTCCCTCGTGAAACCACACCCCAAGTACACATTATCTTGGTGTTTTCTTGTGCTCACAGTATTTTTTACCTGGCACACAGAGGCGGCTTCTGCATCCAGCCTGTACCAGCCCTTCATAGGTCATAGTCACCCACTCTATCCAGGCTCGGTGGAGCCTGACCCTGTACTCTGTCCAAAATGGCTACCTTGCTTCTTCCCCATCCCCTTTCAGTGCCTCTCACCCTGCCCTTCTCTGCCTTTTAAAATGTTTCTCTTAGCACCTTCTAATACTACATCAACTTATTTATTTCCATTTACTCTCTCTCTCTGTACTAAAATATAAATCCATTGGCACAGGGTTCTTTATTCTGTTTATCGAGGTTTTCCAAACACCTAGTAGGAAAGACAGTCTATAAACACTTGGTGAGTGAATGGATAGGTCCCATTTCCGGCCCTAAGAGCTACGAGTGGGGTGGGGGGTTGGTGGGCAGGAGCCCTGCAACTGAAGAGAGCCTTCTATGTCTCTGAGCAAGCCAGAAGCCCATTCACCTTTTCATGGGAAGCACCTCCGCCCCCCCCCCCCCCCAGGAGGTTATGCAAGTGTGAAGCTTTTCCTAATCAGTTGTACCCTAGACTGGTGAAGAAACCAGACTGGTCAGAATAATGTCTCCTACCTAAATGTCCCCAGCTTCCTGTTCTAGGAATGACCTGCCACAGCAGTCACAGAGAAACCAACGGAAAAACAAGTTTCCTCCAATCTTCCCCTGCACCTTGAGCATTGAGGTTTCTGAAGATTATGGTAGAGTTTATCCAAGCGAATTGTGACCGCTGCTGTGCCACGGCTCCTTCCCCTGACTGGTAGTGATGCAAAGCCAGGGCTGAAAGGAGGGCACTGGGGTATCCGGAGTGGGGGAACCTCAAAGAAAATGCATCTTGAGAAAACAGGAGTTGCCCTTGGAGATCCAGCTTGGCTGCTTCCTGAAAAGGAACCACACTGTGTGGGTCTCCTGTCCCCTGACTCCCCTTCTCCTTTCCAGCTCTCTTCCTCTACTCTCTGCAAGCCCCTTGGAAAAAAAAACAATTGTCTTGTTTCCAGACTGGGTACTGTTGCAAGGACATGGTCTTGGGGGCTTGGAGTTGAAGGCAGCCGTGCATGGGGACTCATCCTGCTGAGGTGCCCATGCCCCGCATCTGTCAGTCAAACAGTTGTGCGGGGGTGGGGTGTGGTGGTGGTGGGGCTTGTCTGCAGGGCAGAAGCTGGGAGGGCAGGATTCTGATGAAGGGAAAACTGGTGCTCTTGTTGTAGGTGGGCGCTGACTCTCCTTCATGCTCCCCAGCTGCCAGGAAGCAGCCATAGTCCAGTTAAATTGCAAAGCAGAGCCTGCCTTCACTTCGGGTTCTGCTTCTGTTTTTAAGTGTTCAGCAAGGTCTTGAGTTAGATTAGAACAGAATGTGTGGGTGTCCTCACGTAACTAAAGAGCTACGAGCATTGCAGCCATGGGTTTTTCTGTGCGTCCTTCTTTAAAAACACATTTCTTTCTCCTCCACGTCTGCCTCTTCATTATTATTATAGTTGTGTGTATGTATGTATGTGTTTGAGTGACTGTGTGTGTGACTGTGTGTGACTGTGTGAGTGTGTGTATGTGTGTGTGTGTGACTGTGTATGTGTAAGATACATGTGTATGTGTATGTGTAAGACAGTGATGGTGTATGAGTGTGCATGTGAGTGTATGAGTGAGTTTGTGTGACTATGTTTGTGTGAGTGTGTGTGTGTGTGTGTTTGAGTGACTTGTGTGTTTGTGAGTGACTCTGTGTGTGGCTGACTGTGTGTGTGTATGTTTTTGAGTGTGAGTGTGTGTGACTGTGTGTGTGTTTGAGTGTGAGTGTGTGTGAGTGACTGTGTATGGGAGTGTTTGACTGTGTGTATGGTGTATGAATATGCATGCAAGTGTGTATGACCATATTTGTGAGTATGCAAGTGAGTGTGTTAGTATGTATATGAGTGTGTGAGTGAGTGTGTATGTAGGCCAGGTGAAGTGGATTCTCTCCTTCTACCATATGAATGTTAAGGATAGAACTCAGGTCTACAGCCTTGGTGACAAGTGTCCTACCCACTGAACCATCTTAGTAGCTCCTGGATATTGTCCTTAATTTCTAAATACTAGTATGTGTTACAGTGCTTTAAAACACTTTAATTTTCATTCATTCATTCATTTATTCATTCATGCATTCATTCATACATCTATTTACTGTGTGCCACGATACACAGTATGGAAGTCAGAGGAAAACTTGCTGGAGTGATTTTCTTCTTCTACCACGTGGGCATTTGGGATTAAACTCAGGGCATCAAGACTTGGCCTCAGGCCTTTATTAGTTGAACCATCTTGCCAGCCTACATTGTGGTTCTTTAAACATATTATTTAAAATTGAATATTAGTTTCTTTTTCTTTAAAAAAAAGAGTATTGATCTTATTTTAATCATTTGTTTATTTATTTATTTATTATTTATTTGTTTATTTACACTTCAGGTTTTATTTCCCTCCAGGTCCACCCTGCAACTGTTCCACATTTCATACCTCTTCCCTGAACTTCTGTCTCCATTAGGATGTTCCCACCCCCTCCCCCAGACCTTTAAACTCCCTGGGGCCTCCAGTCTCTTGAGGGTTAGGTGCATCATCTCTGACTGAACCCAGACCTGTCAGTCCTCTGTTGTATATGTGTTGGGGGCATCATGTCAACTGGTGTATGCTGTCTGGTTGGTAGTCCAGTGTTTGAGAGATCTCGGGGGTCCAGGTTAACTGAGACTCCTGGTCCTCCTATAGGGTCACCCTTTTCCTCAGCTTCTTCCAGCTTTTCTCTAATTCAACCACAGGGGTCAGCAGCTTCTGTCCATTGGTTGGGTGCAAATGTCTGCATTTGACTCTTTCAGCTGCTTGTTGGGTCTTTTTGAGGGCAATCATGATGGGTCACTTTTGTGTGCTCCATAGCCTCAGTAATAGTGTCAGGCCTTGGGGCCATGAGCTGGATCCCACTTTGGGCCTTTTACTGAACCTTCTTTTCCTCAGGCTCCTCTCCATTTCCATCCCTGCAGTTCTTTCAGACAGGAACAATTCTGGGTCAGAGTTGTGATGGTGGGATGGCAACCCCATCCCTCACTTTGATGCCCTGTCTTTCTGCTGGAGGTGGGCTCTATAAGTTCTCTCTCCCCCCGACAGGACATTTCATCCAAGGTCCCTCCCTTTGAGTGCTGCGAGTTTCTCACCTCCCAGGTCTCTGGTACATTCTGGAGGGTCCCCTCCACCTCTTACCTCCTTAGGTTGCCTGTTTCCATCCTTTCTGCTAGCCCCAGGGCTTCAGTCCTTTTCTTCCCCAGTACCAGATCATGTTCCCCTCTCTACCCCCACAGTCCACTTTCCCTCCCAGGTCCCTCCTTCCCTTCCTCCTTGTGATTGCTTTCTTCTCCCTCCCAAGTGGGACTGAGGTGTCCTCACTTAGGCCCTTCAGCTTGTTAACCTTTTTGAGTTCTATGAACTGTATCTTGAGTATTCTGTATTTTTTTTTTGGGGGGGGGCTAATAGCCAGTTATTGTAAGTACATATCATGCATGTCCTTTTGGGTCTGAGTTACCTCACTCAGGATGATATTTTCTAGTTTCATCCATATGCCTTCAAAACTCAGGATGTCCTCATTCTTAATAGCAGAATAGTATTCCATTGTGTAGATGAGCTACATTTTCTGTATCCATTCTTCCATTCTGTATCCATGGGACATCTGGGTTGTTTACAGCTTCTGCCTATCACAAACAAGGCCACTATGAACGTAGTAGAACACGTGCCCCTGTGGCATGGTGGGGCATCTTTTGTGTATGTTGGTATTGCTGGGTCTTCAGGTAGATCTATTTCCAATTTTCTGAGAAACCTCTAGGTTGATTTCCAGAGTGGTTGTACCAGTTTGTAATCCCACCAACAATAGGGGAGTGTTCCTCTTTCTCCACATCCACACCAACATGTGTTGTCTTGAGGTTTTGACCTTAGCCATTCTGATTAGTGTAAGGTGAAATCTCAGGGTCGTTTTGAATTGCATTTCTCTGATCACTAAGGACTTTGAACATTTTTTTAGGTGCTTCTTAGCCATTCGAGATTCCTCTGTTGCAAATTCAAGGTTTCGTTCTATATCCCATTTTTAATGTTTATTTTATTTATTTATTTAATTGGATATTTTCTTTATTTACATTTCAATTGTTTTCCCCTTTCCAGGTCTTCCCTTTGGAAACCCCCTATTTCATTCCTCCTCTCCCTGCCTCTATGAGGGTGCTCCCCCACCCACCCACTCCTGTCTTCCTACCCTGGCGTTCCCCTACACTGGGGCATCAAACACCCTCAGGCCCAAGGGCTGCTCCTCCCACTGACATCCAACAAGGCCATCCTCTGCCACATACACATACACAGCCTGAGCCATGGTTTCCATGTGTACTCTTTGGTTGCTAAACCCCATTTTTTGAATGGGTTGTTTGGTTTTTTGGTGATTAGCTTCTTGAGTTTATTAAGGCCTTTTGCATTTTCAGTGATATTGGTCTATAGTGTTTGTGGTGTGTGTGTGTGCTTTTTAGGTTTTGGTCATGATAACTCCTCCTTATAAGTTTGAGAGTGTTTTTTCCATTTCAGTCTGTAATATAGATTAAGAAGCGTTGGTGTTACAGTTTTTCTTTAAAAGTTTGATCAAGTTGAGTAACAGAGACACCCAGTCCTTGGGTCTTTCAGAAGACATTTTGTTTGTTTGTTTTTACTATAAATCATACAACTTGTTTCTGTCAATTCAGGTTTTTATATCCTCTATTGTTAGTTTTGGTAGGTCATAAGTATGTAGAAATTTGACTATTTTGTCTAGCTAATTCCCTTTGTTAGGTATAGTTTTACAAAACAGTCCTCAGTTGTTACTTAATTCATGTAACATGTATTAACTTTTTACCTATTTCACTTTATTTCTTCCTTTCTTCCCCTCCCCTATTCTCTCTAAAGTTTTGTCCAATTTGATTAATTACCTTTTAAATAACAAACTGTCACATTCCTCACTTTACTCTTTGACTGCTGTCTTCTGTGGTTCATTTATTTTCTTATACTTGGTTTTGCTTTGATTTGTGCTTATTTTCTAATTTCTTGGGGTGCTCTGTTTGACCACCAATTTGAAATTCTTCTATTATTTTGATGTCCAATACTCTTTGGAGAATTAAAAAAAAAAATCAAAGCTGCAATTCTCTCCTCTCGGGGTGGCCATTAACAACAAATAATAGATGCTGATGGGTAAGTGGAGAAAAAAATTAGCTCTTGTATTCTTTTGGTGGGGAATATAAATTCATGCAGCTGCCCTAGAAAATAACATGAAAATCTTTCTAAACAAAATGAAACAGAACAAAATAAAACCCTAAAACTATAGCTCCCAATGATGGAGCTTTTCTACTCCCAGCTGTATATTCAAAGGAAATGATATCAACCTACAGAAGAAATACTACTATGACACAGAATTAGCCTTTGTGCTTTGATTCATGGATACAGAAAATATGGTGTACATAATACAATGGAATATTATTAAGTCACAAGGAACAGTAATATCCTATCACCTGCAGCAAAATGAAAGAGAATGGAGGACATAATGTTAAGAGAAACAAGACAGTTACAGAAGGACAAGTACCACTTGTTCTCTTGAAACTAAAACAAAGAGTCAACATTTGAGTTAATGAGCAAATTTGGGAGTCAGAAAATGGATTGGGGGGGTACAGAAGGACTGATGAGTATTACCTATATGCAGTGTAGGCAAGTATAGAAACACCACACTGTGAATATGTGTTATCACTAAGAAAAATTAAAGACTTTGAAATTTTAAATTATCAATCTTTCTCTTTGTGGTTAGTAAATGTGTATCTGTTTCATTTTTCTTTTTTAATATTTGTCTATTCAAAGTGTCAGGATACTCTTCCAGGTTATTTTGCAGAAACGCTATTGTCTTGAACATTTTCATCTAGATATGAAATGCTTCTGAGGACTTGACATTCTTTTTTAATAATAGTCATGGCTATCAAGATGCCATTTATTGACAGATCATTCTTGGGACTGGAGAGATGGCTCAGAAGTTAAGAGTACTGGCTGCTCTTGCAGGTTCCCAGTACTTGCGTGGTTTGTTTATAACCCTTTAAAATTTGAGGTTTTAGGGGGTCTAACCTTTTTGTTTCTAGCTTCCTTGGGTGTCTCCCACATGAATGATAGACATAACGCTCACAAAACATTGATGCATATAAAATAAAATAAAAGAAAAGAAAAAGCTTTTAAGGTTCATTATTTTCCACTGAACAACAGTGTTATCTTCATTGCAATTTTCGTGATAGCAGATGAGCCTGTTCTGTATTTCTATTTTTAGCTTTATTTATCTCTTTGTTTATCTTTATATAGACTTAGTTAGCTATGACTCTGTGATCAATCTTAATTTCCATCTCATAATGTAACTTATCTAACTGTTCTTTGTAATTATCTCATCTCTGCTAAGCCCTTTATATTTTTTACACATTTACCATCAGCCGGCTAACATTCATGAACAGGTCTGAGAGCTTGATACAAAGATCATAGATATATATTAACTTGAAACAATTGATATCTTTACATTTTGAATATTTTGTTCCATAGTCAGAGTCCAGCACTCTCCTGAGATGTACTAATATTTCTCTAAATGATATTAAGTGGCTTTAAGCTTTGACATTTTTATCTTTGTCTTCTCTTTCTCTCTTGGCCTTTCATTGATCTGTGACTTCATTGATTTATTTGTTTTCTCAAAGCCAACTGTTGACTCATTAACTCTTCTCTGATTCGTCTATGCCACTATCCAAATTATCCTCTTCCTTTCATTTTCTTTTCATTTGTGTTTGTTTAATATTATTTTTGAAATGTCAACTCCTTGAGATGATTTTTGAGATTATCTTTTCTAACATATAAACAGATTTAGCTGATCATTACATGCTTTAAAGTGTTACATACACAGCATTCGCTAACGGGTTCTCTTATATCTAATTGGTTTTACCATTCATTCATGGTAGTTCATTAAGACATTGTTTAATTTTCAGACATTTAAAAATTTCTTAATATTCTATTATTATTAGTTTTGATTACAACTTGTGTCCCCTTACAACATATTTCAAATGATGTAAATGTTGGAAAACATTAAAACTTGCTTTCATGTTACAGTATATAACCATTTGAATGTATGTTCCAAGTGCATTTGAAAGAATATCATTACTACAGTCAGTGTTTTAGAAATCTCAGGGTATTTTTATGATCTTCAAGAGGTTGTGAATGAGACATACAGACTAGATATAATGAAATGGGTTTAATCAAGTGAAGATAGAAAGATATTTGCTACATGTGGAGTTAAATAAATCTGTCTCTATTTCTAGTGTGGATAGGCATCACCTTCCAGCCACAACACAGCACTGCTAAATTCATTACTATTGTTGTCAAGAAGTTTAGGCAAAGAAACATGAAACTGGGTTTTTGCCTGTGTTTGCCAACAATTACAGAGAAGTTTGGTAAACTTTCTACCGTGGTTATCATCTTGACTGTTTCCTTGTAGTTCCTGAATCCTGAGGCCTCCTGTGCATGCATATGGAAAGTATTTAGTCTTTTAGGTACATCATCTTTTTTTCATTGCAAAAAAGTCCTCTTATCTCTAAAACTTCTTCTTGCCTAAAAGAATCTTTATTATAATATTAGAGCTATATTATCTATTATATAGTAATTCTTCATTATAGATACCCCCCTCTATCCTTTTGTTTGGATTTTCAATACTCTTTTATTCCCCCTGCCCCAGGTTCTAGATTGTACGTTTTCTATCGCTGTATCTCAGACTACCAGTCTTTGTCTGAGCTGTCCTTACTTTACTACATCTAATCATTATAGTGTTTAGTTATTGTATTTTCAATTCTTTAATTTCTGTTTGCATCTTTATTACAGATTTCCCTTTCTGATAGTGTTCTGTAGCCTGCTCTTGATGTTTTTGAGCGCATTAACATAATTTTAAAAAGTCTATGTTAAATTTAGTAAATGAACCACCTCTGCATTAGTTCCTATTGTTGATTTCTTCCTTTGCTATTTCTCTTTCTTATTCTTCAGAGTACGTATTGAATGGATGCTGAACATTTTATTCAAAATAATTCTAATTGTGGAGCTAGAGATGGCTCATCAGTTGAGAGCACTTGCAACTCTTTCAAAGGACGAGGGTTTCCAATATGCACATGGCAGCTTTTGTCCACCAGAACTCCAGCTCTAGGTGATCTGACACTCTTTTCTGGATTTGGTTAGGTACTCCCATCCACAGACAAATTCCCATCTACCCACCCTATACATATTCACATAGTTAAAATAATAAAAAGAAATTTTAATGCCACGTTTCTTTGTTCAAACTGCTTGGCAATGTTAGTCATGAACTTGGCAATACTGTGTCCTAGCTGGAAGGTGACACAGGGCACAGACTGTCATATTTACTTTACTTTCATATATGGTAATTGTTTGCTCCCCTGGATGTGAACTTGATTATATCTTATCTGTTTTTTGGTTGGTATTTTCAGTCTAACTTCTCAGCATATTGCAATTTTTCCATAGCCATTCATAAAATCTGCAAGATTCTCCACAGGTAACATTTTTCTTTTTCAATGACTGGACCCAGAGAACCAAGACAAGAGCTGGATTTCCTTTTTCTTGCCTCCAGTGGATCTCCACTGTAACTAAGGGGAAACAAAAGGACAAAAATCACCAGGTGGACAAAGTACCAAAGTTCAGCAGTCATGAATGGAACTAGTTTAAGGATTTTTGTTTGTTCTTCCAATTAAAAAAAAAAATCATATCAGTATTTTCCCTTGGTGGTAAAAGTTGATACAATGAGTATTATTTGCTCATATAATAATGAAGTGAAAATTCCCCATTAAATTATAGGGATGCTTAATAATCTACAGATGATGTAGAGTTGAGAGTTTTTCTTTGTTTGCCAATATCTCATTTTAAACGTCTCTCCTCCCCCCCCCCCCCAAGTAAAAGGAATGCGTCTTGGCACAGAAAGAAGTTGTAATTCAAGGTAACTTTCTTTCTCTTTATAGGAACTTGTTCTTCTCACCTTTGTGGACATAAATTTGATGCTATATGTAAATGTGCCTTGTAAAGTCTAAAGTGCTGTAAAAATGAAGCTATTTTACTTAATAATTAACATTAATGCTAATAAAATGTTGTCCCCTATTAAAATGCAAATGCTTTGGGGAGACTGAAACATTAAACCAATTATGCATGACTCGATGAGAAATATCTCATCAGCAACTTTCCTAGGCAGTCAATGAATTGGTGTAATGGAAGACAGGAGTGTGTGTGTGTGTGTGTGTGTGTGTGTGTGTGTGTGTCTAGGACTGAAGAGTTAGGAGCCACTTGCTTATTACTAAAAGCAGTGGGATCTTACATTTGCTAACATCACTGAAAGGCTTAGAGAAATGACTCAGTCAGTTCTGATAACTAGAATCCATGTAAAAAGCTAGATATGTGGAGACTGCAGTTTGAGGTGGAGACAGGAGAATCCTCAAAGGCTTTCTGACCAGCTGACTAGGACCAGCTGAATCCCTGTCTCAAAAAATAAGATGGAGAGTAAAAAAAAACAAAACAAAACAAAAAAAAAACAAAAAAAAAAACGTTGACTTCTGCCCTACACATGTGCACCTCCCCCTGACCCTGTATATATACACATACATACACCATAGCTCACACACTCAAAACACACATACATACACCATAGCTCACACACTCAAAACACACATACATATACCATAGCTCACACACTCAAAACGCACCAAAATATACTCACAAAATAGGCATAAGCAATTGCGGGCAGTAGAAAGGGCTCTCATCTTTTACAAAATTTGTCCATTTCCCGCTTCTGTTTTCTTATGCCCTCCTTCCTGTTGCCAACCCTCCCATTTTTCTTCTTCCTTCCTTAGCTGAGATGTAGCAAGTGACAGGTGAGATCATTGGCCTCTGCCTTAGGGAGCTTAGGGTCACACAGGCTCAGAATATGTCAGATATTTTGCTGCAGTGCTTTGTCTATAGCTAGGACAGTGCAGTGCCTTGTGGGATTGCCTAATATGGTTGGGAAGGTTTTCCAAATATAGTGAAGGTGAAAACTGAGATGTAAAAATCTGAGAATGAGTAATGTGGATTATATATCTGATATAATTATACATATGTCTATAAAATATATTTTATATATATAATTGTGTGAGGACATCATATAAGTGTTAATATGCTTTACCTTATGTAGGCATTATCTTTGTATAAGAGTTTATATCTACTGTCAGCTCTTGTGACCAATGTAGTTAGTTATCAGGTTGCATAATAATTCTCTTGAGTGTATTCCTCCAGTTTACCTGACATTTCATGTCATTTGTCTGGTGTTTCCTGTGCCTGATTAACATACTCTGCCCTTTATTTGTATGAGGTCAACTTTTAAAAATGATACATATAAACACGATCTTAATGCATTTGTCTATGTGTGCCTGATTGATTTAATTTATCTTGGCATTCGTCTGGCTTCCCTATCTTGTATAAGATAAGTGCATATAATTTAATTTCTGTTAAAAGTACAAATCTCCATGTTAGAATGTGGTGAACCCCCAGTGGGTTTTAAGCAGCAGCAGCAAGCACTGCAGAGCATTATGCCTTAAAGGGAATCTGAATGCAGTTTTTTTATGCTTTAAAATAGGGATAAACATTTTCTTCTTTTGCGTCTCAGTTTAACGTTTACTTCTTCACTCCAAAATTAAGAATCAAGAAGTCTCGGATGAAGTCTAAAGTCCAAACAAAACTATGTAAAATAAAATACAGTAATATAGAAAGTAAGGTATGAGGCTCAGCGCTTGTCCTTAAGTGTCTTTCGGCAGATGGTGTTGACTAAAGGCAAATAAGCACACGGAAGGCATCGGGCTTTTCTGTCTGTGTGCTCTGGCAAGGCTTATCCCCCAGGAAGACAGTTCAAACTACATTTAAGATATTTCTTTTGGTCTTCTGCTCCCTGACATCATGTGTGTGTGTGTGTGTGTGTGTGTGTGTGTGTGTGTGTATGTGTTTGGCTGTGTGTCCAGGCTAGAGTACAACATTAGGTGTCATTCCTCAGGTCCTGTCTACCTTTTGTTAAGATGTGGAACTCATTAGCATGGAACCCACCGACTAGATTAGGCATCCTGCTCCCAAAGCCACTGGGATCTGCTTGCCTCCTACCTAGTGTTAGGATTACAAGCATACACCACAACACATAGCTCTGTGGGTTCTGAGGACTGAACTCAAGTCTTAGTTCAAGGCATGCACTTTACCAAATTGATGATTTCAATCTAAATGTTTCTCTTCCTTAGGCTGTCTTCTCTCAGATGGATACTTCAGAGAATTCCAGATTAATTCCTGAGAGTCTCACTCGTACTCAATATGTCTTGTCTCTTTACCTGGTACACTATTTCACCTTCTGTAAATTCCTTGATTTGGAAGTTAAAGACAGTCACTAAAGCAGTTGATCAAGGCTATTTCCCCTGAGAGACTGCATGGTAAGAATAGCGAGGTCTAGAAAGGAAATTTCCAGTAGAATTCTGGAGAAATGTTTATAGCCACAAGGGAAATCGAGTTTCATGAAATGTGGAAGAGAAATGATATTTCAGATGCAAATTCATTTGGGTTTTTTAAACTATTTTCAGCTTTGCTTATTGCCCCCTGTGGTATATGCTTTCTTTGTGGGTTCTCAGTGACTGATCAATGTGAACTTTATTTGAGTCTGTGGTCACCGATTATTTCCAGTGTTGGTAGCTCCTTTGAAAGAGGTTGCATTTGAAGGCTAGACACATCACATTCAAACCTTTAGGTCCCATGTAGACCTAAAGACCAGAAACAGGAGTTGAAGGAGAAAGGAAAGTGCATGTTGTGTGCCTACAGACATTAGAATACATATATTAGCTTGCTTGAGCATAAAAGCCATCTGTGAACATAGACGTTTTTATACATTCATTAGCGATGAGAACACTGAAGTTCAGAAAGGTTAACAGGCACCCCAAAGTTATATTAAAAGGAAGAAACAGAAGGGGAATTTAATCTGATGTCTGTTTAAAATAGAAATCAATGTTCTTTCCATGGTCAAATTGGAAAGAGCCATTTGGATGTAAGAGAAAGTTATTCCTGTACCAAGTGATGGGATTCTTTATAGTTATTCACATTTTAGGGGGTAGTTGATATTCCATCATTTAAAAAATTATTTCCTTTGGACTGTGATATGCCGCATGCCTGTTGACACTGAAGAACTTGGAAAGCACCACAAGGAATGTCTGCCAAGCAGTTTGGGAGGGCCCCATGGCTCCAGTGTCAGCAAAGTTGAGACATACATATACATGTATATTTGTACATCATGCTTCGAGATAACTTTGAATAAATAACCTTGTAGTTGTTGAGAAGAAAAGGTGGGACTACTAGTCTACAGAAATCTCGTGCTATCTGGCTTACACCCTTCTACTTGTGACCCAGCAGCCAAGAAATCTGAACAGACAAAGGTCAGGTCTCAATGCCTGGAACCTGTTGAGAGCATCACATGCTAATGACACATGACTGTCAATGGACTCAGGTTTCCATGCCTCAGAATGAAGCTCAGAGGGGTGAGAGAACACACGAGGAGAACGAGAGCTATTTAGTGGCTCTCAGCTTACTGAAAACCAATCTGTTGAAAAGCAGTTCACGCAAAACATCAACTGAACACGTAGTTGGTGAAAATCAGTTCACCAAAGATCAACTGACAATTTCCAGGAAAACCTCCAAGGAAATATTTTAAACCAGATTGAGGATGTGCTGTTGCTGAGGTTTCCAAGCAAAGGCGAATGAGCTTTGCTGAGGGACCAGAGCAGAGGCGAAGGACAGCGGCATCACAGGGCACATAGCTATAAAACAGTATCCGTAACAGGAAAGTCTGCTTTTCCCACAGTTTTGTGGATCCAACCCAGGGCTTTGTGCATTCCAGGTAAGTGCTCTGAGACTGAGTTATATCCCCAGCCTAGTGTAAGTTTTCAATATACTGTCCTGAATATTTCCAGTGTTGAGACAAGTGCACATTATTCAAGAGAGACTGATACACAGATCAGCCAGAATAACAAACCCATATAAAAACTTTGCACTACTATTGTTGACGTCTGCTTTTTTAGATATTTGGATGATGCTATCGTGAGTACACATACATGCTTTTTCTTTTTTTATACATATACACTTTAATCTCTTTTGGGTAGAAACTCAGAAGAGGGATTGCTGGGTCATATAGTAAGCTGTTGTTTAACATTTAAAAAAACTTGATATCATTTTAGATTTTACTAACAAACAATTATCAACCATAGCACATTTTCTTTATCTATTCTCTGTTGAGTGACTTTCAGATTGTTCCTAAGTTCTGGCTATTATAAACATGATTGAGCAAGAGCCTCTGTGGTACTATAAATCATCATCTGGGTACAGGTCCAACAGTGGTATAGCCAGATCTTAAGGTGTATTGATTCTCATCTTTCTGAAGAACCATCACACTGATTGCTGTAAAAGTTTTCAACTCTACAGCAATAGATGAATAGTTTTTCATCCATGGTTGCTGTAAAAGTTTTCAACTCTACAGCAATAGATGAATATTTTCTATACTCCACATCCTTGCCAGAATAAGCTGTCATTTGTTTTGTTGATCTTATATATCCTGATGGGTCTAAGATGATATCTCTAAGTAGTTAAGTTTTCATTTCTCTGATTGCTAAAGATGTTGAACACGTTTTTAAAGTGTTCTCAGGCATTTACATTTTTCTCTTTTGTGAATTCTCTGTTGAGATATGTACCCGTTTTATTTTATTCTTCTTTCACAGAATCTCAACCATGTTTCCTTTCCCTCTACTTCTTTCAGTACCTGCCTCTTCCCAGATCCACTCCCTCTCTGTTTCCTTTCAGAAAAGAACATGGCATAACAAGTTACAATAAGACTAGGCACAACCCCTCATATTCAGGGCTGGGCAAGTCAACCCAGTAGGAGGAAAAGAGTTCCAAGAAAAGGCAAACGTGTCAGAGACACCCCCATTTACACTGTTAGGAGTTTCATAAGAATACCAAGCTAACAAACATATTTGCATAGAACTTAGCACAGACCCATGCAGGCTGCTTCTTCAGTCTCTGTGAGCCCCTATGAGGCCTGCTTAGTTGATTCTGTGTGCTGTGTTCTCCTAGTATCCTTGGCCCCTCTGGCTCCTGCAATTCTTTCTCTGTCTGCCTCGAGGTTCCCTGAGGGGAGGGACATGATATACATTTCCAATTTAGGCTCCTTCTCCACCTAATGTTTGGCTATGCATACCTTAGTTTTAAATGGGGTTACTTAATTTCTTTTTTATTGGATATTTTATTTATTTATAATACAGATGTCATCCCCTTTCTCCATTTCCCCTCCCTAGAACCCCCTATCCTATACCCCCTCTTCCTTTATACTTTTATACCATTTTAATTACATGCACATATTAAAGTCAGTTCTAGGTTGAGGGTCTAGCAATACATTAGATGCAAATAGTCAAGGATCAAGAAAGACAATAAACACAAATAGTCAAAGAACAAGCAAGGCAATAACAAGGTTCTGTGAACACTCCTGTGATCACTGTTTCTAAGGGCTTATTAGGATGACCACAATATCTGAGCCTATTTCCCTATACTAGCCCAAAGTCATTTTTATGTCTGAAGCCTACTTCCTTTTTCTAGCCTAAGATTTATATTCCTGTCTGAAATTACTTCTTTGTTCTAGCCTAATGTCAGATTCCTGCCTAATTCAGCTACTTTGCAGTACTTGGGGTCTGATGTGATAGGGTTCTTGGCCACTTATGGTGACATGTTGTCCTGGCCATCATTGATTACATTTTTACACAGGTCTCTAGGCACCTGGAATCCCAAGAAGATTGTAATTCTAGGTGCAGTTGTCTGGTCTTATGTTTGTTGGGTAGGTGTTTTGTTTCTTGATTTCTTTTTCCCTCTCTAATTTTTGGATGCTGTGGTGACTGTGTGTTGCCTAGTAAGAACTTCTTCTGGGATCCTGATATGCTTGGACACTAGTGGTTTCAAAGTAAAATCTATTCCTATGTATTGGGAGCTGACATTTCGGGATGGAGATGGGCTTGGAAAGGGTCTGAGGGTGTTCACAGGAGGGAGGAGAGCAGGCTGATCCACAAGGGTCTGCTTAGTCCCCTGGGAATGAGGGCAGAGAGTGAGGAGAGGCTACAGAAGAAGGTCTGCTATAGAGTTGGGGGTGAGACTAGGGGATTGGACTTAGAGGAATGGAGGAAGAAGTCAAGATCTGCTGTCAGCCTACCTGCTTCCCTTGCTTGGGTGCAGTTGTTAAAGCATTTAGGTAAATTTGACCTAAGGATAAGCGAGCAACAGTGAGCAGAAGACATTTCCCATTCTACTAAAATTTATTCACTTTTCTTCTTTGTCATTGCAGATGTGAGCTAAGTCCTTTCCAAGCCCTTACATGCTCTCCTAGAGAACACTTAGTTTCATCTTAAAACATTAATCTTCATGCATTTATCCAACCGACCAAGAGTTGTCTAAGGATTGTGTCTTCGTGTATTGTTTGAGCCCATTTTCCTTTATTCATTCTTATCCTCCATCCTCCTCTCCGCTACATATTAAATTTCTATTATTGAGCCTTTGCTATACCAATAAAATTATCATGATTTCAAATGTATTGAGCACTCCTATGGCAAAGAAATGGAAACTGTAGTACAGAGATTGTAGTACAGTCTCTGACACAGCTAGATGATTAATAAACGTTGTTGAGTAAATCGTGCTAAGTAGACAGACTGTTTAGAATGCAGAGGTTTATTTTAGCAAACACTGGCTATTTTGAATGTGCTGCAGGTGGGTCGGAGTGAATGACCACTTCCTGGCTCCATTTATATTTTCCACTACTATGGTCAGTCATAGGGAAGAAATACCACATTGTTCCTTTATTTGCCCAGGGGAGTCCAGCAGGAACCAGCTACTTCTCACCCACCAGCTTTCTGTGGTCGGATAATCCAAATCATGTAGGGCCCCCTGTTGTGTACAAAGTTTGAAAGATGACATAATTTTGTTCTTCATATCTAAAACACCTTGTGATATTTGGTCTCTCATGGCAGATCTGTAAAAGATGCCAGATTTAAACAAAAAATGGCAACAGATTTCTTACTTGAGTACTTCCTTATGTCCATCTAAAACCCCATTGCTGCCAGGGTATTCTTCACCATGAAAGCAAAGTGACCATTACATAGCCTGAGTTAGCATCTGATAGCTGCTCTTTCCTTTCTAGAGTCTCACTCATTTTTCATTTCCTATGGGCAAAGTAGGTGGATCTATGACATCTATCAATGCAGCTAATCAGGAATGATGGAGCAGAGATTGAGGGAATGGTCAAATAATGATTGGCCCAAGTTGAGACAGGTCCCATGTAAGAGAGCCAATCCCTGACACTGTTAATGATACTCTGCTATGCTTGCAGACAGGAATCTAGCATAACTGTCTCCTCAGAGGTTTCATACAGCAGCAGATAGAAACACATGCAGAGACCCATAGCCAAACATCAGGTAAAGTTTGGGGAATTTTGTGGAAGAGAATTGAGCAAACTGAAGAAGTCAAGGACACCACAAGAAGACCTACAGAGTCAACTAACCTGGCCCATGGGAGCTCACAGAGACTAAACCACCTACCAAAGAGCATACAGAGGTGGGACCTAGGCGCCCTACACATATGTAGCAGATGTGCAGCCTGGTCTTCATGTGGGTCTGCTAATGATTGGAGTGGAATCTTTCTCTCTGATTCTGTTGTCTACCACTGGATCCCATTCTTATAACTGGACTTCCTGGTTAGACCTCAGTGGGAGAGGATGTGTTTAGTCCTACTGTGACTCGATGTCGCAAAGTGGGGTGATACTCTTCTCTGGGGAGAAGAGAAGGTAATTTGGGGAGGGATTTTGTAAGGATGAAACTTGAAGAAGATGGGGGAGGTCAGGATGTAAAGTGAATTAATTAATTAATTAATCTAAAAAAATCTGTCAAAGCTACATCTTAGTACACACAGCACCAAGGCTTTGCACTCATTCAGGTCTGCCTCTTACTCCCTGACAGCAGAATCTTGGGAGTTAGACAACTATAGGTTTCAGTTAAACTTTGCTACATACCAGATATGTGTCAGAAGAAGGTATTTAGTTTAAGCTTTAGTTTGCATGTCTATAAAACAGTGGGAGAAATATGGTTACTGGGAGGAGGAAGAGAGGCAGCCTTGCAGGAATGTCTGCACTTACAGTTCTTGTATAATCAGCTGGTAAGAAATGTTCCTTGTCTTTCTGTCAGGATCTGGTGAGATGATTGCTCCCTGAGGCTAGCATGATGAGAACTGCCTGCCTCAGTTCACCAAATGAGGCTTTGAGGAATTAACTTGGGCAGTTTTAATTGATCAACGGGGCAATTTCCACAAGTGGGTGCAGATCAGCCACACTGTATTATGGCCTAATTACGTTTGTCACTCCTAAGAGCCTGCTGAATACATTGTATCTTTGCTATTAAAATGAGGTTCTTCTAATTAAAACCAAGGAGTTCTGCAAACAGCCTATGGTGCTTTAATTCTGGCAGGCTGTGTTTAATCAGAACAATGGTCCATGCATGCTGATCATTTCTTTGGGATCAAATCCACCACCTAATGTGCCACAGATTTGTACTGTCTGGATGAAGTTGAGAGGATACTTGCTTAGAAGACCATGGCAGTTTCTGAGAAGCTGAAAATTAACTGTTTTCATTGCTTGCTCTCAGGGTTTATTTTAGTTAAATGTCGTCTTAGTAGGTAGGAGACATTTGCTCTTCCTTTCCCCCTGACTTGAGCATGCAAACACTTCTTTACTCACTTGACATTGATTTATAGAGGCTTCCTAGTAGGTAGGCTCCACCCAGATCTCCTGTAAGGTCTTCTCTTTTGTAAGCTCTGAGTGAATGAGGTGATGGTTCTGCAACACACAGATATCCCTATAAAAAGGAGAAGTGTCAGAGCTGAGTCTCACACTGATAATCCTGGATTCCATCCTGCTTTATGTCCTTTGAAGACTCTAATAGAATCTTTAATTACTCTGTCAATTAGAAAGGGAAGATATAATTTCTTACTTTCTTTTTTGTACATTTTGATTCCAAGTGTGACATTTTTTTTGTCCTTTGTTGTTCCTGTAGGTCAATCAATTTCATCCAACAAATATATATGGACAGAAAGTATATATACTTTCTGTCCCTCATCCTAGTCACCCCCTCCCATAATCAATCTCCCCATTTCCCCCTCCCCTTCTCCTCTGAGAGGGTGGAGGCCCTCCTGGGCATCCCTCTACCCTGGTACATTAAGTCTCTGTGGAGCTAGGTGTTTCCTCTCCTGCTGAGGCCAGACAAGGCGGCCCAACTAGAAAACCATACTCCACAGACATACAACAACTTTTGGGATAGCCCCTGTTCCAGTTGTTCAGGACCAACAAATATTCTTAAATGTCCAGAATAAATGCTTGAGGCTTGTGGGTAATATTACTGAATGAATGAAATCTGTAGTCCAGAGTACACAGAGTAAGGAAAAGGAGAAAATAAAGAAACAAGAATTGCAGATATTATCCTTATAAATATTAAAAGGCTAACTGTGGGCAATTTGAGAATGGACAAGAGAGATCAATGAATACGCTTCCTTGAATCTGGAGGCTTTGGAGGTTATTTGACCATGTAGATGCATGAATCTTTGTTGTCTTTTACAACTTAATTTTATAACTGTAGAAACATAATTTAATGTGTAAAAAGCCAGCAGTTATATAATTAAATCATGTCTATAGCAATGTGAACTGTATCTGGTAGGATGCAATTGATTTTCACACCGTGGATATTGAGCCTTTCTGCCCATTTTGCATGCATTTTTAGTTTCATCTCAGCATTCCTAGGTGAGCATTGGTTGTAATATTTCATGGTTGCCTCACTGACTTAAAAGAAAATATTTGATGTATGATTGTCTTATACGTATAAGAGAACTATGTTAGGTTATTATTTTTTTTAAATGTAGTCATTAGCAGTTTGGTAAAAAATAAACAAGAATAATAATTTAAGAGACTATTAAATATCTTGAAGAAACTGGACACTATGGCCAGGGTCAATCAGGTAGCTAAGAAAAGCCTCAAGAGGTGTTGTTATTGGAGCTGATTCTTGAATGGATAAAGACATTACCCACATGCATAGGAGAGGAAGATTGTTCTAGGAAGAGGAGACAGTTGCATAAATCTTCCAGAAAGAAATAAATTGTCACATTCCAGTAGCCTATTGCCATAAGTAAGGAGGTGAATAGCTGGAGGTGTGATTGAAGGACTGGTGGGACCAGATTAGCTTGGGCCTTTAGATTATAGCCAGGAACTAAATTTTTATTCTACAAGTCATGAGAGTGGATTGCTGGTTTATTCAGTGAGATGCCATCAGCCAGCATAGACTAGAGAATGGATTTGTTTCTTTCCCCATGAGAGTTCCATTCTCATTTTCCCCCTCAAATCATTATTAGTCATCTTGACATTTTAATTGCCTTATCAGGAGGCAAAATATAGTTTTATTTGGATTAATAATTACAAACAAATATAAGTAGCAAGGTAATATATAATAATTGAAGAGACATTTGCAAAATTAAAAAACACACACACAGATGCATAACACACACACACACACCAAGATGGGGAGATGGATCAGTGGATAAAAAGCTTACTATACAAGTCTGGGAACCACACATTGATTCCCAGCACTCACAGAAATGCCAGATGGGTATTGTGGTACACTTCCCACCTGTAATCTCAGAACTCAGGGTGTGGAGACAGGATCCCCAGAGCAAGATGGCTCTTTAGACTACACCAACCAGCAAGCTCTGGGTTCAAGTGAGAGACCCTGCCTCAACATATAAGCTGCAGAGCATCTGAGGAAGACACTGACATCTCCCTGTGGTCTCCACACATATGAACGTATTTACTTTCACACACATGTATACTACACACACTCGCTCCCATACACACATAAACATGTGTGCACACAGAAACATGTGTGCACACATATGTATACCACAAATCCACATACCGGAAGAGAAATGTACCAGGAGGAAAAAAATGTTTGGCTTTTGGAAATGTGGAGCACAGCTCCCGGCTCACTGTTTTTACTTTCAAGAGGATCTCTGTGTCTAGACCACTTTATCCATGTGATGCAATGGGTAAAATATCTTCTAAGCTGACTAGGCCCACAAACATTCCTGTGACATGTGATCACTGAACAACAATAGTGAATAGATTCTGCCCACCACAGCAGGTGTCAGGGACACCTGAGTCTTCTGCACCAAAGCTAGTCCATGTCAGGCCTCACATCTGTTCTTCCTTCCTCTAAGAGGCACTCTCTGGAAAGGTTCTTCCGGCTTTGGCAGTCCCAAGGGTAGGTGGTAAGCTTCCCCTGATCTCTGAACAAGGAACACACCTGGGAAGAAACTAACCAGTGGAAAAAAAGGCTGTTCGGAGAAAGCAGGAGGAAACCTGGTGGAGACCTGTGTAATAGCAGAGCAGGAAGTGGCTTCTTGGAACCAGGCTTGACATGAATTCAAGGTCAAATCTTTACCCATGGATTACTCTAAGTCTACATTCACAGCTATGATTAATTCTGTATCAAACTACTTTCTTAGTGGTAAATTCTATCTCAGAAATTTCCATTCTGATAGGATGGAGCCTTTGAAGAATCCACTCAAGCCATCTAGCCATGGGAAATACATTTCCATTATACGTTTATTTATGGTGCCAAGTTTTCCAATGTGTATTGGCGGCAATTTAGACAATCATAAAAAGACCTATTATTTCTTTCATATGCATCCCAAGCCTGACCTTGGGCTGGAGACATGATGTACATTTGCTCAAAATTTTAAGAAATGTTTTCAAGGTAAATATGTCCACTCTTCATTTCCTAAAGAGAAGAGTAACGCCTATAGCTACTCTGTCACAAATTTAAGAGAGGCACATGGAGAGATCAGGGTTTACTGTTGGGTCTATTGGCAGTATGGGCTCTATATCAAAGTTTTTGTCATCTATCCAAGTCCATCTAAGCATATGGAGATTGCTCATAGCCTTAAAACTTGAGGTATCTGACAGTGCCCTCACACTAGCTGAGTGGTTCCCAACCTTCCTAAAGCCTTTCTAATGGAGTTTCTCATGTTATTGTGACCCCCCCCCAACTATAAAATTATTTTTTTCCTACTTCGTAACTATAATTTTGCCACTGTTATGAGTTGTAATGTAAATATCTGATATACAGAATAGATATGTGACCCCTGTAAGAGGTTCACTCAGGGGTCACAACCTACAAATTGAGAACCACTGCTAATTGCCACTTTTGCTGTGATAAACCTGGCAGGATTCATTAAAAAAAAAAAAAAAAAAACGTAGCTGATACTCAATAGTCTGAATCTTTGGGAGGTGGTGTTTATGTAGCACAAAGAACATTGTCCTTGGATTTGATGAACCCTGCACAGGCTTTGAAGGTCACAGTTTTCCTGCCTGTAATTACGATTCTACATTTATTTCCCAGAGTTGATGTAAAGGTTAGGTGGCATATAATAAATGTTTATTAAGCTCAACTTCTTTCAATGGCACATAGCAATATAGATATGAATCAAAGAACTGTAGTCTCTGCTTTGATTATTTTTTATGTAACATTCCAGGTCAACTAAAATAAGCCATTCAAAGAAATGCACACATGCGCTATTTTATTAGTGTTGAGAAAGAATCGTTGATCGGTATATCAACAGAGTCTCTTTAGAGTAGGTATGTGTGCAGGTCTTTGAAGAATAGGGAAGTGTAAGCAGATAACTGGAGAGAAGTAGGGGTTAAGCAGGTAAAATGTTCTTGAGCGTGGAAAAGAGAATTTCAAAAAAGGAAAGTAACATTCAGGTTTACAAACAGGAAGGGAATTTGTTGGCTGCAGAGGAGGAACATGTGGTAGGAGTTCCAGTGAGCTGGGGGACATGTAAATCTAAATATCCCCTTGTACATATGTGCCACAACACCCCTTCAAGGTACTGAGGGGAATCTAACTGAAGATGTGCGACTTTCTATTCATTCATGCCTACTATCCCCTGAATAATGAATTGGCTCCTAAAGACTTTGAGGATTTGAGTTGCAGGAGTGTCCTTATGTCCAGGTTTGTGCAGGGCAGTACTGCCGTATGTATGTGATACTAGACAGATCATTCACACAGCACTTTCATTCTGAAAGCTGTCAGGGGCATTACACATGGGACCTGGCCCCAGCTGGTTGCCAGCCTGGGTACAGAGATATGCCTTTTAAGGTAATTTCCCTTTGTTTTTTTTGATCTGTTGGCATTTTGATTGCATTTAAATCCTTCAGAATGATGTCCACTTGGATAATGACAGTTCAGCAAAGAGTGCAAAGTATCATTATTGCTGACATTATGCCTGTCACCATTGTTGATGGGGATAGATTTTTACTGTGAAAAAAACCTGCACTGTGGGGGAAACCACCGATTAGCCAGAACATTTCCTCTTCCGTGGAGCAGAAGAAATAATTTCTGTGTACTTCTGCCTAGTGTGCTCTGTGACTGCTACTTAGTATATTTCAGTTCATTGGTGTTTCCAGATAGGCTTTGCCAACCCTTGTGGCTATAGCTCTGGCTCCAGCAGTTTCTTACTGGGTGATTCCAGGCAGATAATTCTTCTTTTTCTAGGCAGAGGTAGATCTTAGTTCAGGGAAAGAACTTCAGTTTTCTCACTTGGAGACAGCTATTTAAGATAGGCCTCCAGATTTTACTGTGATAGTCAGAGGCTAGCTTCAGATCAACTGTAATGAGGGAGAGCTGCAATCCCATCATTCACTTTGTTGTTTGCTAAGAGGGTGTTTGCAGAACAGGCTTGAGATAATGACACCAAGACACCACATCAAATATGGCTGTTTCATGACCTTATATAGACTTCCATCACTAACTTTATTCATGAATTATAAGCAGAGTCAGGGTCTTGATCACACCGCTGGATAAGACTCTGGTTTTGCATTTGGGTTCAGAAGCTGGTGAGAGGGAAAAGTGGCTTCTCCCCCTCCCCCTCTGCTGCTCTGCTTTTTGCTTTGAATTCTCTCTCTGGCACATGACAGGATCTGGCAGAAGTGTAGTGGTCAGGGGAGCATGAGGGAGGAAGTAACCTTTTCTCTCATTGGGAGAGATTTGCTTCATTGAAACATGAAGTGCAACTTCACAGGGCTGGGTCCTAGCAGGCTTGCAAAGGCCAGTGTGTTGGCAACAAAAGTCCTCTCTCTCTCTCTTTTTTTTTTTTGTCAATGAAAACTCAGTAAACTGCAGGAAGAGATGACAGCACTCCCCATTTCATTCACATGCCTGATAATAAACTCCATTGTCAAGAAAGCCTCTGGGCATTATCTGCTGCTGCTATTTTCTGCTGGCCAGCATTTGCTCATCTCCCACATGACTCAGTGGTGCGCGGCCTCCTCGATAGTGAGTGACGACCGACTGCCTAGCATTCTGTAGATTCTCAACCCTCGATTGGATATTCAGCTTCTCAAAGTGACCACAGCCATGTGGCCCTCAAACCTTTGACGTGGGAAATACTTCCAGAGGGCATTTGTGTTACAAAGGACTTTTCTTAGGGTTTTTAAATATTCAGTGGTATTTTGGAAAACCCCTCTCTCTCTCATATATACAGAGGGGGGAGGGGGAGGGAGAGAAGAGAGAGAGAGAGAGAGAGAGAGAGAGAGAGAGAGAGATTAGACCAGGGATTGTAAATCCAGTTTTGTGGGTGAAAGGACAGAGATTCTCTGATAGATGCTTCAGACACATGATCTTGTTGAATCCATACCAAACCTATAGGGAGAGTGATGTCATCCTTGTTTTACTGAAAGAAGGGGAAACTGAGACTCAGAATGTCTGACCACAGATGAAAAAGATGTATCAGGAAGCCAATATCAATTTGAATAGCAATTATATGCTAGGCATACTATTAAGCTTGTCATAGACATTTCCTTCCTCAATCTGCAGAATAGCTTTGTATGATAAGCAATATTACCTTCATTTATAGATAAAAAAATTGATTTCCCAGGGAAGACAGGGTTGTGTCTTGTCACAGAAGGATAATCTGGATTGGAACTCTGCTTATGTCCACTCATGCTGCCTTCCTTCTGGTTCCAGCTTTGGGAGCAGGGACCCCAGAGAGTATTCAGAATTCTGTCAATACACGATCAAAGAAGGGAAGCTGCCCAGAACTGACTTTGTACAAGCTCTCAACCTGTGTCAGAGACTCTGCTCAATCTTGTCACTTTCTAAGGCAACCATGAAAGCATTATGAGTATGAAGCCTGGGGAGGGCCTAATGTTCAAACAATGATACAGTTTTATATAACAGAAAATACACATATATTCACTTTGCAGAGGCAAATAAGAAACTCATTCCATTTTAGAAGCACAACAGAGGCAAGGCTGGTACAAGTAGGAGCTGCTATGAGAAGATAAACTTGATGAACTTCCCTACCTTTTCCAAACATCTCAGTCATTGGTATTGAAACCCATGTTCTTGGAAAACTTTCTTTCCTTATTGTTAATAGTCCTATTTCCAGGCATAAGATGAGGGACATCCGTGTGTATAAAATTACCATTTATCAAACCTAAACTTGGAACCAAGACTGTGTCTACAACTGCTAACTTTTCAGTAACCCAGTGGGTAGGTATTTTTCAAGAGAGGAATTCTAGACTGAGAAAGACAAACCAAGTTAGCATCAGTGACTGATGGAACTAAGCCTGTCAGTCCTGCTTTAGGGTTTGTGTAATGTCAATCATTGTAGTATACTTCCAGATACATGATAGATGCTTATTACTCAGCTTAAATACTGGGATGTCTTCACTGGGCTTTGTGTTAACATCTGTGAAACAATAGTTTCAAACACTATGGACCTAGTGTTTAGCCTTCTAAGACTCACTCAGTCTAGTTTTACTTATAAGCTTTTGGTTTTGATCTCGTGGAAGAATGCAGCAATGTGTTGTCTTTACTTGTTTTCCTTTCTTCTACAAGAGCCAGGACTACCTCATGTTGAGCTGGTGCACACGAAACATTTGCTGAGTAAAATGAGAATTTTGCTTAACTGTTTTATTTTTTTGGCTAAAACAAGACTAGAAACAGACAGCGAGAAGAGAGGAACACCCAAGACAGCAAGATGTGGCAATAAACTGGAAGGAAATAGGGGGGAAAAAAAAGGACTGTAAAAATAGACTGAAGATTTCAAAAGCTTGAAGGTTTGGTTTCTGATCTTGGGGCAAATAGCCCCATGCTTGGCAAAATCTTTGTATAGTTCTTCCCACCTTTCCTAAAGCAAAGCATTCATGAAGGGGAATATATATATATATATATATATATATATATATATATATATATATATTCCAATCAATGGGAGTTACTCACTGCATATTTGACTGTCCATGGGGTTTGTCCAGTTTAGCTTGTCTACACTCTGCCAACACTAACTGAACTGGCATCTTGGCACAGCTGTCTAATGTATCCTTGTATTGGTTAGAAAGCACCATTGTAGGAAGTGTCACAAATGCTCTTAGTAGAAACAATGTCTTTTGTTCTGTACCAGAGTAGATAGCAGTCAGTAAATACTCAGGAAGATGGATCTGTGGATAAAAGTGCTTGCTGATTTGCCTGACAACCTGAGTGTGATCCTGGAAACTTATGCAAAATATTTAGATGCTGTTGCTCATATCTGTAATTCTAGAATTCAGTGTTGACATGGGAGAAAGAGATAATAGACTCACCAGACGCTTGCAGGTCAGCTAGCATGGAGTGCACAGACAGCACCACAGAAACAAGAGGCACATCACCATAAAGATGAAGTGAAATGGGATAACGAACTTCTGAAAGCTATCTTCTGGCTTCCGTATGTCTGGTATGTGTATGACTGCCCTCATGTACATACATACCAAACAATGTACTCATATAGGAGAATAATGAATATATCATTTTCCAGAAATAATAGCAAGTTTAAGAAGATAAACAATCTCCTTTCCAGGAGAAAGACCACCATGAAAAAGTATACCATAAGACTCCCTAGGCTTATTTCCATGGAAACTAAGAACCTAGTGGGATGGAACCAGTCAGTGAGGACTATACACTGTGGGTTTTTTTTTTTTTTTTTTTTTTTTTGCATTGTCTTTCAGGCTTGAGGTGACCCCATGCTGTCTTGTGAGTACTTATGTTCATCTTTAAGTTAAAATATTTTCAAATGTCTGGGAATGGTAGCACATGCCTTTAATCTTAGAACAAGGGCAACAGATGTAGGTGGACCACTATGACTTTGAGGCCAGTATGGATTAAATAGTTCTAGGCCATCCATCCAGGGCTACTAGTAAGACCTTGTCTTAAAATCATTTTTCTAATTGGTTATTTTCAATGTTAAACTTAGAGAATCTCTCTCTTTTCCTCTCCCTCTCTGCCTCTCTCTGTGTTTTGCAGGAGTTACTTGGAAACCAAGTAATAGCCATTGTGACTAAACTAGCATGAATTTTAAGGATGTGCAGCACTGGCCATCCCAAGCCCACTCAGTAGCCAGAAACAGCAACATCAGAGAGAGGAGCTGAAGCTGAAGCTGAAGCTGAAGCTAGCCTGCAAGAGGCCTTCAGGCTTGAAATGATACGTGGGGACTGAGGTTCTATTTTTTTCTGTTTTTTTTTTTTTTTTTTTTTTTTTTTTTTTTTTTCAAGCTGTACTCTTGGGAAGTTGCAAAAGTTGAACAGAAAGTATGAAATCTGGAAGTTTAAAAAAAGGTGCAAAACCTCCCCAAAGTGGCCAATTCTGAGAAACAGAGGACATTTTGATGGCTTTAACTGTCCCACATTTCATTTTGTTGATTTTCTTTTTAATTAGTGAATTTTGCTCTTTGACTTTGTTCTTTTTTAATGTAAAAAAAAAAAAAAACCATGAAGAAAGCCTATTGTTAAAATTGGAGTCGTATTCTCTCTTTTAAAAATTCTATTTTTACATGATGAGAATTCCTCTTTTGATTTGTCATACCATTCATTTTGAATAAAGACATTCCATATGCAAAATGTTTAAGGCCTGGGAGAGAGTGGCAAATGTAATCCAATGTGATTTGAGGGTGTCATTCACGGCTGGTTTATTGAGAGGATTAGAGTCACCCCAGCCTCCTCTCTGCAAGTGGCTGTCTATGGGAAGTCTTGGTGTCTTAGTTGACACAGCACTTTGCATTTAAATAGCTATGTGACCTTGAACATTCCTGGTGCTCTCTGGCTGTGGAGGGTTTTTGCTCTTAAATGGGGATACATAACTGCCTTGCTGCTGAGTTGTGAAAATTAAATGAGGAAACAGGCCAAATATTCCAGACCTACTAAACATTGTGATTATCAGTCTATCAACTTCTAGTAGAGCCTGTGGGGTTCTGTGCATTGGTTCTGTGCAAGATATGTGTATTGAACTCTACCAAGGCCATTAATGGACTGGGTAGCTCACACTTGTCATCATCTGGTCCTATCTGCTTATGTATGTTGTATTTAATTCTTATAATGACATTTAAGTCTGGGAATTAAGCATGGGAACTATTGCATATCTCATCCCTTTATGATTATGCAATCTAGGGTCATAGAGTTTCTTTCCTTTCTAAGGTCACAGAGCAACGTTAAGTGTCGACCCTAAGAAAGAGATTTTAGTTTTCCCTATAGTTGATCACTTTAAGTGACCAAACTTAATGTCAGAATGGAGTTTTACGACGTTTCCAGAGAGGGACCCTGTCCCCTTGCTTTTGGTTTTAATAAGATTCAGGCTATAGGTCTTCTGGTATGTTCATTGGTGGGGACTTTCTTCTGTCTGAAGATGGTGTATGCCTACTAGTCTTTAGTTGCCTCTCAAGATTTTTTTCCTGATCACAGTGGGAAGGCAAGTGATCTTCAACTGACAATGTCAGCTTGAAGCATTCCATCTTGGAGAGGCTGGGGAAAACACATTTGATCAAGCTCCTTTTTGAGGCCAGGTTTACTTTATACAACTGTGCATTTTCACAAGCCGTTTCTAATATTTCATGGTCTTGGTCTCTCTTCTAGATCCTTCTTGACTATTACCTTATATGTCAAGGCTTTCTGTGCTTTTGGGTATGGTGCCATGCTCTCTATTTTTCATGTCTAGCAGCCGTTAGAGAGCAGTATTTGTAAGTGGATTCTACCTATCTCTATTTAGCCTAAGAGATTTTGAAGGAATGCATTACATTATGATTTAGTATATTAATATCTAGCGAGTTAGTGAATTGAAAACTAACATTGCTGTCCAAATTACTGCAATCTGTCTGAAATCACTATCATTTTCTTCATAGGGTAACCATTTGTGTCCACTCCTCAGGTCTCTGCCTGTCTCCACCCTTATTTTCAATCTTTTATGGTCAGAGCAATCTCAGAATAGTTCTAATTGATGGGTTTTTTTTTTTCTTTCATTTTTTTCTTTTGGTCTAAAGTATATTTTCTTGATTTTCATTCTCTGCCTGTGCTTCTTGGGTATTCTGATTTAGTCTGCTCAGTACTTGCCTTGCATGGTAAGTTTGTTAGCTAGTTAGAAGGCTTAGTTCTGAGATCTCAGTAATTGAGGAAGAGATACACATGCGTGCAAGAGAGAAACCATTCATGAAGGTTGGGGGCTGGGGTTGGGAGAGCAGTTGAAAGGGATATAAAAGCCACTTCCCTTTTCTCATGTGAGTAAAAGCCCCAGCAGGAGTTATCAGAACCAGTCATCTGTGTGATCATTCATTCATCTATTCATTCATTCATCTTAGATAGACTCCATCATGGGAAGAGCTGCTCAGTCATTTTTCTTTCTCTTCTTTTGGGCCCTGTCTAGCTGATCCGAGATGGAAATGACCAGGGCCTTTTTATGTTCTATGTTGTTCACTAGATAAAGTGTATGTTCCTTAGTGTGACATGTGAGATTGCTGATTTAGTCTCTGCCCCTGGTACTTTCTAATTGCTTTCTAAGCTACAGCAATATTGGTCAGTTCTCCCTTCTTTGTGTTTCTGTCTTTTCTTCTAAATCTTTTCCTACTTGCTTTTCAAACTCATCTAAGCCTTATCTCAATCTTAAGACTTTCCTGAGTCTGTAAGCTGAAGGTATAAGCACCATTTGTCCATTACAGCATTGTAGCAGAAGGCTGTTTTAGCTCTTCTCACTTTGTTATGAACCTTGTGGATCTTTGTCCTTCCACTGATCTATGAACTTTTCATAATCAAGTTTCATGTATTGTTTCTTATAATAAAAAAGGCATTAAATAAATCTATCTCGAATGAGCACACTAACTGTATGCTACATGCTATGGAATGTGTATATTATTTTTGAATCCCAGTCAGATCATTCATAGGTTTCGTAGAAAGAAAAGTGGACTTTGGTTTAGGGTAGAGTAAAACATGAATGGGTTTGGGCGAACCTAGAAACAGAGTGGTCTGTCTTCTCATCCTCCATGTCTAGTTCCTCCCACCTTATGATCTATTCTGCCCAGTCTAGGGGGTGTTCATACCTCAGCACAGTTCCAGGTAGATGTTTCTATATTCATGTAGCTTAACTTTACTAGGCAAATATTTGTAAAAGGCCAATATTTGAGTTCCAAAACCTCATATCATTCTATTCAACTACTTTTTTTTTAATAGTTTGAAATCAGCCATGGATGACATGTAAATGAGTAAACTTAGGCTTGTTTAAATATTTTTTTTTTTGTTTTTACAAAACATTTAGTAATCTAAAATTGGCCTACTGGTCAACTCTCCTATTATGTGAATGTTGATGGTCTAGTCTCAGGGTTCCATACTGCAGCATACAGCACATTTATCCCAAAGCATCATTAGCCTTCAAGTCTACCTCCTCCTCCTCCTCTTCCTCCTCCTCCTCCTCTTCTTTTTAATTTTTATTAGTTATTTTGTTTACATTTCAAATGTTATCCCCCTCCCCAGTTTTCTCTCCGAACCCCCGCCATCCCATTCCTTTCTCCTCGCCTCCCGAGGGTACTACCCCACCCACCCACTCACTTCTGCCCCACTGCGCTAGCATTCTCCTATGCTGGGGCATCAAGCCTTCACAGGACCAAGGGCCTCCTCTCCCTTTGATGCCAGACAAGACCATCCTCTGTTACATATGCAGCTGGAGCCATGGGTCCCTACATGTGTATTCTTTGGTTGGTGGTTTAGTCCCTGGGAGCTCTGGGGAGACTGGTTGGTTAATATTCTTCCTATTGGTTACAAATCTCTTCAGCTCCTTCAGTCCTTCCCCAACTCCACCACTGGGGTCCCCTCTGCTCAATCCAATGGTTGGCTGCAAGCATCCGCATCTGTATTGGTAAGGCTCGGGTCAAGCCTCACAGGAGATATTCATATCAGGCTCCTGTCAGCATGCACCACTTCTTCTTCTTCTTCTTCTTCTTCTTCTTCTTCTTCTTCTTCTTCTTCTTCTTCTTCTTCTTCTTCTTCTTCTTCTTCTTCTTCTTCTTCTTCTTCTTCTTCTTCTTCTTTATATACTGGATATTTTAGTTATTTACATTTTAAATGTTATTCCCTTTCCTGTTTTCCCCTTTGGATACCCCCTATTCCATCCTCTCTCTCCCTGCTTCTATGAGGGTGCTCACTCACCCACCCACCCACCCACTCTTGCCTTCCTGCCCTGGCATTCCTTTCCATTGGGGCATTGAGCCTTCCCAGGACCAAGGGCCTCTCCTCCCACTGATACCTGACAAGGCTATCTTCTTCTACATATGCAGCTGGAGCCATGGGTACTCTTTGGTTGATGGTTTAGTTCCTGGGAGCTCTCAGGGGTCTGGTTGGTTGACATTGTTGTTCTTCCTATGCAAACCCCTTTAGCTCCTTCAGTCCTTTCTCTAATTCCTCTTTTGGGGACCTTGTGCTCAGTCCAATGGTTGGCTGAGGAGCATCCACCTCTGTATTTGCCAGGCTCTGGCAGAGCCTCTCAGGATACAGCTATATCAGGCTCCTGTCAGCAAGTACTTCTTGGCATCCACAATAGTGTCTGGGTTTGGTGTCTGTGTATGTGATGGATCTTCAGGTGGGGCAGTCTCTGGATAGCCTTTCGTTCAGTCTCTGCTCCACTGTTTGTCCCTGTACTTCCTTGATAGGAATGAATAGCAAGGAAGTTGATAATTAAGGCCATCTAAGCCAACTCCTTAACACTTGTAAGTCTGCCTCTGTTTGCCTAGAGGGTTATGTGTTGCTTTCTGAGTTGGCCCTGTCTCACCTTCTGGCTAGCATCCCCTCTTTTGTCCAATATTAGGAGTTTTCATGATCTTCCTTTTAGTATCATCTTGGCTTTTGTCTGTCTTCTGTTTTATCTATCTTTATCTCATGTAAGAACACATTATTCCATGGTAGATGTTTGAGATTCTATTTCCTTTTTTTTTTTTTTTTTGCCATGTTAAGTTAGAAGTTAGTTTTAGCTTTCTTACTCACTAGCTATATGATCAGTATGTTTTGTATTAACCCTCTAAATCCCTATTTTCTCATTGAACTACCTACCATGGAGGCTGCTTGCAATTAATAAGGAAATGTGTATATTCTCAGCACATTGTGCATCCCAGGGTAAGCAGCCATTAATTTATTTTCCTACCAAGTATTGACCAGGTGTCCTCAGGGTGCTAAGCACGGCTTGTTAATGACAATAGCCACAGTTATAAAATGTGTAAATGACCAAGCAAAGTTGAAAATCAGATGCATGGGATTTTCCAAACTTTATTTTTCTTATCTAACAATGATCCTGAAAAAATAAATGTCTTCAGGACATTTCTGATTTTTTTTTTTTCACCAGCATCAGAATCTTTGCGCTTTTGAAATTTGAGATCTGGGTAGATAGTCACTGAATGGATGCATTTAATAAGCAAATCGATAAAAATGCCTTGAGGTTTCTTTGCTTATTCCTGTCCTCTATCCGAGCATTTTACCATTATTCATTTGTACTTGGATTGGTCTTTTCAAGCACTTTGCGTACTTATCCAAATTCTACCCAGAATTCTCATTGCTCCCCAGACCATGATGTTCAAACCACACTTTGCATACCGTGTATTTGGATATTCAGTGGCTTAAGCTGGTGCCAGGCCTAATTTTCCCAATGTCCATTGCTGCCTCCCTCATTGCTTTTGACAGGAGCCAGTCTCACCACATCACACTTGGCCTGTTGGAAAGGCTGAAGAAGCTTCCCCAGACCCAAATATTTGGTGGCTGAGCTCGTCTTCCGTTGCCTTACAA